>NC_142763.1:17157559-17790230 GCF_054948205.1 Urtica dioica subsp. dioica
GGCTCGGTGAACATGTCCCCGTGCAAGGCCAGAATTCGATCCGGCGTAGCTTTGAGTGGCGTGAAGTCGGCGTTCCTCTGGAACTTCTCGACTAGTAGGGGTCTCTGTCTTGACGAGGGTCGGACGTTCGAAGCCGCGGCGCTGGCGCCCCGGCTCTTCTTTCTTCGTTGTTCGTCGTCGACCTCGTCCTCGTCCCTGCGCCGGTTTCCCCTCTCGCGGATCCTCCGACTTTCGTAGTACTCCTCGACGGAGATGTGCTGGGTAGCTTGGGAGATGAGCTCCGTCATCGTGGCGGGTCGCTGCTTCACCAGCGACGTCAGGAGGTCGCCAGCCCGTAGGCCGTCGATGAAGGCGTAGACAGCGTCGCCGTCCTCGTAATTGTCCACCTTGTTGGACTCCTCGATGAACCGGTTGAGGTAGTGTTGGAGCGTCTCGGAGCCGCCCTGTTTGATCGTCAGGAGGTATGATTTTTCCTTTCTCCGGACCCGTGAGGCGGAGAAGCGAGTGAGGAACCTCTCCTGGAGGTCTTCGAACGATTGCACGGACCCTCGCACGAGCCTTTGGAACCACTTGAACGCGGTACCGGTGAGGGTGAGACAAAATGCCTGGCACATCGTTGACGGGGATTGTCCCGCCATCCTCATGCTGGTCTGGTACTGGTGGATGTGGTAAAGAGGGTCTGTGCTTCCGTCATAGAGCGGCATGGTGGGCGGACGGAAGCTCCCCCCGGTGTCGTTAGCGAGCACGTGTGCCGCGAATGGCGAAGCCACGCCCTCGATCATGCTTCTCACCAAGGGGGTTCTTGTATGTGCTGCCTGCAACTCTCGGATTTCCTCTCTCAACACGTGGAACATGTTAGTTACTTCATTATTTCCGGCATGTATGGTGGTAGGCGCAAATCTGGTGGTACGTTCTCTTTCATTCGATGCTTGATCGATCAGAGTGATATGTGCTGCTGGCGGCGTTGCCGTAATTGGAGGGGCGACTTCTTGTGGTTCGCCTTTTTCGGGGACGGCTTGGCGCCCTGGGATCTCCCATCGAGCGTTGAGGTGACGTCGTAGATCCACGTTGGGCACTAAGCGTCCTGGCGACCCCGTACGTCGCGGCCCAATCTATCGAGAGCAGACCTTCGTGATTCGGCTCCGGTTCCTACGATGGAGCGGGCGGCCTGGGGGATACTGACGCGTTGTGGGTCGGTGCCTAAGTTCTGCGGTCCATGTTGATCTAGCCCCCGAGCGGTTCTTCGTTCTGCCTGGTGGTGGCGGTCGATGTCTCGAATACTTGGGTCAGGGTCGTCATCTTGTCTGCCTTCGATGTTCGCATTTAGTGTTTGCCCTTGTTCGCGCCTTTCACCCCCAGAGTTAGCATTTTGCGGGCGTCCTTCTCTTGCATGGGCGTGTAAAGTCATGACCCTCTCCTCTCGATCTCTAGCGAACTCGCTTGCTAGCAGGAAAAGACTGTTCTCGAGGCGCTCCATGCGACTGTCTCGTTCGACGAAGACAATGTCGAGGGCGGGATTTCTAACGCCGGTGGTATTTGGGTGTGGCAGAGGCGCGGTGCCTGCTGCCGGGACGACGCTTGGTGGCGAGGTTTCTTGACCGTGCCTAGCCTGAGTTCGGGCCCGTGTGTGAAGTGCTACGCTCTCCGCCTGTTGAGGGGCGTTGCTCCCAGAAGCGGCGACGCGGTTGGACATTTTGCAGGAGATTTTTGCCGGAGGAATCTTCCGGTTATGATGATTTGGCGGATTAGTCCTCCGGTCTTGAGACTTTCGGTGGAGGATTCTTCTGGTTTTGAAAAGAGAAGGTCTACCAGGGAGGCTTGTGATGGTCCCGTGAAGGGAGGTGGATTTGCCGGTGGAGAACTCGTGGTTGTTTTCGAGTCCCACTCCTTCTAGCGCCAAAATGTTAAGCCATTTTTTGGTTTTAACATTTGAGGACACATGGTGGGCCTGCAATAGTCACGTGCCTAGTATTGGATCGGCCCAAATTACTTTTCGAGAGTCCAAAGGGCTCAAGGAAGTTCGGGACAAAGCCCAAATTGTCCAAGAGCTTCAGAGGATCTTAGAATCGCAAAGAGGGAAATAATGCTTTGCCTTCTTCTTCGTCGGGAATGCGTTCTTCGTCTTTGATTCCTGGCCTGGAGGTTGAGCATGCCTGGAGGTCGAACCTGCCTGGAGGTCGAGCTCTCCTGGAAGTCGAGCCTGGCCTGGAGGTCGACCCTGGCTGGAGGTCGAGCCTGCCTGGAGGTTGAGCTCGCATGGGGGGTCGAGCTCGCCTGGAGGTCGAGCCTGGCCTGGAGGTCGACCCTAGCTGGAGGTCGAGCTCGCCTGGAGGTCGAGCTCGCCTGGAGGTCGAGTCTGGCCTGGAGGTCGACCCTGGCTGGAGGTCGAGTCTGGCCTGGAGGTCGACCCTGGCTGGAGGTCGAGCTCGCCTGGAGGTCGAGCCTGGCCTGGGGGTTGAGCTCGTCTGGGGGGTTGAGCTCGCCTGGAGGCCGAGCCTGGCCTGGAGGTCGACCCTGGCTGGAGGTCGAGCCTGTCTGGAGGTTGAGCTCGCCTGGGAGGTCGAGCTCGCCTGGAGGTCGACCCTGGCTGGAGATCGGGCCTGCCTGGAGGTTGAGCTCGCCTGGGGGGTCGAGCTCTCCTGGAGGTCGACCCTGGCTGGAGGTCGAGCCTGCCTGGGGGTTGAGCTCGCCTGGGGGGTCGAGCTCGCCTGGAGATCGACCCTGGCTGGAGGTCGGGCCTGCTTGGAGGTTGAGCTCGCCTGGGGGGTCGAGCTCGCCTGGAGGTCGAACCTGGCTGGAGGTCGATCCTGGGGGGTGTGACCGTGCTCTTCGTGAGCTGCCTACGCACCCGCTTTGTGGGATCAGGTCATGACGTAGTTCAGGGCGAGTGTGTTTGCTATGTGAATGGATTCTTGGATTTTTGTTTTTTTTCCTCCCGCCGAGAGGTGGCTCTCGGTTTTTGTTTATGATCCGGGATAATTTTGAAGTTGGGAGAGTATTTGACTGAGAGAATTCTGGGGTTGAGAGAATTTTGAGTTCAAAGGATTCTCTATTCCTTTTGATTTGTGTGAGTGAGCTATTTATAGCGAAAACATGCCGCTTGTTGAAAATTCGCTTGTCGCTTGTCTCTTGTTGAAAATTCGCTTGTCGCTTGTTGAAAATTCGTTTGTCGCTTGTTGAAAATTCGCTTGTCGCTTGTTTTTAGTCATGCGTATTTTTAGCATTTGACTAAATTGTCCTTCTATATTGTAACGTCGTTTTTGCAATTGAGGCGTCGTTTTTACCATAAGAAAAGGACGGCATAACAATAACTATACCATAAAAATTTGGAGATATGACAAAACTTAAATTTACATATGACTTTATATCTGAAGAGAGCCCTTAAATTAATTTATTAGTACATAGAAATTTTTACCGATTAAATTGTATGAGTGATAAAAAAAATGAAGGTAAAAGTCACCACGCACGTTTTAAACTTGGGGGTTCTAGCATGCTTTACCTCTCTTTTGTCTCTTCTCATGTGGCATGTCTGTCATTTATCTGATTTAATTAGATTTAATTATGATAGTAATAAGTTAATAACCAACCAGATGCATTCCCCCTTTTAAAAAAAAAAGAAAAAAAAGAGTTGCATAATGATAATGTTAATAATAAAAACCAATCTGAGCCGACAGTATAGACATCTGTAATATATATAATAGTTCTTTTTTTCTTCGTTAAAACTGTAAGAGTATATTATTATTGGAGAAGAAATATTAATACAATATTTATGGCTATTAAAAATGCTTTGCACGTCGGTAGTGTACAACGATAACTGTCCAAACAGACGACGATCTGTGGAGAGAGAGAGAGATAGATATGAGAGGTGCAGATAGATATAGGTAGAAAGGAAACAGCTATAGATGTAAAATAGGTAGCTAGGGATCAATAAATATGTATCATTAAGAGAGATCAGCTTAAAAGACAAATTAATACCACAATAAAAAAATAAAAATAGCAGCATTGTTTGAGTTGGTCTCATATGGACTAGCTAGCAATAGCATTAGCATAGTAGGACTGTGCTACGACAGTAATGTTGGAAACTGTTTCAATGAGTTGGAAATGAATGCAAACACAAACTGCAAATAGGATGGCAACGGGTACGAGTAAAGTCGGGTACACCGATTTCGTTACTCGTACCCGCTATAATTTATATACGTTCCTGTTCAATTTTATTTATTTATTTTAGGAAAACAAAATAATTTTGGATTGGGTCTTCATGACAAAGTCTTGAGAGGCATATTATGTCTCTAATCTCTCTATGCATGCATTACTCAAATATTATATATATTAAATTTTGGTTATGTAAATATCATAAAATTTATTATTATTATATTCATAAGCTAATATTTTTTTTAAATAGCATAACTCTATTTTTTTTTCACTTACCCGCAACTACGCGAGGGTTAAATAACTTTATATAAATCGAAAGCTGTTGTTTTTATTAATAGCGTTTCTTTAATAAGTGATTGAGATTGGCCCTCTAAACTCTCATTCTCTCTAACCTTCCAATACTGACACCATTGCAACTTGCCCAAGAAATTAATGGTGTGCGACAAATATTTCACTTTATCTCTATGCACTCACAAAAAAATCCAAAGCATCTCTGCACTCATTTCTTATCTACCATATCACTTTATCTGTCTAGTCTTGGTAGTTGCCCAAGAAATTAATGGTGTGCGTATTTCACTTTATCTCTATGCACTCACAAAAAAATCCAAAGCATCTATCTGTCTAGTCTTGGTAGTTGCCCAAGAAATTAATGGTGTGCGTATAAAAAGCCTAATTTATTTATTTTAATGATGAAACAATCACTTGAAATAAATTAATGGTGTGCGTATAAAAATAAATTAATGGTGTGCGTATAAATTAATATGCTAATTGATTCTTTCGGAAACAGTAAATAAAATATTTGTTAACATATGGAAAACTAGTTATTTGCTAGTAATCCTCTGAAATTACTAAACGGGTGTAAAATAGTTGTTCAACTATGAATGAAACAATTTGTTGACCAGCTGATCGTTTTTAAGCAGTTCTAATCTTTTATTCAAAGTGATAAACTAACAAACAATCAAATAGAAATAAAAAATACAAGACAATTGGTAATTATGTCTGGTGTAAACCACCACTCAAAGAGACTGATCATGATGTGAAAACAGACTTTTGGCGTCACTTTATCTAAGAGCAACGCTGTAGTTTTAATTCTGTAATGAATTTATACATATAATGTCGCACGCACCTAACTGGACTCATTATCGCACACACATAATTACTCCTTACAACATTGTGAACCTTACAGATGCATAACTGGACTGATTATCTACAATTATTGATTAGCAGCGCTAACATTTTTTGTATGAAAGAAATTTATGTTTTTGTAGGTCCTCACCAATAATTCCACTGTTTCTTTTCGCTATGATTTATCATTTATGGACCTGTGGCTGTGGTTCCCACATTTGCATTGCATCTTTGCAATTTGCACGTTGTTTCAAAATGTGATTTTACGCAATCTGCTGTTTGAACGGAAATTAATAATTAATCAGCACCAAACAAATGTGGCTATTTGATATGTGTTATTTTATACCTATTTTATTAAGTGTTTCAATATTGTTTTTTTTTAGAAGGCCGGGCATGTTTGGTTTAAAATAAAAAATGGAATGTTAATGGCAATGGGAATGATAATGGCAATGACAATGGAATGGTATTATATTTTTTTGTTTGGTTTGTAATATTAACTCCAAAAGAATGGAAAGTAAAATTTACCATATTACCATTTTCATAACTTTACCAACTTTCTCTTTTTTATCACTACCACTTCGTCTTCTTCTCAGCATGGACTGATACAGTAAAACAAGATGAACTAAAATGGACTTTAAACCATATTTCTCAATAAAACTTCAAATCCATTGTCTATTTAGGAGAATAATCTGAGGGCCCGATTTTTTTTCCCTTTCATTGGGTGTTGTGCAGGCAAAACCAATTTCAATTTTTTTGGATCTTTACTGGTTAATCTCCCATGCCTAACAATTTCCATACACAAACTCGACAAAACAATCGATAAAAGAAAAAAATGAAAATATGTTGAAATCGCTTTGCGTTCATCTATGAACCTACTCTAGACTACTCGTCTCCGTCGTCTTCATTGTCGGCGTCGCATCTTCTCCAGCAAGAGAACGGCGGCGAAGGCGGGTGGTGCCGAATGTCTCGTCAAAGACCTTCACAACCTCCCATATCAAAGTTACCATTTGCGGTGGCTCGGCTGTCGACGGCGCCTTCGAGATCCCTCCGGCGTCAATCTTCACTGTCGCCGCCCTGGGAATGATCGTCTCCGTCGTGCTCTACGAGAAGGCGCTCGTTTTAGTTTTAGATTACAAATATAAATATATATTAAATGATATAAAAGGTCAGTTTGGGAAGAATATTTCATTACACGGTGGAATGGTTCATTCATCCCAATTTATAAAGAATCAAATTAATGCAATGATCATTCCGTATAATGATGATTACCTCATTTAAAAATGAATCAAATAAAAGAATAATAAATTTAAGGAATCCATTCCATTCCATTCCCTTAAAAAGTCACCAGCCAAACATACCCTAAATTCTTTTGGTTATCAGCCATGGTACCTTTGACGTCTGTTATATTTTTTTTTTTTTTGAGGAAACGTGGTTGGAGCCACGAAAATTCATAACAGCCCTCACGTATGGCGGAGGAAAACCGTGGTTACAAAGATAGGAGATAAACAGAAACCAACGGAAAAGGAAAAGGAAGCTCAAAACAAACAGGGCCCTAGGAGACCATGCGGGACCTCAACTCGCGATCATCGGCCCTAATGGCCTCTTCCGAACAAGGCAGGACTAAACCCAGCCAGGTCGAGGACGAGTGATGGTTAACCGCATAACGCGCTAGATTATGCGCAGCAACATTACAAAGACGAGAAATATGCATAATGCGAAAAACCTCAAGCTCCCTCGCCTCTCTGGAGATGCGGAGCAAGATCGTCCCAAGCTCTGTCGCAGGCGTCACGCCCTCATCAATCATCCTCACCACCCCCAAGCAGTCAGACTGGATCTCTGCTCTCCTGCCACCGACGCTGCGAACTAGCTCTATGCCCTGGAGGACAGCATACGCTTCCGCAAGCTGGGGGGAGAACCCCCTAGCCAGGAAAAGCGTCTGCGAGGCGATCACCTCTCCGGTGTGGTCTCGAACAATACAACCGACACCGAAGCCTCCACGGTCGCGAGCGAGTGCCGTGTCGACGTTAATCGAGAGGGTCCCGTCCGTAGGGGGGTCCATCTGGGGGTCGTAGTCACCCTCGTGTTCGTCGGAGACTCCCCAACCATAGCCGCTCTGTACTCCTCGAGGAAGCTCGCCGTCCACTGGACTAGCTGTGGCTGGCTCCAAGCTGATCTCCCGGCCAAGACATTGTTCCTGTGGTTCCAAAGTTCCCAAATAATGGTAATGAAAAGCTCATGGAAACGAACCTCAAGGGTCTCCATCGCTCTGAGGATAGCGTCGAAAACATCGCTGTCTCTAAAAGGCGGAAGAATGTGGCCGAAGCCCACCTCTTTCCAGACTCTCCTGCTCCACCTGCAACCCAAAAACGCGTGGAAAACAGTCTCTCTCGCCTCCTGACAGACAGGGCAGCTGTCGTCAGAGGTGATCCTCTTTTTGGCTAAGACTGCTCTGGCCGGGATCTGGCCTAAACAGACTCGCCAACAGAAGAGTTTCACCTTAGGAGGGACTCTCAGCTGCCAGAACTTCGTCCACCACTTCTCCATCACCGTCGGATCTGAAGAGCTGGCGACCGGAGTACTGGCTCTCTCCATCGCAACACGGAAGCTGCTCTTGACGGAGTACTCTCCGTTCTCAGTGAAATGCCAGCGACGCACGTCAGGAGTGCCCTCGCCCCCACACGGAATGCTCAGGATCGCCGCAGCGTCCTCCTCACCGAACATCGCTGTGATAAGATCAACGTCCCAGCTACCGTCGGGTCTCATAAGCTCAGCTACCCGCATATCGGGGGGAATCCAATGGGGGTCAATCCAGGTGGCCGGTCTGTCCCTCGGAACCCAACTGTCGCCCATGACCAACACAGACTCCCCGTCCCCGATCCGCCATCTCGAACCGGACTGAATGATCTCACGTCCCCAGAGAAGACTGCGCCAAATGGAAAAGCTGCACGAGCCAGGGAGAGCTGTCATAATATCACCGTCGGGGAAGTAGCTCTGACTATAGACTCGACCTACCAGACTATCCGGTCTCCTGAGAAGTCTCCAGACACTCTTAGCCAAAAGGGCCTGGTTGGACTTCTCCAGATCTCTGAAGCCCATCCCGCCCTCTGACTTGTGTCGCGTGAGGTCCTCCCACTTGCACCAGTGGATCTTCTTCGTCGCCGTTCCACCCCCCCCACCAGAATCTGGCGATCGCCGAGTGGATGTCTCTAATCAAACGCAGCGGGATCTTGTGGCACGAGGCCACGTAACTGGGGATCGACTGAAGGACGGATTTAATGAGGACCTCTCTACCAGCCTGCGAGAGGGAGAGGCCATTCCAACTCTTAATCTTAGCCCAAACACGGTCTCTCACAAATCCAAAAAGCTTCGCCTTCCGCCGACCCGTGAACGCGGGAAGACCCAGGTATCGCTTATGGCAGTCCGTCTTCCTGACACCTAGGATCTGAGCCAACACCTCACCCTCCTCATCGCTAACCTCCGTACCGAAACAAACATCGGACTTCTGAAAGTTCACCATCTGGCCCGAGGCCATAGAATAAGTTCGAAGAATGTCAGTAACCCTCTCACACTCGTCAAGAGTCGCTCGGCAAAAAACCAAGCTATCATCCGCAAAGAGAAGGTGAGACACATGGAAATCCCGGAACCGGACTCCTAAAATCGCTCCGGAATCCTCACTCGCTCGAAAGAGGCTCGAGAGACCCTCAGAGCAGAAGAGGAAGAGGAAAGGAGAGAGAGGGTCCCCCTGGCGGAGGCCTCTGAAAGGAGTCACACTGCCTCGAATGGAGCCGTTGATGTTGAAAGCAAATCTGACTGAGGTAACGCATCTCATGATAAGGTGCACCCAACGCGTGCTGTATCCCAGTCTCAGCATCATCGACTCCAGGTAGACCCACTCAACCCTGTCGAAAGCCTTCGCCATGTCAAGCTTGAGAGACGCACACTTTCCATTACCGAAGCGTTTCCGCTTCATCGTGTGGAGAGCCTCGAAACCAACCATGACATTATCGAAGATCAGTCTACCACCAACGAAAGCGCTCTGGGACTCAGAAATAGCGACGTGCATAGTAGTCTTAAGACGGTTGACCAAGCACTTGGCCACTATCTTATAGATCACGTTGCACAGGCTAATCGTCTCGGGTCCTCGACTTTGGGGATAAGGGTGACCACAGTATCATTAATGGTGGCCACCTCGTCCCCGTCGTTAAGAATCCCAAGGCAGGTCTTCAAGACCGATTCGCCTACTACGTCCCAATATCTCTGGTAAAAAATCGCGGGAAAGCCGTCACTTCCCGGGGCCTTGATCGCATCCATCGAGAAAAGCGCCTTTTTCACCTCCCATGGCTCAAAAGGGCGCTCCAACTCGGCGTTCAAAGCCTCTGAGATCCTAGGCTGTACGTCCGCAGAAACTAACTCGATACTCTGCGAAGAAGGCCTCGTGGAAGAGAAAATGTCACCAAAGTAACCGGAGACGATCCTCTCTATCTCAGTGTCTCCACTGTGCCAATCCCCGTGATCGTCCTCCAGTCCTCTAATAGCGTTCCTCTTCCTCCTAGCAGAAGCCTTGCGGTGAAAAAGCTTCGTGTTCTTATCCCCGTACCGCATCCAGGACACTCTGCTCCTCTGTCTCCAGTACTGCTCCTCCTTCTGAACTAAGGCGTCAAGTTGTCTCTCCTCCCGTCTGAAGGACTCCATACAGAAGTTCGGGCCCGAAAGACCCGCAAGCTCAACGATCTTCTTCTGCTTCTCAATCCTGTCTCTGATCTCTCTGTTCCTCTCTCCGCCCCAGCGGGAGAGACTCTGTCTGCACTGACAGATCGCATCAGCTAAGCTCGGACTCTGATCACCACTCTGGCCCGTCTCCCAAGCTCTACGGATCCGCTCGTCGCATTCAGGCTCACCTATCCAAGACTCCTCAAAGAAGAAACGCCTCGGCCTCCTGCTCCGCCGGCGATCTCTGAGACCCGCTGTAAGCAGAAGAAGTGGTCTATGGTCCGAACTCCAGAACCTCAAGTGTCGAACAGTGGCCGAAGGGAAGAGATCGCTCCACTCGTGACTCGCGAGGCATCTATCCAAGCGCTCCTCTATACTTCCTCTGCGCCAGGTGAAGGGGTCTCCCTCAAAGCCTAAGTCATGGATGTCGCAATCCAAAATCATCTCTCTGAAAGAAGACAACTGGCCGGGACCTCTATCTCTACCTCCTCTAATCTCAGAGTTGGAGGCGACTTCGTTCATGTCGCCCCCAACTAACCAAGGACCCGTGTGAGAATTCCGGAGGCGACGAAGAAGCTCCCAAGTATGTCTCCTCTGAGCGCTCACTGGATCACCGTAGATCCCCGCAAATCTCCAACTCTCGCCTAACTCGTTAACCAAATCTCCCTCGATGTGATATCTCGAAAACGTCCCGAGTAGGAATCTCACAGGCTCTTTCCAAAGTAACATCAAGCCTCCACTCCTACCAAGACAGTCCACCGTCATACAACCATCAAAACCCAGCAACACTCTCACTCTTTCAGCCCCCTCACTCCGTAGTCTAGTCTCCGACAGAAAGATAAAATCGGGACTAGATCACGAACGTGGGCGAGGAGGGCTGACCTCGTCCCGGGGTTGCCTAACCCCTGGACGTTCCAGATAACGCCTATCATCGCGTTCGGCGGCCCTCGCTCTCGAGGGGCGCCGCTCTCTCATCAGTAACAACTAAGGTCGAATCTAACGGACTAGAAACTTCCAAAGTGCGAGTAACAGAAAATAAGTCTCTCTTCCCTAGGTCATGTGTGGCAGAAAGTAAGTCTGTATGTCCTATATCAAACTGAAGCGCAAGAGAATGAGGGGAGATAGATGGACTTACCTGAGTGTCGAGCGTGGATCTCAACACTCTCCCTTGCCCACTCTCACCATCGGACCCGGGGCCCGTGTCAGCTACCATCTCCCACTGGATCACCCGACGAGTGGAAGAAGGGCTCGCCTTGTTCCCGTCGGTGTAGCCTCCCTCATTGGTCTCACCTCCGCCGGCTTCAAACATGCGTGCCATCTTCTTGACGTTCCCAATTCTGACCCTCTCGCTCGATTTCCTCTTCCCCGACCCACCTTCATTGTTGCCGGCAGCCCCCGCTTTTGTCTCGGCTCCCACATCCCGTCCTAGACCCGGTTTGCACCCAAGGGGCCTTTTCCTGGTGTCGCAGGGCGTTCTCTTGGCAGTGAAACTCCCAGGGGGTCCTGGCCCTTTTGCTGAAGAGCCCCAAAGGGGTCCAGGCCCGGTTGAAAAAGGGGCCCAGACTGGCCTTTGGAGCGTTGCCGAAGAGGCCCAGCAAGTTTCCCAGCCAAGTCATGGGCAAGGCCTTCCAAGCCGTTGGGCTTAAAAATTCTGGTAGGCCCAACAAGGTCTTCCCCTCCATCTTTGACCAAATCCTCCTCTGCCCCAAGGACAGTGGGTCCCAGCTCACTCGAAATACCCACTAGGTCCTCAGCAGGATTGATAAATCCTTCACCAACTGCCCCAGAATTCATGCTCTCTGTAGCTTTCTCTTTACCAGAACTAGTAACCTGCTCCAAAGAGCCGTTGTCACTTCCTCTCCCCGAAACGGCCCCAAAACCCTCCTCCTTTTTTTTTAGGGTAAGTTTTGCCTACCCCAGACTGGCAATGAGACCCGGTGGCCGAGGGATTGACTTCGCTCCTCGTTTGAGATCCACGCGCGTCAGCCCTAACCGTCGTCGGACCAGGGTTGTCGTGGTGGTTCTCCTCAGTCGGCATCTCGGTATCCATGGCTTCACTCGGCGGCCCTCCCAGATTGATCTCTTTATCCTTCGTCGGCTCATCTTCCCTTGTCGGTGGCTTGGTCAGAGTCGCGGTCGGGCCGGTCTCTGTCTCCATCGGCGGCGATTGTTTTTCCTTCCCACGCCTCTGTTTCTCGCCTCTCTCCCCCGACTCCTCTTGCAAAGCTTTTGACGAGTCCCGGTGAGTTTTCGCAGAACAGGACTCCGGCCCAGCCCAACCAGGTTCCCGGTTAGGTCCCACACTGTTAAACCTCCAAGTACCACCGTTAGATTTGTGAGGGGGCTGTCCTCTCAGCCCAGCTCCATACTTGGGGTTCCCCCCACACCCAGCTCCTCCTTCTCATGACAGTCAGAGCCACAGTGCCCGAGCCTTCCACACACGAAACAAAAGTCTCCGAGTTTTTCGTATCGGAAAGTCACCCAGGCCTTCCCCTCCTCCGTCCCAAGCTTTAGAAATGTTCCCTTCATCAGAGGTTTGCCTATGTCCACCGCGACACGGACCCGAATGAAATCCCCACTGATTCTACCCTCCTTATCCTTGTCAACTTTGGTAACCCGTCCTATTCGTCCTCCGACAAGCTCACCCATTCTTGCCGACCGAAACTTGAGAGGGATTCCGTGAATCTGAACCCAGAAATCCACATGTCGGAATTCATCATCTTTGTCCTTTTCAATCTCAGGGTCATTCAAAACTAGGATGGATTTGTCAAACGTCCATGGCCCCAATTCCCAGACCCGCCTCTTATCGGCCCTGTTCCCGAACCGGAAGCAGAGGATTCCGTCCCGGTGATCGCTGATTTCGAGCTTTCCACTCGTCCTCCAAATCGTGGCCATGACCGACTTAAGCGCACCTCGGTTGAAGGCTTTTTGCCGAAGCAGCCTCCCGAGAAGGCAGTCAGAGAGATCGACCGCCGTGCTCGCAAGTTCCTCCTCTTCAATGACTAACACATCCCCGTCCTCTTCCTCTCCGATGCCCATCTCAGACCATTTGTCGCACAAATCCTCCATACTTCGAGAAGAAGGAGGAGGCTTGACGAAATCAACATCTGTAAATGTAACTTCAACACCAGACTGCTCAGTGATAGCTCCAACTGACAGTAACTTGAACTTGAATCCAGGAACATACAACACACTTCTCAAAACCAGATTATTGTTGAGTCTGACATCTCCAAACAAATGAACTGGTATGACAGTATGGTTGGGTAGTGTAACAGTAGCACCACTGATGGGCTTGAGGCTTATGAACTGAGAGCTATGAGCACATATGTGCTTGGAAGCTCCAGAATCTGAAAGCCATACTGTATGTGTGTTTGACAAGTAATCACAAGAGTTGGAATAGTAACAGGCACCTGTGACATAGGTAGTCTGATTGACATCTGAATTGGATGAGCTAGGCTTGGAGGTGTTCATGTGACTGGAGAGCATCGCCATCAACTGGTTGCACTGCTCATACAACTGAGTTGTTGTCAGCTGGTCTTGATCCTCATGCTTGACTGCCTGATCTTTGGCCTCAGCACAGTTGACCTGACTCTTCGGCTTCCTGCTCCCCGGGGGATAGCCATGGAGTTTGTAGCACTTGTCAGCAGTGTGGCCTGGGATCTTGCAATGAGCACACGTCGGTTTCTCCTTGTCCTTTTTGTATGGCTTCTTCTGCAAGTCATCTTTCACTGCCATCGCCACAGTACTGGTTTGTTCCATGTTGCCATGCTCGTTTCCAACACTTCGCTGTTTCTCCTCTTGTGTAATTAATGCAAACACCTTGTTGATTGCAGGAATAGGATCCATGAGTAGCACTTGACTCCTCACTGCTGAGAACGAGTCATTGAGTCCCATAAGGAAGCTCATCACATACTCATTTTGGAAGAACTCATTAAGTTTCTTCACACCTCCACATTTACACGTTCCACAAGTACAATTTGGTCGAAAATTGTTCAACTCCTCCCAAATTGCTTTCAACCTTGTGAAGTACATCCCAACCGATCGCTGATCTTGAGTTAGGTTTGTGAGTTCTCGTTTCAACTGGAAAATGCGCGGTCCATTGGATTGCTGAAACCTCTCGTTCAGATCATTCCAGATCTCCGCAGCTGATTCTCTGAACAAAATGTTCGATGAAATTTCCTTCGAAACAGAGTTCAACAACCAAGAGATCACGATATGGTTGTTGCGTCTCCATGAATTCAATAGGTGTGGATCAGATCCATCAGGTTTCACGATAGATCCATCAACAAACCCTAACTTGTTCTTCACGGACAGCGCAATCAACATCGATCGATTCCACGACGCATAATTATCTCCATTCAGCAATTGAGATACGAGAACTGTACCTGGATTGTCTGAATGATGCAGATAATATGCACTCAGTGGATCATCGATTACTGACCTTCGTGAAGCTCCGAACGCTAAATTCTCCATCGAAGTGTTGCTCTGTTCCTCCATTCACTTGGTGCCAGAAACAGAGTATCGCCGATGACTCGAGTTCAGGTAAAGACGAAGCTCCAAAATGCTCTAACAATGGCGGAATTTAGAGCTCTGATACCATATTGAGATCAGACTGAGAGAGTGTTTGGGAGAGAATGGTCTCGACTCAATGTGAGATCGAGTATGCAAATTCTCATTAACCAGAAAATGTACAATGTGTGTGTTTATATACACGGAGCAACTAACATAACTAATTTAGCCTATCCGTGCTATACACGTGTCTATACACAAGATAAAATAAAAACAAAAGCAGAGACTGAAACGACTGCATTTCATCTCTAATATAAATCACTTCACTTGATTTGTAAATGAGATTTGTAGATCTAGCTAGAAGACGAGATCACCGAGTTTAAAGATGTTAAAACTTGGAAAATTAAAATGCTATAGGAATAGTTAGTTCTTTTGAGTGTCCAATATTGTTAGTCACTTTAAGGATGAAAGGGCCATCGCGCGTCGGGAACTGTACTAAGGTATGCTTATGATCGACATTTGATAGAAACAACCCTGAAGAGGTCCACACCTGATCACAGCCAGCTCACCTGCCGTGCCAGCTGAGCGCCCATTGGTCAAGGCACTGGTCAAGACGGTTAGGCGGTTAGGAAGATAGTTAGATAAATACAATGTATCTAGACAGTTATGGTTTATATAAATACGTGTAACTCAATTAATTCAGTTAAGCAATACAAATACACAAAAAGGCTCATAGAGAAGATTCTCTCTCTAGAGCATTGGATTCTCCTAGATCTGAGATTATCCAAAGCTTCACTTGGTATCAGAGATATATCAATGGCGTTCGACGGAATTTCCTCGTCGTCATCAGAGATCCCGAGATCATCAGTCTCTCCACACTTCGCTCCTACTCTCTCATCTGCAATCTCTGTCAAGCTCGACAAAGAAAACTACTCTGTTTGGAGAAGCCAAGTCTTACCAGCAGTAATTGGACACAACCTTGAAGGATTTGTCTTCGGAACGAAGATCTACCCCAAGGAATTTGTCAAACACACAGATCCGCAAGGAAATGTCACGAAATCAACAAATCCAGAGTATATCCAGTGGTTGAGAGAGGATCAGCTTCTCTTGAGTTGGCTCCTTTCGTCTCTATCAACCACGATTCTCAGGTCAGTCACAAGAATGCGTTCTTCTCATGGAATGTGGATTGCTCTGGAACAGAGGTTTGCTGTCAGATCGAAGGCTAGGTTAATTCCTCTGAAGACTCAGCTCCAAGCAACAAAGAAAGGAAGTCTTTCGATCTGTAACTACTTCGCCAAAATGGAAGCCATCGTAGACTCAATTTTCTTGGCTGGTGGTGACATCTCCGACGATGATCTGATCCTGGCACTACTCATGGGATTACCTGTTGAGTATGATGTTGTTGTTGCATTGGTAAACAACCGTCTGCAACAATGTGATGGTGAATCGTCTGGAATAACCGTCCAAGAGGTCTTAGCTATGGCTCTCTCACAAGAAACGCGCATTGACCAGCTCACCTCACAATCAACGATTGATGTTCAGTCAGTCTCAACAAACTACAATGGAGCAATGGAGAACTATACAGATACTCATGGTAGAGGTCGCTCTAGGGGCAGAGGTGGTCGAGGACGTTTCACTGGTGGTCGAGGTTCAAACTCAAGACCTACTTGTCAGATCTGTGGTAAGCAAGGACACGTGGCTATTGCGTGTTGGCACAGACTCGATGAGTCCTTCCAAGGACCTATCTCAGCACCAGCAACAAGCAACAACAACAATCCACTCAACAAGGCAGCGTTCTATGCTGGTCCTGAAACTGTAGCTGATCCAGCGTGGTATGCTGATTCTGGTGCAACGAATCACGTGACTGCTGAGCTGGACAAGCTTCACATGAACACTGAGTACAATGGCAGTGACAAACTCATGGTCGGGAATGGTAAATGTCTCTCCATCACTCACACTGGACTGTCTCATTTACATTCCAAATCAACAAAAAATAAATTAAGAAATGTCTTGCGCAAGAGCTTCCGGATATAGAGAATAAGTCAATATGAAATCCAAATCTCTTTCACGCTTTTGCTGTTCTGATTTTGTTTTCACACTTGTTCGATATAGCTGTCGCCACCACCCTTTTCCCCTCTTCCTCTCTGTCACCCGCTCCCTCTCCTTCGTCCTCTCTTCCTCTCTCCCGCGCGAGCGCCGACCCCGACTGCGCGCGCGCCTCTGCCGACTGCGCGACCAGCGACCGGGCGCCGCCATCTCTCCCTCTCGCCTGTTGTCTCTCTGTCCTCGCGCTCACTCGACGCGCGCTTCCGAGTCCTCTGCGCGACTTGACAGGACTCTTTCTCCTCCGCCGAGTCCGCCTCTGCCAAGCCGCTTCCGCCCCGTCGCTGACCTCTGCTCTGTCCTCGCTGGCAACGACGCTTCCGAAGAATCTCGGCCGCCCGATTCCTCTGTCTTCGTCATCAGCTTCCAGACTTTTAGGTTTGTAAATTAGGGGTTTTTTAATTGTTTTCTAAGGTTTGAAATTGTCATCTGATTTGGGGATTCCGAAATCGTGGTTGTTTGGATTGA
Source organism: Urtica dioica subsp. dioica (assembly GCF_054948205.1). NCBI lineage: Eukaryota > Viridiplantae > Streptophyta > Magnoliopsida > Rosales > Urticaceae > Urtica > Urtica dioica. Next base: position 17,174,627 of record NC_142763.1, read on the forward strand.
TTTAGTTGGTGATTCATGGTTTTTGGTTGATTGAGATTTTAGGCTGACTTATTGATTGAGTTTCAATTAGATTGATTGATCTCATTATGATTTCAAGAGTGTGGATTGTTAATGGTGAAGTCCTACATCTTGGCATTGTGTAGAGTTCTTGTTTTGCTTAATTTCGGCTCGGCAGATCAAGTGGCGATCCAGCTGATGCGAAGACTTTTAGTTCAAGTTTCCGGAGCAGCTCCCTTGGAGAAGGATCTTGTAAAGAAGTTTAAGCGCATGCCTGATCATCTCAAGGTATCTCTCCTATATTTTTTTTTTATACACATGTACCGTTGCAAGTCTTTTGTTTCACAGCTGAAATACAAGCTAATGATACGAAAGCAGGGAAACCCATCCATCCAAGAGAACAAGTTATTCAAATAAGTGCACTAAGAAACCAACGTAAAGAGATGGGGATATATGTGAATTTATAGGAGATACAAGATAACTTACGTATGCATAAATATGAATTAGCTTACAGTCACTAATATGGGAGATGTTAGCTTACAGTCACCAACGTATGTTACCATATTTCAGCTACTGCATCTTTTTTTCATGTTCAAGTTATCTTTCAACGTGAGATGTTAGCTTACAGTCATTTATATATATCTCATTAAGCTTTATATCGGATTTACAAAGCTAATATGGGCTTTGTAGGATCATAACATACGTTTGATATTTTCCTCTGAATATTCCGAAAATAAAGAAAGATGAATTTGTATAATGATACGGAAAGAGTGCATGACCTGAAACCATACAATTTGAATAAGAAAGTGGTTTCACGTCAGCAGGAAGCGAAAGACAGCTGGCATGTTTTAGAAGTTATCTTGTAAAGGGTGTAAATAATGACTTTTGTAGAGTTCTTCTCTGGTATCCAGTTGTGTTTCAGCTTGTAGTTAAGTTGCAATGGAACAAACATATTTGTTCAAATCTGTAGCCTTTACTGGTTCAAATCTGTAGCCTTTACTGGTTATATATGTTTGAGCTCTACGACAACGTCCAGGTACAGAGGTTATGGGATTAGGTTGTGAAAGTTTAGTTCATACTTCATATTATGATTTTGTTTTCTGTATATAGTATGTTTTCCTTGACTTTTAAAGAATACACAAAGAAAGCTCATTGACTTTTTAAAAAATAATATGCTTTCCTTGAAGTAGCTACAATTTTTTTTTTTTTTTGACAAACTTTCTGCAGAACAATTTGATGGATATAGGTATATAGTACGGTCTATGGTGTTGTGCACTTGTAGTAGAGAATCAAATACCGAGTACGAAATTGAATTGATTCACAGTATTTTATTGTATGCGTGATCTGTTTTACATTTATATACGTATATATGCATTGATTTTTTAATGTCAACAATGCTTTCCTTGAAGTAGCTACAATTTTTTTTTTTTTTTTGGACAAACTTTCTGCAGAACAATTTGATGGATATAGGTATATAGTATGGTCTATGGTGTTGTGCACTTGTAGTAGAGAATCAAATACCGAGTACGAAATTGAATTGATTCACAGTATATTATTGTATGAGTGATCTGTTTTACATTTATATAAGTATATATGCATTTATTTTTTTATGTCAACAATGCTGGTTTAACGAAAATTATGCAGAACTTTAATAAAACCATAATGTATAAAAATTTAAAGAGTTATATTTTTTTATTGGCAACAATTTAACCAAAAATAGTCGCATGGCTGTAGATACTTAAAGACACGTAATTGCTGAAATTAGTTAAATAAAATAGGGGAACACACTCTCAACACATTAATTTAGCACTTCCTCATCATAAAATATTTATGTACCAAAAATATCGAATATACAAAATATCAAAGCAGCTTACAAATACTTTTATAAATGCAAATAATACATATTTATGTCACAAAACCCTCTACTGAGATTCGATTTTTTTTCTTTAATCAATACCGATACTTATATGTACTCGGTATTAGTTGTTCCTGAGATCAATTAATGTCTTAGAGGCCATTATGTCTATTCGCGCAAGTCCTTTAGCAAAAGAGAGCAGTAATTGCCTCACTATATCTTTGCTTGGTTTTCTCTCTAACAACCCAAAAAGTCCCAAGACATCTGACATCAATTCTTTGAGCGTCTAAATGAGCATGTTTTGCCTGCAGTTTAGACAGCATAAAAAAAATGTTGGCACTTTCAAATCATGAGCATAAAAGTTTTCTTTGAGCCACTTTTCATATAACTTATATCCTCGGGACAAAAAAATTGGAAAGTAACCATACATAAAGGAAATGCTAAATCGTAGTTACTGTATCAAAATCAAATTTTTATATTTAGAAAATCTAAATCAGATTCAATTTAGATTCCACCAGACGTATGGGAAACCACCAGTATGTATCCACTTCTTTGATAATTGTGTGATCTTGTTTATTTTACAAGTTTATGTTGTGCATACATGTACATTTTTCTCTCAACCATTAAATCCTCTGCCAATCAAAATTCAGGAAATGTTGTTTTGCTCCAGAGTTGTTGGGTCTTGTTTGGGTGTTGGGCTCTTGTACTGTAACTTTTACCTTTTCCTTTAAATAAAAAAAAAAGAAAAAGAAAAAAGAAAAAAAAAATCACGAAATGTCAAAATTTGGTTAAGCATCTTGAAAAAAATAAAATTTGGTTGGATTGGACATTGGGCATTGTATACGGAATCGATTTGGCCATTGTGCAGATCACTGTTAATTCTGTGCTACCATGCATATTACAATAGTATTGGATCAACTGATATAGGTTTTCTGTAGCAGGTTTAAACGTCCAATGCACTTGTCATCGCCGTGGCATTGCAGGATTGTCAACACCAGTTTTACTTCTGAATCTTACTTCCGCACATGAACAAAATGGCTGAAGAAGGTTAGCCATTATATTTTCTAACGTCTTCTTTTTTTACGGTGCACTTTTATCACAATTGTCAGTCTTTTACTATGCTTACATGACCTTGGTGTCTGTTCATTCTTGGTATGTTGGTGTCCTTTTTAGGACCGGAAGATTCTATATCATCGGCTACAATATTAGCTTCATATCGCGACTCCACTCGGTCGAGAAAATATAAAAAGGTCTGTTTATGGTTTTTCTTTCTAAACTACTCTCTTCAACGGTTCCAAAATGCGCATCATATAGTATAAATGTCTTCTACAGTCAGAAATCATTTAGTTGTGTTAAATTAGCTACCTCTTACAATGACGCTCATCAAAATAATTGCTTTCGTATCTTTTCTGTACCGGAAACTCCGGTCCTCTGAACCTCCATCAATCGTATCGAAATGTATGAGTAAGCGTAATCTTGGCTTACAGAATCCTGTACATCGGCCCTTCAATTTAAGTATGTCTTTATTATTTTACATTTGTCATCTTTTTAATATTTCAATTTATATTAGTTGCTTTTTGAAGCACTGACTGTATAATGCATTATCTTTTCCCTATACTTAATAAGCAGGTAATGACGACGCATGCACATCCGACGCTATTGGTGATTCCATTTCTTCAGACATGATGTTAAGTACCTATTTAGGTTTGACCACTACCCGACCTTTGGAAACGTATTACCACAAAACACATTTACTGAGTTTTGTCCTTTCTGTTTTCACCTTTAAATTAGATTACTCTAAATAATAACCCAATTTCGTGTTTTGTCTATTTTTTTTTTCCATTTTGGTGTAATTTTAGATTGTGAATGTTTTCCAACATAACTACATGATTTTTTCCATGATGCCGCTTGAGTTATTAAAGCTTTGCCTAATATGAGTTCAGCTGTCTATTATAATTTTTTGAGTTGTTTTAGTTTAACATAAGAGATTGAAATACCCTCATTGAATTTGAGTTTTTGGGCTATTTATATACAATAGTTTTTTTAAAAATTCATTTGCTTGTGTTACTAAGTATTCCAGGAAGCCTAATGAATTAATTTTAAAGGTCATTTTAGCTATCATGTCTTCTTAGGGCTATTCTGATCTGGAGAAAGCTGCAATCAATAGGAAAAAACCCCATTTCTCGAAAGGAAGAACTTGAAATTCTTTTTCCTTTCCCCAGCCTTTTTTTTACCATTAGCAAGAACTTGTTTCAGTTGCGGATCATAAGGAATTCGAACAACTGTCTATGTTTTATTTTCTTATTACATTAATAACTTCATGTTTCTTTACACCAAACTCTTCCTCTCCTATCAACCACACAGTCACACCCAAATGGTAAATATATGCTTTTCTATATTCAGCTTATACCATATTTCCTTTACGCTACACGCATTTACAACTTGTGTTCATTTTATGCTGCTTACTTTTACTATCATGTTGGTACAACAAGTTGTAGTTATCCCTGCCTAATAACGTAATAAATACGTACTGCAGGAGCACGGACTTCTACTGACACCACTTCTGAATCTGTTCCTTCAGAAACGGTACTGAGTACTTTTCTGGCGTTGAAGAATAAGAACTCTTCCATAAAGGTACAAGAATATGTACATCAATTATTTATAAATACAGTATTTATTTTCATGGCGATTCCATCATAAAGAAACATGTTTTCGGGAAAACCTTCCTTTCTCTTGAGAATACTAGGATTTGGAAAAAAATACTTCCCAGTACGCAGGTAGAAACATAGTTTTTTTTTTTTCCCCGTTTTCTATCGTAAATTGTTAGTAACTGATTACATATCCAAGCAAATGTTTTGTAGATATTATTAGTAACTGTCAAGAAATGAAAAATCAAATACAAACTAAATGGTTGGGGACGTGCTATTTTAATCCTTGTTTTAACTTAAACTTCTGCCACGTTACTTGTTAATATTGTCAAATTTCAGGAAAAAATGTTTTCCCAATAGAAATAGCTTAGACAAAAAATTAAAATGTTAATTGATCGGGGATCAATTATATTTTTAGAATAGTATATAGGTTACCAACACTTGCTCTTGCATTGTTTTTACATTATGTATTTTTCAGGAAAATAAGAAATTAACGACGACATGCGAACGGTCTAAGGTCCCCTACATGTCTGCGCGCCAATTATTCTTTGCGCAAGAGCTTCCGGATATAGAGAGTAAGTCAATATGAAATCCAAATCTCTTTCACGCTTTTGCTGTTCTGATTTTGTTTTCACACTTGTTCGATACAGCTGTCGCCACCACCCTTTTCCCCTCTTCCTCTCTGTCACCCGCTCCCTCTCCTTCGTCCTCTCTTCCTCTCTCCCGCGCGAGCGCCGACCCCGACTGCGCGCGCGCCTCTGCCGACTGCGCGACCAGCGACCGGGCGCCGCCATCTCTCCCTCTCGCCTGTTGTCTCTCTGTCCTCGCGCTCACTCGATGCGCGCTTCCGAGTCCTCTGCGCGACTTGACAGGACTCTTTCTCCTCCGCCGAGTCCGCCTCTGCCAAGCCGCTTCCGCCCCGTCGCTGACCTCTGCTCTGTCCTCGCTGGCAACGACGCTTCCGAAGAATCTCGGCCGCCCGATTCCTCTGTCTTCGTCATCAGCTTCCAGACTTTTAGGTTTGTAAATTAGGGGTTTTTTAATTGTTTTCTAAGGTTTGAAATTGTCATCTGATTTGGGGATTCCGAAATCGTGGTTGTTTGGATTGATTTAGTTGGTGATTCATGGTTTTTGGTTGATTGAGATTTTAGGCTGACTTATTGATTGAGTTTCAATTAGATTAATTGATCTCATTATGATTTCAAGAGTGTGGATTGTTAATGGTGAAGTCCTACATCTTGGCATTGTGTAGAGTTCTTGTTTTGCTTAATTTCGGCTCGGCAGATCAAGTGGCGATCCAGCTGATGCGAAGACTTTTAGTTCAAGTTTCCGGAGCAGCTCCCTTGGAGAAGGATCTTGTAAAGAAGTTTAAGCGCATGCCTGATCATCTCAAGGTATCTCTCCTATATTTTTTTTTATACACATGTACCGTTGCAAGTCTTTTGTTTCACTGCTGAAATACAAGCTAATGATACGAAAGCAGGGAAACCCATCCATCCCAGAGAACAAGTTATTCAAATAAGTGCACTAAGAAACCAACGTAAAGAGATGGGGATATATGTGAATTTATAGGAGATACAAGATAACTTACGTATGCATAAATATGAATTAGCTTACAGTCACTAATATGGGATATGTTAGCTTACAGTCACCAACGTATGTTACCATATTTCAGCTACTGCATCTTTTTTTCATGTTCAAGTTATCTTTCAACGTGAGATGTTAGCTTACAGTCATTTATATATATCTCATTAAGCTCTATATCGGATTTACAAAGCTAATATGGGCTTTGTAGGATCATAACATACGTTTGATATTTTCCTCTGAATAGTCCGAAAATAAAGAAAGATGAATTTGTATAATGATACGGAAAGAGTACACGAAGTGAAACCATACAATTTGAATAAGAAAGTGGTTTCACGTCAGCAGGAAGCGAAAGACAGCTGGCATGTTTTAGAAGTTATCTTGTAAAGGGTGTAAATAATGACTTTTGTAGAGTTCTTCTCTGGTATCCAGTTGTGTTTCAGCTTGTAGTTAAGTTGCAATGGAACAAACATATTAGTTCAAATCTGTAGCCTTTACTGGTTATATATGTTTGGGTTGTTGCTATTATCGGTGTAAATGTCAATATTTCTCTACCGATGTTCGCCAGGTTCATTACAGAAATGCAAAAAGCTTTACGTTGTTCACTTGTCGGAGAGAGAGTACTCGCAGTTCCGTTGTTTGAGCTCTACGACAACGTCCAGGTACAGAGGTTATGGGATTAGGTTGTGAAAGTTTAGTTCATACTTCATATTATGATTTTGTTTTCTGTATGTTTAATGCTTCATAGAGAAGAAAAGGGACTCACCCTTTATATTATAAGGGAAACATAGCATGTCACAAACAAGAGGCTCCTACCGAGATGGGAAATTCCGGGCATATATATATATTTCCTACTTATCATTTTGTTTATGGTGTTGTAGTTTCCTGAAATCATTGACCAAGGGTCCACAAACAGGAAGAAGTGAGGCTGTCACAGCATGACTGATGTAGAGCGTAATATAGGAAAGAGAGATAATCGCAAATTGCAATATTGACTTCTTTTTACTATTTCATAAAATCTACCAAATTACATCAATGGAGAATAATACTTATAGAGTTGAAAAGGGCGTAAAAAAGGAAATAAACCATAATCAATGCACCAAATTCTAAAATTGAAATGAAATAAAACTGATCACAATTGATGCTCATAATTCGTCCGGAGTGGAGAAAATTTGTCCTCGAATTTGTAAGGGTGTGTTTTTTTTCTTATGGACATTGAGAGGTTCACAAAGACTGATCTTCTCGGCCTTCACACGGGCGGTTTGTCGGGAGGCTTCTTGTTAGGAATCAACATGGAATCCACCTCGATTTTCTTTGTGTCCTCATCGATCCACGCTAAAATTTTAAGCCTGTTTCTAAGTTCTTATTTTCTTCATTAATTATCATTTTATTTCTTAATTATCTTTTACATTTTTCATTAATTTTTATTTGGTGAAAAAATTCTTCTATTTTTCTATTTTATTCTGTTCAAAATCAGCTCAGTTCTTATTTTCTTCTTTTCTTTTTAAATATTAACTATTTCGAAATAAACTATCGTTATTTTGAACAAAAGAAAGTGAAATAATTGTGAATGATGTTTTTCATTTTTCAAATATTATGTGAATGATTTTGAGGGCATTTTTGTTATTTCGAAAAACAGAGTTATGGAGTCTTCAATTTTAAAAGAGATAATTAAACAATAAACTTAGAATATTTATTATTTGATAGAAACCTCAGATACATGGATTAAAATTGCTCAGATAGATATGCTATTTTCCGGCAAAGAATGATTACGATTGTTTTTTTAATTTATTCAGAAAAAATGTGTTGAATTTGGAGCTTTTAATAAACACTTAAAAATCTCTGTTGTGTCAGTTTTAATCCGGTGATTAAAAGCTGATTAGTTGTTAGTCAATCGCTCCTAATTACACAGGAATGCATTAAATAGAAACCAATAATTTAGCTATTCCTAAAAAATTTGCATAGCAATAGCAAGTCTATATAATACATTCAAACCAAGCCATTAAAACTAGTGATCAAACAAGCTCAACCTTACAAAGACGTCAATGACATTCTCTGCTTCCGTTCCTCTTTTGTACTCGCATTATATTATTATTATTTATAACTAGTTTCAGTTGAGCCAATTTGATCACCCATTAAAGCCTCTCTTTTTTCACACACAGCTTATTTATGGCGCGACTCAGTAAAGCTAAAGATCGGGACACCATTTCCGGAAAGGAGATCTTGGTGGATCGATCGTCAATCCTTAAAAACGACCTCTTTCGAGATGGAATAGTGGAAAGTGAAGTTGTGGGGAATCCACTCGATGCCCTTGGAACCTTTCTTGTGGACGAATTTGCTTCGAGAATCGAGCATCAAATTATCGACCATATCGGCCAGATAAGCAGTTGTCAACCCGAGTCCTTTGCGAAAGACTCCACGATCTTCGGGAGAAGAATATTTTGCTCTTTCTGCGCGAACAAGCTCGACCGGATGAACACATCTCTTGCTTTTTCCATCTCCTCGAACACCCTTTTCCGAGTAAATACACGAACCTGAAATAAAAGTCAATACTTACTAGACGTGGTGCCCAAAAAAAAAAAATTGTCCAAACTCCACATCAGATTGGATCACCAGCTTTTATTTGAAAAGGCACGTCCGGTTTGGTTTCAAGTAATGGAAACCGCAGTCCAAACGAAATCGTATCAGAAATTTTTTATTATTTTCAATTTGCAAGGATTTAAAACTTGTTAATTAAAGATGAATCCGTGCTTATTTTAAGACTTGGTAGCATGGATGAAATTTATACGCCGCTTCATTTACTTGGAGTTTCGAAATTTGAAAAAAAGAAAAATTTAAACGTATCCAAAACGATAGTCTGGTTAAGATATCTTAACAAGTAAAAATTTATTTTTATTTTTTCTCAGGCACAATTCAGTCTCAATTTCAAACGATCTGGTCTAGTCCGGTTAAGATAATTAGCAATTAAAGACCCCTACTATGAAGATTACTAGGCCAACAAGTAAAGAAGAAATATCAGGTGTACCGCGGGATCGGATTTGCTTCCCAAGCAAATCGAGAAGTGTAGAAGAGGCTCGATTCTTTGGATGGCAAAAGGTCTCCGAGCATCTCCAATTTTGAACCTGCTCTTTAACGAAAAAAGCATCCTCAACCACTGCTGATAAACAACAACAAAAAAAGGTAAGGCAAAAAAGCAATGATCAAACAGTTTCAATGATATTAATAAAATGAGAATCGGTTTTAATTGTCCCGGTCGAGGTAATCGACACCCTAGGATGGAATTCTGAATCGTATCGACGCTTATGGTATGACTCCCAAAGTTAAACGCGACCTAATTTACACACATTCGAAAGATCATACCGAGGATAATTCAGAGGCTTAAATTAGATTAAAAAACACCAGGTTATACCAGAGGAACTTAGGTGATAATGTTGTATATCAAAGTGACGGCGACAGAAGAAAGAAAGTACGAATGAGTGAAATGCTATAGCTTCCATGCATTTCAAATCATCTGTGCTTTCTCTCTTCTGTCATCGTCTATAAACATATAGACCACCATGTTTCCTCTAATTAACAAAAACATAAATATAATAAATATGTATGTATATAAAAACATGCTGGCAGCTTCACTTTCTCAATTGTAAACATTAACAATCGGAACATATATGATATATACATATATTTATATATTACAAGTGCGGGACTCTTATGTGCGTGTGGGCATGAAATAATCGATTAGGTGGGCTTTATATTTATAGACGAAGATGACGCTGAGAAAGAGAAAGGAGAGAGAGGGGGAGAAGAAATATTAATACAATATTTATGGCTATTAAAAATGCTTCGCACGTCGGTTAGTCGGTACAACGACAACTGTCCAAACATTGACGACAAGAGAGAGAGAGAGAGAGAGAGAGAGAGAGAGAGAGAGAGATGGGTTGGGAGTCTTGGGACTTGGAACTCTTTGCTTTGGGGTGGTGGTGTATTTATAGTGGAGGAAAAAAAAGAGGGTATATTAATTGAGCCGTTGATTAATTCAAAAAGCACATACTTTACGATGTATTTATATTATTATTGGAGAAGAAATATTAATACAATATTTATGGCTATTAAAAATGCTTTGCACGTCGGTACAACGACAACTGTCCAAACATTGACGACAAGAGAGAGAGAGAGAGAGAGAGAGAGAGAGAGAGAGAGAGCTGTACTATTCATAAATTAATAACACAATAAAAAAATAAAAATAGCAGCAGGGCTTCGTAGCACAAACAATAAATTTGTGCATTGTTTGAGTTGTTTACTCGAATTTCGAGGAAGAAGACGCTGAGAAAGAGAAAGGAGAGAGAGGAGGAGAGAGCAATAAATTTGGCCCACCTAACTTTCTTACCGATTAAATTGTATGAGTAAAAAAAAATGACTGATCGCTTTACATCTAATTAGAAAGGAATGGTACCAAAATAAAGGTAAAAGTCACCACGCACGTTTTAAACTTGTTGGGGGGTTCTAGTATGCTTTACGCCTTTACCTCTCTTTTGTCTCTTCTCATGTGGCTTGTCTGTCATTTATCTGATTTAATTAGATTTAATTATGATAGTAATAACCAACCAGATGCATTCCCCCTTTTAAAGAAAAAAGAAAAAACAAAAAAAAAGAGTTGCATAATGATAATGTTAATAATAAAAACCAATCTGAGCCGACAGTATAGACATCTGTAATATATATAATAGTTCTTTTTTTTCTTCGTTAAAACTGTAATATATTATTATTGGAGAAGAAATATTAATACAATATTTATGGCTATTAAAAATGCTTTGCATGTCGGTACAACGATAACTGTCCAAACATTGACGACGATCTAATGAACTTGAGCATATTTTTTATTTTATTTTGCTTATTAATAAACTAGGTGGACATTTTGCTTGCCTAGCTTTTCATTAACACCGCTTTGTTGTTGTTTTTTTTTTTGTTTTTTTTTTATTATTTGTAGGGAATTACATTAAATTATATTAATGAGAAATGTTGATATAAAAAAGCTTGAAGTTCATACGAACGTGATAAATGGTAAATAAATAAAAAAACATATCATGAGGTAAAATCATCGTAACAAAATAACTCTTCGAATAGTTAATAAAAAAATTTCGATTGAAAAACATAGTTAGCTAAATTTATATAAAAATAAATCTCAATATGTCCGAATTTCAAAAAATAGATTTGATGATGGATAAAACTTTGGATTAGAATCCCAGAGAAGAGCATAATCAGAATATTAAATATTAACTATAAAGTAAACAAATATAATAAAATAAATAAAACTATCTGAACATAACTTTACGAGTAATAAATCATTTTTCAATGGAATAACAAAGCTAATAGGTATTTAGTTGCAATTAAATCTCAGTAACTATTGATCTAAAAATAATATTGATGATGAATAAAAAATCCATGTAATCATCCAAGAGTACGAATTCACAATTTAGAAGACAAAAATGAAATTTACAGAATTGGTATACAAAGTGATGAAAATGATTATTTAGGATGTCAATAATTAAAAATATTTAATTTAAATTTTGTAAATAATTTGACTAAAAGTTAAATACACATATTTTAAATATTTTTCTCTTTAAATAATTTAGTATTCATTTATAATAAAATAAATTTGATAAATTATAAAGATAAAATTAATAATTTTACATTATTAGTGAGATTGTATACAAGTCACGCTCTCAGGCAAGGAAGGAAGGGTGCAATATGCACCCCTTTTAAGCACGCAATTGATGATAATTCTCATTAAGTTAACAATTAATTAAATAACTGTTAAGCCGTTTTTTGGTTTTAACATTTGAGTACACGTGGTGGGCCTGGAATAGTCACGTGCCTAGTATTGGATCGGCCCAAATTACTTTCCGAGAGTCCAAAGGGCTCAAGGAAGTTCGGGACAAAGCCCAAAGCGTCCAAGAGCTTCAGAGGATCTTGGAATCGCAAAGAGGGAAATAATGCTTTGCTTTCTTCTTCGTCGGGAATGCGTTCTTCGTCTTTGATTCCTGGCCTGGAGGTTGAGCCTACCTGGAGGTCGAACCTGCCTGGAGGTCGAGCTCGCCTGGAAGTCGAGCCTGGCCTGGAGGTCGACCCTGGCTGGAGGTCGAGCCTGCCTGGAGGTTGAGCTCGTCTGGGGGGTCGAGCTCGCCTGGAGGTCGAGCCTGGCCTGGAGGTCGACCCTGGCTGGAGGTCGAGCTCGCCTGGAGGTCGAGCTCGCCTGGAGGTCGAGACTGGCCTGGAGGTCGACCCTGGCTAGAGGTCGAGTCTGGCCTGGAGGTCGACCCTGGCTGGAGGTCGAGCTCGCCTGGAGGTCGAGCCTGGCCTGGGGGGTTGAGCTCGCCTGGGGCGTCGAGCTCGCTTGGAGGCCGAGCCTGGCCTGGAGGTCGACCCTGGCTGGAGGTCGAGCCTGCCTGGAGGTTGAGCTCGCCTGGGGGGTCGAGCTCGCCTGGAGGTCGAGCTCGCCTGGAGGTCGACCCTGGCTGGAGGTCGGGCCTGCCTGGAGGTTGAGCTCGCCTGGGGGGTCGAGCTCGCCTGGAGGTCGACCCTGGCTGGAGGTCGAGCATGCCTGGGGGTTGAGCTCGCCTGGGGGGTCGAGCTCGCCTGGAGGTCGACCCTGGCTGGAGGTCGAGCCTGCCTGGGGGTTGAGCTCGCCTGGGGGGTCGAGCTCGCCTGGAGGTCGACCCTGGCTGGAGGTCGGGCCTGCCTGGAGGTTGAGCTCGCCTGGGGGGTCGAGCTCGCCTGGAGGTCGAACCTGGCTGGAGGTCGATCCTGGGGGGTGTGACCGTGCTCTTCGTGAGCTGCCTACGCACCCGCTTTGCGGGATCAGGTCATGACGTAGTTCAGGGCGAGTGTGTTTGCTATGTGAATGGATTCTTGGATTTTTGTTTTTTTTCCTCCCGCCGAGAGGTGGCTCTCGGTTTTTGTTTATGATCCGGGATAATTTTGAAGTTGGGAGAGTATTTGGCTGAGAGAATTCTGGGGTTGAGAGAATTTTGGGGTTGAGAGAATTTTGAGTTCAAAGGATTCTCTGTCCCTTTTGATTTGTGTGAGTGAGCTATTTATAGGGAAAACATGCCGCTTGTTGAAAATTTGCTTGTCACTTGTCGCTTTTTGAAAATTCGCTTGTCGCTTGTCGCTTGTTGAAAATTTGCTTGTCGCTTGTTGAAAATTCGCTTGTCGCTTGTCGCTTGTTTTAGTCATGCGTATTTTTAGCATTTGACTAAATTGTCCTTCTATATTGTAACGTCGTTTTTGCAATTGAGGCGTCGTTTTTACCATAAGAAAAAGACGGCATAACATTAACCCCCCAGTTTCGCGTGCGACTTGTCGTGTGGGAAACTTTGCTTCTCATCCTCTTCTTTATTGATTTATTATTTATAATATTGTATGTGTATAATATCTTTATTATCTTTTTAGGAAAGGTGACTAATCCGGTTATAACTTTTGAAAAATACATGCACAAGTACCCACACATTTGCAAGTTGCGTAGGTTTCTTTTTAGGCATAGACTTATATATGTATTTTGATGTACTATAGGTAGCCAGTTTTTATATCATCATTACTCCGTGTATAGGTATATGCCCATTATCCTATTTATCATTTATTATTATTATTATTATTATTTCCTATACTCTATGCATAGATTGGTTTACTCATTTGTTTTTTTTTTTTACTTTAACACCTACCCCATGCTCTCTTTCTTTAAAAACTGAGATGTATCCGGGGATTGAGCTGCCATCACAGGAGCGTAGCAGAGTTGAGATCAGCAAATCTCCTTGGATTTTCTGGCTTCCTTCTTGAGGTTGGTTTCTTCTTTGGTGATTATATATATTCTTTACTTCTCACTTTGCCATTTCTTTCTTTTTCACTCCGTCTCTCGACCCTCTTGTCCCCTTCCTTGAATCTTTCTGGCTATTCTTCCAAAATACTGTGATGACTCTTAATAATCTGATCAATGGTGGTCCTAATTCGCCCCGTGGTCCCAACGACCTAGTGGTCCCACCCGATTGTTCTAGAGCTTTTGACACTTTCGATTTTGGTGAGTCGTGGGTGTTTGATGACTTTCCATGCGCTTTTGGCGAAGGTATGGGTTCCACAAATTTGCCTAATGGTTTCGGTGATGGCGACCTCGATGCCTTTCTTGATGTGGTCCTCGGACGGAGGCCGGTTCCGCGTGTGTCGGGTCTGTGTTTCGATGGGAGAGGTAATGTCGTTCGATCAGCGGCCCATGGCGAGTCGTCTCGGTCCCCGCTGGCCATGAGAGGCTGCGAGGTAGGTCCAGCGAATGAAGATGGTGTCACACCGGGTGTTCTCCGGAGTTTGGAAAGTGATACTCCCTTGACTTCGACGCCGCTTTTCTTCACAAACGGGTCCCCATCGCTGCCGGCGGACTTCGGAGCATCAAGGGGTGGGTTTCTTCCGGCGTCGATGGGCGGCGAGGTCGGTCTGGACCGAGGCTCTGTCATCGGCGGGCCTTCGTTGACATCAGGGGAGGGCAACGTAGACGTTCTTCCGAATGCCTGCTCGTCGTTTGCCGCAGAGGGCGTAGAGGCTCCAGCAAGCGAGCATCGTTGTAGCTCCCCAAAAAACGGGAAGAAGATGTCGTTGTTGCTCGAGGCGTTTGGTCATTTGGTCGGAGGTGAGACTTCGGCACGTCACATCCCAGGACGCGACGACGAAGGCCTCGGTGCCAACTCCTCGGCGAGCGGCGAGGTGAGTTTTCCGTCTCTTGGGGTTGATATTGATGATGATGGTGATAAGGTTGTTATGGCAGAATGCTCTGAGGGAGAGGTCGAGTCTTATCGGTGCAACTCGTTTATAGTTGAGCCCCCAAAACGGCCGCGGTCTTGGTCGAGGCGGTCGAGATGCGGGGATTTTGCTGGCCTCGATGCCGTGAGCTTGACAACGGAAGATAGAGTTAGGTTCCTCCGTGAGAAGTACGAGATCCCGCCGGAAATCTCCATCATTGTTCCCTCAGTCGATGATTATTCCGACCAGCCACCCGAGGGATATACAACCGTCTACGTGGAGAGTCTTAAGCATGGGTTGAAGCTCCCTCCACACCCCTTCATATGCAATTTGCTCGAGAGGATCAAGCTGCCACCCGGTCAACTAAATCCAAGGAGCTATTGGGTCATCGTGGCTTGTTATATCATGTGGTTCCGGGAAAAGCACCGTGAAATGACGGTGTGTGAATTTCTAAGTTTGTGTGCTGTGATTCCGAATTACAGAACGAAAGGGTCGTTCTTTCTTCGTAACAATACGTCAAAAAAAATACTCGACAAACTACCTGGCACGGGGCGTGAGTGGGTCGATGAGTTCTTTTACACGCACGTCGACTATTTTGGAAACATTCCCCTTGGTTTTCGTACATCGGCTGATTGCCCAAAACCCCCTTATTAGCGATCCGAGGTTGCTTCTTTTCTTGAAGGGATACCTCTTAGTGATCGCGAGGCTAACTTGTTTCTTGACGACAAGCTGTGGGAAGAGGTTGGGTGGTTCCCTTACCGTTCGGCCGACGAGGTTCCATTGCTGTTTTCGCGCTCTTTTCCGTCCTCGGCAGAGTCTGGTGGTATAGTAATAGGGTTTTTATTTTTATTTTTTATTATTGCTATCACAATTTGGTTCCCATATGTATACATATCTCCATATTTGACAAGAGAAAAAACTCTAATTCTCTCGACGATCCCTCGCAGGTATGGCGGCTTATGGGGCCCGAGGTGTTACAGGGCCGGGACTCTCTACGGGGCGGTCGTTGCCGGTTCCTCTTCTTGGTTCGGAGGCGTCGCTCCCTTCGCAGCCCTCAAGGGTAGGCTTATCTCCTCGCGCTACTACAGCATCTATGTCAACCATAAAAGTAGCGATTACTAGTTCAAAAAGAGCGCGAGATGAGGCTCCGTTAGTGGCTTCCTCGCGTGCCAATTTTGGGAAGAAGTTTAAAGCTCCTCTTCGCTCGTCGTCCGACATAGTTGTCAGGTTCTCGGTCGCTGACTCCTTTGGCCCGTAAAGGCATTAGTGGTATCGAGTCCACTCATGCATCGGAGGTGACTAAGTTGGATCGGATGACCGCGATTGCCCTTGCTGAGTTGCTGACTCGCGAGGCCCGACAGGTTTTCCTCCACGTGCATGGCCCAATATTTTCTTTGTTCACCATCTTTTCACCTCTTTTATATACCTATTTTTTTTTGTAGTGCTATCTGGCTTCTGTTGCAACTAAGCGAAATGTTCGCGAGTTGGTGAGGAAATTAGGACACGAGACCGAGAACCGTCGTCTGGCACAGGTGGATGCCGATGGTCGCGCGGAGGCCCTCGAGGCTGAGATTGCAGGGCTCAGGAAAGGTGCTGTTGATGATGCTATGAAGATATGTGAGCAAAGAGCCGAGCTTCAGCGTTTGCGTATCGAACTGGGGACCATTCAGGCGGAGCGGGCTAGTTCGGCTATCGACTGGGCACACCGCGACTTGGTTGCATACTGGAGTGGATCGGGAAAGGAAAATCCTCCGGAGGGAGCGGAGAGACTCTCCGCCTTAGATGATAGTGACTCGTCTCTTTCCCCCTTTTTTTGTGATGGACTAACGGCCTTATCGCCCCTTTTTGTATGTGAATTCGGGCAAACTTCCATTCGTCAGGATTTTTCTTTTTGATGGCGCGGTCGGTTGTGCGTCTCTCAAGACCCGTTGTGTTTTTTGCGGGCCCCGATTTCGGGTATAACTCTGACGAATGGGCATTTTCCCTTTTTTGCGTAGTTTCTGTGTTTGTATGCTTTTGGGAAAACTGTCATTTGTTGGTTTTTTCCTTTTGGTGGCGCAGCTTGTTTGAGCGTCCTTCTAGTCCGCTCGTCTAGTCGAGCTCGTCACCAGCTAGTCGAGCTCGTCACCTCATCTAGTCGAGCTCGTCACGTTGTCCAGTCGAGCTCGTCTCTCGTCTAGTCGAGCTTGTCTCCTCGTCTAGTCGAGCTCGGCACCAGCTAGTCGAGCTCGTCACCTCGCCTAGTCGAGTTCGTCACGTTGTCTAGTCGAGCTTGTCTCCTCGTCTAGTCGAGCTCGTCACGTTGTCCAGTCGAGCTCGTCTCTCGTCTAGTCGAGCTTGTCTCCTCGTCTAGTCGAGCTTGTCTCCTCGTCTAGTCGAGCTCGTCACCAACTAGTCGAGCTCGTCACCTCGCCTAGTCGAGCTCGTCACGTTGTCTAGTCGAGCTCGTCTCTCGTCTAGTCGAGCTTGTCTCCTCGTCTAGTCGAGCTCGTCACGTTGTCTAGTCGAGCTCGTCTCTCGTCTAGTCGAGCTTGTCTCCTCGTCTAGTCGAGCTCGTCACGTTTTCTAGTCGAGCTTGTCTCCTCGTCTAGTCGAGCTCGTCACACAGTCCGTGACGAGCCGGAATGACTTCGACACTTCGTCCAAACGTCTTTTTCGTGTTTGTCGTATGGAAATGCTTTGAGCTTGTGCGGGGCTCCTGCTGCCTTTTCCCTTCTTGCGCCTTGAGCACGCTTCGAGGTGGGTCGGGTTCTCGATGGCGCGAGTTCCCTTATCTTGGGCTTCACAAGATTCTTTGAGGTGTGTTCAGAGTTTCAATGTTGCGAAATCTCATTTCTCGGATCCCGTGGACACTTTGAGGTCGGTCGGGGACTTGATGGCGCAAGTCCCCTCATCTCGGGTCGTACGGGATTTTTTTTTAGATGTGTTCGGAGTTTCAACGTTGTGAAACCCCATTTCTCGGATCCGTAGACGCTTTGAGCTTGGTCGGGGACTTGATGGCGCAAGTCCCCTCATCTTGGGTCGCACGGAGTTCTTTGCGATACGTTCGGCGTTTCAACGTTGCGAAACCCCATTTCTCGGACTCCGTCGACGCTTTGAGGTCGGTCGGGGACTTGATGGCGCAAGTCCCCTCATCTCGGGTCGCACGGAGTTCTTTGCGATACGTTCGGGGTTTTAACGTTGCGAAACCCATTTCTCAGACTCCGTGGACGCTTTGAGGTCGGTCGGGGACTTGGTGGCGCAAGCCCCCTCATCTCGGGTCGTACGGGATTTTTTTTAGATGTGTTCGGAGTTTCGACGTTGCGAAACCCCATTTCTCGGATCCGTAGACGCTTTGAGGTTGGTCGGGGACTTGATGGCGCAAGTCCCTTCATCTCAGGTCGCACGGAGTTCTTTGCGATACGTTCGGGGTTTCAACGTTGCGAAACCCCATTTCTTGGACTCCGTGGACGCTTTGAGGTTGGTCGGGGACTTGATGGCGCAAGTCCCCTCATCTCTGGTCGCACGGAGTTCTTTGCGATACGTTCGGGGTTTCAACGTTGCGAAACCCCATTTCTCGGACTCCGTGGACGCTTTGAGGTCGGTCGGGGACTTGATGGTGCAAGTCCCCTCATCTCGGGTCGCACGGAGTTCTTTGCGATATGCTCGGGGTTTCAACGTTGCGAAACCCCATATCTCGGACTCCGTGGACGCTTTGAGGTGCGTTTGGGGCTCGATGTCGCGGTTGCTATGTCTATATTCCTGCATTTTCACATGTATGCATATATTTTTTGTTGTTGCGTTTTCCGTGGTGCTTGGTGTTTGTCTTACTCTATTAACCCTGGCTGGAGGTCGAGCCTGCCTGGAGGTTGAGCTCGCCTGGGGGGTCGAGCTCGCCTGGGGGGTCGAGCTCGCCTGGAGGTCGACCCTGGCTGGAGGTCGAGCCTGCCTGGGGGTTGAGCTCGCCTGGGGGGTCGAGCTCGCCTGGAGGTCGACCCTGGCTGGAGGTCGGGCCTGCCTGGAGGTTGAGCTCGCCTGGGGGGTCGAGCTCGC
Source organism: Urtica dioica subsp. dioica (assembly GCF_054948205.1). NCBI lineage: Eukaryota > Viridiplantae > Streptophyta > Magnoliopsida > Rosales > Urticaceae > Urtica > Urtica dioica. The sequence continues at coordinate 17,193,524 of NC_142763.1, forward strand.
CTGGAGGTCGAACCTGGCTGGAGGTCGATCCTGGGGGGTGTGACCGTGCTCTTCGTGAGCTGCCTACGCACCCGCTTTGTGGGATCAGGTCATGACGTAGTTCAGGGCGAGTGTGTTTGCTATGTGAATGGATTCTTGGATTTTTGTTTTTTTTTCCTCCCGCCGAGAGGTGGCTCTCGGTTTTTGCTTATGATCCGGGATAATTTTGAAGTTGGGAGAGTATTTGGCTGAGAGAATTCTGGGGTTGAGAGAATTTTGAGTTCAAAGGATTTTCTATTCCTTTTGATTTGTGTGAGTGAGCTATTTATAGGGAAAACATGCCGCTTGTTGAAAATTCGCTTGTCGCTTGTCTCTTGTTGAAAATTCGCTTGTCGCTTGTTGAAAATTCGTTTGTCGCTTGTTGAAAATTCGCTTGTCGCTTGTGTTTAGTCATGCGTATTTTTAGCATTTGACTAAATTGTCCTTCTATATTGTAACGTCGTTTTTGCAATTGAGGCGTCGTTTTTACCATAAGAAAAGGACGGCATAACAATAACTATACCATAAAAATTTGGAGATATGACAAAACTTAAATTTACATATGACTTTATATCTGAAGAGAGCCCTTAAATTAATTTATTAGTACATAGAAATTTTTACCGATTAAATTGTATGAGTGATAAAAAAAATGAAGGTAAAAGTCACCACGCACGTTTTAAACTTGGGGGTTCTAGCATGCTTTACCTCTCTTTTGTCTCTTCTCATGTGGCATGTCTGTCATTTATCTGATTTAATTAGATTTAATTATGATAGTAATAAGTTAATAACCAACCAGATGCGTTCCCCCTTTAAAAAAAAAAGAAAAAAAAGAGTTGCATAATGATAATGTTAATAATAAAAACCAATCTGAGCCGACAGTATAGACATCTGTAATATATATAATAGTTCTTTTTTTCTCTTCGTTAAAACTGTAAGAGTATATTATTATTGGAGAAGAAATATTAATACAATATTTATGGCTATTAAAAATGCTTTGCACGTCGGTAGTGTACAACGATAACTGTCCAAACAGACGACGATCTGTGGAGAGAGAGAGAGATAGATATGAGAGGTGCAGATAGATATAGGTAGAAAGGAAACAGCTATAGATGTAAAATAGGTAGCTGGGGATCAATAAATATGTATCATTAAGAGAGATCAGCTTAAAAGACAAATTAATACCACAATAAAAAAATAAAAATAGCAGCATTGTTTGAGTTGGTCTCATATGGACTAGCTAGCAATAGCATTAGCATAGTAGGACTGTGCTACGACAGTAATGTTGGAAACTGTTTCAATGAGTTGGAAATGAATGCAAACACAAACTGCAAATAGGATGGCAACGGGTACGAGTAAAGTCGGGTACACCGATTTCGTTACTCGTACCCGCTATAATTTATATACGTTCCTGTTTAATTTTATTTATTTATTTTAGGAAAACAAAATAATTTTGGATTGGGTCTTCATGACAAAGTCTTGAGAGGCATATTATGTCTCTAATCTCTCTATGCATGCATTACTCAAATATTATATATATTAAATTTTGGTTATGTAAATATCATAAAATTTATTATTATTATATTCATAAGCTAATATTTTTTTTAAATAGCATAACTCTATTTTTTTTTCACTTACCCGCAACTACGCGAGGGTTAAATAACTTTATATAAATCGAAAGCTGTTGTTTTAATTAATAGCGTTTCTTTAATAAGTGATTGAGATTGGCCCTCTAAACTCTCATTCTCTCTAACCTTCCAATACTGACACCATTGCAACTTGCCCAAGAAATTAATGGTGTGCGACAAATATTTCACTTTATCTCTATGCACTCACAAAAAAATCCAAAGCATCTCTGCACTCATTTCTTATCTACCATATCACTTTATCTGTCTAGTCTTGGTAGTTGCCCAAGAAATTAATGGTGTGCGTATTTGACTTTATCTCTATGCACTCACAAAAAAATCCAAAGCATCTATCTGTCTAGTCTTGGTAGTTGCCCAAGAAATTAATGGTGTGCGTATAAAAAGCCTAATTTATTTATTTTAATGATGAAACAATCACTTGAAATAAATTAATGGTGTGCGTATAAAAATAAATTAATGGTGTGCGTATAAATTAATATGCTAATTGATTCTTTCGGAAACAGTAAATAAAATATTTGTTAACATATGGAAAACTAGTTATTTGCTAGTAATCCTCTGAAATTACTAAACGGGTGTAAAATAGTTGTTCAACTATGAATGAAACAATTTGTTGACCAGCTGATCGTTTTTAAGCAGTTCTAATCTTTTATTCAAAGTGATAAACTAACAAACAATCAAATAGAAATAAAAAATACAAGACAATTGGTAATTATGTCTGGTGTAAACCACCACTCAAAGAGACTGATCATGATGTGAAAACAGACTTTTGGCGTCACTTTATCTAAGAGCAACGCTGTAGTTTTAATTCTGTAATGAATTTATAGATATAATGTCGCACGCACCTAACTGGACTCATTATCGCACACACATAATTACTCCTTACAACATTGTGAACCTTACAGATGCATAACTGGACTGATTATCTACAATTATTGATTAGCAGCGCTAACATTTTTTGTATGAAAGAATTTATGTTTTTGTAGGTCCTCACCAATAATTCCACTGTTTCTTTTCGCTATGATTTATCATTTATGGACCTGTGGCTGTGGTTCCCACATTTGCATTGCATCTTTGCAATTTGCACGTTGTTTCAAAATGTGATTTTACGCAATCTGCTGTTTGAACGGAAATTAATAATTAATCAGCACCAAACAAATGTGGCTATTTGATATGTGTTATTTTATACCTATTTTATTAAGTGTTTCAATATTGTTTTTTTTTTAGAAGGCCGGGCATGTTTGGTTTAAAATAAAAAATGGAATGTTAATGCCAATGGGAATGATAATGGCAATGACAATGGAATGGTATTATATTTTTTTGTTTGGTTTGTAATATTAACTCCAAAAGAATGGAAAGTAAAATTTACCATATTACCATTTTCATAACTTTACCAACTTTCTCTTCTTTATCACTACCACTTCGTCTTCTTCTCAGCATGGACTGATACAGTAAAACAAGATGAACTAAAATGGACTTTAAACCATATTTCTCAATAAAACTTCAAATCCATTGTCTATTTAGGAGAATAATCTGAGGGCCCGGTTTTTTTTCCCTTTCATTGGGTGTTGTGCAGGCAAAACCAGTTTCAATTTTTTTGGATCTTTACTGGTTAATCTCCCATGCCTAACAATTTCCATACACAAACTCGACAAAACAATCGATAAAAGAAAAAAATGAAAATATGTTGAAATCGCTTTGCGTTCATCTATGAACCTACTCTAGACTACTCGTCTCCGTCGTCTTCATCGTCGGCGTCGCATCTTCTCCGGCAAGAGAACGGCGGCGAAGGCGGGTGGTGCCGAATGTCTCGTCAAAGACCTTCACAACCTCCCATATCAAAGTTACCATTTGCGGTGGCTCGGCTGTCGACGGCGCCTTCGAGATCCCTCCGGCGTCAATCTTCACTGTCGCCACCCTGGGAATGATCGTCTCCGTCGTGCTCTACGAGAAGGCGCTCGTTTTAGTTTTAGATTACAAATATAAATATATATTAAATGATATAAAAGGTCAGTTTGGGAAGAATATTTCATTACACGGTGGAATGGTTCATTCATCCCAATTTATAAAGAATCAAATTAATGCAATGATCATTCCGTATAATGATGATTACCTCATTTAAAAATGAATCAAATAAAAGAATAATAAATTTAAGGAATCCATTCCATTCCATTCCCTTAAAAAGTCACCAACCAAACATACCCTAAATTCTTTTGGTTATCAGCCATGGCACCTTTGACGTCTGTTATATATTTTTTTTTTTTTAGGAAACGTGGTCGGAGCCACGAAAATTCATAAAAGCCCTCACGTATGGCGGAGGAAAACCGTGGTTACAAAGATAGGAGATAAACAGAAACCAACGGAAAAGGAAAAGGAAGCTCAAAACAAACAGGGCCCTAGGAGACCATGCGGGACCTCAACTCGCGATCATCGGCCCTAATGGCCTCTTCCGAACAAGGCAGGACTAAACCCAGCCAGGTCGAGGACAAGTGATGGTTAAACGCATAACGTGCTAGATTATGCGCAGCAACATTACAAAGACGAGAAATATGCATAATGCGAAAAACCTCAAGCTCCCTCGCCTCTCTGGAGATGCGGAGCAAGATCGTCCCAAGCTCTGTCGCAGGCGTCACGCCCTCATCAATCATCCTCACCACCCCCAAGCAGTCAGACTGGATCTCTGCTCTCCTGCCACCGACGCTGCGAACTAGCTCTATGCCCTGGAGGATAGCATACGCTTCCGCAAGCTGGGGGGAGAACCCCCTAGCCAGGAAAAGCGTCTGCGAGGCGATCACCTCTCCGGTGTGGTCTCGAACAATACAACCGACACCGAAGCCTCCACGGTCGCGAGCGAGTGCCGCGTCGACGTTGATCGAGAGGGTCCCGTCCGTTGGGGGGTCCATCTGGGGGTCGTAGTCACCCTCGTGTTCGTCGGAGACTCCCCAACCATAGCCGCTCTGTACTCCTCGAGGAAGCTCGCCGTCCACTGGACTAGCTGTGGCTGGCTCCAAGCTGATCTCCCGGCCAAGACATTGTTCCTGTGGTTCCAAAGTTCCCAAATAATGGTAATGAAAAGCTCATGGAAACGAACCTCAAGGGTCTCCATCGCTCTGAGGATAGCGTCGAAAACATCGCTGTCTCTAAAAGGCGGAAGAATGTGGCCGAAGCCCACCTCTTTCCAGACTCTCTTGCTCCACCTGCAACCCAAAAACGCGTGGAAAACAGTCTCTCTCGCCTCCTGACAGACAGGGCAGCTGTCGTCAGAGGTGATCCTCTTTTTGGCTAAGACTGCTCTGGCCGGGATCTGGCCTAAACAGACTCGCCAACAGAAGAGTTTCACCTTAGGAGGGACTCTCAGCTGCCAGAACTTCGTCCACCATTTCTCCATCACCGTCGGATCTGAAGAGCTGGCGACCGGAGTACTGGCTCTCTCCATCGCAACACGGAAGCCGCTCTTGACGGAGTACTCTCCGTTCTCAGTGAAATGCCAGCGACGCACGTCAGGAGTGCCCTCGTCCCCACACGGAATGCTCAGGATCGCCGCAGCGTCCTCCTCACCGAACATCGCTGTGATAAGATCAACGTCCCAGCTACCGTCGGGTCTCATAAGCTCAGCTACCCGCATATCGGGGGGAATCCAATGGGGGTCAATCCAGGTGGCCGGTCTGTCCCTCGGAACCCAACTGTCGCCCATGACCAACACAGACTCCCCGTCCCCGATCCGCCATCTCGAACCGGACTGAATGATCTCACGTCCCCAGAGAAGACTGCGCCAAATGGAAGAGCTGCACGAGCCAGGGAGAGCTGTCATAATATCACCGTCGGGGAAGTAGCTTTGACTATAGACTCGACCTACCAGACTATCCGGTCTCCTGAGAAGTCTCCAGACACTCTTAGCCAAAAGGGCCTGGTTGGACTTCTCCAGATCTCTGAAGCCCATCCCGCCCTCTGACTTGTGTCGCGTGAGGTCCTCCCACTTGCACCAGTGGATCTTCTTCGTCGCCGTTCCACCCCCCCACCAGAATCTGGCGATCGCCGAGTGGATGTCTCTAATCAAACGCAGCAGGATCTTGTGGCACGAGGCCACGTAACTGGGGATCGACTGAAGGACGGATTTAATGAGGACCTCTCTACCAGCCTGCGAGAGGGAGAGGCCATTCCAACTCTTAATCTTAGCCCAAACACGGTCTCTCACAAATCCAAAAAGCTTCGCCTTCCGCCGACCCGTGAACGCGGGAAGACCCAGGTATCGCTTATGGCAGTCCGTCTTCCTGACACCTAGGATCTGAGCCAACACCTCACCCTCCTCATCGCTAACCTCCGTACCGAAACAAACATCGGACTTCTGAAAGTTCACCATCTGGCCCGAGGCCATAGAATAAGTTCGAAGAATGTCAGTAACCCTCTCACACTCGTCAAGAGTCGCTCGGCAAAAAACCAAGCTATCATCCGCAAAGAGAAGGTGAGACACATGGATATCCCGGAACCGGACTCCTAAAATCGCTCCGAAATCCTCACTCGCTCGAAAGAGGCTCGAGAGACCCTCAGAGCAGAAGAGGAAGAGGAAAGGAGAGAGAGGGTCCCCCTGGCGGAGGCCTCTGAAAGGAGTCACACTGCCTCGAATGGAGCCGTTGATGTTGAAAGCAAATCTGACTGAGGTAACGCATCTCATGATAAGGTGCACCCAACGCGTGCTGTATCCCAGTCTCAGCATCATCGACTCCAGGTAGACCCACTCAACCCTGTCGAAAGCCTTCGCCATGTCGAGCTTGATAGACGCACACTTTCCATTACCGAAGCGTTTCCGCTTCATCGTGTGGAGAGCCTCGAAACCAACCATGACATTATCGAAGATCAGTCTACCACCAACGAAAGCGCTCTGGGACTCAGAAATAGCGACGTGCATAGTAGTCTTAAGACGGTTGACCAAGCACTTGGCCACTATCTTATAGATCACGTTGCACAGGCTAATCGTCTCGGGTCCTCGACTTTGGGGATAAGGGTGACCACAGTATCATTAATGGTGGCCACCTCGTCCCCGTCGTTAAGAATCCCAAGGCAGGTCTTCAAGACCGATTCGCCTACTACGTCCCAATATCTCTGGTAAAAAATCGCGGGAAAGCCGTCACTTCCCGGGGCCTTGATCGCATCCATCGAGAAAAGCGCCTTTTTCACCTCCCATGGCTCAAAAGGGCGCTCCAACTCGGCGTTCAAAGCCTCTGAGATCCTAGGCTGTACGTCCGCAGAAACTAACTCGATACTCTGCGAAGAAGGCCTCGTGGAAGAGAAAATGTCACCAAAGTAACCGGAGACGATCCTCTCTATCTCAGTGTCTCCACTGTGCCGATCCCCGTGATCGTCCTCCAGTCCTCTGATAGCGTTCCTCTTCCTCCTAGCAGAAGCCTTGCGGTGAAAAAGCTTCGTGTTCTTATCCCCGCACCGCATCCAGGACACTCTGCTCCTCTGTCTCCAGTACTGCTCCTCCTTCTGAACTAAGGCGTCAAGCTGTCTCTCCTCCCGTCTGAAGGACTCCATACAGAAGTTCGGGCCCGAAAGACCCGCAAGCTCAACGATCTTCTTCTGCTTCTCAATCCTGTCTCTGATCTCTCTGTTCCTCTCTCCGCCCCAGCGGGATAGACTCTGTCTGCACTGACAGATCGCATCAGCTAAGCTCGGACTCTGATCACCACTCTGGCCCGTCTCCCAAGCTCTACGGATCCGCTCGTCGCACTCAGGCTCACCTATCCAAGACTCCTCAAAGAAGAAACGCCTCGGCCTCCTGCTCCGCCGGCGATCTCTGAGACCCGCTGTAAGCAGAAGAAGTGGTCTATGGTCCGAACTCCAGAACCTCAAGTGTCGAACAGTGGCCGAAGGGAAGAGATCGCTCCACTCGTGACTCGCGAGGCATCTATCCAAGCGCTCCTCTATACTTCCTCTGCGCCAGGTGAAGGGGTCTCCCTCAAAGCCTAAGTCATGGATGTCGCAATCCGAAATCATCTCTCTGAAAGAAGACAACTGGCCGGGACCTCTATCTCTACCTCCTCTAATCTCAGAGTTGGAGGCGACTTCGTTCATGTCGCCCCCAACTAACCAAGGACCCGTGTAAGAATTCCGGAGGCGACGAAGAAGCTCCCAAGTATGTCTCCTCTGAGCGCTCACTGGATCACCGTAGATCCCCGCAAATCTCCAACTCTCGCCTAACTCGTTAACCAAATCTCCCTCGATGTGATATCTCGAAAACGTCCCGAGTAGGAATCTCACAGGCTCTTTCCAAAGTAACATCAAGCCTCCACTCCTACCAAGACAGTCCACCGTCATACAACCATCAAAACCCAGCAACACTCTCACTCTTTCAGCCGCCTCACTCCGTAGTCTAGTCTCCGACAGAAAGATAAAATCGGGACTATGATCACGAACGTGGGCGAGGAGGGCTGACCTCGTCCCGGGGTTGCCTAACCCCTGGACGTTCCAGATAACGCCTATCATCGCGTTCGGCGGCCCTCGCTCTCGAGGGGCGCCGCTCTCTCATCAGTAACAACTAAGGTCGAATCTAACGGACTAGAAACTTCTAAAGTGCGAGTAACAGAAAATAAGTCTCTCCTCCCTAGGTCATGTGTGGCAGAAAGTAAGTCTCTATGTCCTATATCAAACTGAAGCGCAAGAGAATGAGGGGAGATAGATGGACTTACCTGAGTGTCGAGCGTGGATCTCAACACTCTCCCTTGCCCACTCTCACCATCGGACCCGGGGCCCGTGTCAGCTACCATCTCCCACTGGATCACCCGACGAGTGGAAGAAGGGCTCGCCTTGTTCCCGTCGGTGTAGCCTCCCTCATTGGTCTCACCTCCGCCGGCTTCAAACATGCGTGCCATCTTCTTGACGTTCCCAATTCTGACCCTCTCGCTCGATTTCATCTTCCCCGACCCACCTTCATTGTCGCCGGCAGCCCCCGCTTTTGTCTCGGCTCCCACATCCCGTCCTAGACCCGGTTTGCACCCAAGGGGCCTTTTCCTGGTGTCGCAGGGCGTTCTCTTGGCAGTGAAACTCCCAGGGGGGTCCTGGCCCTTTTGCTGAAGAGCCCCAAAGGGGTCCAGGCCCGGTTGAAAAAGGGGCCCAGACTGGCCTTTGGAGCGTTGCCGAAGAGGCCCAGCAAGTTTCCCAGCCAAGTCATGGGCAAGGCCTTCCAAGCCGTTGGGCTTAAAAATTCTGGTAGGCCCAACAAGGTCTTCCCCTCCATCTTTGACCAAATCCTCCTCTGCCCCAAGGACAGTGGGTCCCAGCTCACTCGAAATACCCACTAGGTCCTCAGCGGGATTGATAAATCCTTCACCAACTGCCCCAGAATTCATGCTCTCTGTAGCTTTCTCTTTACCAGAACTAGTAACCTGCTCCAAAGAGCCGTTGTCACTTCCTCTCCCCGAAACGGCCCCAAAACCCTCCTCCTTTTTTTTAGGGTAAGTTTTGCCTACCCCAGACTGGCAATGAGACCCGGTGGCCGAGGGATTGACTTCTCTCCTCGTTTGAGATCCACGCGCGTCAGCCCTAACCGTCGTCGGACCAGGGTTGTCGTGGTGGTTCTCCTCAGTCGGCATCTCGGTATCCATGGCTTCACTCGGCGGCCCTCCCGGATTGATCTCTTTATCCTTCGTCGGCTCATCTTCCCTTGTCGGTGGCTTGGTCAGAGTCGCGGTCGGGCCGGTCTCTGTCTCCATCGGCGGCGATTGTTTTTCCTTCCCACGCCTCTGTTTCTCGCCTCTCTCCCCCGACTCCTCTTGCAAAGCTTTTGACGAGTCCCGGTGAGTTTTCGCAAAACAGGACTCCGGCCCAGCCCAACCAGGTTCCCGGTTAGGTCCCACACCGTTAAACCTCCAAGTACCACCGTTAGATTTGTGAGGGGTTTAGGGTTTAGGGCCACAGTGCCCGAGCCTTCCACACACGAAACAAAAGTCTCCGAGTTTTTCGTATCGGAAAGTCACCCAGGCCTTCCCCTCCTCCGTCCCAAGCTTTAGAAATGTTCCCTTCATCAGAGGTTTGCCTATGTCCACCGCGACACGGACCCGAATGAAATCCCCACTGATTCTACCCTCCTTATCCTTGTCAACTTTGGTAACCCGTCCTATTCGTCCTCCGACAAGCTCACCCATTCTTTCCGACCGAAACTTGAGAGGGATTCCGTGAATCTGAACCCAGAAATCCACATGTCGGAATTCATCATCTTTGTCCTTTTCAATCTCAGGGTCATTCAAAACTAGGAGGGATTTGTCAAACGTCCATGGCCCCAATTCCCAGACCCGCCTCTTATCGGCCCTGTTCCCGAACCGGAAGCATAGGATTCCGTCCCGGTGATCGCTGATTTCGAGCTTTCCACTCTTCCTCCAAATCGTGGCCATGACCGACTTAAGCGCACCTCGGTTGAAGGCTTTTTGCCGGAGCAGCCTCCCGAGAAGGCAGTCAGAGAGATCGACCGCCGTGCTCGCAAGTTCCTCCTCTTCAATGACTAACACATCCCCGTCCTCTTCCTCTCCGATGCCCATCTCAGACCATTTGTCGCACAAATCCTCCATACTTCGAGAAGAAGGAGGAGGCTTGACGAAATCAACATCTGTAAATGTAACTTCAACACCAGACTGCTCAGTGATAGCTCCAACTGACAGTAAGTTGAACTTGAATCTAGGAACATACAACACACTTCTCAAAACCAGATTATTGTTGAGTCTGACATCTCCAAACAAATGAACTGGTATGACAGTATGGTTGGGTAGTGTAACAGTAGCACCACTGATGGGCTTGAGGCTTATGAACTGAGAGCTATGAGCACATATGTGCTTGGAAGCTCCAGAATCTGAAAGCCATACTGTATGTGTGTTTGACAAGTAATCACAAGAGTTGGCATAGTAACAGGCACCTGTGACATAGGTAGTCTGATTGACATCTGAATTGGATGAGCTAGGCTTGGAGGTGTTCATGTGACTGGAGAGCATCGCCATCAACTGGTTGCACTGCTCATACAACTGAGTTGTTGTCAGCTGGTCTTGATCCTCATGCTTGACTGCCTGATCTTTGGCCTCAGCACAGTTGACCTGACTCTTCGGCTTCCTGCTCCCCGGGGAATAGCCATGGAGTTTGTAGCACTTGTCAGCAGTGTGGCCTGGGATCTTGCAATGAGCACACGTCGGTTTCTCCTTGTCCTTTTTGTATGGCTTCTTCTGCAAGTCATCTTTCACTGCCATCGCCACAGTACTGGTTTGTTCCATGTTGCCATGCTCGTTTCCAACACTTCGCTGTTTCTCCTCTTGTGTAATTAATGCAAACACCTTGTTGATTGCAGGAATAGGATCCATGAGTAGCACTTGACTCCTCACTGCTGAGAACGAGTCATTGAGTCCCATAAGGAAGCTCATCACATACTCATTTTGGAAGAACTCATTAAGTTTCTTCACACCTCCACATTTACACGTTCCATAAGTACAATTTGGTCGAAAATTGTTCAACTCCTCCCAAATTGCTTTCAACCTTGTGAAGTACATCCCAACCGATCGCTGATCTTGAGTTAGGTTTGTGAGTTCTCGTTTCAACTGGAAAATGCGCGGTCCATTGGATTGCTGAAACCTCTCGTTCAGATCATTCCAGATCTACGCAGCTGATTCTCCGAACAAAATGTTCGATGAAATTTCCTTCGAAACAGAGTTCAACAACCAAGAGATCACGATATGGTTGTTGCGTCTCCATGAATTCAATAGGTGTGGATCAGATCCATCAGGTTTCACGATAGATCCATCAACAAACCCTAACTTGTTCTTCACGGACAGCGCAATCAACATCGATCGATTCCACGACGCATAATTATCTCCATTCAGCAATTGAGATACGAGAACTGTACCTGGATTGTCTGAATGATGCAGATAATATGCACTCAGTGGATCATCGATTACTGACCTTCGTGAAGCTCCGAACGCTAAATTCTCCATCGAAGTGTTGCTCTGTTCCTCCATTCACTTGGTGCCAGAAACAGAGTATCGCCGATGACTCGAGTTCAGGTAAAGACGAAGCTCCAAAATGCTCTAACAATGGCGGAATTTAGAGCTCTGATACCATATTGAGATCAGACTGAGAGAGTGTTTGGGAGAGAATGGTCTCGACTCAATGTGAGATCGAGTATGCAAATTCTCATTAACCAGAAAATGTACAATGTGTGTGTTTATATACACGGAGCAACTAACATAACTAATTTAGCCTATCCGTGCTATACACGTGTCTATACACAAGATAAAATAAAAACAAAAGCAGAGACTGAAACGACTGCATTTCATCTCTAATATAAATCACTTCACTTGATTTGTAAATGAGATTTGTAGATCTAGCTAGAAGACGAGATCACCGAGTTTAAAGATGTTAAAACTTGGAAAATTAAAATGCTATAGGAATAGTTAGTTCTTTTGAGTGTCCAATATTGTTAGTCACTTTAAGGATGAAAGGGCCATCGCGCGTCGGGAACTGTACTAAGGTATGCTTATGATCGACATTTGATAGAAACAACCCTGAAGAGGTCCACACCTGATCACAGCCAGCTCACCTGCCGTGCCAGCTGAGCGCCCATTGGTCAAGGCGCTGGTCAAGACGGTTAGGCGGTTAGGAAGATAGTTAGATAAATACAATGTATCTAGACAGTTATGGTTTATATAAATACGTGTAACTCAATTAATTCAGTTAAGCAATACAAATACACAAAAAGGCTCATAGAGAAGATTCTCTCTCTAGAGCATTGGATTCTCCTAGATCTGAGATTATCCAAAGCTTCACTTGGTATCAGAGATATATCAATGGCGTTCGACGGAATTTCCTCGTCGTCATCAGAGATCCCGAGATCATCAGTCTCTCCACACTTCGCTCCTACTCTCTCATCTGCAATCTCTGTCAAGCTCGACAAAGAAAACTACTCTGTTTGGAGAAGCCAAGTCTTACCAGCAGTAATTGGACACAACCTTGAAGGATTTGTCTTCGGAACGAAGATCTACCCCAAGGAATTCATCAAACACACAGATCCGCAAGGAAATGTCACGAAATCAACAAATCCAGAGTATATCCAGTGGTTGAGAGAGGATCAGCTTCTCTTGAGTTGGCTCCTTTCGTCTCTATCAACCACGATTCTCAGGTCAGTCACAAGAATCCGTTCTTCTCATGGAATGTGGATTGCTCTGGAACAGAGGTTTGCTGTCAGATCGAAGGCTAGGTTAATTCCTCTGAAGACTCAGCTCCAAGCAACAAAGAAAGGAAGTCTTTCGATCTGTGACTACTTCGCCAAAATGGAAGCCATCGTAGACTCAATTTTCTTGGCTGGTGGTGACATCTCCGACGATGATCTGATCCTGGCACTACTCATGGGATTACCTGTTGAGTATGATGTTGTTGTTGCATTGCAACAATGTGATGGTGAATCGTCTGGAATAACCGTCCAAGAGGTCTTAGCTATGGCTCTCTCACAAGAAACGCGCATTGACCAGCTCACCTCACAATCAACGATTGATGTTCAGTCAGTCTCAACAAACTACAATGGAGCAATGGCGAACTACACAGATACTCATGGTAGAGGTCGCTCTAGGGGCAGAGGTGGTCGAGGACGTTTCACTGGTGGTCGAGGTTCAAACTCAAGACCTACTTGTCAGATCTGTGGTAAGCAAGGACACGTGGCTATTGCGTGTTGGCACAGACTCGATGAGTCCTTCCAAGGACCTATCTCAGCACCAGCAACAAGCAACAACAACAATCCACTCAACAAGGCAGCGTTCTATGCTGGTCCTGAAACTGTAGCTGATCCAGCGTGGTATGCTGATTCTGGTGCAACGAATCACGTGACTGCTGAGCTGGACAAGCTTCACATGAACACTGAGTACAATGGCAGTGACAAACTCATGGTCGGGAATGGTAAATGTCTCTCCATCACTCACACTGGACTGTCTCATTTACATTCCAAATCAACAAAAAATAAATTAAGAAATGTCTTGCGCAAGAGCTTCTGGATATAGAGAGTAAGTCAATATGAAATCCAAATCTCTTTCACGCTTTTGCTGTTCTGATTTTGTTTTCACACTTGTTCGATACAGCTGTCGCCACCACCCTTTTCCCCTCTTCCTCTCTCTCACCCGCTCCCTCTCCTTCGTCCTCTCTTCCTCTCTCCCGCGCGAGCGACGACCCCGACTGCGCGCGCGCCTCTGCCGACTGCGCGACCAGTGACCGGGCGCCGCCATCTCTCCCTCTCGCCTGTTGTCTCTCTGTCCTCGCGCTCACTCGACGCGCGCTTCCGAGTCCTCTGCGCGACTTGACAGGACTCTTTCTCCTCCGCCGAGTCCGCCTCTGCCAAGCCGCTTCCGCCCCGTCGCTGACCTCTGCTCTGTCCTCGCTGGCAACGACGCTTCCGAAGAATCTCGGCCGCCCGATTCCTCTGTCTTCGTCATCAGCTTCCAGACTTTTAGGTTTGTAAATTAGGGGTTTTTTAATTGTTTTCTAAGGTTTGAAATTGTCATCTGATTTGGGGATTCCGAAATCGTGGTTGTTTGGATTGATTTAGTTGGTGATTCATGGTTTTTGGTTGATTGAGATTTTAGGCTGACTTATTGATTGAGTTTCAATTAGATTGATTGATCTCATTATGATTTCAAGAGTGTGGATTGTTAATGGTGAAGTCCTACATCTTGGCATTGTGTAGAGTTCTTGTTTTGCTTAATTTCGGCTCGGCAGATCAAGTGGCGATCCAGCTGATGCGAAGACTTTTAGTTCAAGTTTCCGGAGCAGCTCCCTTGGAGAAGGATCTTGTAAAGAAGTTTAAGCGCATGCCTGATCATCTCTAGGTATCTCTCCTATATTTTTTTTTATACACATGTACCGTTGCAAGTCTTTTGTTTCACTGCTGAAATACAAGCTAATGATACGAAAGCAGGGAAACCCATCCATCCCAGAGAACAAGTTATTCAAATAAGTGCACTAAGAAACCAACGTAAAGAGATGGGGATATATGTGAATTTATAGGAGATACAAGATAACTTACGTATGCATAAATATGAATTAGCTTACAGTCACTAATATGGGAGATGTTAGCTTACAGTCATCAACGTATGTTACCATATTTCAGCTACTCCATCTTTTTTTCATGTTCAAGTTATCTTTCAACGTGAGATGTTAGCTTACAGTCATTTATATATATCTCATTAAGCTTTATATCGGATTTACAAAGCTAATATGGGCTTTGTAGGATCATAACATACGTTTGATATTTTCCTCTGAATATTCCGAAAATAAAGAAAGATGAATTTGTATAATGATACGGAAAGAGTACATGACGTGAAACCATACAATTTGAATAAGAAAGTGGTTTCACGTCAGCAGGAAGCGAAAGACAGCTGGCATGTTTTAGAAGTTATCTTGTAAAGGGTGTAAATAATGACTTTTGTAGAGTTCTTCTCTGGTATCCAGTTGTGTTTCAGCTTGTAGTTAAGTTGCAATGGAACAAACATATTTGTTCAAATCTGTAGCCTTTACTGGTTATATATGTTTGGGTTGTTGCTATTATCGGTGTAAATGTCAATATTTCTCTTCCGATGTTTGCCAGGTTCATTACAGAAATGCAAAAAGCTTTACGTTGTTCACTTGTCGGAGAGAGAGTACTCGCAGTTCCGTTGTTTGAGCTCTACGACAACGTCCAGGTACAGAGGTTATGGGATTAGGTTGTGAAAGTTTAGTTCATACTTCATATTATGATTTTGTTTTCTGTATATAGTATGTTTTCCTTGACTTTTAAAGAATACACACAGAAAGCTCATTGACTTTTTAAAAAATAATATGCTTTCCTTGAAGTAGCTACAATTTTTTTTTTTTTTGACAAACTTTCTGCAGAACAATTTGATGGATATAGGTATATAGTATGGTCTATGGTGTTGTGCACTTGTAGTAGAGAATCAAATACCGAGTACGAAATTGAATTGATTCACAGTATTTTATTGTATGCGTGATCTGTTTTACATTTATATACGTATATATGCATTGATTTTTTAATGTCAACAATGCTTTCCTTGAAGTAGCTACAATTTTTTTTTTTTTTTGACAAACTTTCTGCAGAACAATTTGATGGATATAGGTATATAGTATGGTCTATGGTGTTGTGCACTTGTAGTAGAGAATCAAATACCGAGTACGAAATTGAATTGATTCACAGTATTTTATTGTATGCGTGATCTGTTTTACATTTATATAAGTATATATGCATTTATTTTTTTTATGTCAACAATGCTGGTTTAACGAAAATTATGCAGAACTTTAATAAAACCATAATGTATAAAAATTTAAAGAGTTATATTTTTTTATTGGCAACAATTTAACCAAAAATAGTCGCATGGCTGTAGATACTTAAAGACACGTAATTGCTGAAATTAGTTAAATAAAATAGGGGAACACACTCTCAACACATTAATTTAGCACTTCCTCATCATAAAATATTTATGTACCAAAAATATCGAATATACAAAATATCAAAGCAGCTTACAAATACTTTTATAAATGCAAATAATACATATTTATGTCACAAAACCCTCTACTGAGATTCGATTTTTTTTTCTTTAATCAATACCGATACTTATATGTACTCGGTATTAGTTGTTCCTGAGATCAATTAATGTCTTAGAGGCCATTATGTCTATTCGCGCAAGTCCTTTAGCAAAAGAGAGCAGTAATTGCCTCACTATATCTTTGCTTGGTTTTCTCTCTAACAACCCAAAAAGTCCCAAGACATCTGACAGCAATTCTTTGAGCGTCTAAATGAGCATGTTTTGCCTGCAGTTTAGACAGCATAAAAAAAATGTTGGCACTTTCAAATCATGAGCATAAAAGTTTTCTTTGAGCCACTTTTCATATAACTTATATCCTCGGGACAAAAAAATTGGAAAGTAACCATACATAAAGGAAATGCTAAATCGTAGTTACTGTATCAAAATCAAATTTTTATATTTAGAAAATCTAAATCAGATTCAATTTAGATTCCACCAGACGTATGGGAAACCACCAGTATGTATCCACTTCTTTGATAATTGTGTGATCTTGTTTATTTTACAAGTTTATGTTGTGCATACATGTACATTTTTCTCTCAACCATTAAATCCTCTGCCAATCAAAATTCAGGAAATGTTGTTTTGCTCCAGAGTTGTTGGGTCTTGTTTGGGTGTTGGGCTCTTGTACTGTAACTTTTACCTTTTCCTTTAAATACAAAAAAAAAAAAAAAAAAGAAAAAAAAATCACGAAATGTCAAAATTTGGTTAAGCATCTTGAAAAAAATAAAATTTGGTTGGATTGGACATTGGGCATTGTATACGGAATCGATTTGGCCATTGTGCAGATCACTGTTAATTCTGTGCTACCATGCATATTACAATAGTATTGGATCAACTGATATAGGTTTTCTGTAGCAGGTTTAAACATCCAATGCACTTGTCATCGCCGTGGCATTGCAGGATTGTCAACACCAGTTTTACTTCTGAATCTTACTTCCGCACATGAACAAAATGGCTGAAGAAGGTTAGCCATTATATTTTCTAACGTCTTCTTTTTTTACGGTTCACTTTTATCACAATTGTCAGTCTTTTACTATGCTTACATGACCTTGGTGTCTGTTCATTCTTGGTATGTTGGTGTCCTTTTTAGGACCGGAAGATTCTATATCATCGGCTACAATATTAGCTTCATATCGCGACTCCACTCGGTCGAGAAAATATAAAAAGGTCTGTTTATGGTTTTTCTTTCTAAACTACTCTCTTCAACGGTTCCAAAATGCGCATCATATAGTATAAATGTCTTCTACAGTCAGAAATCATTTAGTTGTGTTAAATTAGCTACCTCTTACAATGACGCTCATCAAAATAATTGCTTTCGTATCTTTTCTGTACCGGAAACTCCGGTCCTCTGAACCTCCATCAATCGTATCGAAATGTATAAGTAAGCGTAATCTTGGCTTACAGAATCCTGTACATCGGCCCTTCAATTTAAGTATGTCTTTATTATTTTACATTTGTCATCTTTTTAATATTTCAATTTATATTAGTTGCTTTTTGAAGCACTGACTGTATAATGCATTATCTTTTCCCTATACTTAATAAGCAGGTAATGACGACGCATGCACATCCGACGCTATTGGTGATTCCATTTCTTCAGACATGATGTTAAGTACCTATTTAGGTTTGACCACTACCCGACCTTTGGAAACGTATTACCACAAAACACATTTACTGAGTTTTGTCCTTTCTGTTTTCACCTTTAAATTAGATTACTCTAAATAATAACCCAATTTCGTGTTTTGTCTATTTTTTTTTTCCATTTTGGTGTAATTTTAGATTGTGAATGTTTTCCAACATAACTACATGATTTTTTCCATGATGCCGCTTGAGTTATTAAAGCTTTGCCTAATATGAGTTCAGCTGTCTATTATAATTTTTTGAGTTGTTTTAGTTTAACATAAGAGATTGAAATACCCTCATTGAATTTGAGTTTTTGGGCTATTTATATACAATAGTTTTTTTAAAAATTCATTTGCTTGTGTTACTAAGTATTCCAGGAAGCCTAATGAATTAATTTTAAAGGTCATTTTAGCTATCATGTCTTCTTAGGGCTATTCTGATCTGGAGAAAGCTGCAATCAATAGGAAAAAACCCCATTTCTCGAAAGGAAGAACTTGAAATTCTTTTTCCTTTCCCCAGCCTTTTTTTTACCATTAGCAAGAACTTGTTTCAGTTGCGGATCATAAGGAATTCGAACAACTGTCTATGTTTTATTTTCTTATTACATTAATAACTTCATGTTTCTTTACAGCAAACTCTTCCTCTCCTATCAACCACACAGTCACACCCAAATGGTAAATATATGCTTTTCTATATTCAGCTTATACCATATTTCCTTTACGCTACACGCTTTTACAACTTGTGTTCATTTTATGCTGCTTACTTTTACTATCATGTTGGTACAACAAGTTGTAGTTATCCCTGCCTAATAACGTAATAAATACGTACTGCAGGAGCACGGACTTCTACTGACACCACTTCTGAATCTGTTCCTTCAGAAACGGTACTGAGTACTTTTCTGGCGTTGAAGAATAAGAACTCTTCCATAAAGGTACAAGAATATGTACATCAATTATTTATAAATACAGTATTTATTTTCATGGCGATTCCATCATAAAGAAACATGTTTTCGGGAAAACCTTCCTTTATCTTGAGAATACTAGGATTTGGAAAAAAATACTTCCCAGTACGCAGGTAGAAACATAGTTTTTTTTTTTTTCCCCGTTTTCTATCGTAAATTGTTAGTAACTGATTACATATCCAAGCAAATGTTTTGTAGATATTATTAGTAACTGTCAAGAAATGAAAAATCAAATACAAACTAAATGGTTGGGGACGTGCTATTTTAATCCTTGTTTTAACTTAAACTTCTGCCACGTTACTTGTTAATATTGTCAAATTTCAGGAAAAAAATGTTTTCCCAATAGAAATAGCTTAGACAAAAAATTAAAATGTTAATTGATCGGGGATCAATTATATTTTTAGAATAGTATATAGGTTACCAACACTTGCTCTTGCATTGTTTTTACATTATGTATTTTTCAGGCAAATAAGAAATTAACGACGACATGCGAACGGTCTAAGGTCCCCTACATGTCTGCACGCCAATTATTCTTTGCGCAAGAGCTTCCGGATATAGAGAGTAAGTCAATATGAAATCCAAATCTCTTTCACGCTTTTGCTGTTCTGATTTTGTTTTCACACTTGTTCGATACAGCTGTCGCCACCACCCTTTTCCCCTCTTCCTCTCTGTCACCCGCTCCCTCTCCTTCGTCCTCTCTTCCTCTCTCCCGCGCGAGCGCCGACCCCGACTGCGCGCGCGCCTCTGCCGACTGCACGACCAGCGACCGGGCGCCGCCATCTCTCCCTCTCGCCTGTTGTCTCTCTGTCCTCGCGCTCACTCGACGCGCGCTTCCGAGTCCTCTGCGCGACTTGACAGGACTCTTTCTCCTCCGCCGAGTCCGCCTCTGCCAAGCCGCTTCCGCCCCGTCGCTGACCTCTGCTCTGTCCTCGCTGGCAACGACGCTTCCGAAGAATCTCGGCCGCCCGATTCCTCTGTCTTCGTCATCAGCTTCCAGACTTTTAGGTTTGTAAATTAGGGGTTTTTTAATTGTTTTCTAAGGTTTGAAATTGTCATCTGATTTGGGGATTCCGAAATCGTGGTTGTTTGGATTGATTTAGTTGGTGATTCATGGTTTTTGGTTGATTGAGATTTTAGGCTGACTTATTGATTGAGTTTCAATTAGATTGATTGATCTCATTATGATTTCAAGAGTGTGGATTGTTAATGGTGAATTCCTACATCTTGGCATTGCGTAGAGTTCTTGTTTTGCTTAATTTCGGCTCGGCAGATCAAGTGGCGATCCAGCTGATGCGAAGACTTTTAGTTCAAGTTTCCGGAGCAGCTCCCTTGGAGAAGGATCTTGTAAAGAAGTTTAAGCGCATGCCTGATCATCTCAAGGTATCTCTCCTATATTTTTTTTTATACACATGTACCGTTGCAAGTCTTTTGTTTCACTGCTGAAATACAAGCTAATGATACGAAAGCAGGGAAACCCATCCATCCCAGAGAACAAGTTATTCAAATAAGTGCACTAAGAAACCAACGTAAAGAGATGGGGATATATGTGAATTTATAGGAGATACAAGATAACTTACGTATGCATAAATATGAATTAGCTTACAGTCACTAATATGGGATATGTTAGCTTACAGTCACCAACGTATGTTACCATATTTCAGCTACTGCATCTTTTTTTCATGTTCAAGTTATCTTTCAACGTGAGATGTTAGCTTACAGTCATTTATATATATCTCATTAAGCTCTATATCGGATTTACAAAGCTAATATGGGCTTTGTAGGATCATAACATACGTTTGATATTTTCCTCTGAATATTCCGAAAATAAAGAAAGATGAATTTGTATAATGATACGGAAAGAGTACACGAAGTGAAACCATACAATTTGAATAAGAAAGTGGTTTCACGTCAGCAGGAAGCGAAAGACAGCTGGCATGTTTTAGAAGTTATCTTGTAAAGGGTGTAAATAATGACTTTTGTAGAGTTCTTCTCTGGTATCCAGTTGTGTTTCAGCTTGTAGTTAAGTTGCAATGGAACAAACATATTTGTTCAAATCTGTAGCCTTTACTGGTTATATATGTTTGGGTTGTTGCTATTATCGATGTAAATGTCAATATTTCTCTACCGATGTTCGCCAGGTTCATTACAGAAATGCAAAAAGCTTTACGTTGTTCACTTGTCGGAGAGAGAGTACTCGCAGTTCCGTTGTTTGAGCTCTACGACAACGTCCAGGTACAGAGGTTATGGGATTAGGTTGTGAAAGTTTAGTTCATACTTCATATTATGATTTTGTTTTCTGTATGTTTAATGCTTCATAGAGAAGAAAAGGGACTCACCCTTTATATTATAAGGGAAACATAGCATGTCACAAACAAGAGGCTCCTACTGAGATGGGAAATTCCGGGCATATATATATATTTCCTACTTATCATTTTGTTTATGGTGTTGTAGTTTCCTGAAATCATTGACCAAGGGTCCACAAACAGGAAGAAGTGAGGCTGTCACAGCATGACTGATGTAGAGCGTAATATAGGAAAGAGAGATAATCGCAAATTGCAATATTGATTTCTTTTTACTATTTCATAAAATCTACCAAATTACATCAATGGAGAATAATACTTATAGAGTTGAAAAGGGCGTAAAAAAGGAAATAAACCATAATCAATGCACCAAATTCTAAAATTGAAATGAAATAAAACTGATCACAATTGATGCTCATAATTCGTCCGGAGTGGAGAAAATTTGTCCTCGAATTTGTAAGGTTGTGTTTTTTTTCTTATGGACATTGAGAGGTTCACAAAGACTGATCTTCTCGGCCTTCACACGGGCGGTTTGTCGGGAGGCTTCTTGTTAGGAATCAACATGGAATCCACCTCGATTTTCTTTGTGTCCTCATCGATCCACGCTGAAATTTTAAGCCTGTTTCTAAGTTCTTATTTTCTTCATTAATTATCATTTTATTTCTTAATTATCTTTTACATTTTTCATTAATTTTTATTTGGTGAAAAAATTCTTCTATTTT
Organism: Urtica dioica subsp. dioica; assembly: GCF_054948205.1. Classification (NCBI taxonomy): domain Eukaryota; kingdom Viridiplantae; phylum Streptophyta; class Magnoliopsida; order Rosales; family Urticaceae; genus Urtica; species Urtica dioica. Next base: position 17,215,379 of record NC_142763.1, read on the forward strand.
TCTATTTTATTCTGTTCAAAATCAGCTCAGTTCTTATTTTCTTCTTTTCTTTTTAAATATTAACTATTTCGAAATAAACTATCGTTATTTTGAACAAAAGAAAGTGAAATAATTGTGAATGATGTTTTTCATTTTTCAAATATTATGTGAATGATTTTGAGGGCATTTTTGTTATTTCGAAAAACAGAGTTATGGAGTCTTCAATTTTAAAAGAGATAATTAAACAATAAACTTAGAATATTTATTATTTGATAGAAACCTCAGATACATGGATTAAAATTGCTCAGATAGATATGCTATTTTCCGGCAAAGAATGATTACGATTGTTTTTTTAATTTATTCCGAAAAAATGTGTTGAATTTGGAGCTTTTAATAAACACTTAAAAATCTCTGTTGTGTCAGTTTTAATCCGGTGATTAAAAGCTGATTAGTTGTTAGTCAATCGCTCCTAATTACACAGGAATGCATTAAATAGAAACCAATAATTTAGCTATTCCTCAAAAATTTTCATAGCAATAGCAAGTCTATATAATACATTCAAACCAAGCCATTAAAACTAGTGATCAAACAAGCTCAACCTTACAAAGACGTCAATGACATTCTCTGCTTCCGTTCCTCTTTTGTACTCGCATTATATTATTATTATTTATAACTAGTTTCAGTTGAGCCAATTTGATCACCCATTAAAGCCTCTCTTTTTTCACACACAGCTTATTTATGGCGCGACTCAGTAAAGCTAAAGATCGGGACACCATTTCCGGAAAGGAGATCTTGGTGGATCGATCGTCAATCCTTAAAAACGACCTCTTTCGAGATGGAATAGTGGAAAGTGAAGTTGTGGGGAATCCACTCGATGCCCTTGGAACCTTTCTTGTGGACGAATTTGCTTCGAGAATCGAGCATCAAATTATCGACCATATCGGCCAGATAAGCAGTTGTCAACCCGAGTCCTTTGCGAAAGACTCCACGATCTTCGGGAGAAGAATCTTTTGCTCTTTCTGCGCGAACAAGCTCGACCGGATGAACACATCTCTTGCTTTTTCCATCTCCTCGAACACCCTTTTCCGAGTAAATACACGAACCTGAAATAAAAGTCAATACTTACTAGACGTGGTGCCCAAAAAAAAAAATTGTCCAAACTCCACATCAGATTGGATCACCAGCTTTTATTTGAAAAGGCACGTCCGGTTTGGTTTCAAGTAATGGAAACCGCAGTCCAAACGAAATCGTATCAGAAATTTTTTATTATTTTCAATTTGCAAGGATTTAAAACTTGTTAATTAAAGATGAATCCGTGCTTATTTTAATACTTGGTAGCATGGATGAAATTTATACGCCGCTTCATTTACTTGGAGTTTCGAAATTTGAAAAAAAGAAAAATTTAAACGTATCCAAAACGATAGTCTGGTTAAGATATCTTAACAAGTAAAAATTTATTTTTATTTTTTCTCAGGCACAATTCAGTCTCAATTTCAAACGATCTGGTCTAGTCCGGTTAAGATAATTAGCAATTAAAGACCCCTACTATGAAGATTACTAGGCCAACAAGTAAAGAAGAAATATCAGGTGTACCGCGGGATCGGATTTGCTTCCCAAGCAAATCGAGAAGTGTAGAAGAGGCTCGATTCGTTGGATGGCAAAAGGTCTCCGAGCATCTCCAATTTTGAACCTGCTCTTTAACGAAAAAAGCATCCTCAACCACTGCTGATAAACAACAACAAAAAAAGGTGAGGCAAAAAAGCAATGATCAAACAGTTTCAATGATATTAATAAAATGAGAATCGGTTTTAATTGTCCCGGTCGAGGTAATCGACACCCTAGGATGGAATTCTGAATCGTATCGACGCTTATGGTATGACTCCCAAAGTTAAACGCGACCTAATTTACACACATTCGAAAGATCATACCGAGGATAATTCAGAGGCTTAAATTAGATTAAAAAACACCAGGTTATACCAGAGGAACTTAGGTGATAATGTTGTATATCAAAGTGACGGCGACAGAAGAAAGAAAGTACGAATGAGTGAAATGCTATAGCTTCCATGCATTTCAAATCATCTGTGCTTTCTCTCTTCTGTCATCGTCTATAAACATATAGACCACCATGTTTCCTCTAATTAACAAAAACATAAATATAATAAATATGTATGTATATAAAAACATGCTGGCAGCTTCACTTTCTCAATTGTAAACATTAACAATCGGAACATATATGATATATACATATATTTATATATTACAAGTGCGGGACTCTTATGTGCGTGTGGGCATGAAATAATCGATTAGGTGGGCTTTATATTTATAGACCAAGATGACGCTGAGAAAGAGAAAGGAGAGAGAGGGGGAGAAGAAATATTAATACAATATTTATGGCTATTAAAAATGCTTCGCACGTCGGTTAGTCGGTACAACGACAACTGTCCAAACATTGACGACAAGAGAGAGAGAGAGAGATGGGTTGGGAGTCTTGGGACTTGGAACTCTTTGCTTTGGGGTGGTGGTGTATTTATAGTGGAGGAAAAAAAAGAGGGTATATTAATTGAGCCGTTGATTAATTCAAAAAGCACATACTTTACGATGTATTTATATTATTATTGGAGAAGAAATATTAATACAATATTTATGGCTATTAAAAATGCTTTGCACGTCGGTACAACGACAACTGTCCAAACATTGACGACAAGAAAGAGAGAGAGAGAGAGAGAGAGAGAGAGAGCTGTACTATTCATAAATTAATAACACAATAAAAAAATAAAAATAGCAGCAGGGCTTCGTAGCACAAACAATAAATTTGTGCATTGTTTGAGTTGTTTACTCGAATTTCGAGGAAGAAGACGCTGAGAAAGAGAAAGGAGAGAGAGGAGGAGAGAGCAATAAATTTGGCCCACCTAACTTTCTTACCGATTAAATTGTATGAGTAAAAAAAAATGACTGATCGCTTTACATCTAATTAGAAAGGAATGGTACCAAAATAAAGGTAAAAGTCACCACGCACGTTTTAAACTTGTTGGGGGGTTCTAGTATGCTTTACGCCTTTACCTCTCTTTTGTCTCTTCTCATGTGGCTTGTCTGTCATTTATCTGATTTAATTAGATTTAATTATGATAGTAATAACCAACCAGATGCATTCCCCCTTTTAAAGAAAAAAGAAAAAACAAAAAATAGAGTTGCATAATGATAATGTTAATAATAAAAACCAATCTGAGCCGACAGTATAGACATCTGTAATATATATAATAGTTCTTTTTTTTCTTCGCTAAAACTGTAATATATTATTATTGGAGAAGAAATATTAATACAATATTTATGGCTATTAAAAATGCTTTGCACGTCGGTACAACGATAACTGTCCAAACATTGACGACGATCTAATGAACTTGAGCATATTTTTTATTTTATTTTGCTTATTAATAAACTAGGTGGACATTTTGCTTGCTTAGCTTTTCATTAACACCGCTTTGTTGTTGTTTTTTTTGTTTTTGTTTTTTTTTTTATTATTTGTAGGGAATTACATTAAATTATATTAATGAGAAATGTTGATATAAAAAAGCTTGAAGTTCATACGAACGTGATAAATGGTAAATAAATAAAAAAACATATCATGAGGTAAAATCATCGTAACAAAATAACTCTTCGAATAGCTTCAGAGGATCTTAGAATCGCAAAGAGGGAAATAATGCTTTGCTTTCTTCTTCGTCGGGAATGCGTTCTTCGTCTTTGATTCCTGGCCTGGAGGTTGAGCCTTCCTGGAGGTCGAACCTGCCTGGAGGTCGAGCTCGCCTGGAAGTCGAGCCTGGCCTAGAGGTCGACCCTGGCTGGAGGTCGACCCTGCCTGGAGGTTGAGCTCGTCTGGGGGGTCGAGCTCGCTTGGAGGTCGAGCCTGGCCTGGAGGTCGACCCTGGCTGGAGGTCGAGCTCGCCTGGAGGTCGAGCTCGCCTGGAGGTCGAGCTCGCCTGGAGGTCGAGACTGGCCTGGAGGTCGACCCTGGCTGGAGGTCGAGTCTGGCCTGGAGGTCGACCCTGGCTGGAGGTCGAGCTCGCCTGGAGGTCGAGCCTGGCCTGGGGGGTTGAGCTCGCCTGGGGCGTCAAGCTCGCCTGGAGGCCGAGCCTGGCCTGGAGGTCGACCCTGGCTGGAGGTCGAGCCTGCCTGGAGGTCGACCCTGGCTGGAGGTCGAGCCTGCCTGGGGGTTGAGCTCGCCTGGGGGGTCGAGCTCGCCTGGAGGTCGACCCTGGCTGGAGGTCGAGCTCGCCTGGGGGGTCGAGCTCGCCTGGAGGTCGAGCTCGCCTGGAGGTCGACCCTGGCTGGAGGTCGGGCCTGCCTGGAGGTCGAGCTCGCCTGGAGGTCGACCCTGGCTGGAGGTCGAGCCTGCCTGGGGGTTGAGCTCGCCTGGGGGGTCGAGCTCGCCTGGAGGTCGACCCTGGCTGGAGGTCGAGCCTGCCTGGGGGTTGAGCTCGCCTGGGGGTCGAACCTGGCTGGAGGTCGATCCTGGGGGGTGTGACCGTGCTCTTCGTGAGCTGCCTACGCACCCGCTTTGCGGGATCAGGTCATGACGTAGTTCAGGGCGAGTGTGTTTGCTATGTGAATGGATTCTTGGATTTTTGTTTTTTTTCCTCCCGCCGAGAGGTGGCTCTCGGTTTTTGTTTATGATCCGGGATAATTTTGAAGTTGGGAGAGTATTTGGCTGAGAGAATTCTGGGGTTGAGAGAATTTTGGGGTTGAGAGAATTTTGAGTTCAAAGGATTCTCTGTCCCTTTTGATTTGTGTGAGTGAGCTATTTATAGGGAAAACATGCCGCTTGTTGAAAATTTGCTTGTCACTTGTCGCTTGTTGAAAATTCGCTTGTCGCTTGTCGCTTGTTGAAAATTTGCTTGTCGCTTGTTGAAAATTCGCTTGTCGCTTGTTTTAGTCATGCGTATTTTTAGCATTTGACTAAATTGTCCTTCTATATTGTAACGTCGTTTTTGCAATTGAGGCGTCGTTTTTACCATAAGAAAAAGACGGCATAACATTAACCCCCCAGTTTCGCGTGCGACTTGTCGTGTGGGAAACTTTGCTTCTCATCCTCTTCTTTATTGATTTATTATTTATAATATTGTATGTGTATAATATCTTTATTATCTTTTTAGGAAAGGTGACTAATCCGGTTATAACTTTTGAAAAATACATGCACAAGTACCCACACATTTGCAAGTTGCGTAGGTTTCTTTTTAGGCATAGACTTATATATGTATTTTGATGTACTATAAGTAGCCAGTTTTTATATCATCATTACTCCGTGTATTGGTATATGCCCATTATCCTATTTATCATTTATTATTATTATTATTATTATTATTTCCTATACTCTGTGCATAGATTGGTTTACTCATTTGTTTTTTTTTTTACTTTAACACCTACCCCATGCTCTCTTTCTTTAAAAACTGAGATGTATCCGGGGATTGAGCTGCCATCACAGGAGCGTAGCAGAGTTGAGATCAGCAAATCTCCTTGGATTTTCTGGCTTCCTTCTTCAGGTTGGTTTCTTCTTTGGTGATTATATATATTCTTTACTTCTCACTTTGCCATTTCTTTCTTTTTCACTCCGTCTCTCGACCCTCTTGTCCCCTTCCTTGAATCTTTCTGGCTTTTCTTCCAAAATACTGTGATGACTCTTAATAATCTGATCAATGGTGGGCCTAATTCACCCCGTGGTCCCAACGACCTAGTGGTCCCACCCGATTGTTCTAGAGCTTCTGACACTTTCGATTTTGGTGAGTCGTGGGTGTTTGATGACTTTCCATGCGCTTTTGGCGAAGGTATGGGTTCCACAAATTCGCCTAATGGTTTCGGTGATGGCGACCTCGATGCCTTTCTTGATGTGGTCCTCGGACGGAGGCCGGTTCCGCGTGTGTCGGGTCTGTGTTTCGATGGGAGAGGTAATGTCGTTCGATCAGCGGCCCATGGCGAGTCGTCTCGGTCCCCGCTGGCCGTGAGAGGCTGCGAGGTAGGTCCAGCGAATGAAGATGGTGTCACACCGGGTGTTCTCCGGAGTTTGGAAAGTGATACTCCCTTGACTTCGACGCCGCTTTTCTTCACAAACGGGTCCCCGTCGCTGCCGGCGGACTTCGGAGCATCAAGGGGTGGGTTTCTTCCGGCGTCGATGGGCGGCGAGGTCGGTCTGGACCGAGGCTCTGTCATCGGCGGGCCTTCGTTGACATCAGGGGAGGGCAACGTAGACGTTCTTCCGAATGCCTGCTCGTCGTTTGCCGCAGAGGGCGTAGAGGCTCCAGCAAGCGAGCATCGTTGTAGCTCCCCAAAAAACGGGAAGAAGATGTCGTTGTTGCTCGAGGCGTTTGGTCATTTGGTCGGAGGTGAGACTTCGGCACGTCACATCCCAGGACGCGACGACGAAGGCCTCGGTGCCAACTCCTCGGCGAGCGGCGAGGTGAGTTTTCCGTCTCTTGGGGTTGATATTGATGATGATGGTGATAAGGTTGTTATGGCAGAATGCTCTGAGGGAGAGGTCGAGTCTTATCGGTGCAACTCGTTTATAGTTGAGCCCCCAAAACGGCCGCGGTCTTGGTCGAGGCGGTCGAGATGCGGGGATTTTGCTGGCCTCGATGCCGTGAGCTTGACAACGGAAGATAGAGTTAGGTTCCTCCGTGAGAAGTACGAGATCCCGCCGGAAATCTCCATCATTGTTCCCTCCGTCGATGATTATTCCGACCAGCCACCCGAAGGATATACAACCGTCTACGTGGAGAGTCTTAAGCATGGGTTGAAGCTCCCTCCACACCCCTTCATATGCAATTTGCTCGAGAGGATCAAGCTGCCACCCGGTCAACTAAATCCAAGGAGCTATTGGGTCATCGTGGCTTGTTATATCATGTGGTTCCGGGAAAAGCACCGTGAAATGACGGTGTGTGAATTTCTAAGTTTGTGTGCTGTGATTCCGAATTACAGAACGAAAGGGTCGTTCTTTCTTCGTAACAATACGTCAAAAAAAATACTCGACAAACTACCCGGCACGGGGCGTGAGTGGGTCGATGAGTTCTTTTACACGCACGTCGACTATTTTGGAAACATTCCCCTTGGTTTTCGTACATCGGCTGATTGCCCAAAACCCCCTGATTAGCGATCCGAGGTTGCTTCTTTTCTTGAAGGGATAACTCTTAGTGATCGTGAGGCTAACTTGTTTCTTGACGACAAGCTGTGGGAAGAGGTTGGGTGGTTCCCTTACCGTTCGGCCGACGAGGTTCCATTGCTGTTTTCGCGCTCTTTTCCGTCCTCCGCAGAGTCTGGTGGTATAGTAATAGGGTTTTTATTTTTATTTTTTATTATTGCTATCACAATTTGGTTCCCATATGTATACATATCTCCATATTTGACAAGAGAAAAAACTCTAATTCTCTCGACGATCCCTCGCAGGTATGGCGGCTTATGGGGCCCGAGGTGTTACAGGGCCGGGACTCTCTGCGGGGCGGTCGTTGCCGGTTTCTCTTCTTGGTTCGGAGGCATCGCTCCCTTCGCAGCCCTCAAGGGTAGGCTTATCTCCTCGCGCTACTACAGCATCTATGTCAACCATAAAAGTAGCGATTACTAGTTCAAAAAGAGCGCGAGATGAGGCTCCGTTAGTGGCTTCCTCGCGTGCCAATTTTGGGAAGAAGTTTAAAGCTCCTCTTCGCTCGTCGTCCGACATAGTTGTCAGGTTCTCGGTCGCTGACTCCTTTGGCCCGTAAAGGCATTAGTGGTATCGAGTCCACTCATGCATCGGAGGTGACTAAGTTGGATCGGATGACCGCGATTGCCCTTGCTGAGTTGCTGACTCGCGAGGCCCGACAGGTTTTCCTCCACATGCATGGCCCAATATTTTCTTTGTTCACCATCTTTTCACCTCTTTTATATACCTATTTTTTTTTGTAGTGCTATCTGGCTTCTGTTGCAACTAAGCGAAATGTTCGCGAGTTGGTGAGGAAATTAGGACACGAGACAGAGGCCCGTCGTCTGGCACAGGTGGATGCCGATGGTCGCGCGGAGGCCCTCGAGGCTGAGATTGCAGGGCTCAGGAAAGGTGCTGTGGATGATGCTATGAAGATATGTGAGCAAAGAGCCGAGCTTCAGCGTTTGCGTATCGAACTGGGGACCATTCAGGCGGAGCGGGCTAGTTCGGCTATCGACTGGGCACACCGCGACTTGGTTGCATACTGGAGTGGATCGGGAAAGGAAAATCCTCCGAAGGGAGCGGAGAGACTCTCCGCCTTAGATGATAGTGACTCGTCTCTTTCCCCCTTTTTTTGTGATGGACTAACGGCCTTATCGCCCCTTTTTGTATGTGAATTCGGGCAAACTTCCATTCGTCAGGATTTTTCTTTTTGATGGCGCGGTCGGTTGTGCGTCTCTCAAGACCCGTTGTGTTTTTTGCGGGCCCCGATTTCGGGTATAACTCTGACGAATGGGCATTTTCCCTTTTTTGCGTAGTTTCTGTGTTTGTATGCTTTTGGGAAAACTGTCATTTGTTGGTTTTTTCCTTTTGGTGGCGCAGCTTGTTTGAGCGTCCTTCTAGTCCGCTCGTCTAGTCGAGCTCGTCACCAGCTAGTCGAGCTCGTCACCTCGTCTAGTCGAGCTCGTCACGTTGTCCAGTCGAGCTCGTCTCTCGTCTAGTCGAGCTTGTCTCCTCGTCTAGTCGAGCTCGGCACCAGCTAGTCGAGCTCGTCACCTCGCCTAGTCGAGTTCGTCACGTTGTCTAGTCGAGCTTGTCTCCTCGTCTAGTCGAGCTCGTCACGTTGTCCAGTCGAGCTCGTCTCTCGTCTAGTCGAGCTTGTCTCCTCGTCTAGTCGAGCTTGTCTCCTCGTCTAGTCGAGCTCGTCACCAACTAGTCGAGCTCGTCACCTCGCCTAGTCGAGCTCGTCACGTTGTCTAGTCGAGCTCGTCTCTCGTCTAGTCGAGCTTGTCTCCTCGTCTAGTCGAGCTCGTCACGTTGTCTAGTCGAGCTCGTCTCTCGTCTAGTCGAGCTTGTCTCCTCGTCTAGTCGAGCTCGTCACGTTTTCTAGTCGAGCTTGTCTCCTCGTCTAGTCGAGCTCGTCACACAGTTCGTGACGAGCCGGAATGACTTCGACACTTCGTCCAAACGTCTTTTTCGTGTTTGTCGTATGGAAATGCTTTGAGCTTGTGCGGGGCTCCTGCTGCCTTTTCCCTTCTTGCGCCTTGAGCAGGCTTCGAGGTGGGTCGGGTTCTCGATGGCGCGAGTTCCCTTATCTTGGGCTTCACAAGATTCTTTGAGGTGTGTTCGGAGTTTCAATGTTGCGAAATCTCATTTCTCGGATCCCGTGGACACTTTGAGGTCGGTCGGGGACTTGATGGCGCAAGTCCCCTCATCTCGGGTCGTACGGGATTTTTTTTAGATGTGTTCGGAGTTTCAACGTTGTGAAACCCCATTTCTCGGATCCGTAGACGCTTTGAGGTTGGTCGGGGACTTGATGGCGCAAGTCCCCTCATCTTGGGTCGCACGGAGTTCTTTGCGATACGTTCGGGGTTTCAACGTTGCGAAACCCCATTTCTCGGACTCCGTGGACGCTTTGAGGTCGGTTGGGGACTTGATGGCGCAAGTCCCCTCATCTCGGGTCGCACGGAGTTCTTTGCGATACGTTCGGGGTTTTAACGTTGCGAAACCCCATTTCTCGGACTCCGTGGACGCTTTGAGGTCGGTCGGGGACTTGGTGGCGCAAGCCCCCTCATCTCGGGTCGTACGGGATTTTTTTTAGATGAGTTCGGAGTTTCAACGTTGCGAAACCCCATTTCTCGAATCCGTAGACGCTTTGAGGTTGGTCGGGGACTTGATGGCGCAAGTCCCTTCATCTCAGGTCGCATGGAGTTCTTTGCGATACGTTCGGGGTTTCAACGTTGCGAAACCCCATTTCTCGGACTCCGTGGACGCTTTGAGGTTGGTCGGGGACTTGATGGCGCAAGTCCCCTCATCTCGGGTCGCACGGAGTTCTTTGCGATACGTTCGGGGTTTCAACGTTGCGAAACCCCATTTCTCGGACTCCGTGGACGCTTTGAGGTCGGTCGGGGACTTGATGGTGCAAGTCCCCTCATCTCGGGTCGCACGGAGTTCTTTGCGATATGCTCGGGGTTTCAACGTTGCGAAACCCCATATCTCGGACTCCGTGGACGCTTTGAGGTGCGTTTGGGGCTCGATGTCGCGGTTGCTATGTCTGTATTCCTGCATTTTCACATATATGCATATATTTTTTTTTGTTGCGTTTTCCGTGGTGCTTGGTGTTTGTCTTACTCTATTAACCCCCCAGTTTTTATGCAATTTTGTTTAAATTGTATGAAAAGTTAGGAGCTTAAGATTGCAAACTGAACGCGAATTTCGACTTCATTCATTAATTGGGCGAATGGCCTGCTTTTGAAAAATTCAAAGTTCATTGGGGCCGGTGGTTGCTTTTGGAAAACTAAAAATTTGAAAGGACTTGATTTGTTGTTCAGGTTTCGTCGCTTGCTAACCTTCAGGTGCCTTGGCGCCGCGGCCTATTGGTAGTATTGGCGGAGATGCTCCGCGTTCCACGGGTGTCTAATTTCCTTGCCGTCCATCTCGTCGAGATGGTAAGTTCCGTCGTGTATCACCTTTCGAATTCGGTAAGGCCCTTCCCAGTTCGGCCCGAGTACCCCAGCTCCGTGAACCTGGGTGTTTTGGAACACCCTCCTCAGGACGAGGCTTCCTTCGGCGCAACGGCGGATTTTGACCCTTGTGTTGTAATGCTTCTCAACGATCCTCTTCTGCGCGGCCATGCGGGCGAACGCTTCAGCTCTCCTTTCTTCGATCATGTCGAGCTCCATTCGGAGGGCTTCGTTGTTGCTGTCTTCGTCGAAGGTCTCTGTTCGGAATGACGGCGCTCCGATCTCAACGGGGATGACGGCTTCAACCCCATAAGTGAGGGAGAAAGGCGTTTCGCCTGTGGCGGTCCGCGTGGTTGTCCGGTAAGCCCAAAGGACAAGGGGGAGCTCGTCGGCCCATGCGCCTTTCTTTTCTTCCAGCTTCTTCTTCAAAGTCTCCTTGATCGTCTTGTTCACGGCCTCAACTTGGCCGTTTGCCTGTGGGTGGCGTGGTGAGGAGAAGGTCTTGCTGATCTTCAATTGCTCGCATATCCTTCGGACCATCGCGTTGTCGAACTGGCTGCCGTTGTCGGTGACGATCGAGGCGGGGATGCCGTGGCGGCATATGATCGATTTCCACATAAAGCTTGTAGTGTTTGCTTCGGTTTGTGGCCAGAGGCTCCGCCTCCACCCATTTCGTGAAGTAGTCGATGGCGACTATCGCCCAGACTCGCTGGCCGGACGCCATCGGGAGCTTGCCTATGAGGTCCACCCCCACTTCGCGAATGGACGTGCCACGAGGATCGGGCACAATGGGGCCGGGGCCTGTCTCGGAATATGCGAGAATCTTTGGCACTTGTCGCATTTTTGCGCCCAACTGAACGCGTCTTTCTTCATCGTTGGCCAGAAGTAGCCTTGCTTGAGCGCCTTCAAGGTCAGGGACTGACCTGCGGAGTGATTCCCGCAAATTCCTTCATGGATTTCCCTCAAGACGTAGTCGGCTTCGGCGTCGTCCAGGCATCGGAGGAGTGGCTGCGAATACCATCTCTTATAGAGTGTGGATCCTCGCCAGACATATTTGTGTGCGTGATACTTCACCTTCTTAGCTTCAGCCTGGTCGGTGGGGAGGACGCCATCGCGGAGGTATTTGATGATCGGTGTCATCCAGTTCGGTTGGGGCTCTTCTTCGATCAGGTTCACTTCTTCCTTGGTGATGGACAGGAGCTTCAAGGTCTCGACAGGTACCTTGCCTAACTCCTCGCTGTCGCAGCCAGATGCCATCCTAGCCAAGGCGTCGGCCTCAGCGTTCGAACCCCTGGGGACCTGCACGATCTCGTACCAGGAGATTGCCTCTAGTCGGAGCTTGGTTTCCTCCAGGTACGCCGCCATGTTCTCCTCCTTCGCCTGGTATTCTCCCTTGACTTGGTTGACGATGAGGAGCGAGTCGTAGTGGATCTTAAGGTTTTCGGCCCCGAGCTTCCTGGCTATGTCGAGTCCGGCTAGGAGGGCTTTGTATTCGGCCTCGTTGTTCGAGGCTTTGAATTGGAAGTGGATGGAGTACTTGAGCTTTTCTCCGTCCGGGTTGACGAAGACGATTCATGCCCCTGACCCGCGGACATTGGATGCTCGTTGAGGTGCCCTTCTGCAGAGCTTTCTTGACTGGGTACCCGGTCCTCACTATGACTTGGTGTGCTTGGAAATATGGTCGAAGCTTTCTTGCGGACATCGTCAGAGCAAGGGAGAGCTTCTTTATCTCCGGGTATCGTGTCTCAGCGTCCAGGAGCGCCTTGCTTACATAATACACGGGCCATTGTATCTTCTCTTCTTCTCGGACGAGGACAGCGCTGACCGCCCTCGTCGACACAGAGAGGTACAGGTAGAGGGCATCGCCGTCCTTGGGCTTCCCTAGGAGCGGTGGCGTGGCGAAGTATGTCTTCAAGTCCTGGAATGCGGTTTCGCACTCGTTGGTCCACTTAAAGTCGGCTCCTCCTTTGATGGCTTGGAAGAAAGGCTGACATCGGTCGGTGGCCTTGGAGACGAACCGACTTAGCGTAGCCACGCGTCCAGTGAGGCTTTGGACTTCCTTCGCCTTGGTTGGGGACCTCATGTCCAGGAGTGCCTGTATTTTTTCGGGGTTGGCTTCGATGCCTCGCTGGTTGACGATAAATCCCAGGAATTTCCCTGACTCTACACCGAACGCGCACTTGTTCGGGTTCAACTTCATCTTGTACTTTCGGAGAAGGGCGAAGGTCTCCTCCAGGTCTTTGACGTGGTCAGGCGCCTCGAGGCTTTTGACGAGCATGTCGTCGACATAGACCTCCATCGTCTTCCCGATTTGCTTGGCGAACATTTGGTTTACCAAGCGCTGATAAGTGGCTCCGGCGTTCTTCAACTCGAACGGCATCACCTGGTAACAGAATAGGCCTCGATCGGTGGTGAAAGTGGTCTTCAACTCGTCCGGTCCGTACATTCTGATCTGATTGTATCCTGAGTAGGCGTCCATGAAACTCAAGAGTTCGTGCCCTGCGGTGGAATCGACCAGCTGATCGATCCTCGGCAGGGGGAAGCAATCCTTCGGGCAAGCCTTGTTGAGGTCGGTGTAGTCGATACAGATTCGCCACTTCCCGTTCGACTTTTTCACCATGACCACATTAGAGACCCAACTAGGGAACTTGGCCTCGCGGACGAATCCAGCGGTGATTAGCTTCTCGACCTCCTTGTTGATCGCGAGATACCTTTCGAGGTTGAACGATCTTCTTTTTTGGATTTTTCCCTTCTCTCCAGGGAGTACGTTGAGCCTGTGGGTGATAATCTCCGGGTCGATCCCCGGCATGTCTGCGTGTGTCCACGCAAAGACGTCTTTGTGTTCTTGGAGGAACGCTCCGAGCCGATCTTTTAGTTCGGCTGGCAGGTGTGCTCCGATCATGACGACATGTTAGGGGTTGGCGCTGTCGAGTATCACAGGTACGAGGTCGCTCGACGCCTCTACTTTCTTGGAGTTGGCTTCTTCTCGCGGGTCCAGGTCCTCGAGTGTTTGCGCCTTGCCGATCTCGCCTGAGAGGTCGTCTCCGACCTCACATATGACACTCACCATGGCGTCGCCTTTCCTGATGCGGGATCCCTGGACGTGGCATGCCCTGGAGTCGGCTTGGCTTCATCGCATCACCCCTACTCCCTTCGGTGTCGGGAATTTCATGAGGAGGTGGTATGTTGAGGTGACCGCGCGCAGCCTGTTGAGCGTCGGTCGCCCTATAATGACATTATGAGTGGAAGGTCGGTCCACAATTAGGAAGTCCACCAGGCGCGTGACCTGGGCTCCCCCCTCCTGTCCAAATGTGACTGGGAGGCTTATGGAACCTTCTGTGTAAACGCACTCTCCTGCAAACCCGAAGAGCGGGGTCTTGACTGGGGTTGGACGAACTTCTCCAAGGTCCATCCGGTCGAGGGCAGTTTTGAATAGGATGTCGGCTGAGCTCCCGTTGTCAATGAGAATCTTCTTCACCATATTGTTTGCTACTTGCGTCTTGACAACGATGGCGTCGTTGTGCGGGTGCATCACCTGGCGGGCCTCTGCCTCGGTGAAGTGGATTGTTTCGTATGGCGTAATCGGGCATGTGCTCTGGGTGAGGTTGATATGGTGGGAGGGACCCTCTCCGTTCGCCGCTCGCGCATATTTCCTTCGTTCGTGCGCGGTATCTCCCATTTATGGCCCCCCAAAGATAGTGGTTACCAAGTTGAGTGGGGCGTTGGCCACGTTACCTCGGGTGTTGTTGTTGTTGCTTCCACCCGCGACAACTTCTTTCCCACGTTTCTGCCGCCTGTCGTTTTGGGGAACCTGTCTCCTCGGTGCGGGGTTCGGATTGGCGACCATGGCCATCACGAACTCCTTCAGCTCGCCATTTTGGATGTGACTTTCGATCTGCCTCCTGAGCTCGAAGCATTCGACGGTGAGGTGACCGTGGTCTTTGTGGAAACGGCAGTACTTGTTCTTGTTGCGTTCTGATGGGTCCTTCGCCATGGGTCGGGGCTCGGTGAACATGTCCCCGTGCAAGGCCAGAATTCGATCCGGCGTAGCTTTGAGTGGCGTGAAGTCGGCGTTCCTCTGGAACTTCTCGACTAGTAGGGGTCTCTGTCTTGACGAGGGTCGGACGTTCGAAGCCGCGGCGCTGGCGCCCCGGCTCTTCTTTCTTCGTTGTTCGTCGTCGACCTCGTCCTCGTCCCTGCGCCGGTTTCCCCTCTCGCGGATCCTCCGACTCTCGTAGTACTCCTCGACGGAGATGTGCTGGGTAGCTTGGGAGATGAGCTCCGTCATCGTGGCGGGTCGCTGCTTCACCAGCGACGTCAGGAGGTCGCCAGCCCGTAGGCCGTCGATGAAGGCGTAGACAGCGTCGCCGTCCTCGTAATTGTCCACCTTGTTGGACTCCTCGATGAACCGGTTGAGGTAGTGTTGGAGCGTATCGGAGCCGCCCTGTTTGATCGTCAGGAGGTATGATTTTTCCTTTCTCCGGACCCGTGAGGCGGAGAAGCGAGTGAGGAACCTCTCCTGGAGGTCTTCGAACGATTGCACGGACCCTCGCACGAGCCTTTGGAACCACTCGAACGCGGTACCGGTGAGGGTGAGACAAAATGCCTGGCACATCGTTGACGGGGATTGTCCCGCCATCCTCATGTTGGTCTGGTACTGGTGGATGTGGTAAAGAGGGTCTGTGCTTCCGTCATAGAGCGGCATGGTGGGCGGACGGAAGCTCCCCCCGGTGTCGTTAGCGAGCACGTGTGCCGCGAATGGCGAAGCCACGCCCTCGATCATGCTTCTCACCAAGGGGGTTCTTGTATGTGCTGCCTGCAACTCTCGGATTTCCTCTCTCAACACGTGGAACATGTTAGTTACTTCATTATTTCCGGCATGTATGGTGGTAGGCGCAAATCTGGTGGTACGTTCTCTTTCATTCGATGCTTGATCGATCAGAGTGATATGTGCTGCTGGCGGCGTTGCCGTAATTGGAGGGGCGACTTCTTGTGGTTCGCCTGTTTCGGGGACGGCTTGGCGCCCCGGGATCTCCCATCGAGCGTTGAGGTGACGTCGTAGATCCACGTTGGGCACTAAGCGTCCTGGCGACCCCGTACGTCGCGGCCCAATCTATCGAGAGCAGACCTTCGTGATTCGGCTCCGGTTCCTACGACGGAGCGGGCGGCCTGGGGGATACTGACGCGTTGTGGGTCGGTGCCTAAGTTCTGCGGTCCATGTTGATCTAGCCCCCGAGCGGTTCTTCGTTCTGCCTGGTGGTGGCGGTCGATGTCTCGAATACTTGGGTCAGGGTCGTCGTCTTGTCTGCCTTCGATGTTCGCATTTAGTGTTTGCCCTTGTTCGCGCCTTTCACCCCCAGAGTTAGCGTTTTGCGGGCGTCCTTCTCTTGCATGGGCGTGTAAAGTCATGACCCTCTCCTCTCGATCTCTAGCGAACTCGCTTGCTAGTAGGAAAAGACTGTTCTCGAGGCGCTCCATGCGACTGTCTCGTTCGACGAAGACAGTGTCGAGGGCGGGATTTCTAACGCCGGTGGTATTTGGGTGTGGCAGAGGCGCGGTGCCTGCTGCCGGGACGACGCTTGGTGGCGAGGTTTCTTGACCGTGCCTAGCCTGAGTTCGGGCCCGTGTGTGAAGTGCTACGCTCTCCGCCTGTTGAGGGGCGTTGCTCCCAGAAGCGGCGACGCGGTTGGACATTTTGCAGGAGATTTTTGCCGGAGGAATCTTCCGGTTATGATGATTTGGCGGATTAGTCCTCCGGTCTTGAGACTTTCGGTGGAGGATTCTTCTGGTTTTGAAAAGAGAAGGTCTACCAGGGAGGCTTGTGATGGTCCCGTGAAGGGAGGTGGATTTGCCGGTGGAGAACTCGTGGTTGTTTTCGAGTCCCACTCCTTCTAGCGCCAAAATGTTAAGCCGTTTTTTGGTTTTAACATTTGAGGACACGTGGTGGGCCTGCAATAGTCACGTGCCTAGTATTGGATCGGCCCAAATTACTTTCCGAGAGTCCAAAGGGCTCAAGGAAGTTCGGGACAAAGCCCAAAGCGTCCAAGAGCTTCAGAGGATCTTAGAATCGCAAAGAGGGAAATAATGCTTTGCCTTCTTCTTCGTCGGGAATGCGTTCTTCGTCTTTGATTCCTGGCCTGGAGGTTGAGCCTGCCTGGAGGTCGAACCTGCCTGGAGGTCGAGCTCGCCTGGAAGTCGAGCCTGGCCTGGAGGTCGACCCTGGCTGGAGGTCGAGCCTGCCTGGAGGTTGAGCTCGCATGGGGGGTCGAGCTCGCCTGGAGGTCGAGCCTGGCCTGGAGGTCGACCCTGGCTGGAGGTCGAGCTCGCCTGGAGGTCGAGTCTGGCTTGGAGGTCGACCCTGGCTGGAGGTCGAGTCTGGCCTGGAGGTCGACCCTGGCTGGAGGTCGAGCTCGCCTGGAGGTCGAGCCTGGCCTGGGGGTTGAGCTCGTCTGGGGGGTTGAGCTCGCCTGGAGGCCGAGCCTGGCCTGGAGGTCGACCCTGGCTGGAGGTCGAGCCTGCCTGGAGGTTGAGCTCGCCTGGGGGGTCGAGCTCGCCTGGAGGTCGACCCTGGCTGGAGGTCGGGCCTGCCTGGAGGTTGAGCTCGCCTGGGGGGTCGAGCTCGCCTGGAGGTCGACCCTGGCTGGAGGTCGAGCCTGCCTGGGGGTTGAGCTAGCCTGCGGGGTCGAGCTCGCCTGGAGGTCGACCCTGGCTGGAGGTCGGGCCTGCCTGGAGGTTGAGCTCGCCTGGGGGGTCGAGCTCGCTTGGAGGTCGAACCTGGCTGGAGGTCGATCCTTGGGGGTGTGACCGTGCTCTTCGTGAGCTGCCTACGCACCCGCTTTGTGGGATCAGGTCATGACGTAGTTCAGGGCGAGTGTGTTTGCTATGTGAATGGATTCTTGGATTTTTGTTTTTTTTTCCTCCCGCCGAGAGGTGGCTCTCGGTTTTTGTTTATGATCCGGGATAATTTTGAAGTTGGGAGAGTATTTGGCTGAGAGAATTCTGGGGTTGAGAGAATTTTGAGTTCAAAGGATTCTCTATTCCTTTTGATTTGTGTGAGTGAGCTATTTATAGGGAAAACATGCCGCTTGTTGAAAATTCGCTTGTCGCTTGTCTCTTGTTGAAAATTCGCTTGTCGCTTGTTGAAAATTCGTTTGTCGCTTGTTGAAAATTCGCTTGTCGCTTGTTTTTAGTCATGCGTATTTTTAGCATTTGACTAAATTGTCCTTCTATATTGTAACGTCGTTTTTACCATAAGAAAAGGACGGCATAACAATAACTATACCATAAAAATTTGGAGATATGACAAAACTTAAATTTACATATGACTTTATATCTGAAGAGAGCCCTTAAATTAATTTATTAGTACATATAAATTTTTACCGATTAAATTGTATGAGTGATAAAAAAAATGAAGGTAAAAGTCACCACGCACGTTTTAAACTTGGGGGTTCTAGCATGCTTTACCTCTCTTTTGTCTCTTCTCATGTGGCATGTCTGTCATTTATCTGATTTAATTAGATTTAATTATGATAGTAATAAGTTAATAACCAACCAGATGCATTCCCCCTTTTAAAAAAAAAAGAAAAAAAAGAGTTGCATAATGATAATGTTAATAATAAAAACCAATCTGAGCCGACAGTATAGACATCTGTAATATATATAATAGTTCTTTTTTTTTCTTCGTTAAAACTGTAAGAGTATATTATTATTGGAGAAGAAATATTAATACAATATTTATGGCTATTAAAAATGCTTTGCACGTCGGTAGTGTACAACGATAACTGTCCAAACAGACGACGATCTGTGGAGAGAGAGAGAGATAGATATGAGAGGTGCAGATAGATATAGGTAGAAAGGAAACAGCTATAGATGTAAAATAGGTAGCTGGGGATCAATAAATATGTATCATTAAGAGAGATCAGCTTAAAAGACAAATTAATACCACAATAAAAAAATAAAAATAGCAGCATTGTTTGAGTTGGTCTCATATGGACTAGCTAGCAATAGCATTAGCATAGTAGGACTGTGCTACGACAGTAATGTTGGAAACTGTTTCAATGAGTTGGAAATGAATGCAAACACAAACTGCAAATAGGATGGCAACGGGTACGAGTAAAGTCGGGTACACCGATTTCGTTACTCGTACCCGCTATAATTTATATACGTTCCTGTTTAATTTTATTTATTTATTTTAGGAAAACAAAATAATTTTGGATTGGGTCTTCATGAAAAAGTCTTGAGAGGCATATTATGTCTCTAATCTCTCTATGCATGCATTACTCAAATATTATATATATTAAATTTTGGTTATGTAAATATCATAAAATTTATTATTATTATATTCATAAGCTAATATTTTTTTTAAATAGCATAACTCTATTTTTTTTTCACTTACCCGCAACTACGCGAGGGTTAAATAACTTTATATAAATCGAAAGCTGTTGTTTTTATTAATAGCGTTTCTTTAATAAGTGATTGAGATTGGCCCTCTAAACTCTCATTCTCTCTAACCTTCCAATACTGACACCATTGCAACTTGCCCAAGAAATTAATGGTGTGCGACAAATATTTCACTTTATCTCTATGCACTCACAAAAAAATCCAAAGCATCTCTGCACTCATTTCTTATCTACCATATCACTTTATCTGTCTAGTCTTGGTAGTTGCCCAAGAAATTAATGGTGTGCGTATTTCACTTTATCTCTATGCACTCACAAAAAAATCCAAAGCATCTATCTGTCTAGTCTTGGTAGTTGCCCAAGAAATTAATGGTGTGCGTATAAAAAGCCTAATTTATTTATTTTAATGATGAAACAATCACTTGAAATAAATTAATGGTGTGCGTATAAAAATAAATTAATGGTGTGCGTATAAATTAATATGCTAATTGATTCTTTCGGAAACAGTAAATAAAATATTTGTTAACATATGGAAAACTAGTTATTTGCTAGTAATCCTCTGAAATTACTAAACGGGTGTAAAATAGTTGTTCAACTATGAATGAAACAATTTGTTGACCAGCTGATCGTTTTTAAGCAGTTCTAATCTTTTATTCAAAGTGATAAACTAACAAACAATCAAATAGAAATAAAAAATACAAGACAATTGGTAATTATGTCTGGTGTAAACCACCACTCAAAGAGACTGATCATGATGTGAAAACAGACTTTTGGCGTCACTTTATCTAAGAGCAACGCTGTAGTTTTAATTCTGTAATGAATTTATACATATAATGTCGCACGCACCTAACTGGACTCATTATCGCACACACATAATTACTCCTTACAACATTGTGAACCTTACAGATGCATAACTGGACTGATTATCTACAATTATTGATTAGCAGCGCTAACATTTTTTGTATGAAAGAAATTTATGTTTTTGTAGGTCCTCACCAATAATTCCACTGTTTCTTTTCGCTATGATTTATCATTTATGGACCTGTGGCTGTGGTTCCCACATTTGCATTGCATCTTTGCAATTTGCACGTTGTTTCAAAATGTGATTTTACGCAATCTGCTGTTTGAACGGAAATTAATAATTAATCAGCACCAAACAAATGTGGCTATTTGATATGTGTTATTTTATACCTATTTTATTAAGTGTTTCAATATTGTTTTTTTTATAGAGTAAGAGAAGGCCGGGCATGTTTGGTTTAAAATAAAAAATGGAATGTTAATGGCAATGGGAATGATAATGGCAATGACAATGGAATGGTATTATATTTTTTTGTTTGGTTTGTAATATTAACTCCAAAAGAATGGAAAGTAAAATTTACCATATTACCATTTTCATAACTTTACCAACTTTCTCTTCTTTATCACTACCACTTCGTCTTCTTCTCAGCATGGACTGATACAGTAAAACAAGATGAACTAAAATGGACTTTAAACCATATTTCTCAATAAAACTTCAAATCCATTGTCTATTTAGGAGAATAATCTGAGGGCCCGATTTTTTTTTCCCTTTCATTGGGTGTTGTGCAGGCAAAACCAGTTTCAATTTTTTTGGATCTTTACTGGTTAATCTCCCATGCCTAACAATTTCCATACACAAACTCGACAAAACAATCGATAAAAGAAAAAAATGAAAATATGTTGAAATCGCTTTGCGTTCATCTATGAACCTACTCTAGACTACTCGTCTCCGTCGTCTTCATCGTCGGCGTCGCATCTTCTCCGGCAAGAGAACGGCGGCGAAGGCGGGTGGTGCCGAATGTCTCGTCAAAGACCTTCACAACCTCCCATATCAAAGTTACCATTTGCGGTGGCTCGGCTGTCGACGGCGCCTTCGAGATCCCTCCGGCGTCAATCTTCACTGTCGCCGCCCTGGGAATGATCGTCTCCGTCGTGCTCTACGAGAAGGCGCTCGTTTTAGTTTTAGATTACAAATATAAATATATATTAAATGATATAAAAGGTCAGTTTGGGAAGAATATTTCATTACACGGTGGAATGGTTCATTCATCCCAATTTATAAAGAATCAAATTAATGCAATGATCATTCCGTATAATGATGATTACCTCATTTAAAAATGAATAAAATAAAAGAATAATAAATTTAAGGAATCCATTCCATTCCATTCCCTTAAAAAGTCACCAACCAAACATACCCTAAATTCTTTTGGTTATCAGCCATGGCACCTTTGACGTCTGTTATATTTTTTTTTTTTTGAGGAAACGTGGTCGGAGCCACGAAAATTCATAAAAGCCCTCACGTATGGCGGAGGAAAACCGTGGTTACAAAGATAGGAGATAAACAGAAACCAACGGAAAAGGAAAAGGAAGCTCAAAACAAACAGGGCCCTAGGAGACCATGCGGGACCTCAACTCGCGATCATCGGCCCTAATGGCCTCTTCCGAACAAGGCAGGACTAAACCCAGCCAGGTCGAGGACGAGTGATGGTTAACCGCATAACGCGCTAGATTATGTGCAGCAACATTACAAAGACGAGAAATATGCATAATGCGAAAAACCTCAAGCTCCCTCGCCTCTCTGGAGATGCGGAGCAAGATCGTCCCAAGCTCTGTCGCAGGCGTCACGCCCTCATCAATCATCCTCACCACCCCCAAGCAGTCAGACTGGATCTCTGCTCTCCTGCCACCGACGCTGCGAACTAGCTCTATGCCCTGGAGGACAGCATACGCTTCCGCAAGCTGGGGGGAGAACCCCCTAGCCAGGAAAAGCGTCTGCGAGGCGATCACCTCTCCGGTGTGGTCTCGAACAATACAACCGACACCGAAGCCTCCACGGTCGCGAGCGAGTGCCGCGTCGACGTTAATCGAGAGGGTCCCGTCCGTAGGGGGGTCCATCTGGGGGTCGTAGTCACCCTCGTGTTCGTCGGAGACTCCCCAACCATAGCCGCTCTGTACTCCTCGAGGAAGCTCGCCGTCCACTGGACTAGCTGTGGCTGGCTCCAAGCTGATCTCCCGGCCAAGACATTGTTCCTGTGGTTCCAAAGTTCCCAAATAATAGTAATGAAAAGCTCATGGAAACGAACCTCAAGGGTCTCCATCGCCCTGAGGATAGCGTCGAAAACATCGCTGTCTCTAAAAGGCGGAAGAATGTGGCCGAAGCCCACCTCTTTCCAGACTCTCCTGCTCCACCTGCAACCCAAAAACGCGTGGAAAACAGTCTCTCTCGCCTCCTGACAGACAGGGCAGCTGTCGTCAGAGGTGATCCTCTTTTTGGCTAAGACTGCTCTGGCCGGGATCTGGCCTAAACAGACTCGCCAACAGAAGAGTTTCACCTTAGGAGGGACTCTCAGCTGCCAGAACTTCGTCCACCACTTCTCCATCACCGTCGGATCTGAAGAGCTGGCGACCGGAGTACTGGCTCTCTCCATCGCAACATGGAAGCCGCTCTTGACGGAGTACTCTCCGTTCTCAGTGAAATGCCAGCGACGCACGTCAGGAGTGCCCTCGCCCCCAAACGGAATGCTCAGGATCGCCGCAGCGTCCTCCTCACCGAACATCGCTGTGATAAGATCAACGTCCCTGCTACCGTCGGGTCTCATAAGCTCAGCTACCCGCATATCGGGGGGAATCCAATGGGGGTCAATCCAGGTGGCCGGTCTGTCCCTCGGAACCCAACTGTCGCCCATGACCAACACAGACTCCCCGTCCCCGATCCGCCATCTCGAACCGGACTGAATGATCTCACGTCCCCAGAGAAGACTGCGCCAAATGGAAGAGCTGCACGAGCCAGGGAGAGCTGTCATAATATCACCGTCGGCGAAGTAGCTCTGACTATAGACTCGACCTACCAGACTATCCGGTCTCCTGAGAAGTCTCCAGACACTCTTAGCCAAAAGGGCCTGGTTGGACTTCTCCAGATCTCTGAAGCCCATCCCGCCCTCTGACTTGTGTCGCGTGAGGTCCTCCCACTTGCACCAGTGGATCTTCTTCGTCGCCGTTCCACCCCCCCACCAGAATCTGGCGATCGCCGAGTGGATGTCTCTAATCAAACGCAGCAGGATCTTGTGGCACGAGGCCACGTAACTGGGGATCGACTGAAGGACGGATTTAATGAGGACCTCTCTACCAGCCTGCGAGAGGGAGAGGCCATTCCAACTCTTAATCTTAGCCCAAACACGGTCTCTCACAAATCCAAAAAGCTTCGCCTTCCGCCGACCCGTGAACGCGGGAAGACCCAGGTATCGCTTATGGCAGTCCGTCTTCCTGACACCTAGGATCTGAGCCAACACCTCACCCTCCTCATCGCTAACCTCCGTACCGAAACAAACATCGGACTTCTGAAAGTTCACCATCTGGCCCGAGGCCATAGAATAAGTTCGAAGAATGTCAGTAACCCTCTCACACTCGTCAGGAGTCGCTCGGCAAAAAACCAAGCTATCATCCGCAAAGAGAAGGTGAGACACATGGATATCCCGGAACCGGACTCCTAAAATCGCTCCGAAATCCTCACTCGCTCGAAAGAGGCTCGAGAGACCCTCAGAGCAGAAGAGGAAGAGGAAAGGAGAGAGAGGGTCCCCCTGGCGGAGGCCTCTGAAAGGAGTCACACTGCCTCGAATGGAGCCGTTGATGTTGAAAGCAAATCTGACTGAGGTAACGCATCTCATGATAAGGTGCACCCAACGCGTGCTGTATCCCAGTCTCAGCATCATCGACTCCAGGTAGACCCACTCAACCCTGTCGAAAGCCTTCGCCATGTCGAGCTTGAGAGACGCACACTTTCCATTACCGAAGCGTTTCCGCTTCATCGTGTGGAGAGCCTCGAAACCAACCATGACATTATCGAAGATCAGTCTACCACCAACGAAAGCGCTCTGGGACTCAGAAATAGCGACGTGCATAGTAGTCTTAAGACGGTTGACCAAGCACTTGGCCACTATCTTATAGATCACGTTGCACAGGCTAATCGTCTCGGGTCCTCGACTTTGGGGATAAGGGTGACCACAGTATCATTAATGTTGGCCACCTCGTCCCCGTCGTTAAGAATCCCAAGGCAGGTCTTCAAGACCGATTCGCCTACTACGTCCCAATATCTCTGGTAAAAAATCGTGGGAAAGCCGTCACTTCCCGGGGCCTTGATCGCATCCATCGAGAAAAGCGCCTTTTTCACCTCCCATGGCTCAAAAGGGCGCTCCAACTCGGCGTTCAAAGCCTCTGAGATCCTAGGCTGTACGTCCGCAGAAACTAACTCGATACTCTGCGAAGAAGGCCTCGTGGAAGAGAAAATGTCACCAAAGTAACCGGAGACGATCCTCTCTATCTCAGTGTCTCCACTGTGCCAATCCCCGTGATCGTCCTTCAGTCCTCTGATAGCGTTCCTCTTCCTCCTAGCAGAAGCCTTGCGGTGAAAAAGCTTCGTGTTCTTATCCCCGCACCGCATCCAGGACACTCTGCTCCTCTGTCGCCAGTACTGCTCCTCCTTCTGAACTAAGGCGTCAAGCTGTCTCTCCTCCCGCCTGAAGGACTCCATACAGAAGTTCGGGCCCGAAAGACCCGCAAGCTCAACGATCTTCTTCTGCTTCTCAATCCTGTCTCTGATCTCTCTGTTCCTCTCTCCGCCCCAGCGGGAGAGACTCTGTCTGCACTGACAGATCGCATCAGCTAAGCTCGGACTCTGATCACCACTCTGGCCCGTCTCCCAAGCTCTACGGATCCGCTCGTCGCACTCAGGCTCACCTATCCAAGACTCCTCAAAGAAGAAACGCCTCGGCCTCCTGCTCCGCCGGCGATCTCTGAGACCCGCTGTAAGCAGAAGAAGTGGTTTATGGTCCGAACTCCAGAACCTCAAGTGTCGAACAGTGGCCGAAGGGAAGAGATCGCTCCACTCGTGACTCGCGAGGCATCTATCCAAGCGCTCCTCTATACTTCCTCTGCGCCAGGTGAAGGGGTCTCCCTCAAAGCCTAAGTCATGGATGTCGCAATCCGAAATCATCTCTCTGAAAGAAGACAACTGGCCGGGACCTCTATCTCTACCTCCTCTAATCTCAGAGTTGGAGGCGACTTCGTTCATGTCGCCCCCAACTAACCAAGGACCCGTGTAAGAATTCCGGAGGCGACGAAGAAGCTCCCAAGTATGTCTCCTCTGAGCGCTCACTGGATCACCGTAGATCCCCGCAAATCTCCAACTCTCGCCTAACTCGTTAACCAAATCTCCCTCGATGTGATATCTCGAAAACGTCCCGAGTAGGAATCTCACAGGCTCTTTCCAAAGTAACATCAAGCCTCCACTCCTACCAAGACAGTCCAACGTCATACAACCATCAAAACCCAGCAACACTCTCACTCTTTCAGCCCCCTCACTCCGTAGTCTAGTCTCCGACAGAAAGATAAAATCGGGACTATGATCACGAACGTGGGCGAGGAGGGCTGACCTCGTCCCGGGGTTGCCTAACCCCTGGACGTTCCAGATAACGCCTATCATCGCGTTCGGCGGCCCTCGCTCTCGAGGGGCGCCGCTCTCTCATCAGTAACAACTAAGGTCGAATCTAACGAACTAGAAACTTCCAAAGTGCGAGTAACAGAAAATAAGTCTCTCCTCCCTAGGTCATGTGTGGCAGAAAGTAAGTCTCTATGTCCTATATCAAACTGAAGCGCAAGAGAATGAAGGGAGATAGATGGACTTACCTGAGTGTCGAGCGTGGATCTCAACACTCTCCCTTGCCCACTCTCACCATCGGACCCGGGGCCCGTGTCAGCTACCATCTCCCACTGGATCACCCGACGAGTGGAAGAAGGGCTCGCCTTGTTCCCGTCGGTGTAGCCTCCCTCATTGGTCTCACCTCCGCCGGCTTCAAACATGCGTGCCATCTTCTTGACGTTCCCAATTCTGACCCTCTCGCTCGATTTCCTCTTCCCCGACCCACCTTCATTGTCGCCGGCAGCCCCCGCTTTTGTCTCGGCTCCCACATCCCGTCCTAGACCCGATTTGCACCCAAGGGGCCTTTTCCTGGTGTCGCAGGGCGTTCTCTTGGCAGTGAAACTCCCAGGGGGGTCCTGGCCCTTTTGCTGAAGAGCCCCAAAGGGGTCCAGGCCCGGTTGAAAAAGGGGCCCAGACTGGCCTTTGGAGCGTTGCCGAAGAGGCCCAGCAAGTTTCCCAGCCAAGTCATGGGCAAGGCCTTCCAAGCCGTTGGGCTTAAAAATTCTGGTAGGCCCAACAAGGTCTTCCCCTCCATCTTTGACCAAATCCTCCTCTGCCCCAAGGACAGTGGGTCCCAGCTCACTCGAAATACCCACTAGGTCCTCAGCGGGATTGATAAATCCTTCACCAACTGCCCCAGAATTCATGCTCTCTGTAGCTTTCTCTTTACCAGAACTAGTAACCTGCTCCAAAGAGCCGTTGTCACTTCCTCTCCCCGAAACGACCCCAAAACCCTCCTCCTTTTTTTTAGGGTAAGTTTTGCCTACCCCAGACTGGCAATGAGACCCGGTGGCCGAGGGATTGACTTCGCTCCTCGTTTGAGATCCACGCGCGTCAGCCCTAACCGTCGTCGGACCAGGGTTGTCGTGGTGGTTCTCCTCAGTCGGCATCTCGGTATCCATGGCTTCACTCGGCGGCCCTCCCAGATTGATCTCTTTATCCTTCGTCGGCTCATCTTCCCTTGTCGGTGGCTTGGTCAGAGTCGCGGTCGGGCCGGTCTCTGTCTCCATCGGCGGCGATTGTTTTTCCTTCCCACGCCTCTGTTTCTCGCCTCTCTCCCCCGACTCCTCTTGCAAAGCTTTTGACGAGTCCCGGTGAGTTTTCGCAGAACAGGACTCCGGCCCAGCCCAACCAGGTTCCCGGTTAGGTCCCACACTGTTAAACCTCCAAGTACCACCGTTAGATTTGTGAGGGGGCTGTCCTCTCAGCCCAGCTCCATACTTGGGGTTCCCCCCACACCCAGCTCCTCCTTCTCATGACAGTCAGAGCCACAGTGCCCGAGCCTTCCACACACGAAACAAAAGTCTCCGAGTTTTTCGTATCGGAAAGTCACCCAGGCCTTCCCCTCCTCCGTCCCAAGCTTAAGAAATGTTCCCTTCATCAGAGGTTTGCCTATGTCCACCGCGACACGGACCCGAATGAAATCCCCACTGATTCTACCCTCCTTATCCTTGTCAACTTTGGTAACCCGTCCTATTCGTCCTCCGACAAGCTCACCCATTCTTGCCGACCGAAACTTGAGAGGGATTCCGTGAATCTGAACCCAGAAATCCATATGTCGGAATTCATCATCTTTGTCCTTTTCAATCTCAGGGTCATTCAAAACTAGGAGGGATTTGTCAAACGTCCATGGCCCCAATTCCCAGACCCGCCTCTTATCGGCCCTGTTCCCGAACCGGAAGCAGAGGATTCCGTCCCGGTGATCGCTGATTTCGAGCTTTCCACTCGTCCTCCAAATCGTGGCCATGACCGACTTAAGCGCACCTCGGTTGAAGGCTTTTTGCCGGAGCAGCCTCCCGAGAAGGCAGTCAGAGAGATCGACCGCCGTGCTCGCAAGTTCCTCCTCTTCAATGACTAACACATCCCCGTCCTCTTCCTCTCCGATGCCCATCTCAGACCATTTGTCGCACTAATCCTCCATACTTCGAGAAGAAGGAGGAGGCTTGACGAAATCAACATCTGTAAATGTAACTTCAACACCAGACTGCTCAGTGATAGCTCCAACTGACAGTAAGTTGAACTTGAATCCAGGAACATACAACACACTTCTCAAAACCAGATTATTGTTGAGTCTGACATCTCCAAACAAATGAACTGGTATGACAGTATGGTTGGGTAGTGTAACAGTAGCACCACTGATGGGCTTGAGGCTTATGAACTGAGAGCTATGAGCACATATGTGCTTGGAAGCTCCAGAATCTGAAAGCCATACTGTATGTGTGTTTGACAAGTAATCACAAGAGTTGGCATAGTAACAGGCACCTGTGACATAGGTAGTCTGATTGACATCTGAATTGGATGAGCTAGGCTTGGAGGTGTTCATGTGACTGGAGAGCATCGCCATCAACTGGTTGCACTGCTCATACAACTGAGTTGTTGTCAGCTGGTCTTGATCCTCATGCTTGACTGCCTGATCTTTGGCCTCAGCACAGTTGACCTGACTCTTCGGCTTCATGCTCCCCGGGGGATAGCCATGGAGTTTGTAGCACTTGTCAGCAGTGTGGCCTGGGATCTTGCAAGCACACGTCGGTTTCTCCTTGTCCTTTTTGTATGGCTTCTTCTGCAAGTCATCTTTCACTGCCATCGCCACAGTACTGGTTTGTTCCATGTTGCCATGCTCGTTTCCAACACTTCGCTGTTTCTCCTCTTGTGTAATTAATGCAAACACCTTGTTGATTGCAGGAATAGGATCCATGAGTAGCACTTGACTCCTCACTGCTGAGAACGAGTCATTGAGTCCCATAAGGAAGCTCATCACATACTCATTTTGGAAGAACTCATTAAGTTTCTTCACACCTCCACATTTACACGTTCCACAAGTACAATTTGGTCGAAAATTGTTCAACTCCTCCCAAATTGCTTTCAACCTTGTGAAGTACATCCCAACCGATCGCTGATCTTGAGTTAGGTTTGTGAGTTCTCGTTTCAACTGGAAAATGCGCGGTCCATTGGATTGCTGAAACCTCTCGTTCAGATCATTCCAGATCTCCGCAGCTGATTCTCCGAACAAAATGTTCGATGAAATTTCCTTCGAAACAGAGTTCAACAACCAAGAGATCACGATATGGTTGTTGCGTCTCCATGAATTCAATAGGTGTGGATCAGATCCATCAGGTTTCACGATAGATCCATCAACAAACCCTAACTTGTTCTTCACGGACAGCGCAATCAACATCGATCGATTCCACGACGCATAATTATCTCCATTCAGCAATTGAGATACGAGAACTGTACCTGGATTGTCTGAATGATGCAGATAATATGCACTCAGTGGATCATCGATTACTGACCTTCGTGAAGCTCCGAACGCTAAATTCTCCATCGAAGTGTTGCTCTGTTCCTCCATTCACTTGGTGCCAGAAACAGAGTATCGCCGATGACTCGAGTTCAGGTAAAGACAAAGCTCCAAAATGCTCTAACAATGGCGGAATTTAGAGCTCTGATACCATATTGAGATCAGACTGAGAGAGTGTTTGGGAGAGAATGGTCTCGACTCAATGTGAGATCGAGTATGCAAATTCTCATTAACCAGAAAATGTACAATGTGTGTGTTTATATACACGGAGCAACTAACATAACTAATTTAGCCTATCCGTGCTATACACGTGTCTATACACAAGATAAAATAAAAACAAAAGCAGAGACTGAAACGAATGCGTTTCATCTCTAATATAAATCACTTCACTTGATTTGTAAATGAGATTTGTAGATCTAGCTAGAAGACGAGATCACCGAGTTTAAAGATGTTAAAACTTGGAAAATTAAAATGCTATAGGAATAGTTAGTTCTTTTGAGTGTCCAATATTGTTAGTCACTTTAAGGATGAAAGGGCCATCGCGCGTCGGGAACTGTACTAAGGTATGCTTATGATCGACATTTGATAGAAACAACCCTGAAGAGGTCCACACCTGATCACAGCCAGCTCACCTGCCGTGCCAGCTGAGCGCCCATTGGTCAAGGCGCTGGTCAAGACGGTTAGGCGGTTAGGAAGATAGTTAGATAAATACAATGTATCTAGACAGTTATGGTTTATATAAATACGTGTAACTCAATTAATTCAGTTAAGCAATACAAATACACAAAAAGGCTCATAGAGAAGATTCTCTCTCTAGAGCATTGGATTCTCCTAGATCTGAGATTATCCAAAGCTTCACTTGGTATCAGAGATATATCAATGGCGTTCGACGGAATTTCCTCGTCGTCATCAGAGATCCCGAGATCATCAGTCTCTCCACACTTCGCTCCTACTCTCTCATCTGCAATCTCTGTCAAGCTCGACAAAGAAAACTACTCTGTTTGGAGAAGCCAAGTCTTACCAGCAGTAATTGGACACAACCTTGAAGGATTTGTCTTCGGAACGAAGATCTACCCCAAGGAATTCATCAAACACACAGATCCGCAAGGAAATGTCACGAAATCAACAAATCCAGAGTATATCCAGTGGTTGAGAGAGGATCAGCTTCTCTTGAGTTGGCTCCTTTCGTCTCTATCAACCACGATTCTCAGGTCAGTCACAAGAATCCGTTCTTCTCATGGAATGTGGATTGCTCTGGAACAGAGGTTTGCTGTCAGATCGAAGGCTAGGTTAATTCCTCTGAAGACTCAGCTCCAAGCAACAAAGAAAGGAAGTCTTTCGATCTGTGACTACTTCGCCAAAATGGAAGCCATCGTAGACTCAATTTTCTTGGCTGGTGGTGACATCTCCGACGATGATCTGATCCTGGCACTACTCATGGGATTACCTGTTGAGTATGATGTTGTTGTTGCATTGGTAAACAACCGTCTGCAACAATGTGATGGTGAATCGTCTGGAATAACCGTCCAAGAGGTCTTAGCTATGGCTCTCTCACAAGAAACGCGCATTGACCAGCTCACCTCACAATCAACGATTGATGTTCAGTCAGTCTCAACAAACTACAATGGAGCAATGGCGAACTACACAGATACTCATGGTAGAGGTCGCTCTAGGGGCAGAGGTGGTCGAGGACGTTTCACTGGTGGTCGAGGTTCAAACTCAAGACCTACTTGTCAGATCTGTGGTAAGCAAGGACACGTGGCTATTGCGTGTTGGCACAGACTCGATGAGTCCTTCCAAGGACCTATCTCAGCACCAGCAACAAGCAACAACAACAATCCACTCAACAAGGCAGCGTTCTATGCTGGTCCTGAAACTGTAGCTGATCCAGCGTGGTATGCTGATTCTGGTGCAACGAATCACGTGACTGCTGAGCTGGACAAGCTTCACATGAACACTGAGTACAATGGCAGTGACAAACTCATGGTCGGGAATGGTAAATGTCTCTCCATCACTCACACTGGACTGTCTCATTTACATTCCAAATCAACAAAAAATAAATTAAGAAATGTCTTGCGCAAGAGCTTCCGGATATAGAGAATAAGTCAATATGAAATCCAAATCTCTTTCACGCTTTTGCTGTTCTGATTTTGTTTTCACACTTGTTCAATACAGCTGTCGCCACCACCCTTTTCCCCTCTTCCTCTCTGTCACCCGCTCCCTCTCCTTCGTCCTCTCTTCCTCTCTCCCGCGCGAGCGCCGACCCCGACTGCGCGCGCGCCTCTGCCGACTGCGCGACCAGCGACCGGGCGCCGCCATCTCTCCCTCTCGCCTGTTGTCTCTCTGTCCTCGCGCTCACTCGACGCGCGCTTCCGAGACCTCTACGCGACTTGACAGGACTCTTTCTCCTCCGCCGAGTCCGCCTCTGCCAAGCCGCTTCCGCCCCGTCGCTGACCTCTGCTCTGTCCTCGCTGGCAACGACGCTTCCGAAGAATCTCGGCCGCCCGATTCCTCTGTCTTTGTCATCAGCTTCCAGACTTTTAGGTTTGTAAATTAGGGGTTTTTTAATTGTTTTCTAAGGTTTGAATTTGTCATCTGATTTGGGGATTCCGAAATCGTGGTTGTTTGGATTGATTTAGTTGGTGATTCATGGTTTTTGGTTGATTGAGATTTTAGGCTGACTTATTGATTGAGTTTCAATTAGATTGATTGATCTCATTATGATTTCAAGAGTGTGGATTGTTAATGGTGAAGTCCTACATCTTGGCATTGTGTAGAGTTCTTGTTTTGCTTAATTTCGGCTCGGCAGATCAAGTGGCGATCCAGCTGATGCGAAGACTTTTAGTTCAAGTTTCCGGAGCAGCTCCCTTGGAGAAGGATCTTGTAAAGAAGTTTAAGCGCATGCCTGATCATCTCTATCTCAGTGTCTCCACTGTGCCAATCCCCGTTATCGTCCTTCAGTCCTCTGATAGCGTTCCTCTTCCTCCTAGCAGAAGCCTTGCGGTGAAAAAGCTTCGTGTTCTTATCCCCGCACCGCATCCAGGACACTCTGCTCCTCTGTCTCCAGTACTGCTCCTCCTTCTGAACTAAGGCGTCAAGCTGTCTCTCCTCCCGCCTGAAGGACTCCATACAGAAGTTCGGGCCCGAAAGACCCGCAAGCTCAACGATCTTCTTCTGCTTCTCAATCCTGTCTCTGATCTCTCTGTTCCTCTCTCCGCCCCAGCGGGAGAGACTCTGTCTGCACTGACAGATCGCATCAGCTAAGCTCGGACTCTGATCACCACTCTGGCCCGTCTCCCAAGCTCTACGGATCCGCTCGTCGCACTCAGGCTCACCTATCCAAGACTCCTCAAAGAAGAAACGCCTCGGCCTCCTGCTCCGCCGGCGATCTCTGAGACCCGCTGTAAACAGAAGAAGTGGTTTATGGTCCGAACTCCAGAACCTCAAGTGTCGAACAGTGGCCGAAGGGAAGAGATCGCTCCACTCGTGACTCGCGAGGCATCTATCCAAGCGCTCCTCTATACTTCCTCTGCGCCAGGTGAAAGGGTCTCCCTCAAAGCCTAAGTCATGGATGTCGCAATCCGAAATCATCTCTCTGAAAGAAGACAACTGGCCGGGACCTCTATCTCTACCTCCTCTAATCTCAGAGTTGGAGGCGACTTCGTTCATGTCGCCCCCAACTAACCAAGGACCCGTGTAAGAATTCCGGAGGCGACGAAGAAGCTCCCAAGTATGTCTCCTCTGAGCGCTCACTGGATCACCGTAGATCCCCGCAAATCTCCAACTCTCGCCTAACTCGTTAACCAAATCTCCCTCGATGTGATATCTCGAAAACGTCCCGAGTAGGAATCTCACAGGCTCTTTCCAAAGTAACATCAAGCCTCCACTCCTACCAAGACAGTCCACCGTCATACAACCATCAAAACCCAGCAACACTCTCACTCTTTCAGCCCCCTCACTCCGTAGTCTAGTCTCCGACAGAAAGATAAAATCGGGACTATGATCACGAACGTGGGCGAGGAGGGCTGACCTCGTCCCGGGGTTGCCTAACCCCTGGACGTTCCAGATAACGCCTATCATCGCGTTCGGCGGCCCTCGCTCTCGAGGGGCGCCGCTCTCTCATCAGTAACAACTAAGGTCGAATCTAACGAACTAGAAACTTCCAAAGTGCGAGTAACAGAAAATAAGTCTCTCCTCCCTAGGTCATGTGTGGCAGAAAGTAAGTCTCTATGTCCTATATCAAACTGAAGCGCAAGAGAATGAAGGGAGATAGATGGACTTACCTGAGTGTCGAGCGTGGATCTCAACACTCTCCCTTGCCCACTCTCACCATCGGACCCGGGGCCCGTGTCAGCTACCATCTCCCACTGGATCACCCGACGAGTGGAAGAAGGGCTCGCCTTGTTCCCGTCGGTGTAGCCTCCCTCATTGGTCTCACCTCCGCCGGCTTCAAACATGCGTGCCATCTTCTTGACGTTCCCAATTCTGACCCTCTCGCTCGATTTCCTCTTCCCCGACCCACCTTCATTGTCGCCGGCAGCCCCCGCTTTTGTCTCGGCTCCCACATCCCGTCCTAGACCCGATTTGCACCCAAGGGGCCTTTTCCTGGTGTCGCAGGGCGTTCTCTTGGCAGTGAAACTCCCAGGGGGGTCCTGGCCCTTTTGCTGAAGAGCCCCAAAGGGGTCCAGGCCCGGTTGAAAAAGGGGCCCAGACTGGCCTTTGGAGCGTTGCCGAAGAGGCCCAGCAAGTTTCCCAGCCAAGTCATGGGCAAGGCCTTCCAAGCCGTTGGGCTTAAAAATTCTGGTAGGCCCAACAAGGTCTTCCCCTCCATCTTTGACCAAATCCTCCTCTGCCCCAAGGACAGTGGGTCCCAGCTCACTCGAAATACCCACTAGGTCCTCAGCGGGATTGATAAATCCTTCACCAACTGCCCCAGAATTCATGCTCTCTGTAGCTTTCTCTTTACCAGAACTAGTAACCTGCTCCAAAGAGCCGTTGTCACTTCCTCTCCCCGAAACGGCCCCAAAACCCTCCTCCTTTTTTTTAGGGTTAGTTTTGCCTACCCCAGACTGGCAATGAGACCCGGTGGCCGAGGGATTGACTTCGCTCCTCGTTTGAGATCCACGCGCGTCAGCCCTAACCGTCGTCGGACCAGGGTTGTCGTGGTGGTTCTCCTCAGTCGGCATCTCGGTATCCATGGCTTCACTCGGCGGCCCTCCCGGATTGATCTCTTTATCCTTCGTCGGCTCATCTTCCCTTGTCGGTGGCTTGGTCAGAGTCGCGGTCGGGCCGGTCTCTGTCTCCATCGGCGGCGATTGTTTTTCCTTCCCACGCCTCTGTTTCTCGCCTCTCTCCCCCGACTCCTCTTGCAAAGCTTTTGACGAGTCCCGGTGAGTTTTCGCAGAACAGGACTCCGGCCCAGCCCAACCAGGTTCCCGGTTAGGTCCCACACTGTTAAACCTCCAAGTACCACCGTTAGATTTGTGAGGGGGCTGTCCTCTCAGCCCAGCTCCATACTTGGGGTTCCCCCCACACCCAGCTCCTCCTTCTCATGACAGTCAGAGCCACAGTGCCCGAGCCTTCCACACACGAAACAAAAGTCTCCGAGTTTTTCGTATCGGAAAGTCACCCAGGCCTTCCCCTCCTCCGTCCCAAGCTTAAGAAATGTTCCCTTCATCAGAGGTTTGCCTATGTCCACCGCGACACGGACCCGAATGAAATCCCCACTGATTCTACCCTCCTTATCCTTGTCAACTTTGGTAACCCGTCCTATTCGTCCTCCGACAAGCTCACCCATTCTTGCCGACCGAAACTTGAGAGGGATTCCGTGAATCTGAACCCAGAAATCCATATGTCGGAATTCATCATCTTTGTCCTTTTCAATCTCAGGGTCATTCAAAACTAGGAGGGATTTGTCAAACGTCCATGGCCCCAATTCCCAGACCCGCCTCTTATCGGCCCTGTTCCCGAACCGGAAGCAGAGGATTCCGTCCCGGTGATCGCTGATTTCGAGCTTTCCACTCGTCCTCCAAATCGTGGCCATGACCGACTTAAGCGCACCTCGGTTGAAGGCTTTTTGCCGGAGCAGCCTCCCGAGAAGGCAGTCAGAGAGATCGACCGCCGTGCTCGCAAGTTCCTCCTCTTCAATGACTAACACATCCCCGTCCTCTTCCTCTCCGATGCCCATCTCAGACCATTTGTCGCACTAATCCTCCATACTTCGAGAAGAAGGAGGAGGCTTGACGAAATCAACATCTGTAAATGTAACTTCAACACCAGACTGCTCAGTGATAGCTCCAACTGACAGTAAGTTGAACTTGAATCCAGGAACATACAACACACTTCTCAAAACCAGATTATTGTTGAGTCTGACATCTCCAAACAAATGAACTGGTATGACAGTATGGTTGGGTAGTGTAACAGTAGCACCACTGATGGGCTTGAGGCTTATGAACTGAGAGCTATGAGCACATATGTGCTTGGAAGCTCCAGAATCTGAAAGCCATACTGTATGTGTGTTTGACAAGTAATCACAAGAGTTGGCATAGTAACAGGCACCTGTGACATAGGTAGTCTGATTGACATCTGAATTGGATGAGCTAGGCTTGGAGGTGTTCATGTGACTGGAGAGCATCGCCATCAACTGGTTGCACTGCTCATACAACTGAGTTGTTGTCAGCTGGTCTTGATCCTCATGCTTGACTGCCTGATCTTTGGCCTCAGCACAGTTGACCTGACTCTTCGGCTTCATGCTCCCCGGGGGATAGCCATGGAGTTTGTAGCACTTGTCAGCAGTGTGGCCTGGGATCTTGCAAGCACACGTCGGTTTCTCCTTGTCCTTTTTGTATGGCTTCTTCTGCAAGTCATCTTTCACTGCCATCGCCACAGTACTGGTTTGTTCCATGTTGCCATGCTCGTTTCCAACACTTCGCTGTTTCTCCTCTTGTGTAATTAATGCAAACACCTTGTTGATTGCAGGAATAGGATCCATGAGTAGCACTTGACTCCTCACTGCTGAGAACGAGTCATTGAGTCCCATAAGGAAGCTCATCACATACTCATTTTGGAAGAACTCATTAAGTTTCTTCACACCTCCACATTTACACGTTCCACAAGTACAATTTGGTCGAAAATTGTTCAACTCCTCCCAAATTGCTTTCAACCTTGTGAAGTACATCCCAACCGATCGCTGATCTTGAGTTAGGTTTGTGAGTTCTCGTTTCAACTGGAAAATGCGCGGTCCATTGGATTGCTGAAACCTCTCGTTCAGATCATTCCAGATCTCCGCAGCTGATTCTCCGAACAAAATGTTCGATGAAATTTCCTTCGAAACAGAGTTCAACAACCAAGAGATCACGATATGGTTGTTGCGTCTCCATGAATTCAATAGGTGTGGATCAGATCCATCAGGTTTCACGATAGATCCATCAACAAACCCTAACTTGTTCTTCACGGACAGCGCAATCAACATCGATCGATTCCACGACGCATAATTATCTCCATTCAGCAATTGAGATACGAGAACTGTACCTGGATTGTCTGAATGATGCAGATAATATGCACTCAGTGGATCATCGATTACTGACCTTCGTGAAGCTCCGAACGCTAAATTCTCCATCGAAGTGTTGCTCTGTTCCTCCATTCACTTGGTGCCAGAAACAGAGTATCGCCGATGACTCGAGTTCAGGTAAAGACAAAGCTCCAAAATGCTCTAACAATGGCGGAATTTAGAGCTCTGATACCATATTGAGATCAGACTGAGAGAGTGTTTGGGAGAGAATGGTCTCGACTCAATGTGAGATCGAGTATGCAAATTCTCATTAACCAGAAAATGTACAATGTGTGTGTTTATATACACGGAGCAACTAACATAACTAATTTAGCCTATCCGTGCTATACACGTGTCTATACACAAGATAAAATAAAAACAAAAGCAGAGACTGAAACGACTGCGTTTCATCTCTAATATAAATCACTTCACTTGATTTGTAAATGAGATTTGTAGATCTAGCTAGAAGACGAGATCACCGAGTTTAAAGATGTTAAAACTTGGAAAATTAAAATGCTATAGGAATAGTTAGTTCTTTTGAGTGTCCAATATTGTTAGTCACTTTAAGGATGAAAGGGCCATCGCGCGTCGGGAACTGTACTAAGGTATGCTTATGATCGACATTTGATAGAAACAACCCTGAAGAGGTCCACACCTGATCACAGCCAGCTCACCTGCCGTGCCAGCTGAGCGCCCATTGGTCAAGGCGCTGGTCAAGACGGTTAGGCGGTTAGGAAGATAGTTAGATAAATACAATGTATCTAGACAGTTATGGTTTATATAAATACGTGTAACTCAATTAATTCAGTTAAGCAATACAAATACACAAAAAGGCTCATAGAGAAGATTCTCTCTCTAGAGCATTGGATTCTCCTAGATCTGAGATTATCCAAAGCTTCACTTGGTATCAGAGATATATCAATGGCGTTCGACGGAATTTCCTCGTCGTCATCAGAGATCCCGAGATCATCAGTCTCTCCACACTTCGCTCCTACTCTCTCATCTGCAATCTCTGTCAAGCTCGACAAAGAAAACTACTCTGTTTGGAGAAGCCAAGTCTTACCAGCAGTAATTGGACACAACCTTGAAGGATTTGTCTTCGGAACGAAGATCTACCCCAAGGAATTCGTCAAACACACAGATCCGCAAGGAAATGTCACGAAATCAACAAATCCAGAGTATATCCAGTGGTTGAGAGAGGATCAGCTTCTCTTGAGTTGGCTCCTTTCGTCTCTATCAACCACGATTCTCAGGTCAGTCACAAGAATCCGTTCTTCTCATGGAATGTGGATTGCTCTGGAACAGAGGTTTGCTGTCAGATCGAAGGCTAGGTTAATTCCTCTGAAGACTCAGCTCCAAGCAACAAAGAAAGGAAGTCTTTCGATCTGTGACTACTTCGCCAAAATGGAAGCCATCGTAGACTCAATTTTCTTGGCTGGTGGTGACATCTCCGACGATGATCTGATCCTGGCACTACTCATGGGATTACCTGTTGAGTATGATGTTGTTGTTGCATTGGTAAACAACCGTCTGCAACAATGTGATGGTGAATCGTCTGGAATAACCGTCCAAGAGGTCTTAGCTATGGCTCTCTCACAAGAAACGCGCATTGACCAGCTCACCTCACAATCAACGATTGATGTTCAGTCAGTCTCAACAAACTACAATGGAGCAATGGCGAACTACACAGATACTCATGGTAGAGGTCGCTCTAGGGGCAGAGGTGGTCGAGGACGTTTCACTGGTGGTCGAGGTTCAAACTCAAGACCTACTTGTCAGATCTGTGGTAAGCAAGGACACGTGGCTATTGCGTGTTGGCACAGACTCGATGAGTCCTTCCAAGGACCTATCTCAGCACCAGCAACAAGCAACAACAACAATCCACTCAACAAGGCAGCGTTCTATGCTGGTCCTGAAACTGTAGCTGATCCAGCGTGGTATGCTGATTCTGGTGCAACGAATCACGTGACTGCTGAGCTGGACAAGCTTCACATGAACACTGAGTACAATGGCAGTGACAAACTCATGGTCGGGAATGGTAAATGTCTCTCCATCACTCACACTGGACTGTCTCATTTACATTCCAAAAAAACAAAAAATAAATTAAGAAATGTCTTGCGCAAGAGCTTCCGGATATAGAGAGTAAGTCAATATGAAATCCAAATCTCTTTCACGCTTTTGCTGTTCT
The DNA here is from genome assembly GCF_054948205.1 of Urtica dioica subsp. dioica. Classification (NCBI taxonomy): domain Eukaryota; kingdom Viridiplantae; phylum Streptophyta; class Magnoliopsida; order Rosales; family Urticaceae; genus Urtica; species Urtica dioica. The sequence goes on from NC_142763.1 coordinate 17,254,124, forward strand.
GATTTTGTTTTCACACTTGTTCGATACAGCTGTCGCCACCACCCTTTTCCCCTCTTCCTCTCTCTCACCCGCTCCCTCTCCTTCGTCCTCTCTTCCTCTCTCCCGCGCGAGCGCCGACCCCGACTGCGCGCGCGCCTCTGCCGACTGCGCGACCAGCGACCGGGCGCCGCCATCTCTCCCTCTCGCCTGTTGTCTCTCTGTCCTCGCGCTCACTCGACGCGTGCTTCCGAGTCCTCTGCGCGACTTGACAGGACTCTTTCTCCTCCGCCGAGTCCGCCTCTGCCAAGCCGCTTCCGCCCCGTCGCTGACCTCTGCTCTGTCCTCGCTGGCAACGACGCTTCCGAAGAATCTCGGCCGCCCGATTCCTCTGTCTTCGTCATCAGCTTCCAGACTTTTAGGTTTGTAAATTAGGGGTTTTTTAATTGTTTTCTAAGGTTTGAAATTGTCATCTGATTTGGGGATTCCGAAATCGTGGTTGTTTGGATTGATTTAGTTGGTGATTCATGGTTTTTGGTTGATTGAGATTTTAGGCTGACTTATTGATTGAGTTTCAATTAGATTGATTGATCTCATTATGATTTCAAGAGTGTGGATTGTTAATGGTGAAGTCCTACATCTTGGCATTGTGTAGAGTTCTTGTTTTGCTTAATTTCGGCTCGGCAGATCAAGTGGCGATCCAGCTGATGCGAAGACTTTTAGTTCAAGTTTCCGGAGCAGCTCCCTTGGAGAAGGATCTTGTAAAGAAGTTTAAGCGCATGCCTGATCATCTCAAGGTATCTCTCCTATATTTTTTTTTTATACACATGTACCGTTGCAAGTCTTTTGTTTCACTGCTGAAATACAAGCTAATGATACGAAAGCAGGGAAACCCATCCATCCCAGAGAACAAGTTATTCAAATAAGTGCACTAAGAAACCAACGTAAAGAGATGGGGATATATGTGAATTTATAGGAGATACAAGATAACTTACGTATGCATGAATATGAATTAGCTTACAGTCACTAATATGGGAGATGTTAGCTTATAGTCACCAACGTATGTTACCATATTTCAGCTACTGCATCTTTTTTTCATGTTCAAGTTATCTTTCAACGTGAGATGTTAGCTTACAGTCATTTATATATATCTCATTAAGCTTTATATCGGATTTACAAAGCTAATATGGGCTTTGTAGGATCATAACATACGTTTGATATTTTCCTCTGAATATTCCGAAAATAAAGAAAGATGAATTTGTATAATGATACGGAAAGAGTACATGACGTGAAACCATACAATTTGAATAAGAAAGTGGTTTCACGTCAGCAGGAAGCGAAAGACAGCTGGCATGTTTTAGAAGTTATCTTGTAAAGGGTGTAAATAATGACTTTTGTAGAGTTCTTCTCTGGTATCCAGTTGTGTTTCAGCTTGTAGTTAAGTTGCAATGGAACAAACATATTTGTTCAAATCTGTAGCCTTTACTGGTTATATATGTTTGGGTTGTTGCTATTATCGGTGTAAATGTCAATATTTCTCTTCCGATGTTTGCCAGGTTCATTACAGAAATGCAAAAAGCTTTACGTTGTTCACATGTCGGAGAGAGAGTACTCGCAGTTCCGTTGTTTGAGCTCTACGACAACGTCCAGGTACAGAGGTTATGGGATTAGGTTGTGAAAGTTTAGTTCATACTTCATATTATGATTTTGTTTTCTGTATATAATATGTTTTCCTTGACTTTTAAAGAATACACACAGAAAGCTCATTGACTTTTTAAAAAATAATATGCTTTCCTTGAAGTAGCTACAATTTTTTTTTTTTTTTGACAAACTTTCTGCAGAACAATTTGATGGATATAGGTATATATTATGGTCTATGGTGTTGTGCACTTGTAGTAGAGAATCAAATACCGAGTACGAAATTGAATTGATTCACAGTATTTTATTGTATGCGTGATCTGTTTTACATTTATATACGTATATATGCATTGATTTTTTAATGTCAACAATGCTTTCCTTGAAGTAGCTACAATTTTTTTTTTGACAAACTTTCTGCAGAACAATTTGATGGATATAGGTATATAGTATGGTCTATGGTGTTGTGCACTTGTAGTAGAGAATCAAATACCGAGTACGAAATTGAATTGATTCACAGTATTTTATTGTATGCGTGATCTGTTTTACATTTATATAAGTATATATGCATTTATTTTTTTTATGTCAACAATGCTGGTTTAACGAAAATTATGCAGAACTTTAATAAAACCATAATGTATAAAAATTTAAAGAGTTATATTTTTTTATTGGCAACAATTTAACCAAAAATAGTCGCATGGCTGTAGATACTTAAAGACACGTAATTGCTGAAATTAGTTAAATAAAATAGGGGAACACACTCTCAACACATTAATTTAGCACTTCCTCATCATAAAATATTTATGTACCAAAAATATCGAATATACAAAATATCAAAGCAGCTTACAAATACTTTTATAAATGCAAATAATACATATTTATGTCGCAAAACCCTCTACTGAGATTCGATTTTTTTTTCTTTAATCAATACCGATACTTATATGTACTCGGTATTAGTTGTTCCTGAGATCAATTAATGTCTTAGAGGCCATTATGTCTATTCGCGCAAGTCCTTTAGCAAAAGAGAGCAGTAATGGCCTCACTATATCTTTGCTTGGTTTTCTCTCTAACAACCCAAAAAGTCCCAAGACATCTGACATCAATTCTTTGAGCGTCTAAATGAGCATGTTTTGCCTGCAGTTTAGACAGCATAAAAAAAATGTTGGCACTTTCAAATCATGAGCATAAAAGTTTTCTTTGAGCCACTTTTCATATAACTTATATCCTCGGGACAAAAAAATTGGAAAGTAACCATACATAAAGGAAATGCTAAATCGTAGTTACTGTATCAAAATCAAATTTTTATATTTAGAAAATCTAAATCAGATTCAATTTAGATTCCACCAGACGTATGGGAAACCACCAGTATGTATCCACTTCTTTGATAATTGTGTGATCTTGTTTATTTTACAAGTTTATGTTGTGCATACATGTACATTTTTCTCTCAACCATTAAATCCTCTGCCAATCAAAATTCAGGAAATGTTGTTTTGCTCCAGAGTTGTTGGGTCTTGTTTGGGTGTTGGGCTCTTGTACTGTAACTTTTACCTTTTCCTTTAAATACAAAAAAAAAAAAAAAAAAAAAAAAAAAAAAAAAATCACGAAATGTCAAAATTTGGTTAAGCATCTTGAAAAAAATAAAATTTGGTTGGATTGGACATTGGGCATTGTATACGGAATCGATTTGGCCATTGTGCAGATCACTGTTAATTCTGTGCTACCATGCATATTACAATAGTATTGGATCAACTGATATAGGTTTTCTGTAGCAGGTTTAAACGTCCAATGCACTTGTCATCGCCGTGGCATTGCAGGATTGTCAACACCAGTTTTACTTCTGAATCTTACTTCCGCACATGAACAAAATGGCTGAAGAAGGTTAGCCATTATATTTTCTAACGTCTTCTTTTTTTACGGTGCACTTTTATCACAATTGTCAGTCTTTTACTATGCTTACATGACCTTGGTGTCTGTTCATTCTTGGTATGTTGGTGTCCTTTTTAGGACCGGAAGATTCTATATCATCGGCTACAATATTAGCTTCATATCGCGACTCCACTCGGTCGAGAAAATATAAAAAGGTCTGTTTATGGTTTTTCTTTCTAAACTACTCTCTTCAACGGTTCCAAAATGCGCATCATATAGTATAAATGTCTTCTACAGTCAGAAATCATTTAGTTGTGTTAAATTAGCTACCTCTTACAATGACGCTCATCAAAATAATTGCTTTCGTATCTTTTCTGTACCGGAAACTCCGGTCCTCTGAACCTCCATCAATCGTATCGAAATGTATGAGTAAGCGTAATCTTGGCTTACAAAATCCTGTACATTGGGCCTATAATTTAAGTATGTCTTTATTATTTTACATTTGTCATCTTTTTAATATTTCAATTTATATTAGTTGCTTTTTGAAGCACTGACTGTATAATGCATTATCTTTTCCCTATACTTAATAAGCAGGTAATGACGACGCATCCACATCCGACGCTATTGGTGATTCCATTTCTTCAGACATGATGTTAAGTACCTATTTAGGTTTGACCACTACCCGACCTTTGGAAACGTATTACCACAAAACACATTTACTGAGTTTTGTCCTTTTTGTTTTCACCTTTAAATTAGATTACTCTAAATAATAACCCAATTTCGTGTTTTGTCTATTTTTTTTTCCATTTTGGTGTAATTTTAGATTGTGAATGTTTTCCAACATAACTACATGATTTTTTCCATGATGCCGCTTGAGTTATTAAAGCTTTGCCTAATATGAGTTCAGCTGTCTATTATAATTTTTTTGAGTTGTTTTAGTTTAACATAAGAGATTGAAATACCCTCATTGAATTTGAGTTTTTGGGCTATTTATATACAATAGTTTTTTTAAAAATTCATTTGCTTGTGTTACTAAGTATTCCAGGAAGCCTAATGAATTAATTTTAAAGGTCATTTTAGCTATCATGTCTTCTTAGGGCTATTCTGATCTGGAGAAAGCTGCAATCAATAGGAAAAAACCCCATTTCTCGAAAGGAAGAACTTGAAATTCTTTTTCCTTTCCCCAGCCTTTTTTTTACCATTAGCAAGAACTTGTTTCAGTTGCGGATCATAAGGAATTCGAACAACTGTCTATGTTTTATTTTCTTATTACATTAATAACTTCATGTTTCTTTACAGCAAACTCTTCCTCTCCTATCAACCACACAGTCACACCCAAATGGTAAATATATGCTTTTCTATATTCAGCTTATACCATATTTCCTTTACGCTACACGCATTTACAACTTGTGTTCATTTTATGCTGCTTACTTTTACTATCATGTTGGTACAACAAGTTGTAGTTATCCCTGCCTAATAACGTAATAAATACGTACTGCAGGAGCACGGACTTCTACTGACACCACTTCTGAATCTGTTCCTTCAGAAACGGTACTGAGTACTTTTCTGGCGTTGAAGAATAAGAACTCTTCCATAAAGGTACAAGAATACGTACATCAATTATTTATAAATACAGTATTTATTTTCATGGCGATTCCATCATAAAGAAACATGTTTTCGGGAAAACCTTCCTTTCTCTTGAGAATACTAGGATTTGGAAAAAAATACTTCCCAGTACGCAGGTAGAAACATAGTTTTTTTTTTTTTTCCCCGTTTTCTATCGTAAATTGTTAGTAACTGATTACATATCCAAGCAAATGTTTTGTAGATATTATTAGTAACTGTCAAGAAATGAAAAATCAAATACAAACTAAATGGTTGGGGACGTGCTATTTTAATCCTTGTTTTAACTTAAACTTCTGCCACGTTACTTGTTAATATTGTCAAATTTCAGGAAAAAAATGTTTTCCCAATAGAAATAGCTTAGACAAAAAATTAAAATGTTAACTGATCGGGGATCAATTATATTTTTAGAATAGTATATAGGTTACCAACACTTGCTCTTGCATTGTTTTTACATTATGTATTTTTCAGGCAAATAAGAAATTAACGACGACATGCGAGCGGTCTAAGGTCCCCTACATGTCTGCACGCCAATTATTCTTTGCGCAAGAGCTTCCGGATATAGAGAGTAAGTCAATATGAAATCCAAATCTCTTTCACGCTTTTGCTGTTCTGATTTTGTTTTCACACTTGTTCGATACAGCTGTCGCCACCACCCTTTTCCCCTCTTCCTCTCTCTCACCCGCTCCCTCTCCTTCGTCCTCTCTTCCTCTCTCCCGCGCGAGCGCCGACCCCGACTGCGCGCGCGCCTCTGCCAACTGCGCGACCAGCGACCGGGCGCCGCCATCTCTCCCTCTCGCCTGTTGTCTCTCTGTCCTCGCGCTCACTCGATGCGCGCTTCCGAGTCCTCTGCGCGACTTGACAGGACTCTTTCTCCTCCGCCGAGTCCGCCTCTGCCAAGCCGCTTCCGCCCCGTCGCTGACCTCTGCTCTGTCCTCGCTGGCAACGACGCTTCCGAAGAATCTCGGCCGCCCGATTCCTCTGTCTTCGTCATCAGCTTCCAGACTTTTAGGTTTGTAAATTAGGGGTTTTTTAATTGTTTTCTAAGGTTTGAAATTGTCATCTGATTTGGGGATTCCGAAATCGTGGTTGTTTGGATTGATTTAGTTGGTGATTCATGGTTTTTGGTTGATTGAGATTTTAGGCTGACTTATTGATTGAGTTTCAATTAGATTGATTGATCTCATTACGATTTCAAGAGTGTGGATTGTTAATGGTGAAGTCCTACATCTTGGCATTGTGTAGAGTTCTTGTTTTGCTTAATTTCGGCTCGGCAGATCAAGTGGCGATCCAGCTGATGCGAAGACTTTTAGTTCAAGTTTCCGGAGCAGCTCCCTTGGAGAAGGATCTTGTAAAGAAGTTTAAGCGCATGCCTGATCATCTCAAGGTATCTCTCCTATATTTTTTTTTATACACATGTACCGTTGCAAGTCTTTTGTTTCACTGCTGAAATACAAGCTAATGATACGAAAGCAGGGAAACCCATCCATCCCAGAGAACAAGTTATTCAAATAAGTGCACTAAGAAACCAACGTAAAGAGATGGGGATATATGTGAATTTATAGGAGATACAAGATAACTTACGTATGCATAAATATGAATTAGCTTACAGTCACTAATATGGGATATGTTAGCTTACAGTCACCAACGTATGTTACCATATTTCAGCTACTGCATCTTTTTTTCATGTTCAAGTTATCTTTCAACGTGAGATGTTAGCTTACAGTCATTTATATATATCTCATTAAGCTCTATATCGGATTTACAAAGCTAATATGGGCTTTGTAGGATCATAACATACGTTTGATATTTTCCTCTGAATATTCCGAAAATAAAGAAAGATGAATTTGTATAATGATACGGAAAGAGTACACGAAGTGAAACCATACAATTTGAATAAGAAAGTGGTTTCACGTCAGCAGGAAGCGAAAGACAGCTGGCATGTTTTAGAAGTTATCTTGTAAAGGGTGTAAATAATGACTTTTGTAGAGTTCTTCTCTGGTATCCAGTTGTGTTTCAGCTTGTAGTTAAGTTGCAATGGAACAAACATATTTGTTCAAATCTGTAGCCTTTACTGGTTATATATGTTTGGGTTGTTGCTATTATCGGTGTAAATGTCAATATTTCTCTACCGATGTTCGCCATGTTCATTACAGAAATGCAAAAAGCTTTACGTTGTTCACTTGTCGGAGAGAGAGTACTCGCAGTTCCGTTGTTTGAGCTCTACGACAACGTCCAGGTACAGAGGTTATGGGATTAGGTTGTGAAAGTTTAGTTCATACTTCATATTATGATTTTGTTTTCTGTATGTTTAATGCTTCATAGAGAAGAAAAGGGACTCACCCTTTATATTATAAGGGAAACATAGCATGTCACAAACAAGAGGCTCCTACTGAGATGGGAAATTCCGGGCATATATATATATTTCCTACTTATCATTTTGTTTATGGTGTTGTAGTTTCCTGAAATCATTGACCAAGGGTCCACAAACAGGAAGAAGTGAGGCTGTCACAGCATGACTGATGTAGAGCGTAATATAGGAAAGAGAGATAATCGCAAATTGCAATATTGACTTCTTTTTACTATTTCATAAAATCTACCAAATTACATCAATGGAGAATAATACTTATAGAGTTGAAAAGGGCGTAAAAAAGGAAATAAACCATAATCAATGCACCAAATTCTAAAATTGAAATGAAATAAAACTGATCACAATTGATGCTCATAATTCGTCCGGAGTGGAGAAAATTTGTCCTCGAATTTGTAAGGGTGTGTTTTTTTTCTTATGGACATTGAGAGGTTCACAAAGACTGATCTTCTCGGCCTTCACACGGGCGGTTTGTCGGGAGGCTTCTTGTTAGGAATCAACATGGAATCCACCTCGATTTTCTTTATGTCCTCATCGATCCACGCTGAAATTTTAAGCCTGTTTCTAAGTTCTTATTTTCTTCATTAATTATCATTTTATTTCTTAATTATCTTTTACATTTTTCATTAATTTTTATTTGGTGAAAAAATTCTTCTATTTTTCTATTTTATTCTGTTCAAAATCAGCTCAGTTCTTATTTTCTTCTTTTCTTTTTAAATATTAACTATTTCGAAATAAACTATCGTTATTTTGAACAAAAGAAAGTGAAATAATTGTGAATGATGTTTTTCATTTTTCAAATATTATGTGAATGATTTTGAGGGCATTTTTGTTATTTCGAAAAACAGAGTTATGGAGTCTTCAATTTTAAAAGAGATAATTAAACAATAAACTTAGAATATTTATTATTTTATAGAAACCTCAGATACATGGATTAAAATTGCTCAGATAGATATGCTATTTTCCGGCAAAGAATGATTACGATTGTTTTTTTAATTTATTCCAAAAAAATGTGTTGAATTTGGAGCTTTTAATAAACACTTAAAAATCTCTGTTGTGTCAGTTTTAATCCGGTGATTAAAAGCTGATTAGTTGTTAGTCAATCGCTCCTAATTACACAGGAATGCATTAAATAGAAACCAATAATTTAGCTATTCCTCAAAAATTTGCATAGCAATAGCAAGTCTATATAATACATTCAAACCAAGCCATTAAAACTAGTGATCAAACAAGCTCAACCTTACAAAGACGTCAATGACATTCTCTGCTTCCGTTCCTCTTTTGTACTCGCATTATATTATTATTATTTATAACTAGTTTCAGTTGAGCCAATTTGATCACCCATTAAAGCCTCTCTTTTTTCACACACAGCTTATTTATGGCGCGACTCAGTAAAGCTAAAGATCGGGACACCATTTCCGGAAAGGAGATCTTGGTGGATCGATCGTCAATCCTTAAAAACGACCTCTTTCGAGATGGAATAGTGGAAAGTGAAGTTGTGGGGAATCCACTCGATGCCCTTGGAACCTTTCTTGTGGACGAATTTGCTTCGAGAATCGAGCATCAAATTATCGAACATATCGGCCAGATAAGCAGTTGTCAACCCGAGTCCTTTGCGAAAGACTCCACGATCTTCGGGAGAAGAATCTTTTGCTCTTTCTGCGCGAACAAGCTCGACCGGATGAACACATCTCTTGCTTTTTCCATCTCCTCGAACACCCTTTTCCGAGTAAATACACGAACCTGAAATAAAAGTCAATACTTACTAGACGTGGTGCCCAAAAAAAAAAATTGTCCAAACTCCACATCAGATTGGATCACCAGCTTTTATTTGAAAAGGCAGGTCCGGTTTGGTTTCAAGTAATGGAAACCGCAGTCCAAACGAAATCGTATCAGAAATTTTTTATTATTTTCAATTTGCAAGGATTTAAAACTTGTTAATTAAAGATGAATCCGTGCTTATTTTAAGACTTGGTAGCATGGATGAAATTTATACGCCGCTTCATTTACTTGGAGTTTCGAAATTTGAAAAAAAGAAAAATTTAAACGTATCCAAAACGATAGTCTGGTTAAGATATCTTAACAAGTAAAAATTTATTTTTATTTTTTCTCAGGCACAATTCAGAAGTAAAGAAGATAATTAGCAATTAAAGACCCCTACTATGAAGATTACTAGGCCAACAAGTAAAGAAGAAATATCAGGTGTACCGCGGGATCGGATTTGCTTCCCAAGCAAATCGAGAAGTGTAGAAGAGGCTCGATTCTTTGGATGGCAAAAGGTCTCCGAGCATCTCCAATTTTGAACCTGCTCTTTAACGAAAAAAGCATCCTCAACCACTGCTGATAAACAACAACAAAAAAAGGTAAGGCAAAAAAGCAATGATCAAACAGTTTCAATGATATTAATAAAATGAGAATCGGTTTTAATTGTCCCGGTCGAGGTAATCGACACCCTAGGATGGAATTCTGAATCGTATCGACGCTTATGGTATGACTTCCAAAGTTAAACGCGACCTAATTTACGCACATTCGAAAGATCATACCGAAGATAATTCAGAGGCTTAAATTAGATTAAAAAACACCAGGTTATACCAGAGGAACTTAGGTGATAATGTTGTATATCAAAGTGACGGCGACAGAAGAAAGAAAGTACGAATGAGTGAAATGCTATAGCTTCCATGCATTTCAAATCATCTGTGCTTTCTCTCTTCTGTCATCGTCTATAAACATATAGACCACCATGTTTCCTCTAAATATGTATGTATATAAAAACATGCTGGCAGCTTCACTTTCTCAATTGTAAACATTAACAATCGGAACATATATGATATATACATATATTTATATATTACAAGTGCGGGACTCTTATGTGCGTGTGGGCGTGAAATAATCGATTAGGTGGGCTTTATATTTATAGACGAAGATGACGCTGAGAAAGAGAAAGGAGAGAGAGGGGGAGAAGAAATATTAATACAATATTTATGGCTATTAAAAATGCTTCGCACGTCGGTTAGTCGGTACAACGACAACTGTCCAAACATTGACGAGAAGAGAGAGAGAGAGAGAGAGAGAGAGAGAGAGAGAGAGAGATGGGTTGAGAGTCTTGGGACTTGGAACTCTTTGCTTTGGGGTGGTGGTGTATTTATAGTGGAGGAAAAAAAAGAGGGTATATTAATTGAGCCGTTGATTAATTCAAAAAGCACATACTTTACGATGTATTTATATTATTATTGGAGAAGAAATATTAATACAATATTTATGGCTATTAAAAATGCTTTGCACGTCGGTACAACGACAACTGTCCAAACATTGACGACAAGAGAGAGAGAGAGAGAGAGAGAGAGAGAGAGCTGTACTATTCATAAATTAATAACACAATAAAAAAATAAAAATAGCAGCAGGGCTTCGTAGCACAAACAATAAATTTGTGCATTGTTTGAGTTGTTTACTCGAATTTCGAGGAAGAAGACGCTGAGAAAGTGAAAGGAGAGAGAGGAGGAGAGAGCAATAAATTTGGCCCACCTAACTTTCTTACCGATTAAATTGTATGAGTAAAAAAAAATGACTGATCGCTTTACATCTAATTAGAAAGGAATGGTACCAAAATGAAGGTAAAAGTCACCACGCACGTTTTAAACTTGTTGAGGGGTTCTAGTATGCTTTACGCCTTTACCTCTCTTTTGTCTCTTTTCATGTGGCTTGTCTGTCATTTGTCTGATTTAATTATGATAGTAATAACCAACCAGATGCATTCCCCCTTTTAAAGAAAAAAGAAAAAACAAAAAAAAGAGTTGCATAATGATAATGTTAATAATAAAAACCAATCTGAGCCGACAGTATAGACATCTGTAATATATATAATAGTTCTTTTTTTTCTTCGTTAAAACTGTAATATAGTATGATTTGAGAAGAAATATTAATACAATATTTATGGCTATTAAAAATGCTTTGCACGTCGGTACAACGATAAGTGTCCAAACATTGACGACGATCTAATGAACTTGAGCATATTTTTTATTTTATTTTGCTTATTAATAAACTAGGTGGACATTTTGCTTGCTTAGCTTTTCATTAACACCGCTTTGTTGTTGTTTTTTTTGTTTTTGTTTTTTTTTTTTTATTATTTGTAGGGAATTACATTAAATTATATTAATGAGAAATGTTGATATAAAAAAGCTTGAAGTTCATACGAACGTGATAAATGGTAAATAAATAAAAAAACATATCATGAGGTAAAATCATCGTAACAAAATAACTCTTCGAATAGTTAATAAAAAAATTTCGATTGAAAAACATAGTTAGCTAAATTTATATAAAAATAAATCTCAATATGTCCGAATTTCAAAAAATAGATTTGATGATGGATAAAACTTTGGATTAGAATCCCAGAGAAGAGCATAATCAGAATATTAAATATTAACTATAAAGTAAACAAATATAATAAAATAAATAAAACTATCTGAACATAACTTTACGAGTAATAAATCATTTTTCAATGGAATAACAAAGCTAATAGGTATTTAGTTGCAATTAAATCTCAGTAACTATTGATCTAAAAATAATATTGATGATGAATAAAAAATCCATGTAATCATCCAAGAGTACGAATTCACAATTTAGAAGACAAAAATGAAATTTACAGAATTGGTATACAAAGTGATGAAAATGATTATTTAGGATGTCAATAATTAAAAATATTTAATTTAAATTTTGTAAATAATTTGACTAAAAGTTAAATACACATATTTTAAATATTTTTCTCTTTAAATAATTAAGTATTCATTTATAATAAAATAAATTTGATAAATTATAAAGATAAAATTAATAATTTTACATTATTAGTGAGATTGTATATAAGTCACGCTCTCAGGCAAGGAAGGAAGGGTGCAATATGCACCCCTTTTAAGCACGCAATTGATGATAATTCTCATTAAGTTAACAATTAATTAAATAACTGTTAAGCCGTTTTTTGGTTTTAACATTTGAGTACACGTGGTGGGCCTGGAATAGTCACGTGCCTAGTATTGGATCGGCCCAAATTACTTTCCGAGAGTCCAAAGGGCTCAAGGAAGTTCGGGACAAAGCCCAAAGCGTCCAAGAGCTTCAGAGGATCTTAGAATCGCAAAGAGGGAAATAATGCTTTGCTTTCTTCTTCGTCGGGAATGCGTTCTTCGTCTTTGATTCCTGGCCTGGAGGTTGAGCCTACATGGAGGTCGAACCTGCCTGGAGGTCGAGCTCGCCTGGAAGTCGAGCCTGACCTGGTAGTCGACCCTGGCTGGAGGTCGAGCCTGCCTAGAGGTTGAGCTCGTCTGGGGGGTCGAGCTCGCCTGGAGGTCGAGCCTGGCCTGGAGGTCGACCCTGGCTGGAGGTCGAGCTCGCCTAGAGGTCGAGCTCGCCTGGAGGTCGAGACTGGCCTGGAGGTCGACCCTGGCTGGAGGTCGAGTCTGGCCTGGAGGTCGACCCTGGCTGGAGGTCGAGCTCGCCTGGAGGTCGACCCTGGCCTGGGGGGTTGAGCTCGCCTGGGGCGTCGAGCTCGCCTGGAGGCCGAGCCTGGCCTGGAGGTCGACCCTGGCTGGAGGTCGAGCCTACCTGGAGGTTGAGCTCGCCTGGGGGTCGAGCTCGCCTGGAGGTCGAGCTCGCCTGGAGGTCGACCCTGGCTTGAGGTCGGGCCTGCCTGGAGGTTGAGCTCGCCTGGGGGGTCGAGCTCGCCTGGAGGTCGACCCTGGCTGGAGGTCGAGCCTGCCTGGGGGTTGAGCTCGCCTGGGGGGTCGAGCTCGCCTGGAGGTCGACCCTGGCTGGAGGTCGAGCCTGCCTGGGGGTTGAGCTCGCCTGGGGGGTCGAGCTCGCCTGGAGGTCGACCCTGGCTGGAGGTCGGGCCTGCCTGGAGGTTGAGCTCGCCTGGGGGGTCGAGCTCGCCTGGAGGTCGAACCTGGCTGGAGGTCGATCCTGGGGGGTGTGACCGTGCTCTTCGTGAGCTGCCTACGCACCCGCTTTGCGGGATCAGGTCATGACGTAGTTCAGGGCGAGTGTGTTTGCTATGTGAATGGATTCTTGGATTTTTGTTTTTTTTCCTCCCGCCGAGAGGTGGCTCTCGGTTTTTGTTTATGATCCGGGATAATTTTGAAGTTGGGAGAGTATTTGGCTGAGAGAATTTTGGGGTTGAGAGAATTTTGGGGTTGAGAGAATTTTGAGTTCAAAGGATTCTCTGTCCCTTTTGATTTGTGTGAGTGAGCTATTTATAGGGAAAACATGCCGCTTGTTGAAAATTTGCTTGTCACTTGTCGCTTGTTGAAAATTCGCTTGTCGCTTGTTGAAAATTTGCTTGTCGCTTGTTGAAAATTCGCTTGTCGCTTGTTTTAGTCATGCGTATTTTTAGCATTTGACTAAATTGTCCTTCTATATTGTAACGTCGTTTTTGCAATTGAGGCGTCGTTTTTACCATAAGAAAAAGACGGCATAACATTAACCCCCCAGTTTCGCGTGCGACTTGTCGTGTGGGAAACTTTGCTTCTCATCCTCTTCTTTATTGATTTATTATTTATAATATTGTATGTGTATAATATCTTTATTATCTTTTTAGGAAAGGTGACTAATCCGGTTATAACTTTTGAAAAATACATGCACAAGTACCCACACATTTGCAAGTTGCGTAGGTTTCTTTTTAGGCATAGACTTATATATGTATTTTGATGTACTATAGGTAGCCAGTTTTTATATCATCATTACTCCGTGTATAGGTATATGCCCATTATCCTATTTATCATTTATTATTATTATTATTATTATTTCCTATACTCTGTGCATAGATTGGTTTACTCATTTGTTTTTTTTTACTTTAACACCTACCCCATGCTCTCATTCTTTAAAAACAGAGATGTATCCGAGGATTGAGCTGCCATCACAGGAGCGTAGCAGAGTTGAGATCAGCAAATCTCCTTGGATTTTCTGGCTTCCTTCTTGAGGTTGGTTTCTTCTTTGGTGATTATATATATTCTTTACTTCTCACTTTGCCATTTCTTTCTTTTTCACTCCGTCTCTCGACCCTCTTGTCCCCTTCCTTGAATCTTTCTGGCTTTTCTTCCAAAATACTGTGATGACTCTTAATAATCTGATCAATGGTGGGCCTAATTCACCCCGTGGTCCCAACGACCTAGTGGTCCCACCCGATTGTTCTAGAGCTTTTGACACTTTCGATTTTGGTGAGTCGTGGGTGTTTGATGACTTTCCATGCGCTTTTGGCGAAGGTATGGGTTCCACAAATTTGCCTAATGGTTTCGGTGATGGCGACCTCGATGCCTTTCTTGATGTGGTCCTCGGACGGAGGCCGGTTCCGCGTGTGTCGGGTCTGTGTTTCGATGGGAGAGGTAATGTCGTTCGATCAGCGGCCCATGGCGAGTCGTCTCGGTCCCCGCTGGCCATGAGAGGCTGCGAGGTAGGTCCAGCGAATGAAGATGGTGTCACACCGGGTGTTCTCCGGAGTTTGGAAAGTGATACTCCCTTGACTTCGACACCGCTTTTCTTCACAAACGGGTCCCCGTCGCTGCCGGCGGACTTCGGAGCATCAAGGGGTGGGTTTCTTCCGGCGTCGATGGGCGGCGAGGTCGGTCTGGACCGAGGCTCTGTCATCGGCGGGCCTTCGTTGACATCAGGGGAGGGCAACGTAGACGTTCTTCCGAATGCCTTCTCGTCGTTTGCCGCAGAGGGCGTAGAGGCTCCAGCAAGCGAGCATCGTTGTAGCTCCCCAAAAAATGGGAAGAAGATGTCGTTGTTGCTCGAGGCGTTTGGTCATTTGGTCGGAGGTGAGACTTCGGCACGTCACATCCCAGGACGCGACGACGAAGGCCTCGGTGCCAACTCCTCGGCGAGCGGCGAGGTGAGTTTTCCGTCTCTTGGGGTTGATATTGATGATGATGGTGATAAGGTTGTTATGGCAGAATGCTCTGAGGGAGAGGTCGAGTCTTATCGGTGCAACTCGTTTATAGTTGAGCCCCCAAAACGGCCGTGGTCTTGGTCGAGGCGGTCGAGATGCGGGGATTTTGCTGGCCTCGATGCCGTGAGCTTGACAACGGAAGATAGAGTTAGGTTCCTCCGTGAGAAGTACGAGATCCCGCCGGAAATCTCCATCATTGTTCCCTCCGTCGATGATTATTCCGACCAGCCACCCGAGGGATATACAACCGTCTACGTGGAGAGTCTTAAGCATGGGTTGAAGCTCCCTCCACACCCCTTCATATGCAATTTGCTCGAGAGGATCAAGCTGCCACCCGGTCAACTAAATCCAAGGAGCTATTGGGTCATCGTGGCTTGTTATATCATGTGGTTTCGGGAAAAGCACCGTGAAATGACGGTGTGTGAATTTCTAAGTTTGTGTGCTGTGATTCCGAATTACAGAACGAAAGGGTCGTTCTTTCTTCGTAACAATACGTCAAAAAAAATACTCGACAAACTACCCGGCACGGGGCGTGAGTGGGTCGATGAGTTCTTTTACACGCACGTCGACTATTTTGGAAACATTCCCCTTGGTTTTCGTACATCGGCTGATTGCCCAAAACCCCCTGATTAGCGATCCGAGGTTGCTTCTTTTCTTGAAGGGATACCTCTTAGTGATCGCGAGGCTAACTTGTTTCTTGACGACAAGCTGTGGGAAGAGGTTGGGTGGTTCCCTTACCGTTCGGCCGACGAGGTTCCATTGCTGTTTTCGCGCTCTTTTCCGTCCTCGGCAGAGTCTGGTGGTATAGTAATAGGGTTTTTATTTTTATTTTTTATTATTGCTATCACAATTTGGTTCCCATATGTATACATATCTCCATATTTGACAAGAGAAAAAACTCTAATTCTCTCGACGATCCCTCGCAGGTATGGCGGCTTATGGGGCCCGAGGTGTTACAGGGCCGGGACTCTCTGCGGGGCGGTCGTTGCCGGTTCCTCTTCTTGGTTCGGAGGCGTCGCTCCCTTCGCAGCCCTCAAGGGTAGGCTTATCTCCTCGCGCTACTACAGCATCTATGTCAACCATAAAAGTAGCGATTACTAGTTCAAAAAGAGCGCGAGATGACGCTCCGTTAGTGGCTTCCTCGCGTGCCAATTTTGGGAAGAAGTTTAAAGCTCCTTTTCGCTCGTCGTCCGACATAGTTGTCAGGTTCTCGGTCGCTGACTCCTTTGGCCCGTAAAGGCATTAGTGGTATCGAGTCCACTCATGCATCGGAGGTGACTAAGTTGGATCGGATGACCGCGATTGCCCTTGCTGAGTTGCTGACTCGCGAGGCCCGACAAGTTTTCCTCCACGTGCATGGCCCAATATTTTCTTTGTTCACCATCTTTTCACCTCTTTTATATACCTATTTTTGTTTGTAGTGCTATCTGGCTTCTGTTGCAACTAAGCGAAATGTTCGCGAGTTGGTGAGGAAATTAGGACACGAGACCGAGGCCCATCGTCTGGCACAGGTGGATGCCGATGGTCGCGCGGAGGCCCTCGAGGCTGAGATTGCAGGGCTCAGGAAAGGTGCTGTGGATGATGCTATGAAGATATGTGAGCAAAGAGCCGAGCTTCAGCGTTTGCGTATCGAACTGGGGACCATTCAGGCGGAGCGGGCTAGTTCGGCTATCGACTGGGCACACCGCGACTTGGTTGCATACTGGAGTGGATCGGGAAAGGAAAATCCTCCGGAGGGAGCGGAGAGACTCTCCGCCTTAGATGATAGTGACTCGTCTCTTTCCCCCTTTTTTTGTGATGGACTAACGGCCTTATCGCCCCTTTTTGTATGTGAATTCGGGCAAACTTCCATTCGTCAGGATTTTTCTTTTTGATGGCACGGTCGGTTGTGCGTCTCTCAAGACCCGTTGTGTTTTTTGCGGGCCCCGATTTCGGGTATAACTCTGACGAATGGGCATTTTCCCTTTTTTGCGTAGTTTCTGTGTTTGTATGCTTTTGGGAAAACTGTGATTTGTTGGTTTTTTCCTTTTGGTGGCGCAGCTTGTTTGAGCGTCCTTCTAGTCCGCTCGTCTAGTCGAGCTCGTCACCAGCTAGTCGAGCTCGTCACCTCGTCTAGTCGAGCTCGTCACGTTGTCCAGTCGAGCTCGTCTCTCGTCTAGTCGAGCTTGTCTCCTCGTCTAGTCGAGCTCGGCACCAGCTAGTCGAGCTCGTCACCTCGCCTAGTCGAGTTCGTCACGTTGTCTAGTCGAGCTTGTCTCCTCGTCTAGTCGAGCTCGTCACGTTGTCCAGTCGAGCTCGTCTCTCGTCTAGTCGAGCTTGTCTCCTCGTCTAGTCGAGCTTGTCTCCTCGTCTAGTCGAGCTCGTCACCAACTAGTCGAGCTCGTCACCTCGTCTAGTCGAGCTCGTCACATTGTCTAGTCGAGCTCGTCTCTCGTCTAGTCGAGCTTGTCTCCTCGTCTAGTCGAGCTCGTCACGTTGTCTAGTCGAGCTCGTCACGTTGTCTAGTCGAGCTTGTCTCCTCGTCTAGTCGAGCTCGTCACGTTGTCTAGTCGAGCTTGTCTCCTCGTCTAGTCGAGCTCGTCACACAGTCCGTGACGAGCCGGAATGACTTCGACACTTCGTCCAAACGTCTTTTTCGTGTTTGTCGTATGGAAATGCTTTGAGCTTGTGCGGGGCTCCTGCTGCCTTTTCCCTTCTTGCGCCTTGAGCAGGCTTCGAGGTGGGTCGGGTTCTCGATGGCGCGAGTTCCCTTATCTTGGGCTTCACAAGATTCTTTGAGGTGTGTTCGGAGTTTCAATATTGCGAAATCTCATTTCTCGGATCCCGTGGACACTTTGAGGTCGGTCGGGGACTTGATGGCGCAAGTCCCCTCATCTCGGGTCGTACGGGATTTTTTTTTAGATGTGTTCGGAGTTTCAACGTTGTGAAACCCCATTTCTCGGATCCGTAGACGCTTTGAGGTTGTTCGGGGACTTGATGGCGCAAGTCCCCTCATCTTGGGTCGCACGGAGTTCTTTGCGATACGTTCGGGGTTTCAACGTTGCGAAACCCCATTTCTCGGACTCCGTGGACGCTTTGAGGTTGGTCGGGGACTTGATGGCGCAAGTCCCCTCATCTCGGGTCGCACGGAGTTCTTTGCGATACGTTCGGGGTTTCAACGTTGCGAAACCCCATTTCTCGGACTCCGTGGACTCTTTGAGGTCGGTCGGGGACTTGATGGTGCAAGTCCCCTCATCTCGGGTCGCACGGAGTTCTTTGCGATATGCTCGGGGTTTCAACGTTGCGAAACCCCATATCTCGGACTCCGTGGACGCTTTGAGGTGCGTTTGGGGCTCGATGCCGCGGTTGCTATGTCTGTATTCCTGCATTTTCACATGTATGCATATATTTTTTTTTGTTGCGTTTTCCGTGGTGCTTGGTGTTTGTCTTACTCTATTAACCCCCCAGTTTTTATGCAATTTTGTTTAAATTGTATGAAAAGTTAGGAGCTAAAGATTGCAAACTGAACGCGAATTTCGACTTCATTCATTAATTGGGCGAATGGCCTGCTTTTGAAAAATTCAAAGTTCATTGGGGCCGATGGTCGCTTTTGGAAAACTAAAAATTTGAAAGGACTTGATTTGTTGTTCAGGTTTCATCGCTTGCTAACCTTCAGGTGCCTTGGCGCCACGGCCTATTGGTAGTATTGGCGGAGATGCTCCGCGTTCCACGGGTGTCTAATTTCCTTGCCGTCCATCTCGTCGAGATGGTAAGTTCCGTCGTGTATCACCTTTCGAATTCGGTAAGGCCCTTCCCAGTTCGGCCCGAGTACCCCTGCTCCGTGAACCTGGGTGTTTTGGAACACCCTCCTCAGGACGAGGCTTCCTTCGGCGCAACGGCGGATTTTGACCCTTGTGTTGTAATGCTTCTCAACGATCCTCTTCTGCGCGGCCATGCGGGCGAACGCTTCAGCTCTCCTTTCTTCGATCATGTCGAGCTCCATTCGGAGGGCTTCGTTGTTGTTGTCTTCGTCGAAGGTCTCTGTTCGGAATGACGGCGCTCCGATCTCAACGGGGATGACGGCTTCAACCCCGTAAGTGAGGGAGAAAGGCGTTTCGCCTGTGGCGGTCCGCGTGGTTGTCCGGTAAGCCCAAAGGACAAGGGGGAGCTCGTCGGCCCATGCGCCTTTCTTTTCTTCCAGCTTCTTCTTCAAAGTCTCCTTGATCGTCTTGTTCACGGCCTCAACTTGGCCGTTTGCCTGTGGGTGGCGTGGTGAGGAGAAGGTCTTGCTGATCTTCAATTGCTCGCATATCCTTCGGACCATCGCGTTGTCGAACTGGCTGCCGTTGTCGGTGACGATCGAGGCGGGGATGCCGTGGCGGCATATGATCGATTTCCACATAAAGCTTGTAGTGTTTGCTTCGGTTTGTGGCCAGAGGCTCCGCCTCCACCCATTTCGTGAAGTAGTCGATGGCGACTATCGCCCAGACTCGCTGGCCGGACGCCATCGGGAGCTTGCCTATGAGGTCCACCCCCACTTCGCGAATGGACGTGCCACGAGGATCGGGCACAATGGGGCCGGGGCCTGTCTCGGAATATGCGAGAATCTTTGGCACTTGTCGCATTTTTGCGCCCAACTGAACGCGTCTTTCTTCATCGTTGGCCAGAAGTAGCCTTGCTTGAGCGCCTTCAAGGTCAGGGACTGACCTGCGGAGTGATTCCCGCAAATTCCTTCATGGATTTCCCTCAAGACGTAGTCGGCTTCGGCGTCGTCCAGGCATCGGAGGAGTGGCTGCGAATACCATCTCTTATAGAGTGTGGATCCTCGCCAGACATATTTGTGTGCGTGATACTTGACCTTCTTAGCTTCAGCCTGGTCGGGGGGGAGGACGCCATCGCGGAGGTATTTGATGATCGGTGTCATCCAGTTCGGTTGGGGCTCTTCTTCGATCAGGTTCACTTCTTCCTTGGTGATGGACGGGAGGTTCAAGGTCTCGACAGGTACCTTGCCTAACTCCTCGCTGTCGCAGCCAGATGCCATCCTAGCCAAGGCGTCGGCCTCAGCGTTCGAACCCCTGGGGACCTGCACGATCTCGTACCAGGAGATTGCCTCTAGTCGGAACTTGGTTTCCTCCAGGTACGCCGCCATGTTCTCCTCCTTCGCCTGGTATTCTCCCTTGACTTGGTTGACGATGAGGAGCGAGTCGTAGTGGATCTTAAGGTTTTCGGCCCCGAGCTTCCTGGCTATGTCGAGTCCGGCTAGGAGGGCTTCGTATTCGGCCTCGTTGTTCGAGGCTTTGAATTGGAAGTGGATGGAGTACTTGAGCTTTTCTCCGTCCGGGTTGACGAAGACGATTCATGCCCCTGACCCGCGGACATTGGATGCTCCGTCCACGTGCAGGTTCCAGACCGGCCCATCGGGAGCGGCCTTCCTTTTCTTTTTCGGATCCTTGTCCCCCGCGGTTTCTTCTTCTCGCTTGTCTTCCTCGTCTTTGCATAGATTCACATCGTAAGTGAATTCGGCGATGAAGTCGGCGACGGCCTGTCCCTTAATCGCGATCCTTGGCTGGAACTCCACCCCGTATTCTCCTAGCTCCTGGGACCAGACGGCCATTCTCGTTGAGGTGCCCTTCTGCAGAGCTTTCTTGACTGGGTACCCGGTCCTCACTATAACTTGGTGTGCTTGGAAATATGGTCAAAGCTTTCTTGCGGACATCGTCAGAGCAAGGGAGAGCTTCTTTATCTCCGGGTATCGTGTCTCAGCGTCCAGGAGCGCCTTGCTTACATAATACACGGGCCATTGTATCTTCTCTTCTTCTCGGACGAGGACAGCGCTGACCGCCCTCGTCAACACAGAGAGGTACAGGTAGAGGGCATCGCCGTCCTTGGGCTTTGCTAGGAGCGGTGGCGTGGCGAAGTATGTCTTCAAGTCCTGGAATGCGGTTTCGCACTCGTTGGTCCACTTAAAGTCGGCTCCTCCTTTGATGGCTTGGAAGAAAGGCTGACATCGGTCGGTGGCCTTGGAGACGAATCGACTTAGCGTAGCCACGCGTCCAGTGAGGCTTTGGACTTCCTTCGCCTTGGTTGGGGACCTCATGTCCAGGAGTGCCTGTATTTTTTCGGGGTTGGCTTCGATGCCTCGCTGGTTGACGATAAATCCCAGGAATTTCCCTGACTCTACACCGAACGCGCACTTGTTCGGGTTCAACTTCATCTTGTACTTTCGGAGAAGGGCGAAGGTCTCCTCCAGGTCTTTGACGTGGTCAGGCGCCTCGAGGCTTTTGACGAGCATGTCGTCGACATAGACCTCCATCGTCTTCCCGATTTGCTTGGCGAACATTTGGTTTACCAAGCGCTGATAAGTGGCTCCGGCGTTCTTCAGCCCGAACGGCATCACCTGGTAACAGAATAGGCCTCGATCGGTGGTGAAAGTGGTCTTCAACTCGTCCGGTCCGTACATTCTGATCTGATTGTATCCTGAGTAGGCGTCCATGAAACTTAAGAGTTCGTGCCCTGCGGTGGAATCGACCAGCTGATCGATCCTCGGCAGGGGGAAGCAATCCTTCGGGCAAGCCTTGTTGAGGTCGGTGTAGTCGATACAGATTCGCCACTTCCCGTTCGACTTTTTCACCATGACCACATTAAAGACCCAACTAGGGAACTTGGCCTCGCGGACGAATCCAGCGGTGATTAGCTTCTCGACCTCCTTGTTGATCGCGAGATACCTTTCGAGGTTGAACGATCTTCTTTTTTGGATTTTTCCCTTCTCTCCAGGGAGTACGTTGAGCCTGTGGGTGATAATCTCCGGGTCGATCCCCGGCATGTCTGCGTGTGTCCACGCAAAGACGTCTTTGTGTTCTTGGAGGAACGCTCCGAGCCGATCTTTTAGTTCGGCTGGCAGGTGTGCTCCGATCATGACGACATGTTCGGGGTTGGCGCTGTCGAGTATCACAGGTACGAGGTCGCTCGACGCCTCTACTTTCTTGGAGTTGGCTTCTTCTCGCGGGTCCAGGTCCTCAAGTGTTTGCGCCTTGCCGATCTCGCCTGAGAGGTCGTCTCCGACCTCACATATGACACTCACCATGGCGTCGCCTTTCCTGATGCGGGATCCCTGGACGTGGCATGCCCTGGAGTCGGCTTGGCTTCATCGCATCACCCCTACTCCCTTCGGTGTCGGGAATTTCATGAGGAGGTGGTATGTTGAGGTGACCGCGCGCAGCCTGTTGAGCGTCGGTCGCCCTATAATGACATTGTGAGTGGAAGGTCGGTCCACAATTAGGAAGTCCACCAGGCGCGTGACCTGGGCTCCCCCCTCCTGTCCAAATGTGACTGGGAGGCTTATGGAACCTTCTGTGTAAACGCACTCTCCTGCAAACCCGAAGAGCGGGGTCTTGACTGGGGTTGGACGAACTTCTCCAAGGTCCATCCGGTCGAGGGCAGTTTTGAATAGGATGTCGGCTGAGCTCCCGTTGTCAATGAGAATCTTCTTCACCATATTGTTTGCTACTTGCGTCTTGACAACGATGGCGTCGTTGTGCGGGTGCATCACCTGGCGGGCCTCTGCCTCGGTGAAGTGGATTTTTTCGTATGGCGTAATCGGGCATGTGCTCTGGGTGAGGTTGATATGGTGGGAGGGACCCTCTCCGTTCGCCGCTCGCGCATATTTCCTTCGTTCGTGCGCGGTATCTCCCATTTATGGCCCCCCAAAGATAGTGGTTACCAAGTTGAGTGGGGCGTTGGCCACGTTACCTCGGGTGTTGTTGTTGTTGCTTCCACCCGCGACAACTTCTTTCCCACGTTTCTGCCGCCTGTCGTTTTGGGGAACCTGTCTCCTCGGTGCGGGGTTCGGATTGGCGACCATGGCCATCACGAACTCCTTCAGCTCGCCATTTTGGATGTGACTTTCGATCTGCCTCCTGAGCTCGAAGCATTCGACGGTGAGGTGACCGTGGTCTTTGTGGAAACGGCAGTACTTGTTCTTGTTGCGTTCTGATGGGTCCTTCGCCATGGGTCGGGGCTCGGTGAACATGTCCCCGTGCAAGGCCAGAATTCGATCCGGCGTAGCTTTGAGTGGCGTGAAGTCAGCGTTCCTCTGGAACTTCTCGACTAGTAGGGGTCTCTGTCTTGACGAGGGTCGGACGTTCGAAGCCGCGGCGCTGGCGCCCCGGCTCTTCTTTCTTCGTTGTTCGTCGTCGACCTCGTCCTCGTCCCTGCGCCGGTTTCCCCTCTCGCGGATCCTCCGACTCTCGTAGTACTCCTCGACGGAGATGTGCTGGGTAGCTTGGGAGATGAGCTCCGTCATCGTGGCGGGTCGCTGCTTCACCAGCGACGTCAGGAGGTCGCCAGCCCGTAGGCCGTCGATGAAGGCGTAGACAGCGTCGCCGTCCTCGTAATTGTCCACCTTGTTGGACTCCTCGATGAACCGGTTGAGGTAGTGTTGGAGCGTCTCGGAGCCGCCCTGTTTGATCGTCAGGAGGTATGATTTTTCCTTTCTCCGGACCCGTGAGGCGGAGAAGCGAGTGAGGAACCTCTCCTGGAGGTCTTCGAACGATTGCACGGACCCTCGCACGAGCCTTTGGAACCACTCGAACGCGGTACCGGTGAGGGTGAGACAAAATGCCTGGCACATCGTTGACGGGGATTGTCCCGCCATCCTCATGTTGGTCTGGTACTGGTGGATGTGGTAAAGAGGGTATGTGCTTCCGTCATAGAGCAGCATGGTGGGCGGATGGAAGCTCCCCCCGGTGTCGTTAGCGAGCACGTGTGCCGCGAATGGCGAAGCCACGCCCTCGATCATGCTTCTCACCAAGGGGGTTCTTGTATGTGCTGCCTGCAACTCTCGGATTTCCTCTCTCAACACGTGGAACATGTTAGTTACTTCATTATTTCCGGCATGTATGGTGGTAGGCGCAAATCTGGTGGTACGTTCTCTTTCATTCGATGCTTGATCGATCAGAGTGATATGTGCTGCTGGCGGCGTTGCCGTAATTGGAGGGGCGACTTCTTGTGGTTCGCCTGTTTCGGGGACGGCTTGGCGCCCCGGGATCTCCCATCGAGCGTTGAGGTGACGTCGTAGATCCACGTTGGGCACTAAGCGTCCTGGCGACCCCGTACGTCGCGGCCCAATCTATCGAGAGCAGACCTTCGTGATTCGGCTCCGGTTCCTACGACGAAGCGGGCGGCCTGGGGGATACTGACGCGTTGTGGGTCGGTGCCTAAGTTCTGCGGTCCATGTTGATCTAGCCCCCGAGCGGTTCTTCGTTCTGCCTGGTGGTGGCGGTCGATGTCTCGAATACTTGGGTCAGGGTCGTCGTCTTGTCTGCCTGCTATGTTCGCATTTAGTGTTTGCCCTTGTTCGCGCCTTTCACCCCCAGAGTTAGCGTTTTGCGGGCGTCCTTCTCTTGCATGGGCGTGTAAAGTCATGACCCTCTCCTCTCGATCTCTAGCGAACTCGCTTGCTAGCAGGAAAAGACTGTTCTCGAGGCGCTCCATGCGACTGTCTCGTTCGACGAAGACAGTGTCGAGGGCGGGATTTCTAACGCCGTTGGTATTTGGGTGTGGCAGAGGCGCGGTGCCTGCTGCCGGGACGACGCTTGGTGGCGAGGTTTCTTGACCGTGCCTAGCCTGAGTTCGGGCCCGTGTGTGAAGTGCTACGCTCTCCGCCTGTTGAGGGGCGTTGCTCCCAGAAGCGGCGACGCGGTTGGACATTTTGCAGGAGATTTTTGCCGGAGGAATCTTCCGGTTATGATGATTTGGCGGATTAGTCCTCCGGTCTTGAGACTTTCGGTGGAGGATTCTTCTGGTTTTGAAAAGAGAAGGTCTACCAGGGAGGCTTGTGATGGTCCCGTGAAGGGAGGTGGATTTGCCGGTGGAGAACTCGTGGTTGTTTTCGAGTCCCACTCCTTCTAGCGCCAAAATGTTAAGCCGTTTTTTGGTTTTAACATTTGAGGACACGTGGTGGGCCTGCAATAGTCACGTGCCTAGTATTGGATCGGCCCAAATTACTTTCCGAGAGTCCAAAGGGCTCAAGGAAGTTTGGGACAAAGCCCAAAGCGTCCAAGAGCTTCAGAGGATCTTAGAATCGCAAAGAGGGAAATAATGCTTTGCCTTCTTCTTCGTCGGGAATGCGTTCTTCGTCTTTGATTCCTGGCCTGGAGGTTGAGCCTGCCTGGAGGTCGAACCTGCCTGGAGGTCGAGCTCGCCTGGAAGTCGAGCCTGGCCTGGAGGTCAACCCTGGCTGGAGGTCGAGCCTGCCTGGAGGTTGAGCTCGCATGGGGGGTCGAGCTCGCCTGGAGGTCGAGCCTGGCCTGGAGGTCGACCCTGGCTGGAGGTCGAGCTCGCCTGGAGGTCGAGACTGGCCTGGAGGTCGACCCTGGCTGGAGGTCGAGTCTGGCCTGGAGGTCGACCCTGGCTGGAGGTCGAGCTCGCCTGGAGGTCGAGCCTGGCCTGGGGGTTGAGCTCGTCTGGGGGGTTGAGCTCGCCTGGAGGCCGAGCCTGGCCTGGAGGTCGACCCTGGCTGGAGGTCGAGCCTGCCTGGAGGTTGAGCTCGCCTGGGGGGTCGAGCTCGCCTGGAGGTCGACCCTGGCTGGAGGTCGGGCCTGCCTGGAGGTTGAGCTCGCCTGGGGGGTCGAGCTCTCCTGGAGGTCGACCCTGGCTGGAGGTCGAGCCTGCCTAGGGGTTGAGCTCGCCTGGGGGGTCGAGCTCGCCTGGAGGTCGACCCTGGCTGGAGGTCGGGCCTGCCTGGAGGTTGAGCTCGCCTGGGGGGTCGAGCTCGCCTGGAGGTCGAACCTGGCTGGAGGTCGATCCTGGGGGGTGTGACCGTGCTCTTCGTGAGCTGCCTACGCACCCGCTTTGTGGGATCAGGTCATGACGTAGTTCAGGGCGAGTGTGTTTGCTATGTGAATGGATTCTTGGATTTTTGTTTTTTTTTCCTCCCGCCGAGAGGTGGCTCTCGGTTTTTGTTTATGATCCGGGATAATTTTGAAGTTGGGAGAGTATTTGGCTGAGAGAATTCTGGGGTTGAGAGAATTTTGAGTTCAAAGGATTCTCTATTCCTTTTGATTTGTGTGAGTGAGCTATTTATAGGGAAAACATGCCGCTTGTTGAAAATTCGCTTGTCGCTTGTCTCTTGTTGAAAATTCGCTTGTCGCTTGTTGAAAATTCGTTTGTCGCTTGTTGAAAATTCGCTTGTCGCTTGTTTTTAGTCATGCGTATTTTTAGCATTTGACTAAATTGTCCTTCTATATTGTAACGTCGTTTTTACCATAAGAAAAGGACGGCATAACAATAACTATACCATAAAAATTTGGAGATATGACAAAACTTAAATTTACATATGACTTTATATCTGAAGAGAGCCCTTAAATTAATTTATTAGTACATATAAATTTTTACCGATTAAATTGTATGAGTGATAAAAAAAATGAAGGTAAAAGTCACCACGCACGTTTTAAACTTGGGGGTTCTAGCATGCTTTACCTCTCTTTTGTCTCTTCTCATGTGGCATGTCTGTCATTTATCTGATTTAATTAGATTTAATTATGATAGTAATAAGTTAATAACCAACCAGATGCGTTCCCCCTTTTAAAAAAAAAAAGAAAAAAAAGAGTTGCATAATGATAATGTTAATAATAAAAACCAATCTGAGCCGACAGTATAGACATATGTAATATATATAATAGTTCTTTTTTTTTTCTTTGTTAAAACTGTAAGAGTATATTATTATTGGAGAAGAAATATTAATACAATATTTATGGCTATTAAAAATGCTTTGCACGTCGGTAGTGTACAACGATAACTGTCCAAACAGACGACGATCTGTGGAGAGAGAGAGAGATAGATATGAGAGGTGCAGATAGATATAGGTAGAAAGGAAACAGCTATAGATGTAAAATAGGTAGCTGGGGATCAATAAATATGTATCATTAAGAGAGATCAGCTTAAAAGACAAATTAATACCACAATAAAAAAATAAAAATAGCAGCATTGTTTGAGTTGGTCTCATATGGACTAGCTAGCAATAGCATTAGCATAGTAGGACTGTGCTACGACAGTAATGTTGGAAACTGTTTCAATGAGTTGGAAATGAATGCAAACACAAACTGCAAATAGGATGGCAACGGGTACGAGTAAAGTCGGGTACACCGATTTCGTTACTCGTACCCGCTATAATTTATATACGTTCCTGTTTAATTTTATTTATTTATTTTAGGAAAACAAAATAATTTTGGATTGGGTCTTCATGAAAAAGTCTTGAGAGGCATATTATGTCTCTAATCTCTCTATGCATGCATTACTCAAATATTATATATATTAAATTTTGGTTATGTAAATATCATAAAATTTATTATTATTATATTCATAAGCTAATATTTTTTTTAAATAGCATAACTCTATTTTTTTTTCACTTACCCGCAACTACGCGAGGGTTAAATAACTTTATATAAATCGAAAGCTGTTGTTTTTATTAATAGCGTTTCTTTAATAAGTGATTGAGATTGGCCCTCTAAACTCTCATTCTCTCTAACCTTCCAATACTGACACCATTGCAACTTGCCCAAGAAATTAATGGTGTGCGACAAATATTTCACTTTATCTCTATGCACTCACAAAAAAATCCAAAGCATCTCTGCACTCATTTCTTATCTACCATATCACTTTATCTGTCTAGTCTTGGTAGTTGCCCAAGAAATTAATGGTGTGCGTATTTCACTTTATCTCTATGCACTCACAAAAAAATCCAAAGCATCTATCTGTCTAGTCTTGGTAGTTGCCCAAGAAATTAATGGTGTGCGTATAAAAAGCCTAATTTATTTATTTTAATGATGAAACAATCACTTGAAATAAATTAATGGTGTGCGTATAAAAATAAATTAATGGTGTGCGTATAAATTAATATGCTAATTGATTCTTTCGGAAACAGTAAATAAAATATTTGTTAACATATGGAAAACTAGTTATTTGCTAGTAATCCTCTGAAATTACTAAACGGGTGTAAAATAGTTGTTCAACTATGAATGAAACAATTTGTTGACCAGCTGATCGTTTTTAAGCAGTTCTAATCTTTTATTCAAAGTGATAAACTAACAAACAATCAAATAGAAATAAAAAATACAAGACAATTGGTAATTATGTCTGGTGTAAACCACCACTCAAAGAGACTGATCATGATGTGAAAACAGACTTTTGGCGTCACTTTATCTAAGAGCAACGCTGTAGTTTTAATTCTGTAATGAATTTATACATATAATGTCGCACGCACCTAACTGGACTCATTATCGCACACACATAATTACTCCTTACAACATTGTGAACCTTACAGATGCATAACTGGACTGATTATCTACAATTATTGATTAGCAGCGCTAACATTTTTTGTATGAAAGAAATTTATGTTTTTGTAGGTCCTCACCAATAATTCCACTGTTTCTTTTCGCTATGATTTATCATTTATGGACCTCTGGCTGTGGTTCCCACATTTGCATTGCATCTTTGCAATTTGCACGTTGTTTCAAAATGTGATTTTACGCAATCTGCTATTTGAACGGAAATTAATAATTAATCAGCACCAAACAAATGTGGCTATTTGATATGTGTTATTTTATACCTATTTTATTAAGTGTTTCAATATTGTTTTTTTTAGAAGGCCGGGCATGTTTGGTTTAAAATAAAAAATGGAATGTTAATGGCAATGGGAATGATAATGGCAATGACAATGGAATGGTATTATATTTTTTTGTTTGGTTTGTAATATTAACTCCAAAAGAATGGAAAGTAAAATTTACCATATTACCATTTTCATAACTTTACCAACTTTCTCTTCTTTATCACTACCACTTCGTCTTCTTCTCAGCATGGACTGATACAGTAAAACAAGATGAACTAAAATGGACTTTAAACCATATTTCTCAATAAAACTTCAAATCCATTGTCTATTTAGGAGAATAATCTGAGGTCCCGATTTTTTTTCCCTTTCATTGGGTGTTGTGCAGGCAAAACCAGTTTCAATTTTTTTGGATCTTTACTGGTTAATCTCCCATGCCTAACAATTTCCATACACAAACTCGACAAAACAATCGATAAAAGAAAAAAATGAAAATATGTTGAAATCGCTTTGCGTTCATCTATGAACCTACTCTAGACTACTCGTCTCCGTCGTCTTCATCGTCGGCGTCGCATCTTCTCCGGCAAGAGAACGGCGGCGAAGGCGGGTGGTGCCGAATGTCTCGTCAAAGACCTTCACAACCTCCCATATCAAAGTTACCATTTGCGGTGGCTCGGCTGTCGACGGCGCCTTCGAGATCCCTCCGGCGTCAATCTTCACTGTCGCCGCCCTGGGAATGATCGTCTCCGTCGTGCTCTACGAGAAGGCGCTCGTTTTAGTTTTAGATTACAAATATAAATATATATTAAATGATATAAAAGGTCAGTTTGGGAAGAATATTTCATTACACGGTGGAATGCTTCATTCATCCCAATTTATAAAGAATCAAATTAATGCAATGATCATTCCGTATAATGATGATTACCTCATTTAAAAATGAATCAAATAAAAGAATAATAAATTTAAGGAATCCATTCCATTCCATTCCCTTAAAAAGTCACCAACCAAACATACCCTAAATTCTTTTGGTTATCAGCCATGGCACCTTTGACGTCTGTTATATTTTTTTTTTTGAGGAAACGTGGTCAGAGCTACGAAAATTCATAAAAGCCCTCACGTATGGCGGAGGAAAACCGTGGTTACAAAGATAGGAGATAAACAGAAACCAACGGAAAAGGAAAAGGAAGCTCAAAACAAACAGGGCCCTAGGAGACCATGCGGGACCTCAACTCGCGATCATCGGCCCTAATGGCCTCTTCCGAACAAGGCAGGACTAAACCCAGCCAGGTCGAGGACGAGTGATGGTTAACCGCATAACGCGCTAGATTATGCGCAGCAACATTACAAAGACGAGAAATATGCATAATGCGAAAAACCTCAAGCTCCCTCGCCTCTCTGGAGATGCGGAGGAAGATCGTCCCAAGCTCTGTCGCAGGCGTCACGCCCTCATCAATCATCCTCACCACCCCCAAGCAGTCAGACTGGATCTCTGCTCTCCTGCCACCGACGCTGCGAACTAGCTCTATGCCTTGGAGGACAGCATACGCTTCCGCAAGCTGGGGGGAGAACCCCCTAGCCAGGAAAAGCGTCTGCGAGGCGATCACCTCTCTGGTGTGGTCTCGAACAATACCACCGACACCGAAGCCTCCACGGTCGCGAGCGAGTGCCGCGTCGACGTTAATCGAGAGGGTCCCGTCCGTAGGGGGTTCCATCTGGGGGTCGTAGTCACCCTCGTGTTCGTCGGAGACTCCCCAACCATAGCCGCTCTGTACTCCTCGAGGAAGCTCGCCATCCACTGGACTAGCTGTGGCTGGCTCCAAGCTGATCTCCCGGCCAAGACATTGTTCCTGTGGTTCCAAAGTTCCCAAATAATGGTAATGAAAAGCTCATGGAAACGAACCTCAAGGGTCTCCATCGCTCTGAGGATAGCGTCGAAAACATCGCTGTCTCTAAAAGGCGGAAGAATGTGGCCGAAGCCCACCTCTTTCCAGACTCTCCTACTCCACCTGCAACCCAAAAACGCGTGGAAAACAGTCTCTCTCGCCTCCTGACAGACAGGGCAGCTGTCGTCAGAGGTGATCCTCTTTTTGGCTAAGACTGCTCTGGCCGGGATCTGGCCTAAACAGACTCGCCAACAGAAGAGTTTCACCTTAGGAGGGACTCTCAGGTGCCAGAACTTCGTCCACCACTTCTCCATCACCGTCGGATCTGAAGAGTTGGCGACCGGAGTACTGGCTCTCTCCATCGCAACACGGAAGCCGCTCTTGACGGAGTACTCTCCGTTCTCAGTGAAATGCCAGCGACGCACGTCAGGAGTGCCCTCGCCCCCACACGGAATGCTCAGGATCGCCGCAGCGTCCTCCTCACCGAACATCGCTGTGATAAGATCAACGTCCCAGCTATCGTCGGGTCTCATAAGCTCAGCTACCCGCATATCGGAGGGAATCCAATGGGGGTCAATCCAGGTGGCCGGTCTGTCCCTCGGAACCCAACTGTCGCCCATGACCAACACAGACTCCCCGTCCCCGATCCGCCATCTCGAACAGGACTGAATGATCTCACGTCCCCAGAGAAGACTGCGCCAAATGGAAGAGCTGCACGAGCCAGGGAGAGCTGTCATAATATCACCGTCGGGGAAGTAGCTCTGACTATAGACTCGACCTACCAGACTATCCGGTCTCCTGAGAAGTCTCCAGACACTCTTAGCCAAAAGGGCCTGGTTGGACTTCTCCAGATCTCTGAAGCCCATCCCGCCCTCTGACTTGTGTCGCGTGAGGTCCTCCCACTTGCACCAGTGGATCTTCTTCGTCACCGTTCCACCCCCCCACCAGAATCTGGCGATC
Source organism: Urtica dioica subsp. dioica (assembly GCF_054948205.1). Classification (NCBI taxonomy): domain Eukaryota; kingdom Viridiplantae; phylum Streptophyta; class Magnoliopsida; order Rosales; family Urticaceae; genus Urtica; species Urtica dioica. Next base: position 17,285,947 of record NC_142763.1, read on the forward strand.
GCCGAGTGGATGTCTCTAATCAAACGCAGCGGGATCTTGTGGCACGAGGCCACGTAACTGGGGATCGACTGAAGGACGGATTTAATGAGGACCTCTCTACCAGCCTGCGAGAGGGAGAGGCCATTCCAACTCTTAATCTTAGCCCAAACACGGTCTCTCACAAATCCAAAAAGCTTCGCCTTCCGCCGACCCGTGAACGCGGGAAGACCCAGGTATCGCTTATGGCAGTCCGTCTTCCTGACACCTAGGATCTGAGCCAACACCTCACCCTCCTCATCGCTAACCTCCGTACCGAAACAAACATCGGACTTCTGAAAGTTCACCATCTGGCCCGAGGCCATAGAATAAGTTCGAAGAATGTCAGTAACCCTCTCACACTCGTCAAGAGTGGCTCGGCAAAAAACCAAGCTATCATCCGCAAAGAGAAGGTGAGACACATGGATATCCCGGAACCGGACTCCTAAAATCGCTCCGGAATCCTCACGCGCTCGAAAGAGGCTCGAGAGACCCTTAGAGCAGAAGAGGAAGAGGAAAGGAGAGAGAGGGTCCCCCTGGCGGAGGCCTCTGAAAGGAGTCACACTGCCTCGAATGGAGCCGTTGATGTTGAAAGCAAATCTGACTGAGGTAACGCATCTCATGATAAGGTGCACCCAACGCGTGCTGTATCCCAGTCTCAGCATCATCGACTCCAGGTAGACCCACTCAACCCTGTCGAAAGCCTTCGCCATGTCAAGCTTGAGAGACGCACACTTTCCATTACCGAAGCGTTTCCGCTTCATCGTGTGGAGAGCCTCGAAACCAACCATGACATTATCGAAGATCAGTCTACCACCAACGAAAGCGCTCTGGGACTTAGAAATAGCGACGTGCATAGTAGTCTTAAGACGGTTGACCAAGCACTTGGCCACTATCTTATAGATCACGTTGCACAGGCTAATCGTCTCGGGTCCTAGACTTTGGGGATAAGGGTGACCACAGTATCATTAATGGTGGCCACCTCGTCCCCGTCGTTAAGAATCCCAAGGCAGGTCTTCAAGACCGATTCGCCTACTACGTCCCAATATCTCTGGTAAAAAATCGCGGGAAAGCCGTCACTTCCCGGGGCCTTGATCGCATCCATCGAGAAAAGCGCCTTTTTCACCTCCCATGGCTCAAAAGGGCGCTCCAACTCGGCGTTCAAAGCCTCTGAGATCCTAGGTTGTACGTCCGCAGAAACTAACTCGATACTCTGCGAAGAAGGCCTCGTGGAAGAGAAAATGTCACCAAAGTAACCGGAGACGATCCTCTCTATCTCAGTGTCTCCACTGTGCCAATCCCCGTGATCGTCCTTCAGTCCTCTGATAGCGTTCCTCTTCCTCCTAGCAGAAGCCTTGCGGTGAAAAAGCTTCGTGTTCTTATCCCCGCACCGCATCCAGGACACTCTGCTCCTTTGTCTCCAGTACTGCTCCTCCTTCTGAACTAAGGCGTCAAGCTGTCTCTCCTCCCGTCTGAAGGACTCCATACAGAAGTTCGGGCCCGAAAGACCCGCAAGCTCAACGATCTTCTTCTGCTTCTCAATCCTGTCTCTGATCTCTCTGTTCCTCTCTCCGCCCCAGCGGGAGAGACTCTGTCTGCACTGACAGATCGCATCAGCTAAGCTCGGACTCTGATCACCACTCTGGCCCGTCTCCCAAGCTCTACGGATCCGCTCGTCGCACTCATGCTCACCTATCCAAGACTCCTCAAAGAAGAAACGCCTCGGCCTCCTGCTCCGCCGGCGATCTCTGAGACCCGCTGTAAGCAGAAGAAGTGGTCTATGGTCCGAACTCCAGAACCTCAAGTGTCGAACAGTGGCCGAAGGGAAGAGATCGCTCCACTCGTGACTCGCGAGGCATCTATCCAAGCGCTCCTCTATACTTCCTCTGCGCCAGGTGAAGGGGTCTCCCTCAAAGCCTAAGTCATGGATGTCGCAATCCGAAATCATCTCTCTTAAAGAAGACAACTGGCCGGGACCTCTATCTCTACCTCCTCTAATCTCAGAGTTGGAGGCGACTTCGTTCATGTCGCCCCCAACTAACCAAGGACCCGTGTAAGAATTCCGGAGGCGAAGAAGAAGCTCCCAAGTATGTCTCCTCTGAGCGCTCACTGGATCACCGTAGATCCCCGCAAATCTCCAACTCTCGCCTAACTCGTTAACCAAATCTCCCTCGATGTGATATCTCGAAAATGTCCCGAGTAGGAATCTCACAGGCTCTTTCCAAAGTAACATCAAGCCTCCACTCCTACCAAGACAGTCCACCGTCATACAACCATCAAAACCCAGCAACACTCTCACTCTTTCAGCCCCCTCACTCCGTAGTCTAGTCTCCGACAGAAAGATAAAATCGGGACTATGATCACGAACGTGGGCGAGGAGGGCTGACCTCGTCCCGGGGTTGCCTAACCCCTGGACGTTCCAGATAACGCCTATCATCGCGTTCGGCGGCCCTCGCTCTCGAGGGGCGCCGCTCTCTCATCAGTAACAACTAAGGTCGAATCTAACGGACTAGAAACTTCCAAAGTGCGAGTAACAGAAAATAAGTCTCTCCTCCCTAGGTCATGTGTGGCAGAAAGTAAGTCTCTATGTCCTATATCAAACTGAAGCGCAAGAGAATGAGGGGAGATAGATGGACTTACCTGAGTGTCGAGCGTGGATCTCAACACTCTCCCTTGCCCACTCTCACCATCGGACCCGGGGCCCGTGTCAGCTACCATCTCCCACTGGATCACCCGACGAGTGGAAGAAGGGCTCGCCTTGTTCCCGTCGGTGTAGCCTCCCTCATTGGTCTCACCTCCGCCGGCTTCAAACATGCGTGCCATCTTCTTGACGTTCCCAATTCTGACCCTCTCGCTCGATTTCCTCTTCCCCGACCCACCTTCATTGTCACCGGCAGCCCCCGCTTTTGTCTCGGCTCCCACATCCCGTCCTAGACCCGGTTTGCACCCACGGGGCCTTTTCCTGGTGTCGCAGGGCGTTCTCTTGGCAGTGAAACTCCCAGGGGGGTCCTGGCCCTTTTGCTGAAGAGCCCCAAAGGGGTCCAGGCCCGGTTGAAAAAGGGGCCCAGACTGGCCTTTGGAGCGTTGCCGAAGAGGCCCAGCAAGTTTCCCAGCCAAGTCATGGGCAAGGCCTTCCAAGCCGTTGGGCTTAAAAATTCTGGTAGGCCCAACAAGGTCTTCCCCTCCATCTTTGACCAAATCCTCCTCTGCCCCAAGGACAGTGGGTCCCAGCTCACTCGAAATACCCACTAGGTCCTCAGCGGGATTGATAAATCCTTCACCAACTGCCCCAGAATTCATGCTCTCTGTAGCTTTCTCTTTACCAGAACTAGTAACCTGCTCCAAAGAGCCGTTGTCACTTCCTCTCCCCGAAACGGCCCCAAAACCCTCCTCCTTTTTTTTAGGGTAAGTTTTGCCTACCCCAGACTGGCAATGAGACCCGGTGGCCGAGGGATTGACTTCGCTCCTCGTTTGAGATCCACGCGCGTCAGCCCTAACCGTCGTCGGACCAGGGTTGTCGTGGTGGTTCTCCTCAGTCGGCATCTCGGTATCCATGGCTTCACTCGGCGGCCCTCCCGGATTGATCTCTTTATCCTTCGTCGGCTCATCTTCCCTTGTCGGTGGCTTGGTCAGAGTCGCGGTCGGGCCGGTCTCTGTCTCCATCGGCGGCGATTGTTTTTCCTTCCCACGCCTCTGTTTCTCGCCTCTCTCCCCTGACTCCTCTTGCAAAGCTTTTGATGAGTCCCGGTGAGTTTTCGCAAAACAGGACTCCGGCCCAGCCCAACCAGGTTCCCGGTTAGGTCCCACACCGTTAAACCTCCAAGTACCACCGTTAGATTTGTGAGGGGGCTGTCCTCTCAGCCCAGCTCCATACTTGGGGTTCCCCCCACACCCAGCTCCTCCTTCTCATGACAGTCAGAGCCACAGTGCCCGAGCCTTCCACACACGAAACAAAAGTCTCCGAGTTTTTCGTATCGGAAAGTCACCCAGGCCTTCCCCTCCTCCGTCCCAAGCTTTAGAAATGTTCCCTTCATCAGAGGTTTGCCTATGTCCACCGCGACACGGACCCGAATGAAATCCCCACTGATTCTACCCTCCTTATCCTTGTCAACTTTGGTAACCCGTCCTATTCGTCCTCCGACAAGCTCACCCATTCTTGCCGACCGAAACTTGAGAGGGATTCCGTGAATCTGAACCCAGAAATCCACATGTCGGAATTCATCATCTTTGTCCTTTTCAATCTCAGGGTCATTCAAAACTAGGAGGGATTTGTCAAACGTCCATGGCCCCAATTCCCAGACCCGCCTCTTATCGGCCCTGTTCCCGAACCGGAAGCAGAGGATTCCGTCCCGGTGATCGCTGATTTCGAGCTTTCCACTCGTCCTCCAAATCGTGGCCATGACCGACTTAAGCGCACCTCGGTTGAAGGCTTTTTGCCGGAGCAGCCTCCCGAGAAGGCAGTCAGAGAGATCGACCGCCGTGCTCGCAAGTTCCTCCTCTTCAATGACTAACACATCCCCGTCCTCTTCCTCTCCGATGCCCATCTCAGACCATTTGTCGCACAAATCCTCCATACTTCGAGAAGAAGGAGGAGGCTTGACGAAATCAACATCTGTAAATGTAACTTCAACACCAGACTGCTCAGTGATAGCTCCAACTTGTTGTCAATGGTGCCCACAAGAAGAGTTGTAGTCTTTATTTTGAACATTTGATGTAATAAAGTCTCATGAAGACTCTTGCTTGTAATTGCCTATTCATTCATTAATAAAGTTGAAACGTTCATTCAATCTCCCTTGTCTGAAGCTTTATGATAAAACCATAGTCTTTTAGTCCATAAACAAACTTAACAACTTACGAAGAGACAAATGTAGATTTGCATGAACAAACTCTTCGTAGTTTGCTTAAAACGATACATTCGCAATCTTAGGGTCAAAGGACTATTGACCTCAGTATGATTGTTAGAAGAATCTATGATGTCTGGTTATGAGGCATTGAGAGTTAGGAACTCTATAGTTCTTCTAGGTATCTTCCGAAGGTACTGAATTGACCAGTGCACTTCTAGAGACAAGATAAGAACAAACCATTTAACCTCTTATGTCTCGAAGTCACTATGTATGAATTGCATCATGCTTACCTTAATCCTGAAATGAGACATGCCATTTCACACCTTAGTATTCTCATTTGAGAAAGTCAAAGTTCGGACTCACTATGTGATTCCGAACAAGGCCTATTGGTGAAGTACTAAGTTGTGAGTCTGTCATGAGTAACTTTGTGAAGTTCTCATAGATATGGAATTCATGTACAAGATTGCTGAAATGCAATGTATGTCACCTCATGCTTTGTTCCTTGGAGTGTGAATAAATGAACTGGCCAGTGTCCAAATTGAGTCCTGACTCTTTTGGATGAAACAATGTGACTTGTTAGCTCCTCGTCAATACATTGTTTCTAACTTATTCACAAGCGACAAAGGAGTTGAGGAAATAACAGCTAGAAGGGTAAAATGGTAATTTAGTAAATCCCGACTAGCTGATGACATTCATGAAGGGTAAACATAGATAATATTCAGTGGATCCGCTCATCATAATTAGGTCGAATTCTTGAGTAGAAAATAAATTCATTTGAACCGAGAGATTTTCAGTGTCAGCTCTTTAGTGGAGTCAGTTGGCATTAAGCTAAACTTGGAAAAGGTTTGTGAACTTTTGAGTCCAAGTGTTTAGCTAAAGCTTTGTTCATTTGGGTCCATGAGGTCACTGTCACGAATCACATCGATAGGAATAGTTAAACTGGAAGCTAAGCCAAAACAAGAACGAAAATAGTTAAAAGGGTATTTTTTTCTTTTGAGACAAAGGATGAAATGAATGTCAATAAATTTTTTTGACAAGGTCATTTTATGACATGTTTCACTCGGCCATGACTTGATCATTGGGCCTTGTGAATTAATTTCATTTCATAAGAATTTCATTGAAAATTCTTAATTGGCCTTTTTCATGTTCTCATGAATAAATGAAGAAGCTTCTAGAAGCTCCTTCTAGAGACATGTTGGGCGCCCAACATACCTAAGGAAAGAGAGTTTATTTTGTGCATAAATGTATTTAGATACTTGCCAAAAGAAAAAGAGGAAACAAATTTCCCACACAAGCATGGGGAATTTCGGCCAAGAGAGCAATTGGCAAGCCAAGGAACAAAAAAGGAAACAAATCCTAGCCTTCTAGAAGGCTGCCTTGGGCGCCTAAGAGGAATGGGAAATAAGGGTTATTTTGCTCATGAATATGTGATATTCTATAGAAGAGGAAACTACCTTATTGAAGGTGAGACCTCTCCTATAAATAGGAGCCTCATTCTTCTCACAATTCATTCATCCAAGTTTAAGAGATTTGAGAGACTCTCTCTCTAGAACTTGGCCGAAGTCCTCTTCTCTCTCTCTCTAGTTTATTTTGGTTTTCTCTTGTCTTGGCACCTAGGTCCTCACTCGACCTAGTCTTTAGCTCTGCGACTTCGAGACTCGTTCTCAAGTCGTAGTGTTTAAAAGTGCCCACTCACTGATTCCTTCTTTTCGAGTGATTTAGTGATAGAAACTATCGTGGTTGCTCGAGTTCCCGAGGAAAGAAAAGAGAGACGTGCTGCGAGGGGAGACGAACGTTGCCAACCTTCCAAAGGCTCATCAACGTTCAAGCATCAAAAAGGTTAGTAACTTTTATAGCTCATATTAGTTTTTATTTACATGCATATGCTCTTGTCTAGGTTAGTAAAAACTAGTTTTACTTAAAAAGAAAATTTTTAAAATTCCGCCGCTTAACGAAGCGTTAAACTTTTTCTCAAACCCTAGATCGATTCCAACACAACTGACAGTAAGTTGAACTTGAATCCAGGAACATACAACACACTTCTCAAAACCAGATTATTGTTGAATCTGACATCTCCAAACAAATGAACTGGTATGACAGTATGGTTGGGTAGTGTAACAGTAGCACCACTGATGGGCTTGAGGCTTATGAACTGAGAGATATGAGCACATATGTGCTTGGAAGCTCCAGAATCTGAAAGCCATACTGTATGTGTGTTTGACAAGTAATCACAAAAGTTGGCATAGTAACAGGCACCTGTGACATAGGTAGTCTGATTGACATCTGAATTGGATGAGCTAGGCTTGGAGGTGTTCATGTGACTGGAGAGCATCGCCATCAACTGGTTGCACTGCTCATACAACTGAGTTGTTGTCAGCTGGTCTTGATCCTCATGCTTGACTGCCTGATCTTTGGCCTCAGCACAGTTGACCTGACTCTTCGGCTTCCTGCTCCCCGGGGGATAGCCATGGAGTTTGTAGCACTTGTCAGCAGTGTGGCCTGGGATCTTGCAATGAGCACACGTCGGTTTCTCCTTGTCCTTTTTGTATGGCTTCTTCTGCAAGTCATCTTTCACTGCCATCGCCACAGTACTGGTTTGTTCCATGTTGCCATGCTCGTTTCCAACACTTCGTTGTTTCTCCTCTTGTGTAATTAATGCAAACACCTTGTTGATTGCAGGAATAGGATCCATGAGTAGCACTTGACTCCTCACTGCTGAGAACGAGTCATTGAGTCCCATAAGGAAGCTCATCACATACTCATTTTGGAAGAACTCATTAAGTTTCTTCACACCTCCACATTTACACGTTCCACAAGTACAATTTGGTCGAAAATTGTTCAACTCCTCCCAAATTTCTTTCAAATTTGTGAAGTACATCCCAACCGATCGCTGATCTTGAGTTAGGTTTGTGAGTTCTTGTTTCAACTGGAAAATGCGCGGTCCATTGGATTGCTGAAACCTCTCGTTCAGATCATTCCAGATCTCCGCAGCTGATTCTCCGAACAAAATGTTCGATGAAATTTCCTTCGAAACAGAGTTCAACAACCAAGAGATCACGATATGGTTGTTGCGTCTCCATGAATTCAATAGGTGTGGATCAGATCCATCAGGTTTCACGATAGATCCATCAACAAACCCTAACTTGTTCTTCACGGACAGTGCAATCAACATCGATCGATTCCACGACGCATAATTATCTCCATTCAGCAATTGAGATACGAGAACTGTACCTGGATTTTCTGAATGATGCAGATAATATGCACTCAGTGGATCATCGATTACTGACCTTCGTGAAGCTCCGAATGCTAAATTCTCCATCGAAGTGTTGCTCTGTTCCTCCATTCACTTGGTGCCAGAAACAGAGTATCGCCGATGACTCGAGTTCAGGTAAAGACGAAGCTCCAAAATGCTCTAACAATGGCGGAATTTAGAGTTCTGATACCATATTGAGATCAGACTGAGAGAGTGTTTGGGAGAGAATGGTCTCGACTCAATGTGAGATCGAGTATGCAAATTCTCATTAACCAGAAAATGTACAATGTGTGTGTTTATATACACGGAGCAACTAACATAACTAATTTAGCCTATCCGTGCTATACACGTGTCTATACACAAGATAAAATAAAAACAAAAGCAGAGACTGAAACGACTGCGTTTCATCTCTAATATAAATCACTTCACTTGATTTTTAAATGAGATTTGTAGATCTAGCTAGAAGACGAGATCACCGAGTTTAAAGATGTTAAAACTTGGAAAATTAAAATGCTATAGGAATAGTTAGTTCTTTTGAGTGTCCAATATTGTTAGTCACTTTAAGGATGAAAGGGCCATCGCGCGTCGGGAACTGTACTAAGGTATGCTTATGATCGACATTTGATAGAAACAACCCTGAAGAGGTCCACACCTGATCACAGCCAGCTCACCTGCCGTGCCAGCTGAGCGCCCATTGGTCAAGGCGCTGGTCAAGACGGTTAGGCGGTTAGGAAGATAGTTAGATAAATACAATGTATCTAGACAGTTATGGTTTATATAAATACGTGTAACTCAATTAATTCAGTTAAGCAATACAAATACACAAAAAGGCTCATAGAGAAGATTCTCTCTCTAGAGCATTGGATTCTCCTAGATCTGAGATTATCCAAAGCTTCACTTGGTATCAGAGATATATCAATGGCGTTCGACGGAATTTCCTCGTCGTCATCAGAGATCCCGAGATCATCAGTCTCTCCACACTTCGCTCCTACTCTCTCATCTGCAATCTCTGTCAAGCTCGACAAAGAAAACTACTCTGTTTGGAGAAGCCAAGTCTTACCAGCAGTAATTGGACACAACCTTGAAGGATTTGTCTTCGGAACGAAGATCTACCCCAAGGAATTCGTCAAACACACAGATCCGCAAGGAAATGTCACGAAATCAACAAATCCAGAGTATATCCAGTGGTTGAGAGAGGATCAGCTTCTCTTGAGTTGGCTCATTTCGTCTCTATCAACCACGATTCTCAGGTCAGTCACAAGAATCCGTTCTTCTCATGGAATGTGGATTGCTCTGGAACAGAGGTTTGCTGTCAGATCGAAGGCTAGGTTAATTCCTCTGAAGACTCAGCTCCAAGCAACAAAGAAAGGAAGTCTTTCGATCTGTGACTACTTCGCCAAAATGGAAGCCATCGTAGACTCAATTTTCTTGGCTGGTGGTGACATCTCCGACGATGATCTGATCCTGGCACTACTCATGGGATTACCTGTTGAGTATGATGTTGTTGTTGCATTGGTAAACAACCGTCTGCAACAATGTGATGGTGAATCGTCTGGAATAACCGTCCAAGAGGTCTTAGCTATGGCTCTCTCACAAGAAACGCGCATTGACCAGCTCACCTCACAATCAACGATTGATGTTCAGTCAGTCTCAATAAACTACAATGGAGCAATGGCGAACTACACAGATACTCATGGTAGAGGTCGCTCTAGGGGCAGAGGTGGTCGAGGACGTTTCACTGGTGGTCGAGGTTCAAACTCAAGACCTACTTGTCAGATCTGTGGTAAACAAGGACACGTGGCTATTGCGTGTTGGCACAGACTCGATGAGTCCTTCCAAGGACCTATCTCAGCACCAGCAACAAGCAACAACAACAATCCACTCAACAAGGCAGCGTTCTATGCTGGTCCTGAAACTGTAGCTGATCCAGCGTGGTATGCTGATTCTGGTGCAACGAATCACGTGACTGCTGAGCTGGACAAGCTTCACATGAACACTGAGTACAATGGTAGTGACAAACTCATGGTCGGGAATGGTAAATGTCTCTCCATCACTCACACTGGACTATCTCATTTACATTCCAAATCAACAAAAAATAAATTAAGAAATGTCTTGCGCAAGAGCTTCCGGATATAGAGAGTAAGTCAATATGAAATCCAAATCTCTTTCACGCTTTTGCTGTTCTGATTTTGATTTCACACTTGTTTGATATAGCTGTCGCCACCACCCTTTTCCCCTCTTCCTCTCTCTCACCCGCTCCCTCTCCTTCGTCCTCTCTTCCTCTCTCCCGCGCGAGCGCCGACCCCGACTGCGAGCGCGCCTCTGCCGACTGCGCGACCAGCGACCGGGCGCCGCCATCTCTCCCTCTCGCCTGTTGTCTCTCTGTCCTCGCGCTCACTCGACGCGCGCTTCCGAGTCCTCTGCGCGACTTGACAGGACTCTTTCTCCTCCGCCGAGTCCGCCTCTGCCAAGCCGCTTCCGCCCCGTCGCTGACCTCTGCTCTGTCCTCGCTGGCAACGACGCTTCCGAAGAATCTCGGCCGCCCGATTCCTCTGTCTTCGTCATCAGCTTCCAGAGTTTTAGGTTTGTAAATTAAGGGTTTTTTAATTGTTTTCTAAGGTTTGAAATTGTCATCTGATTTGGGGATTCCGAAATCGTGGTTGTTTGGATTGATTTAGTTGGTGATTCATGGTTTTTGGTTGATTGAGATTTTAGGCTGACTTATTGATTGAGTTTCAATTAGATTGATTGATCTCATTATGATTTCAAGAGTGTGGATTGTTAATGGTGAAGTCCTACATCTTGGCATTGTGTAGAGTTCTTGTTTTGCTTAATTTCGGCTCGGCAGATCAAGTGGCGATCCAGCTGATGCGAAGACTTTTAGTTCAAGTTTCCGGAGCAGCTCCCTTGGAGAAGGATCTTGTAAAGAAGTTTAAGCGCATGCCTGATCATCTCAAGGTATCTCTCCTATATTTTTTTTATACACATGTACCGTTGCAAGTCTTTTGTTTCACTGCTGAAATACAAGCTAATGATACGAAAGCAGGGAAACCCATCCATCCCAGAGAACAAGTTATTCAAATAAGTGCACTAAGAAACCAACGTAAAGAGATGGGGATATATGTGAATTTATAGGAGATACAAGATAACTTACGTATGCATAAATATGAATTAGCTTACAGTCACTAATATGGGAGATGTTAGCTTACAGTCACCAACGTATGTTACCATATTTCAGCTACTGCATCTTTTTTTCATGTTCAAGTTATCTTTCAACGTGAGATGTTAGCTTACAGTCATTTATATATATCTCATTAAGCTTTATATCGGATTTACAAAGCTAATATGGTCTTTGTAGGATCATAACATACGTTTGATATTTTCCTCTGAATATTCCGAAAATAAAGAAAGATGAATTTGTATAATGATACGGAAAGAGTACATGACGTGAAACCATACAATTTGAATAAGAAAGTGGTTTCACGTCAGCAGGAAGCGAAAGACAGCTGGCATGTTTTAGAAGTTATCTTGTAAAGGGTGTAAATAATGACTTTTGTAGAGTTCTTCTCTGGTATCCAGTTGTGTTTCAGCTTGTAGTTAAGTTGCAATGGAACAAACATATTTGTTCAAATCTGTAGCCTTTACTGGTTATATATGTTTGTGTTGTTGCTATTATCGGTGTAAATGTCAATATTTCTCTTCCGATGTTTGCCAGGTTCATTACAGAAATGCAAAAAGCTTTACGTTGTTCACTTGTCGGAGAGAGAGTACTCGCAGTTCCGTTGTTTGAGCTCTACGACAACGTCCAGGTACAGAGGTTATGGGATTAGGTTGTGAAAGTTTAGTTCATACTTCATATTATGATTTTGTTTTCTGTATATAGTATGTTTTCCTTGACTTTTAAAGAATACACACAGAAAGCTCATTGACTTTTTAAAAAATAATATGCTTTCCTTGAAGTAGCTACAATTTTTTTTTTTTTTTTTGACAAACTTTCTGCAGAACAATTTGATGGATATAGGTATATAGTATGGTCTATGGTGTTGTGCACTTGTAGTAGAGAATCAAATACCGAGTACGAAATTGAATTGATTCACAGTATTTTATTGTATGCGTGATCTGTTTTACATTTATATACGTATATATGCATTGATTTTTTAATGTCAACAATGCTTTCCTTGAAGTAGCTACAATTTTTTTTTTTTTGACAAACTTTCTGCAGAACAATTTGATGGATATAGGTATATAGTATGGTCTATGGTGTTGTGCACTTGTAGTAGAGAATCAAATACCGAGTACGAAATTGAATTGATTCACAGTATTTTATTGTATGCGTGATCTGTTTTACATTTATATAAGTATATATGCATTTATTTTTTTATGTCAACAATGCTGGTTTAACAAAAATTATGCAGAACTTTAATAAAACCATAATGTATAAAAATTTAAAGAGTTATATTTTTTTATTGGCAACAATTTAACCAAAAATAGTCGCATGGCTGTAGATACTTAAAGACACGTAATTGCTGAAATTAGTTAAATAAAATAGGGGAACACACTCTCAACACATTAATTTAGCACTTCCTCATCATAAAATATTTATGTACCAAAAATATCGAATATACAAAATATCAAAGCAGCTTACAAATACTTTTATAAATGCAAATAATACATATTTATGTCACAAAACCCTCTACTGAGATTCGATTTTTTTTTCTTTAATCAATACCGATACTTATATGTACTCGGTATTAGTTGTTCCTGAGATCAATTAATGTCTTAGAGGCCATTATGTCTATTCGCGCAAGTCCTTTAGCAAAAGAGAGCAGTAATTGCCTCACTATATCTTTGCTTGGTTTTCTCTCTAACAACCCAAAACGTCCCAAGACATCTGACAGCAATTCTTTGAGCGTCTAAATGAGCATGTTTTGCCTGCAGTTTAGACAGCATAAAAAAAATGTTGGCACTTTCAAATCATGAGCGTAAAAGTTTTCTTTGAACCACTTTTCATATAACTTATATCCTCGGGACAAAAAAATTGGAAAGTAACCATACATAAAGGAAATGCTAAATCGTAGTTACTGTATCAAAATCAAATTTTTATATTTAGAAAATCTAAATCAGATTCAATTTAGATTCCACCAGACGTATGGGAAACCACCAGTATGTATCCACTTCTTTGATAATTGTGTGATCTTGTTTATTTTACAAGTTTATGTTGTGCATACATGTACATTTTTCTCTCAACCATTAAATCCTCTGCCAATCAAAATTCAGGAAATGTTGTTTTGCTCCAGAGTTGTTGGGTCTTGTTTGGGTGTTGGGCTCTTGTACTGTAACTTTTACCTTTTCCTTTAAATACAAAAAAAAAAGAAAAAGAAAAAAGAAAAAAAAAATCACGAAATGTCAAAATTTGGTTAAGCATCTTGAAAAAAATAAAATTTGGTTGGATTGGACATTGGGCATTGTATACGGAATCGATTTGGCCATTGTGCAGATCATTGTTAATTCTGTGCTACCATGCATATTACAATAGTATTGGATCAACTGATATAGGTTTTCTGTAGCAGGTTTAAACGTCCAATGCACTTGTCATCGCCGTGGCATTGCAGGATTGTCAACACCAGTTTTACTTCTGAATCTTACTTCCGCACATGAACAAAATGGCTGAAGAAGGTTAGCCATTATATTTTCTAACGTCTTCTTTTTTTACGGTGCACTTTTATCACAATTGTCAGTCTTTTACTATGCTTACATGACCTTGGTGTCTGTTCATTCTTGGTATGTTGGTGTCCTTTTTAGGACCGGAAGATTCTATATCATCGGCTACAATATTAGCTTCATATCGCGACTCCACTCGGTCGAGAAAATATAAAAAGGTCTGTTTATGGTTTTTCTTTCTAAACTACTCTCTTCAACGGTTCCAAAATGCGCATCATATAGTATAAATGTCTTCTACAGTCAGAAATCATTTAGTTGTGTTAAATTAGCTACCTCTTACAATGACGCTCATCAAAATAATTGCTTTCGTATCTTTTCTGTACCGGAAACTCCGGTCCTCTGAACCTCCATCAATCGTATCGAAATGTATGAGTAAGCGTAATCTTGGCTTACAGAATCCTGTACATCGGCCCTTCAATTTAAGTATGTCTTTATTATTTTACATTTGTCATCTTTTTAATATTTCAATTTATATTAGTTGCTTTTTGAAGCACTGACTGTATAATGCATTATCTTTTCCCTATACTTAATAAGCAGGTAATGACGACGCATCCACATCCGACGCTATTGGTGATTCCATTTCTTCAGACATGATGTTAAGTACCTATTTAGGTTTGACCACTACCCGACCTTTGGAAACGTATTACCACAAAACACATTTTCTGAGTTTTGTCCTTTCTGTTTTCACCTTTAAATTAGATTACTCTAAATAATAACCCAATTTCGTGTTTTGTCTATTTTTTTTCCATTTTGGTGTAATTTTAGATTGTGAATGTTTTCCAACATAACTACATGATTTTTTCCATGATGCCGCTTGAGTTATTAAAGCTTTGCCTAATATGAGTTCAGCTGTCTATTATAATTTTTTGAGTTGTTTTAGTTTAACATAAGAGATTGAAATACCCTCATTGAATTTGAGTTTTTGGGCTATTTATATACAATAGTTTTTTTAAAATTCATTTGCTTGTGTTACTAAGTATTCCAGGAAGCCTAATGAATTAATTTTAAAGGTCATTTTAGCTATCATGTCTTCTTAGGGCTATTCTGATCTGGAGAAAGCTGCAATCAATAGGAAAAAACCCCATTTCTCGAAAGGAAGAACTTGAAATTCTTTTTCCTTTCCCCAGCCTTTTTTTTACCATTAGCAAGAACTTGTTTCAGTTGCGGATCATAAGGAATTCGAACAACTGTCTATGTTTTATTTTCTTATTACATTAATAACTTCATGTTTCTTTACAGCAAACTCTTCCTCTCCTATCAACCACACAGTCACACCCAAATGGTAAATATATGCTTTTCTATATTCAGCTTATACCATATTTCCTTTACGCTACACGCTTTTACAACTTGTGTTCATTTTATGCTGCTTACTTTTACTATCATGTTGGTACAACAAGTTGTAGTTATCCCTGCCTAATAACGTAATAAATACGTACTGCAGGAGCACGGACTTCTACTGACACCACTTCTGAATCTGTTCCTTCAGAAACGGTACTGAATACTTTTCTGGCGTTGAAGAATAAGAACTCTTCCATAAAGGTACAAGAATATGTACATCAATTATTTATAAATACAGTATTTATTTTCATGGCGATTCCATCATAAAGAAACATGTTTTCGGGAAAACCTTCCTTTCCCTTGAGAATACTAGGATTTGGAAAAAAATACTTCCCAGTACGCAGGTAGAAACATAGTTTTTTTTTTTTCCCCGTTTTCTATCGTAAATTGTTAGTAACTGATTACATATCCAAGCAAATGTTTTGTAGATATTATTAGTAACTGTCAAGAAATGAAAAATCAAATACAAGCTAAATGGTTGGGGACGTGCTATTTTAATCCTTGTTTTAACTTAAACTTCTGCCACGTTACTTGTTAATATTGTCAAATTTCAGGAAAAAAATGTTTTCCCAATAGAAATAGCTTAGACAAAAAATTAAAATGTTAATTGATCGGGGATCAATTATATTTTTAGAATAGTATATAGGTTACCAACACTTGCTCTTGCATTGTTTTTACATTATGTATTTTTCAGGCAAATAAGAAATTAACGACGACATGCGAACGGTCTAAGGTCCCCTACATGTCTGCACGCCAATTATTCTTTGCGCAAGAGCTTCCGGATATAGAGAGTAAGTCAATATGAAATCCAAATCTCTTTCACGCTTTTGCTGTTCTGATTTTGTTTTCACACTTGTTCGATACAGCTGTCGCCACCACCCTTTTCCCCTCTTCCTCTCTCTCACACGCTCCATCTCCTTCGTCCTCTCTTCCTCTCTCCCGCGCGAGCGCCGACCCCGACTGCGCGCGCGCCTCTGCCGACTGCGCGACTGCGCGACCGGGCGCCGCCATCTCTCCCTCTCGCCTGTTGTCTCTCTGTCCTCGCGCTCACTCGACGCGCGCTTCCGAGTCCTCTGCGCGACTTGACAAGACTCTTTCTCCTCCGCCGAGTCCGCCTCTGCCAAGCCGCTTCCGCCCCGTCGCTGACCTCTGCTCTGTCCTCGCTGGCAACGACGCTTCCGAAGAATCTCGGCCGCCCGATTCCTCTGTCTTCGTCATCAGCTTCCAGACTTTTAGGTTTGTAAATTAGGGGTTTTTTAATTGTTTTCTAAGGTTTGAAATTGTCATCTGATTTGGGGATTCCGAAATCGTGGTTGTTTGGATTGATTTAGTTGGTGATTCATGGTTTTTGGTTGATTGAGATTTTAGGCTGACTTATTGATTGAGTTTCAATTAGATTGATTGATCTCATTATGATTTCAAGAGTGTGGATTGTTAATGGTGAAGTCCTACATCTTGGCATTGTGTAGAGTTCTTGTTTTGCTTAATTTCGGCTCGGCAGATCAAGTGGCGATCCAGCTGATGCGAAGACTTTTAGTTCAAGTTTCCGGAGCAGCTCCCTTGGAGAAGGATCTTGTAAAGAAGTTTAAGCGCATGCCTGATCATCTCAAGGTATCTCTCCTATTTTTTTTATACACATGTACCGTTGCAAGTCTTTTGTTTCACTGCTGAAATACAAGCTAATGATACGAAAGCAGGGAAACCCATCCATCCCAGAGAACAAGTTATTCAAATAAGTGCACTAAGAAACCAACGTAAAGAGATGGGGATATATGTGAATTTATAGGAGATACAAGATAACTTACGTATGCATAAATATGAATTAGCTTACAGTCACTAATATGGGATATGTTAGCTTACAGTCACCAACGTATGTTACCATATTTCAGCTACTGCATCTTTTTGTCATGTTCAAGTTATCTTTCAACGTGAGATGTTAGCTTACAGTCATTTATATATATCTCATTAAGCTCTATATCGGATTTACAAAGCTAATATGGGCTTTGTAGGATCATAACATACGTTCGATATTTTCCTCTGAATATTCCGAAAATAAAGAAAGATGAATTTGTATAATGATACGGAAAGAGTACACGAAGTGAAACCATACAATTTGAATAAGAAAGTGGTTTCACGTCAGCAGGAAGCGAAAGACAGCTGGCATGTTTTAGAAGTTATCTTGTAAAGGGTGTAAATAATGACTTTTGTAGAGTTCTTCTCTGGTATCCAGTTGTGTTTCAGCTTGTAGTTAAGTTGCAATGGAACAAACATATTTGTTCAAATCTGTAGCCTTTACTGGTTATATATGTTTGGGTTGTTGCTATTATCGGTGTAAATGTCAATATTTCTCTACCGATGTTCGCCAGGTTCATTACAGAAATGCAAAAAGCTTTACGTTGTTCACTTGTCGGAGAGAGAGTACTCGCAGTTCCGTTGTTTGAGCTCTACGACAACGTCCAGGTACAGAGGTTATGGGATTAGGTTGTGAAAGTTTAGTTCATACTTCATATTATGATTTTGTTTTCTGTATGTTTAATGCTTCATAGAGAAGAAAAGGGACTCACCCTTTATATCATAAGGGAAACATAGCATGTCACAAACAAGAGGCTCCTACTGAGATGGGAAATTCCGGGCATATATATATATTTCCTACTTATCATTTTGTTTATGGTGTTGTAGTTTCCTGAAATCATTGACCAAGGGTACACAAACAGGAAGAAGTGAGGCTGTCACAGCATGACTGATGTAGAGCGTAATATAGGAAAGAGAGATAATCGCAAGTTGCAATATTGACTTCTTTTTACTATTTCATAAAATCTACCAAATTACATCAATGGAGAATAATACTTATAGAGTTGAAAAGGGCGTAAAAAAGGAAATAAACCATAATCAATGCACCAAATTCTAAAATTGAAATGAAATAAAACTGATCACAATTGATGCTCATAATTCGTCCGGAGTGGAGAAAATTTGTCCTCGAATTTGTAAGGGTGTGTTTTTTTTCTTATGGACATTGAGAGGTTCAGAAAGACTGATCTTCTCGGCCTTCACACGGGCGGTTTGTCGGGAGGCTTCTTGTTAGGAATCAACATGGAATCCACCTCGATTTTCTTTGTGTCCTCATCGATCCACGCTGAAATTTTAAGCCTGTTTCTAAGTTCTTATTTTCTTCATTAATTATCATTTTATTTCTTAATTATCTTTTACATTTTTCATTAATTTTTATTTGGTGAAAAAATTCTTCTATTTTTCTATTTTATTCTGTTCAAAATCAGCTCAGTTCTTATTTTCTTCTTTTCTTTTTAAATATTAACTATTTCGAAATAAACTATCGTTATTTTGAACAAAAGAAAGTGAAATAATTGTGAATGATGTTTTTCATTTTTCAAATATTATGTGAATGATTTTGAGGGCATTTTTGTTATTTCGAAAAACAGAGTTATGGAGTCTTCAATTTTAAAAGAGATAATTAAACAATAAACTTAGAATATTTATTATTTGATAGAAACCTTAGATACATGGATTAAAATTGCTCAGATAGATATGCTATTTTCCGGCAAAGAATGATTACGATTGTTTTTTTAATTTATTCCGAAAAAATGTGTTGAATTTGGAGCTTTTAATAAACACTTAAAAATCTCTGTTGTGTCAGTTTTAATCCGGTGATTAAAAGCTGATTAGTTGTTAGTCAATCGCTCCTAATTACACAGGAATGCATTAAATAGAAACCAATAATTTAGCTATTCCTCAAAAATTTGCATAGCAATAGCAAGTCTATATAATACATTCAAACCAAGCCATTAAAACTAGTGATCAAACAAGCTCAGCCTTACAAAGACGTCAATGACATTCTCTGCTTCCGTTCCTCTTTTGTACTCGCATTATATTATTATTATTTATAACTAGTTTCAGTTGAGCCAATTTGATCACCCATTAAAGCCTCTCTTTTTTCACACACAGCTTATTTATGGCGCGACTCAGTAAAGCTAAAGATCGGGACACCATTTCCGGAAAGGAGATCTTGGTGGATCGATCGTCAATCCTTAAAAACGACCTCTTTCGAGATGGAATAGTGGAAAGTGAAGTTGTGGGGAATCCACTCGATGCCCTTGGAACCTTTCTTGTGGACGAATTTGCTTCGAGAATCGAGCATCAAATTATCGACCATATCGGCCAGATGAGCAGTTGTCAACCCGAGTCCTTTGCGAAAGACTCCACGATCTTCGGGAGAAGAATCTTTTGCTCTTTCTGCGCGAACAAGCTCGACCGGATGAACACATCTCTTGCTTTTTCCATCTCCTCGAACACCCTTTTCCGAGTAAATACACGAACCTGAAATAAAAGTCAATACTTACTAGACGTGGTGCCCAAAAAAAAAAATTGTCCAAACTCCACATCAGATTGGATCACCAGCTTTTATTTGAAAAGGCACGTCCGGTTTGGTTTCAACTAATGGAAACCGCAGTCCAAACGAAATCGTATCAGAAATTTTTTATTATTTTCAATTTGCAAGGATTTAAAACTTGTTAATTAAAGATGAATCCATGCTTATTTTAAGACTTGGTAGCATGGATGAAATTTATACGCCGCTTCATTTACTTGGAGTTTCGAAATTTGAAAAAAAGAAAAATTTAAACGTATCCAAAACGATAGTCTGGTTAAGATATCTTAACAAGTAAAAATTTATTTTTATTTTTTCTCAGGCACAATTCAGTCTCAATTTCAAACGATCTGGTCTAGTCCGGTTAAGATAATTAGCAATTAAAGACCCCTACTATGAAGATTACTAGGCCAACAAGTAAAGAAGAAATATCAGGTGTACCGCGGGATCGGATTTGCTTCCCAAGCAAATCGAGAAGTGTAGAAGAGGCTCGATTCTTTGGATGGCAAAAGGTCTCCGAGCATCTCCAATTTTGAACCTGCTCTTTAACGAAAAAAGCATCCTCAACCACTGCTGATAAACAACAACAAAAAAAGGTAAGTCAAAAAAGCAATGATCAAACAGTTTCAATGATATTAATAAAATGAGAATCGGTTTTAATTGTCCCGGTCGAGGTAATCGACACCCTAGGATGGAATTCTGAATCGTATCGACGCTTATGGTATGACTCCCAAAGTTAAACGCGACCTAATTTACACACATTCGAAAGATCATACCGAGGATAATTCAGAGGCTTAAATTAGATTAAAAAACACCAGGTTATACCAGAGGAACTTAGGTGATAATGTTGTATATCAAAGTGATGGCGACAGAAGAAAGAAAGTACGAATGAGTGAAATGCTATAGCTTCCATGCATTTCAAATCATCTGTGCTTTCTCTCTTCTGTCATCGTCTATAAACATATAGACCACCATGTTTCCTCTAATTAACAAAAACATAAATATAATAAATATGTATGTATATAAAAACATGCTGGCAGCTTCACTTTTTCAATTGTAAACATTAACAATCGGAACATATATGATATATACATATATTTATATATTACAAGTGCGGGACTCTTATGTGCGTGTGGGCATGAAATAATCGATTAGGTGGGCTTTATATTTATAGACGAAGATGACGCTGAGAAAGAGAAAGGAGAGAGAGGGGGAGAAGAAATATTAATACAATATTTATGGCTATTAAAAATGCTTCGCACGTCGGTTAGTCGGTACAACGACAACTGTCCAAACATTGACGACAAGAGAGAGAGAGAGAGAGAGAGAGAGAGAGAGAGAGAGAGAGATGGGTTGGGAGTCTTGGGACTTGGAACTCTCTGCTTTGGGGTGGTGGTGTATTTATAGTGGAGGAAAAAAAAGAGGGTATATTAATTGAGCCGTTGATTAATTCAAAAAGCACATACTTTACGATGTATTTATATTATTATTGGAGAAGAAATATTAATACAATATTTATGGCTATTAAAAATGCTTTGCACGTCGGTACAACGACAACTGTCCAAACATTGACGACAAGAGAGAGAGAGAGAGAGAGAGAGAGAGCTGTACTATTCATAAATTAATAACACAATAAAAAAATAAAAATAGCAGCAGGGCTTCGTAGCACAGACAATAAATTTGTGCATTGTTTGAGTTGTTTACTCGAATTTCGAGGAAGAAGACGCTGAGAAAGAGAAAGGAGAGAGAGGAGGAGAGAGCAATAAATTTGGCCCACCTAACTTTCTTACCGATTAAATTGTATGAGTAAAAAAAAAATGACTGATCGCTTTACATCTAATTAGAAAGGAATGGTACCAAAATAAAGGTAAAAGTCACCACGCACGTTTTAAACTTGTTGGGGGGTTCTAGTATGCTTTACGCCTTTACCTCTCTTTTGTCTCTTCTCATGTGGCTTGTCTGTCATTTATCTGATTTAATTAGATTTAATTATGATAGTAATAACCAACCAGATGCATTCCCCCTTTTAAAGAAAAAAGAAAAAACAAAAAAAAGAGTTGCATAATGATAATGTTAATAATAAAAACCAATCTGAGCCGACAGTATAGACATCTGTAATATATATAATAGTTCTTTTTTTTCTTCGTTAAAACTGTAATATATTATTATTGGAGAAGAAATATTAATACAATATTTATGGCTATTAAAAATGCTTTGCACGTCGGTACAACGATAACTGTCCAAACATTGACGACGATCTAATGAACTTGAGCATATTTTTTATTTTATTTTGCTTATTAATAAACTAGGTGGACATTTTGCTTGCTTAGCTTTTCATTAACACCGCTTTGTTGTTGTTTTTGTTTTTTTTTTTTTATTATTTGTAGGGAATTACATTAAATTATATTAATGAGAAATGTTGATATAAAAAAGCTTGAAGTTCATACGAACGTGATAAATTGTAAATAAATAAAAAAACATATCATGAGGTAAAATCATCGTAACAAAATAACTCTTCGAATAGTTAATAAAAAAAATTCGATTGAAAAACATAGTTAGCTAAATTTATATAAAAATAAATCTCAATATGTCCGAATTTCAAAAAATAGATTTGATGATGGATAAAACTTTGGATTAGAATCCCAGAGAAGAGCATAATCAGAATATTAAATATTAACTATAAAGTAAACAAATATAATAAAATAAATAAAACTATCTGAACATAACTTTACGAGTAATAAATCATTTTTCAATGGAATAACAAAGCTAATAGGTATTTAGTTGCAATTAAATCTCAGTAACTATTGATCTAAAAATAATATTGATGATGAATAAAAAATCCATGTAATCATCCAAGAGTACGAATTCACAATTTAGAAGACAAAAATGAAATTTATAGAATTGGTATACAAAGTGATGAAAATGATTATTTAGGATGTCAATAATTAAAAATATTTAATTTAAATTTTGTAAATAATTTGACTAAAAGTTAAATACACATATTTTAAATATTTTTCTCTTTAAATAATTTAGTATTCATTTATAATAAAATAAATTTGATAAATTATAAAGATAAAATTAATAATTTTACATTATTAGTGAGATTGTATATAAGTCACGCTCTCAGGCAAGGAAGGAAGGGTGCAATATGCACCCCTTTTAAGCACGCAATTGATGATAATTCTCATTAAGTTAACAATTAATTAAATAACTGTTAAGCCGTTTTTTGGTTTTAACATTTGAGTACACGTGGTGGGCCTGGAATAGTCACGTGCCTAGTATTGGATCGGCCCAAATTACTTTCGGAGAGTCCAAAGGGCTCAAGGAAGTTCGGGACAAAGCCCAAAGCGTCCAAGAGCTTCAGAGGATCTTAGAATCGCAAAGAGGGAAATAATGCTTTGCTTTCTTCTTCGTCGGGAATGCGTTCTTCGTCTTTGATTCCTGGCCTGGAGGTTGAGCCTACTTGGAGGTCGAACCTGCCTGGAGGTCGAGCTCGCCTGGAAGTCGAGCCTGGCCTGGAGGTCGACCCTGGCTGGAGGTCGAGCCTGCCTGGAGGTTGAGCTCGTTTGGGGGGTCGAGCTCGCCTGGAGGTCGAGCCTGGCCTGGAGGTCGACCCTGGCTGGAGGTCGAGCTCGCCTGGAGGTCGAGCTCGCCTGGAGGTCGAGACTGGCCTGGAGGTCGACCCTGGCTGGAGGTCGAGTCTGGCCTGGAGGTCGACCCTGGCTGGAGGTCGAGCTCGCCTGGAGGTCGAGCCTGGCCTGGGGGGTTGAGCTCGCCTGGGGCATCGAGCTCGCCTGGAGGCCGAGCCTGGCCTGGAGGTCGACCCTGGCTGGAGGTCGAGCCTGCCTGGAGGTTGAGCTCGCCTGGGGAGTCGAGCTCGCCTGGAGGTCGAGCTCGCCTGGAGGTCGACCCTGGCTGGAGGTCGGGCCTGCCTGGAGGTTGAGCTCGCCTGGGGGGTCGAGCTCGCCTGGAGGTCGACCCTGGCTGGAGGTCGAGCCTGCCTGGGGGTTGAGCTCGCCTGGAGGTCGACCCTGGCTGGAGGTCGAGCCTGCCTGGGGGTTGAGCTCGCCTGGGGCGTCGAGCTCGCCTGGAGGTCGACCCTGGCTGGAGGTCGGGCCTGCCTGGAGGTTGAGCTCGCCTGGGGGGTCGAGCTCGCCTGGAGGTCGAACCTGGCTGGAGGTCGATCCTCGGGGGTGTGACCGTGCTCTTCGTGAGCTGCCTACGCACCCGCTTTGCGGGATCAGGTCATGACGTAGTTCAGGGCGAGTGTGTTTGCTATGTGAATGGATTCTTGGATTTTTGTTTTTTTTCCTCCCGCCGAGAGGTGGCTCTCGGTTTTTGTTTATGATCCGGGATAATTTTGAAGTTGGGAGAGTATTTGGCTGAGAGAATTCTGGGGTTGAGAGAATTTTGGGGTTGAGAGAATTTTGAGTTCAAAGGATTCTCTGTCCCTTTTGATTTGTGTGAGTGAGCTATTTATAGGGAAAACATGCCGCTTGTTGAAAATTGGCTTGTCACTTGTCGCTTGTTGAAAATTCGCTTGTCGCTTGTTGAAAATTTGCTTGTCGCTTGTTGAAAATTCGCTTGTCGCTTGTTTTAGTCATGCGTATTTTTAGCATTTGACTAAATTGTCCTTCTATATTGTAACGTCGTTTTTGCAATTGAGGCGTCGTTTTTACCATAAGAAAAAGATGGCATAACATTAACCCCCCAGTTTCGCGTGCGACTTGTCGTGTGGGAAACTTTGCTTCTCATCCTCTTCTTTATTGATTTATTATTTATAATATTGTATGTGTATAATATCTTTATTATCTTTTTAGGAAAGGTGACTAATCCGGTTATAACTTTTGAAAAATACATGCACAAGTACCCACACATTTGCAAGTTGCGTAGGTTTCTTTTTAGGCATAGACTTATATATGTATTTTGATGTACTATAGGTAGCCAGTTTTTATATCATCATTACTCCGTGTATAGGTATATGCCCATTATCCTATTTATCATTTATTATTATTATTATTATTATTATTTCCTATACTCTGTGCATAGATTGGTTTACTCATTTGTTTTTTTTTTACTTTAACACCTACCCCATGCTCTCTTTCTTTAAAAACTGAGATGTATCCGGGGATTGAGCTGCCATCACAGGAGCGTAGCAGAGTTGAGATCAGCAAATCTCCTTGGATTTTCTGGCTTCCTTCTTGAGGTTGGTTTCTTCTTTGGTGATTATATATATTCTTTACTTCTCACTTTGCCATTTCTTTCTTTTTCACTCCGTCTCTCGACCCTCTTGTCCCCTTCCTTGAATCTTTATGGCTTTTCTTCCAAAATACTGTGATGACTCTTAATAATCTGATCAATGGTGTGCCTAATTCGCCCCGTGGTCCCAACGACCTAGTGGTCCCACCCGATTGTTCTAGAGCTTTTGACACTTTCGATTTTGGTGAGTCGTGGGTGTTTGATGACTTTCCATGCGCTTTTGGCGAAGGTATGGGTTCCACAAATTCGCCTAATGGTTTCGGTGATGGCGACCTCGATGCCTTTCTTGATGTGGTCCTCGGACGGAGGCCGGTTCCGCGTGTGTCGGGTCTGTGTTTCGATGGGAGAGGTAATGTCGTTCGATCAGAGGCCCATGGCGAGTCGTCTCGGTCCCTGCTGGCCGTGAGAGGCTGCGAGGTAGGTCCAGCGAATGAAGATGGTGTCACACCGGGTGTTCTCCGGAGTTTGGAAAGTGATACTCCCTTGACTTCGACGCCGCTTTTCTTCACAAACGGGTCCCCGTCGCTGCCGGCGGACTTCGGAGCATCAAGGGGTGGGTTTCTTCCGGCGTCGATGGGCGGCGAGGTCGGTCTGGACCGAGGCTCTGTCATCGGCGGGCCTTCGTTGACATCAGGGGAGGGCAACGTAGACGTTCTTCCGAATGCCTGCTCGTCGTTTGCCGCAGAGGGCGTAGAGGCTCCAGCAAGCGAGCATCGTTGTAGCTCCCCAAAAAACGGGAAGAAGCTGTCGTTGTTGCTCGAGGCGTTTGGTCATTTGGTCGGAGGTGAGACTTCGGCACGTCACATCCCAGGACGCGACGACGAAGGCCTCGGTGCCAACTCCTCGGCGAGCGGCGAGGTGAGTTTTCCGTCTCTTGGGGTTGATATTGATGATGATGGTGATAAGGTTGTTATGGCAGAATGCTCTGAGGGAGAGGTCGAGTCTTATCGGTGCAACTCGTTTATAGTTGAGCCCCCAAAACGGCCGCGGTCTTGGTCGAGGCGGTCGAGATGCGGGGATTTTGCTGGCCTTGATGCCGTGAGCTTGACAACGGAAGATAGAGTTAGGTTCCTCCGTGAGAAGTACGAGATCCCGCCGGAAATCTCCATCATTGTTCCCTCCGTCGATGATTATTCCGACCAGCCACCCGAGGGATATACAACCATCTACGTGGAGAGTCTTAAGCATGGGTTGAAGCTCCCTCCACACCCCTTCATATGCAATTTGCTCGAGAGGATCAAGCTGCCACCCGGTCAACTAAATCCAAGGAGCTATTGGGTCATCGTGGCTTGTTATATCATGTGGTTCCGGGAAAAGCACCGTGAAATGACGGTGTGTGAATTTCTAAGTTTGTGTGCAGTGATTCCGAATTACAGAACGAAAGGGTCGTTCTTTCTTCGTAACAATACGTCAAAAAAAATACTCGACAAACTACCCGGCACGGGGCGTGAGTGGGTCGATGAGTTCTTTTACACGCACGTCGACTATTTTGGAAACATTCCCCTTGGTTTTCGTACATCGGCTGATTGCCCAAAACCCCCTGATTAGCGATCCGAGGTTGCTTCTTTTCTTGAAGGGATACCTCTTAGTGATCGCGAGGCTAACTTGTTTCTTGACGACAAGCTGTGGGAAGAGGTTGGGTGGTTCCCTTACCGTTCGGCCGACGAGGTTCCATTGCTGTTTTCGCGCTCTTTTCCGTCCTCGGCAGAGTCTGGTGGTATAGTAATAGGGTTTTTATTTTTATTTTTTATTATTGCTATCACAATTTGGTTCCCATATGTATACATATCTCCATATTTGACAAGAGAAAAAACTCTAATTCTCTCGACGATCCCTCGCAGGTATGGCGGGTTATGGGGCCCGAGGTGTTACAGGGCCGGGACTCTCTGCGGGGCGGTCGTTGCCGGTTCCTCTTCTTGGTTCGGAGGCGTCGCTCCCTTCGCAGCCCTCAAGGGTAGGCTTATCTCCTCGCGCTACTACAGCATCTATGTCAACCATAAAAGTAGCGATTACTAGTGCTATCTGGCTTCTGTTGCAACTAAGCGAAATGTTCGCGAGTTGGTGAGGAAATTAGGACACGAGACCGAGGCCCGTCGTCTGGCACAGGTGGATGCCGATGGTCGCGCGGAGGCCCTCGAGGCTGAGATTGCAGGGCTCAGGAAAGGTGATGTGGATGATGCTATGAAGATATGTGAGCAAAGAGCCGAGCTTCAGCGTTTGCGTATCGAACTGGGGACCATTCAGGCGGAGCGGGCTAGTTCGGCTATCGACTGGGCACACCGCGACTTGGTTGCATACTGGAGTGGATCGGGAAAGGAAAATCCTCCGGAGGGAGCGGAGAGACTCTCCCCCTTAGATGATAGTGACTCGTCTCTTTCCCCCTTTTTTTGTGATGGACTAACGGCCTTATCGCCCCTTTTTGTATGTGAATTCGGGCAAACTTCCATTCGTCAGGATTTTTCTTTTTGATGGCGCGGTCGGTTGTGCGTCTCTCAAGACCCGTTGTGTTTTTTGCAGGCCCCGATTTCGGGTATAACTCTGACGAATGGGCATTTTCCCTTTTTTGCGTAGTTTCTGTGTTTGTATGCTTTTGGGAAAACTGTCATTTGTTGGTTTTTTCCTTTTGGTGGCGCAGCTTGTTTGAGCGTCCTTCTAGTCCGCTCGTCTAGTCGAGCTCGTCACCAGCTAGTCGAGCTCGTCACCTCGTCTAGTCGAGCTCGTCACGTTGTCCAGTCGAGCTCGTCTCTCGTCTAGTCGAGCTTGTCTCCTCGTCTAGTCGAGCTCGGCACCAGCTAGTCGAGCTCGTCACCTCGCCTAGTCGAGTTCGTCACGTTGTCTAGTCGAGCTTGTCTCCTCGTCTAGTCGAGCTCGTCACGTTGTCCAGTCGAGCTCGTCTCTCGTCTAGTCGAGCTTGTCTCCTCGTCTAGTCGAGCTTGTCTCCTCGTCTAGTCGAGCTCGTCACCAACTAGTCGAGCTCGTCACCTCGCCTAGTCGAGCTCGTCACGTTGTCTAGTCGAGCTCGTCTCTCGTCTAGTCGAGCTTGTCTCCTCGTCTAGTCGAGCTCGTCACGTTGTCTAGTCGAGCTCGTCTCTCGTCTAGTCGAGCTTGTCTCCTCGTCTAGTCGAGCTCGTCACGTTTTCTAGTCGAGCTTGTCTCCTCGTCTAGTCGAGCTCGTCACACAGTCCGTGACGAGCCGGAATGACTTCGACACTTCGTCCAAACGTCTTTTTCGTGTTTGTCGTATGGAAATGCTTTGAGCTTGTGCGGGGCTCCTGCTGCCTTTTCCCTTCTTGCGCCTTGAGCAGGCTTCGAGGTGGGTCGGGTTCTCGATGGCATGAGTTCCCTTATCTTGGGCTTCACAAGATTCTTTGAGGTGTGTTCGGAGTTTCAATGTTGCGAAATCTCATTTCTCGGATCCCGTGGACACTTTGAGGTCGGTCGAGGACTTGATGGCGCAAGTCCCCTCATCTCGGGTCGTACGGGATTTTTTTTAGATGTGTTCGGAGTTTCAACGTTGTGAAACCCCATTTCTCGGATCCGTAGACGCTTTGAGGTTGGTCGGGGACTTGATGGCGCAAGTCCCCTCATCTTGGGTCGCACGGAGTTCTTTGCGATACGTTCGGGGTTTCAACGTTGCGAAACCCCATTTCTCGGACTCCGTGGACGCTTTGAGGTCGGTCGGGGACTTGATGGCGCAAGTCCCCTCATCTCGGGTCGTACGGAGTTCTTTGCGATACGTTCGGGGTTTTAACGTTGCGAAACCCCATTTCTCGGACTCCGTGGACGCTTTGAGGTCGGTCGGGGACTTGGTGGCGCAAGCCCCCTCATCTCGGGTCGTACGGGATTTTTTTTAGATGTGTTCGGAGTTTCGACGTTGCGAAACCCCATTTCTCGAATCCGTAGACGCTTTGAGGTTGGTCGGGGACTTGATGGCGCAAGTCCCTTCATCTCAGGTCGCACGAAGTTCTTTGCGATACGTTCGGGGTTTCAACGTTGCGAAACCCCATTTCTCGGACTCCGTGGACGCTTTGAGGTTGGTCGGGGACTTGATGGCGCAAGTCCCTTCATCTCAGGTCGCACGGAGTTCTTTGCGATACGTTCGGGGTTTCAACGTTGCGAAACCCCATTTCTCGAATCCGTAGACGCTTTGAGGTTGGTCGGGGACTTGATGGCGCAAGTCCCTTCATCTCAGGTCGCACGGAGTTCTTTGCGATACGTTCGGGGTTTCAACGTTGCGAAACCCCATTTCTCGGACTCCGTGGACGCTTTGAGGTTGGTCGGGGACTTGATGGCGCAAGTCCCCTCATCTCGGGTCGCACGGAGTTCTTTGCGATACGTTCGGGGTTTCAACGTTGCGAAACCCCATTTCTCGGACTCCGTGGACGCTTTGAGGTCGGTCGGGGACTTGATGGTGCAAGTCCCCTCATCTCGGGTCGCACGGAGTTCTTTGCGATATGCTCGGGGTTTCAACGTTGCGAAACCCCATATCTCGGACTCCGTGGACGCTTTGAGGTGCGTTTGGGGCTCGATGTCCCGGTTGCTATGTCTGTATTCCTGCATTTTCACATGTATGCATATATTTTTTTTTTGTTGCGTTTTCCGTGGTGCTTGGTGTTTGTCTTACTCTATTAACCCCCCAGTTTTTATGCAATTTTGTTTAAATTGTATGAAAAGTTAGGAGCTAAAGATTGCAAACTGAACGCGAATTTCGACTTCATTCATTAATTGGGCGAATGGCCTGCTTTTGAAAAATTCAAAGTTCATTGGGGCCGGTGGTCGCTTTTGGAAAACTAAAAATTTGAAAGGACTTGATTTGTTGTTCAGGTTTCGTCGCTTGCTAACCTTCAGGTGCCTTGGCGCCACGGCCTATTGGTAGTATTGGCGGAGATGCTCCGCGTTCCACGGGTGTCTAATTTCCTTGCCGTCCATCTCGTCGAGATGGTAAGTTCCGTCGTGTATCACCTTTCGAATTCGGTAAGGCCCTTCCCAGTTCGGCCCGAGTACCCCTGCTCCGTGAACCTGGGTGTTTTGGAACACCCTCCTCAGGACGAGGCTTCCTTCGGCGCAACGGCGGATTTTGACCCTTGTGTTGTAATGCTTCTCAACGATCCTCTTCTGCGCGGCCATGCGGGCGAACGCTTCAGCTCTCCTTTCTTCGATCATGTCGAGCTCCATTCGGAGGGCTTCGTTGTTGCTGTCTTCGTCGAAGGTCTCTGTTCGGAATGACGGCGCTCCGATCTCAACGAGGATGACGGCTTCAACCCCGTAAGTGAGGGAGAAAGGCGTTTTGCCTGTGGCGGTCCGCGTGGTTGTCCGGTAAGCCCAAAGGACAAGGGGGAGCTCGTCGGCCCATGCGCCTTTCTTTTCTCCCAGCTTCTTCTTCAAAGTCTCCTTGATCGTCTTGTTCACGGCCTCAACTTGGCCGTTTGCCTGTGGGTGGCGTGGTGAGGAGAAGGTCTTGCTGATCTTCAATTGCTCGCATATCCTTCGGACCATCGCGTTGTCGAACTGGCTGCCGTTGTCGGTGACGATCGAGGCGGGGATGCCGTGGCGGCATATGATCGATTTCCACATAAAGCTTGTAGTGTTTGCTTCGGTTTGTGGCCAGAGGCTCCGCCTCCACCCATTTCGTGAAGTAGTCGATGGCGACTATCGCCCAGACTCGCTGGCCGGACGCCATCGGGAGCTTGCCTATGAGGTCCACCCCCACTTCGCGAATGGACATGCCACGAGGATCGGGCACAATGGGGCCGGGGCCTGTCTCGGAATATGCGAGAATCTTTGGCACTTGTCGCATTTTTGCGCCCAACTGAACGCGTCTTTCTTCATCGTTGGCCAGAAGTAGCCTTGCTTGAGCGCCTTCAAGGTCAGGGACTGACCTGCGGAGTGATTCCCGCAAATTCCTTCATGGATTTCCCTCAAGACGTAGTCGGCTTCGGCGTCGTCCAGGCATCGGAGGAGTGGCTGCAAATACCATCTCTTATAGAGTGTGGATCCTCGCCAGACATATTTGTGTGCGTGATACTTCACCTTCTTAGCTTCAGCCTGGTCGGTGGGGAGGACGCCATCGCGGAGGTATTTGATGATCGGTGTCATCCAGTTCGGTTGGGGCTCTTCTTCGATCAGGTTCACTTCTTCCTTGGTGATGGACGGGAGCTTCAAGGTCTCGACAGGTACCTTGCCTAACTCCTCGCTGTCGCAGCCAGATGCCATCCTAGCCAAGGCGTCGGCCTCAGCGTTCGAACCCCTGGGGACCTGCACGATCTCGTACCAGGAGATTGCCTCTAGTCGGAGCTTGGTTTCCTCCAGGTACGCCGCCATGTTCTCCTCCTTCGCCTGGTATTCTCCCTTGACTTGGTTGACGATGAGGAGCGAGTCGTAGTGGATCTTAAGGTTTTCGGCCCCGAGCTTCCTGGCTATGTCGAGTCCGGCTAGGAGGGCTTTGTATTTGGCCTCGTTGTTCGAGGCTTTGAATTGGAAGTGGATGGAGTACTTGAGCTTTTCTCCGTCCGGGTTGACGAAGACGATTCATGCCCCTGACCCGCGGACATTGGATGCTCCGTCCACGTGCAGGTTCCAGACCGGCCCATCGGGAGCGGCCTTCCTTTTCTTTTTCGGATCCTTGTCCCCCGCGGTTTCTTCTTCTCGCTTGTCTTCCTCGTCTTTGCTTAGATTCACATCGTAAGTGAATTCGGCGATGAAGTCGGCGACGGCCTGTCCCTTAATCGCGATCCTTGGCTGGAACTCCACCCCGTATTCTCCTAGCTCCTGGGACCAGACGGCCATTCTCGTTGAGGTGCCCTTCTGCAGAGCTTTCTTGACTGGGTACCCGGTCCTCACTATGACTTGGTGTGCTTGGAAATATGGTCGAAGCTTTCTTGCGGACATCGTCAGAGCAAGGGAGAGCTTCTTTATCTCCGGGTATCGTGTCTCAGCGTCCAGGAGCGCCTTGCTTACATAATACACGGGCCATTGTATCTTCTCTTCTTCTCGGACGAGGACAACGCTGACCGCCCTCGTCGACACAGAGAGGTACAGGTAGAGGGCATCGCCGTCCTTGGGCTTCGCTAGGAGCGGTGGCGTGGCGAAGTATGTCTTCAAGTCCTGGAATGCGGTTTCGCACTCGTTGGTCCACTTAAAGTCGGCTCCTCCTTTGATGGCTTGGAAGAAAGGCTGACATCGGTCGGTGGCCTTGGAGACGAACCGACTTAGCGTAGCCACGCGTCCAGTGAGGCTTTGGACTTCCTTCGCCTTGGTTGGGGACCTCATGTCCAGGAGTGCCTGTATTTTTTCGGGGTTGGCTTCGATGCCTCGCTGGTTGACGATAAATCCCAGGAATTTCCCTGACTCTACACCGAACGCGCACTTGTTCGGGTTCAACTTCATCTTGTACTTTCGGAGAAGGGCGAAGGTCTCCTCCAGGTCTTTGACGTGGTCAGGCGCCTCGAGGCTTTTGACGAGCATGTCGTCGACATAGACCTCCATCGTCTTCCCGATTTGCTTGGCGAACATTTGGTTTACCAAGCGCTGATAAGTGGCTCCGGCGTTCTTTAGCCCGAACGGGATCACCTGGTAACAGAATAGGCCTCGATCGGTGGTGAAAGTGGTCTTCAACTCGTCCGGTCCGTACATTCTGATCTGATTGTATCCTGAGTAGGCGTCCATGAAACTCAAGAGTTCGTGCCCTGCGGTGGAATCGACCAGCTGATCGATCCTCGGCAGGGGGAAGCAATCCTTCGGGCAAGCCTTGTTGAGGTCGGTGTAGTGGATACAGATTCGCCACTTCCCGTTCGACTTTTTCACCATGACCACATTAGAGACCCAACTAGGGAACTTGGCCTCGCGGACGAATCCAGCGGTGATTAGCTTCTCGACCTCCTTGTTGATCGCGAGATACCTTTCGAGGTTGAACGATCTTCTTTTTTGGATTTTTCCCTTCTCTCCAGGGAGTACGTTGAGCCTGTGGGTGATAATCTCCGGGTCGATCCCCGGCATGTCTGCGTGTGTCCACGCAAAGACGTCTTTGTGTTCTTGGAGGAACGCTCCGAGCCGATCTTTTAGTTCGGCTGGCAGGTGTGCTCCGATCATGACGACATGTTCGGGGTTGGCGCTGTCGAGTATCACAGGTACGAGGTCGCTCGACGCCTCTACTTTCTTGGAGTTGGCTTCTTCTCGCGGGTCCAGGTCCTCGAGTGTTTGCGCCTTGTCGATCTCGCCTGAGAGGTCGTCTCCGACCTCACATATGACACTCACCATGGCGTCGCCTTTCCTGATGCGGGATCCCTGGACGTGGCATGCCCTGGAGTCGGCTTGGCTTCATCGCATCACCCCTACTCCCTTCGGTGTCGGGAATTTCATGAGGAGGTGGTATGTTGAGGTGACCGCGCGCAGCCTGTTGAGCGTCGGTCGCCCTATAATGACATTGTGAGTGGAAGGTCGGTCCACAATTAGGAAGTCCACCAGGCGCGTGACCTGGGCTCCCCCCTCCTGTCCAAATGTGACTGGGAGGCTTATGGAACCTTCTGTGTAAACGCACTCTCCTGCAAACCCGAAGAGCGGGGTCTTGACTGGGGTTGGACGAACTTCTCCAAGGTCCATCCGGTCAAGGGCAGTTTTGAATAGGATGTCGGCTGAGCTCCCGTTGTCAATGAGAATCTTCTTCACCATATTGTTTGCTACTTGCGTCTTGACAACGATTGCGTCGTTGTGCGGGTGCATCACCTGGCGGGCCTCTGCCTCGGTGAAGTGGATTGTTTCGTATGGCGTAATCGGGCATGTGCTCTGGGTGAGGTTGATATGGTGGGAGGGACCCTCTCCGTTCGCCGCTCGCGCATATCTCCTTCGTTCGTGCGCGGTATCTCCCATTTATGGCCCCCCAAAGATAGTGGTTACCAAGTTGAGTGGGGCATTGGCCACGTTACCTCGAGTGTTGTTGTTGTTGCTTCCACCCGCGACAACTTCTTTCCCACGTTTCTGCCGCCTGTCGTTTTGGGGAACCTGTCTCCTCGGTGCGGGGTTCGGATTGGCGACCATGGCCATCACGAACTCCTTCAGCTCGCCATTTTGGATGTGACTTTCGATCTGCCTCCTGAGCTCGAAGCATTCGACGGTGAGGTGACCGTGGTCTTTGTGGAAACGGCAGTACTTGTTCTTGTTGCGTTCTGATGGGTCCTTCGCCATGGGTCGGGGCTCGGTGAACATGTCCCCGTGCAAGGCCAGAATTCGATCCGGCGTATCTTTGAGTGGCGTGAAGTCGGCGTTCCTCTGGAACTTCTCGACTAGTAGGGGTCTCTGTCTTGACGAGGGTCGGACGTTCGAAGCCGCGGCGCTGGCGCCCCGGCTCTTCTTTCTTCGTTGTTCGTCGTCGACCTCGTCCTCGTCCCTGCGCCGGTTTCCCCTCTCGCGGATCCTCCGACTCTCGTAGTACTCCTCGACGGAGATGTGCTGGGTAGCTTGGGAGATGAGCTCCGTCATCGTGGCAGGTCGCTGCTTCACCAGCGACGTCAGGAGGTCGCCAGCCCGTAGGCCGTCGATGAAGGCGTAGACAGCGTCGCCGTCCTCGTAATTGTCCACCTTGTTGGACTCCTCGATGAACCGGTTGAGGTAGTGTTGGAGCGTTTCGGAGCCGCCCTGTTTGATCGTCAGGAGGTATGATTTTTCCTTTCTCCGGACCCGTGAGGCGGAGAAGCGAGTGAGGAACCTCTCCTGGAGGTCTTCGAACGATTGCACGGACCCTCGCACGAGCCTTTGGAACCACTCGAACGCGGTACCGGTGAGGGTGAGACAAAATGCCTGGCACATCGTTGACGGGGATTGTCCCGCCATCCTCATGTTGGTCTGGTACTGGTGGATGTGGTAAAGAGGGTCTGTGCTTCCGTCATAGAGCGGCATGGTGGGCGGACGGAAGCTCCCCCCGGTGTCGTTAGCGAGCACGTGTGCCGCGAATGGCGAAGCCACGCCCTCGATCATGCTTCTCACCAAGGGGGTTCTTGTATGTGCTGCCTGCAACTCTCGGATTTCCTCTCTCAACACGTGGAACATGTTAGTTACTTCATTATTTCCGGCATGTATGGTGGTAGGCGCAAATCTGGTGGTACGTTCTCTTTCATTCGATGCTTGATCGATCAGAGTGATATGTGCTGCTGGCGGCGTTGCCGTAATTGGAGGGGCGACTTCTTGTGGTTCGCCTGTTTCGGGGACGGCTTGGCGCCCCGGGATCTCCCATCGAGCGTTGAGGTGACGTCGTAGATCCACGTTGGGCACTAAGCGTCCTGGCGACCCCGTACGTCGCGGCCCAATCTATCGAGAGCAGACCTTCGTGATTCGGCTCCGGTTCCTACGACGGAGCGGGCGGCCTGGGGGATACTGACGCGTTGTGGGTCGGTGCCTAAGTTCTGCGGTCCATGTTGATCTAGCCCCCGAGCGGTTCTTCGTTCTGCCTGGTGGTGGCGGTCGATGTCTCGAATACTTGGGTCAGGGTCGTCGTCTTGTCTGCCTTCGATGTTCTCATTTAGTGTTTGCCCTTGTTCGCGCCTTTCACCCCCAGAGTTAGCGTTTTGCGGGCGTCCTTCTCTTGCATGGGCGTGTAAAGTCATGACCCTCTCCTCTCGATCTCTAGCGAACTCGCTTGCTAGCAGGAAAAGACTGTTCTCGAGGCGCTCTATGCGACTGTCTCGTTCGACGAAGACAGTGTTGAGGGCGGGATTTCTAACGCCGGTGGTATTTGGGTGTGGCAGAGGCGCGGTGCCTGCTGCCGGGACGACGCTTGGTGGCGAGGTTTCTTGACCGTGCCTAGCCTGAGTTCGGGCCCGTGTGTGAAGTGCTACGCTCTCCGCCTGTTGAGGGGCGTTGCTCCCAGAAGCGGCGACGCGGTTGGACATTTTGCAGGAGATTTTTGCCGGAGGAATCTTCCGGTTATGATGATTTGGCGGATTAGTCATCCGGTCTTGAGACTTTCGGTGGAGGATTCTTCTGGTTTTGAAAAGAGAAGGTCTACCAGGGAGGCTTGTGATGGTCCCGTGAAGGGAGGTGGATTTGCCGGTGGAGAACTCGTGGTTGTTTTCGAGTCCCACTCCTTCTAGCGCCAAAATGTTAAGCCGTTTTTTGGTTTTAACATTTGAGGACACGTGGTGGGCCTGCAATAGTCACGTGCCTAGTATTGGATCGGCCCAAATTACTTTCCGAGAGTCCAAAGGGCTCAAGGAAGTTCGGGACAAAGCCCAAAGCGTCCAAGAGCTTCAGAGGATCTTAGAATCGCAAAGAGGGAAATAATGCTTTGCCTTCTTCTTCGTCGGGAATGCGTTCTTCGTCTTTGATTCCTGGCCTGAAGGTTGAGCCTGCCTGGAGGTCGAACCTGCCTGGAGGTCGAGCTCGCCTGGAAGTCGAGCCTGGCCTGGAGGTCGACCCTGGCTGGAGGTCGAGCCTGCCTGGAGGTTGAGCTCGCATGGGGGGTCGAGCTCGCCTGGAGGTCGAGCCTGGCCTGGAGGTCGACCCTGGCTGGAGGTCGAGCTCGCCTGGAGGTCGAGTCTGGCCTGGAGGTCGACCCTGGCTGGAGGTCGAGTCTGGCCTGGAGGTCGACCCTGGCTGGAGGTCGAGCTCGCCTGGAGGTCGAGCCTGGCCTGGGGGTTGAGCTCGTTTGGGGGGTTGAGCTCGCCTGGAGGCCGAGCCTGGCCTGGAGGTCGACCCTGGCTGGAGGTCGAGCCTGCCTGGAGGTTGAGCTCGCCTGGGGGGTCGAGCTCGCCTGGAGGTCGACCCTGGCTGGAGGTCGGGCCTGCCTGGAGGTTGAGCTCGCCGGGGGGGTCGAGCTCGCTTGGAGGTCGACCCTGGCTGGAGGTCGAGCCTGCCTGGGGATTGAGCTCGCCTGGGGGGTCGAGCTCGCCTGGAGGTCGACCCTGGCTGGAGGTCGGGCCTGCCTGGAGGTTGAGCTCGCCTGGGGGGTCGAGCTCGCCTGGAGGTCGAACCTGGCTGGAGGTCGATCCTGGGGGGTGTGACCGTGCTCTTCGTGAGCTGCCTACGCACCCGCTTTGTGGGATCAGGTCATGACGTAGTTCAGGGCGAGTGTGTTTGCTATGTGAATGGATTCTTGGATTTTTGTTTTTTTTTCCTCCCGCCGAGAGGTGGCTCTCGGTTTTTGTTTATGATTCGGGATAATTTTGAAGTTGGGAGAGTATTTGGCTGAGAGAATTCTGGGGTTGAGAGAATTTTGAGTTCAAAGGATTCTCTATTCCTTTTGATTTGTGTGAGTGAGCTATTTATAGGGAAAACATGCCGCTTGTTGAAAATTCGCTTGTCGCTTGTCTCTTGTTGAAAATTCGCTTGTCGCTTGTTGAAAATTCGTTTGTCGCTTGTTGAAAATTCGCTTGTCGCTTGTTTTTAGTCATGCGTATTTTTAGCATTTGACTAAATTGTCCTTCTATATTGTAACGTCGTTTTTGCAATTGAGGCGTCGTTTTTACCATAAGAAAAGGACGGCATAACAATAACTATACCATAAAAATTTGGAGATATGACAAAACTTAAATTTACATATGACTTTATATCTGAAGAGAGCCCTTAAATTAATTTATTAGTACATAGAAATTTTTACCGATTAAATTGTATGAGTGATAAAAAAAATGAAGGTAAAAGTCACCACGCACGTTTTAAACTTGGGGGTTCTAGCATGCTTTACCTCTCTTTTGTCTCTTCTCATGTGGCATGTCTGTCATTTATCTGATTTAATTAGATTTAATTATGATAGTAATAAGTTAATAACCAACCAGATGCATTCCCCCTTTTAAAAAAAAAAAGAAAAAAAAGAGTTGCATAATGATAATGTTAATAATAAAAACCAATCTGAGCCGACAGTATAGACATCTGTAATATATATAATAGTTCTTTTTTTTTCTTCGTTAAAACTGTAAGAGTATATTATTATTGGAGAAGAAATATTAATACAATATTTATGGCTATTAAAAATGCTTTGCACGTCGGTAGTGTACAACGATAACTGTCCAAACAGACGACGATCTGTGGAGAGAGAGAGAGATAGATATGAGAGGTGCAGATAGATATAGGTAGAAAGGAAACAGCTATAGATGTAAAATAGGTAGCTGGGGATCAATAAATATGTATCATTAAGACAGATCAGCTTAAAAGACAAATTAATACCACAATAAAAAAATAAAAATAGCAGCATTGTTTGAGTTGGTCTCATATGGACTAGCTAGCAATAGCATTAGCATAGTAGGACTGTGCTACGACAGTAATGTTGGAAACTGTTTCAATGAGTTGGAAATGAATGCAAACACAAACTGCAAATAGGATGGCAACGGGTACGAGTAAAGTCGGGTACACCGATTTCGTTACTCGTACCCGCTATAATTTATATACGTTCCTGTTTAATTTTATTTATTTATTTTAGGAAAACAAAATAATTTTGGATTGGGTCTTCATGAAAAAGTCTTGAGAGGCATATTATGTCTCTAATCTCTCTATGCATGCATTACTCAAATATTATATATATTAAATTTTGGTTATGTAAATATCATAAAATTTATTATTATTATATTCATAAGCTAATATTTTTTTTAAATAGCATAACTCTATTTTTTTTTCACTTACCCGCAACTACGCGAGGGTTAAATAACTTTATATAAATCGAAAGCTGTTGTTTTTATTAATAGCGTTTCTTTAATAAGTGATTGAGATTGGCCCTCTAAACTCTCATTCTCTCTAACCTTCCAATACTGACACCATTGCAACTTGCCCAAGAAATTAATGGTGTGCGACAAATATTTCACTTTATCTCTATGCACTCACAAAAAAATCCAAAGCATCTCTGCACTCATTTCTTATCTACCATATCACTTTATCTGTCTAGTCTTGGTAGTTGCCCAAGAAATTAATGGTGTGCGTATTTCACTTTATCTCTATGCACTCACAAAAAAATCCAAAGCATCTATCTGTCTAGTCTTGGTAGTTGCCCAAGAAATTAATGGTGTGCGTATAAAAAGCCTAATTTATTTATTTTAATGATGAAACAATCACTTGAAATAAATTAATGGTGTGCGTATAAAAATAAATTAATGGTGTGCGTATAAATTAATATGCTAATTGATTCTTTCGGAAACAGTAAATAAAATATTTGTTAACATATGGAAAACTAGTTATTTGCTAGTAATCCTCTGAAATTACTAAACGGGTGTAAAATAGTTGTTCAACTATGAATGAAACAATTTGTTGACCAGCTGATCGTTTTTAAGCAGTTCTAATCTTTTATTCAAAGTGATAAACTAACAAACAATCAAATAGAAATAAAAAATACAAGACAATTGGTAATTATGTCTGGTGTAAACCACCACTCAAAGAGACTGATCATGATGTGAAAACAGACTTTTGGCGTCACTTTATCTAAGAGCAACGCTGTAGTTTTAATTCTGTAATGAATTTATACATATAATGTCGCACGCACCTAACTGGACTCATTATCGCACACACATAATTACTCCTTACAACATTGTGAACCTTACAGATGCATAACTGGACTGATTATCTACAATTATTGATTAGCAGCGCTAACATTTTTTGTATGAAAGAAATTTATGTTTTTGTAGGTCCTCACCAATAATTCCACTGTTTCTTTTCGCTATGATTTATCATTTATGGACCTGTGGCTGTGGTTCCCACATTTGCATTGCATCTTTGCAATTTGCACGTTGTTTCAAAATGTGATTTTACGCAATCTGCTGTTTGAACGGAAATTAATAATTAATCAGCACCAAACAAATGTGGCTATTTGATATGTGTTATTTTATACCTATTTTATTAAGTGTTTCAATATTGTTTTTTTTTAGAAGGCCGGGCATGTTTGGTTTAAAATAAAAAATGGAATGTTAATGGCAATGGGAATGATAATGGCAATGACAATGGAATGGTATTATATTTTTTTGTTTGGTTTGTAATATTAACT
This sequence comes from Urtica dioica subsp. dioica, assembly GCF_054948205.1. Taxonomy (NCBI): domain Eukaryota; kingdom Viridiplantae; phylum Streptophyta; class Magnoliopsida; order Rosales; family Urticaceae; genus Urtica; species Urtica dioica. Next base: position 17,325,708 of record NC_142763.1, read on the forward strand.
CCAAAAGAATGGAAAGTAAAATTTACCATATTACCATTTTCATAACTTTACCAACTTTCTCTTCTTTATCACTACCACTTCGTCTTCTTCTCAGCATGGACTGATACAGTAAAACAAGATGAACTAAAATGGACTTTAAACCATATTTCTCAATAAAACTTCAAATCCATTGTCTATTTAGGAGAATAATCTGAGGGCCCGATTTTTTTTCCCTTTCATTGGGTGTTGTGCAGGCAAAACCAGTTTCAATTTTTTTGGATCTTTACTGGTTAATCTCCCATGCCTAACAATTTCCATACACAAACTCGACAAAACAATCGATAAAAGAAAAAAATGAAAATATGTTGAAATCGCTTTGCGTTCATCTATGAACCTACTCTAGACTACTCGTCTCCGTCGTCTTCATCGTCGGCGTCGCATCTTCTCCGGCAAGAGAACGGCGGCGAAGGCGGGTGGTGCTGAATGTCTCGTCAAAGACCTTCACAACCTCCCATATCAAAGTTACCATTTGCGGTGGCTCGGCTGTCGACGGCGCCTTCGAGATCCCTCCGGCGTCAATCTTCACTGTCGCCGCCCTGGGAATGATCGTCTCCGTCGTGCTCTACGAGAAGGCGCTCGTTTTAGTTTTAGATTACAAATATAAATATATATTAAATGATATAAAAGGTCAGTTTGGGAAGAATATTTCATTACACGGTGGAATGGTTCATTCATCCCAATTTATAAAGAATCAAATTAATGCAATGATCATTCCGTATAATGATGATTACCTCATTTAAAAATGAATCAAATAAAAGAATAATAAATTTAAGGAATCCATTCCATTCCATTCCCTTAAAAAGTCACCAACCAAACATACCCTAAATTCTTTTGGTTATCAGCCATGGCACCTTTGACGTCTGTTATATTTTTTTTTTTTGAGGAAACGTGGTCGGAGCCACGAAAATTCATAAAAGCCCTCACGTATGGCAGAGGAAAACCGTGGTTACAAAGATAGGAGATAAACAGAAACCAACGGAAAAGGAAAAGGAAGCTCAAAACAAACAGGGCCCTAGGAGACCATGCGGGACCTCAACTCGCGATCATCGGCCCTAATGGCCTCATCCGAACAAGGCAGGACTAAACCCAGCCAGGTCGAGGACGAGTGATGGTTAACCGCATAACGCGCTAGATTATGCGCAGCAACATTACAAAGACGAGAAATATGCATAATGCGAAAAACCTCAAGCTCCCTCGCCTCTCTGGAGATGCGGAGCAAGATCGTCCCAAGCTCTGTCGCAGGCGTCACGCCCTCATCAATCATCCTCACCACCCCCAAGCAGTCAGACTGGATCTCTGCTCTCCAGCCACCGACGCTGCGAACTAGCTCTATGCCCTGGAGGACAGCATACGCTTCCGCAAGCTGGGGGGAGAACCCCCTAGCCAGGAAAAGCGTCTGCGAGGCGATCACCTCTCCGGTGTGGTCTCGAACAATATAACCGACACCGAAGCCTCCACGGTCGCGAGCGAGTGCCGCGTCGACGTTAATCGAGAGGGTCCCGTCCGTAGGGGGGTCCATCTGGGGGTCGTAGTCACCCTCGTGTTCGTCGGAGACTCCCCAACCATAGCCGCTCTGTACTCCTCGAGGAAGCTCGCCGTCCACTGGACTAGCTGTGGCTGGCTCCAAGCTGATCTCCCGGCCAAGACATTGTTCCTGTGGTTCCAAAGTTCCCAAATAATGGTAATGAAAAGCTCATGGAAACGAACCTCAAGGGTCTCCATCGCTCTGAGGATAGCGTCGAAAACATCGCTGTCTCTAAAAGGCGGAAGAATGTGGCCGAAGCCCACCTCTTTCCAGACTCTCCTGCTCCACCTGCAACCCAAAAACGCGTGGAAAACAGTCTCTCTCGCCTCCTGACAGACAGGGCAGCTGTCGTCAGAGGTGATCCTCTTTTTGGCTAAGACTGCTCTGGCCGGGATCTGGCCTAAACAGACTCGCCAACAGAAGAGTTTCACCTTAGGAGGGACTCTCAGCTGCCAGAACTTCGTCCACCACTTCTCCATCACCGTCGGATCTGAAGAGCTGGCGACCGGAGTACTGGCTCTCTCCATCGCAACACGGAAGCCGCTCTTGACGGAGTACTCTCCGTTCTCAGTGAAATGCCAGCGACGCACGTCAGGAGTGCCCTCGCCCCCACACGGAATGCTCAGGATCGCCGCAGCGTCCTCCTCACCGAACATCGCTGTGATAAGATCAACGTCCCAGCTACCGTCGGGTCTCATAAGCTCAGCTACCCGCATATCGGGGGGAATCCAATGGGGGTCAATCCAGGTGGCCGGTCTGTCCCTCGGAACCCAACTGTCGCCCATGACCAACACAGACTCCCCGTCCCCGATCCGCCATCTCGAACCGGACTGAATGATCTCACGTCCCCAGAGAAGACCGCGCCAAATGGAAGAGCTGCACGAGCCAGGGAGAGCTGTCATAATATCACCGTCGGGGAAGTAGCTCTGACTATAGACTCGACCTACCAGACTATCCGGTCTCCTGAGAAGTCTCCAGACACTCTTAGCCAAAAGGGCCTGGTTGGACTTCTCCAGATCTCTGAAGCCCATCCCGCCCTCTGACTTGTGTCGCGTGAGGTCCTCCCACTTGCACTAGTGGATCTTCTTCGTCGCCGTTCCACCCCCCCACCAGAATCTGGCGATCGCCGAGTGGATGTCTCTAATCAAACGCAGCAGGATCTTGTGGCACGAGGCCACGTAACTGGGGATCGACTGAAGGACGGATTTAATGAGGACCTCTCTACCAGCCTGCGAGAGGGAGAGGCCATTCCAACTCTTAATCTTAGCCCAAACACGGTCTCTCACAAATCCAAAAAGCTTCGCCTTCCGCCGACCCGTGAACGCGGGAAGACCCAGGTATCGCTTATGGCAGTCCGTCTTCCTGACACCTAGGATCTGAGCCAACACCTCACCCTCCTCATCGCTCACCTCCGTACCGAAACAAACATCGGACTTCTGAAAGTTCACCATCTGGCCCGAGGCCATAGAATAAGTTCGAAGAATGTCAGTAACCCTCTCACACTTGTCAGGAGTCGCTCGGCAAAAAACCAAGCTATCATCCGCAAAGAGAAGGTGAGACACATGGATATCCCGGAACCGGACTCCTAAAATCGCTCCGAAATCCTCACTCGCTTGAAAGAGGCTCGAGAGACCCTCAGAGCAGAAGAGGAAGAGGAAAGGAGAGAGAGGGTCCCCCTGGCGGAGGCCTCTGAAAGGAGTCACACTGCCTCGAATGGAGCCGTTGATGTTGAAAGCAAATCTGACTGAGGTAACGCATCTCATGATAAGGTGCACCCAACGCGTGCTGTATCCCAGTCTCAGCATCATCGACTCCAGGTAGACCCACTCAACCCTGTCGAAAGCCTTCGCCATGTCGAGCTTGAGAGACGCACACTTTCCATTACCGAAGCGTTTCCGCTTCATCGTGTGGAGAGCCTCGAAACCAACCATGACATTATCGAAGATCAGTCTACCACCAACGAAAGCGCTCTGGGACTCAGAAATAGCGACGTGCATAGTAGTCTTAAGACGGTTGACCAAGCACTTGGCCACTATCTTATAGATCACGTTGCACATGCTAATCGTCTCGGGTCCTCGACTTTGGGGATAAGGGTGACCACAGTATCATTAATGGTGGCCACCTCGTCCCCGTCGTTAAGAATCCCAAGGCAGGTCTGCAAGACCGATTCGCCTACTACGTCCCAATATCTCTGGTAAAAAATCGCGGGAAAGCCGTCACTTCCCGGGGCCTTGATCGCATCCATCGAGAAAAGCGCCTTTTTCACCTCCCATGGCTCAAAAGGGCGCTCCAACTCGGCGTTCAAAGCCTCTGAGATCCTAGGCTGTACGTCCGCAGAAACTAACTCGATACTCTGCGAAGAAGGCCTCGTGGAAGAGAAAATGTCACCAAAGTAACCGGAGACGATCCTCTCTATCTCAGTGTCTCCACTGTGCCAATCCCCATGATCGTCCTCCAGTCCTCTGATAGCGTTCCTCTTCCTCCTAGCAGAAGCCTTGCGGTGAAAAAGCTTCGTGTTCTTATCCCCGCACCGCATCCAGGACACTCTGCTCCTCTGTCTCCAGTACTGCTCCTCCTTCTGAACTAAGGCGTCAAGCTGTCTCTCCTCCCGTCTGAAGGACTCCATACAGAAGTTTGGGCCCGAAAGACCCGCAAGCTCAACGATCTTCTTCTGCTTCTCAATCCTGTCTCTGATCTCTCTGTTCCTCTCTCCGCCCCAGCGGGAGAGACTCTGTCTGCACTGACAGATCGCATCAGCTAAGCTCGGACTCTGATCACCACTCTGGCCCGTCTCCCAAGCTCTACGGATCCGCTCGTCGCACTCAGGCTCACCTATCCAAGACTCCTCAAAGAAGAAACGCCTCGGCCTCCTGCTCCGCCGGCGATCTCTGAGACCCGCTGTAAGCAGAAGAAGTGGTCTATGGTCCGAACTCCAGAACCTCAAGTGTCGAACAGTGGCCGAAGGGAAGAGATCGCTCCACTCGTGACTCGCGAGGCATCTATCCAAGCGCTCCTCTATACTTCCTCTGCGCCAGGTGAAGGGGTCTCCCTCAAAGCCTAAGTCATGGATGTCGCAATCCGAAATCATCTCTCTGAAAGAAGACAACTGGCCGGGACCTCTATCTCTACCTCCTCTAATCTCAGAGTTGGAGGCGACTTCGTTCATGTCGCCCCCAACTAACCAAGGACCCGTGTAAGAATTCCGGAGGCGACGAAGAAGCTCCCAAGTATGTCTCCTCTGAGCGCTCACTGGATCACCGTAGATCCCCGCAAATCTCCAACTCTCGCCTAACTCGTTAACCAAATCTCCCTCGATGTGATATCTCGAAAACGTCCCGAGTAGGAATCTCACAGGCTCTTTCCAAAGTAACATCAAGCCTCCACTCCTACCAAGACAGTCCACCATCATACAACCATCAAAACCCAGCAACACTCTCACTCTTTCAGCCCCCTCACTGCGTAGTCTAGTCTCCGACAGAAAGATAAAATTGGGACTATGATCACGAACGTGGGCGAGGAGGGCTGACCTCGTCCCGGGGTTGCCTAACCCCTGGACGTTCCAGATAACGCCTATCATCGCGTTCGGCGGCCCTCGCTCTCGAGGGGCGCTGCTCTCTCATCAGTAACAACTAAGGTCGAATCTAACGGACTAGAAACTTCCAAAGTGCGAGTAACAGAAAATAAGTCTCTCCTCCCTAGGTCATGTGTGGCAGAAAGTAAGTCTCTATGTCCTATATCAAACTGAAGCGCAAGAGAATGAAGGGAGATAGATGGACTTACCCGAGTGTCGAGCGTGGATCTCAACACTCTCCCTTGCCCACTCTCACCATCGGACCCGGGGCCCGTGTCAGCTACCATCTCCCACTGGATCACCCGACGAGTGGAAGAAGGGCTCGCCTTGTTCCCGTCGGTGTAGCCTCCCTCATTGGTCTCACCTCCGCCGGCTTCAAACATGCGTGCCATCTTCTTGATGTTCCCAATTCTGACCCTCTCGCTCGATTTCCTCTTCCCCGACCCACCTTCATTGTCGCCGGCAGCCCCCGCTTTTGTCTCGGCTCCCACATCCCGTCCTAGACCCGGTTTGCACCCAAGGGGCCTTTTCCTGGTGTCGCAGGGCGTTCTCTTGGCAGTGAAACTCCCAGGGGGGTCCTGGCCCTTTTGCTGAAGAGCCCCAAAGGGGTCCAGGCCCGGTTGAAAAAGGGGCCCAGACTGGCCTTTGGAGCGTTGCCGAAGAGGCCCAGCAAGTTTCCCAGCCAAGTCATGGGCAAGGCCTTCCAAGCCGTTGGGCTTAAAAATTCTGGTAGGCCCAACAAGGTCTTCCCCTCCATCTTTGACCAAATCCTCCTCTGCCCCAAGGACAGTGGGTCCCAGCTCACTCAAAATACCCACTAGGTCCTCAGCGGGATTGATAAATCCTTCACCAAGTGCCCCAGAATTCATGCTCTCTGTAGCTTTCTCTTTACCAGAACTAGTAACCTGCTCCAAAGAGCCGTTGTCACTTCCTCTCCCCGAAACGGCCCCAAAACCCTCCTCCTTTTTTTTAGGGTAAGTTTTGCCTACCCCAGACTGGCAATGAGACCCGGTGGCCGAGGGATTGACTTCGCTCCTCGTTTGAGATCCACGCGCGTCAGCCCTAACCGTCGTCGGACCAGGGTTGTCGTGGTGGTTCTCCTCAGTCGGCATCTCGGTATCCATGGCTTCACTCGGCGGCCCTCCCGGATTGATCTCTTTATCCTTCGTCGGCTCATCTTCCCTTGTCGGTGGCTTGGTCAGAGTCGCGGTCGGGCCGGTCTCTGTCTCCATCGGCGGCGATTGTTTTTCCTTCCCACGCCTCTGTTTCTCGCCTCTCTCCCCCGACTCCTCTTGCAAAGCTTTTGACGAGTCCCGGTGAGTTTTCGCAAAACAGGACTCCGGCCCAGCCCAACCAGGTTCCCGGTTAGGTCCCACACCGTTAAACCTCCAAGTACCACCGTTAGATTTGTGAGGGGGCTGTCCTCTCAGCCCAGCTCCATACTTGGGGTTCCCCCCACACCCAGCTCCTCCTTCTCATGACAGTCAGAGCCACAGTGCCCGAGCCTTCCACACACGAAACAAAAGTCTCCGAGTTTTTCGTATCGGAAAGTCACCCATGCCTTCCCCTCCTCCGTCCCAAGCTTTAGAAATGTTCCCTTCATCAGAGGATTGCCTATGTCCACCGCGACACAGACCCGAATGAAATCCCCACTGATTCTACCCTCCTTATCCTTGTCAACTTTGGTAACCCGTCCTATTCGTCCTCCGACAAGCTCACCCATTCTTGCCGACCGAAACTTGAGAGGGATTCCGTGAATCTGAACCCAGAAATCCACATGTCGGAATTCATCATCTTTGTCCTTTTCAATCTCAGGGTCATTCAAAACTAGGAGGGATTTGTCAAACGTCCATGGCCCCAATTCCCAGACCCGCCTCTTATCGGCCCTGTTCCCGAACCGGAAGCAGAGGATTCCGTCCCGGTGATCGCTGATTTCGAGCTTTCCACTCGTCCTCCAAATCGTGGCCATGACCGACTTAAGCGCACCTCGGTTGAAGGCTTTTTGCCGGAGCAGCCTCCCGAGAAGGCAGTCAGAGAGATCGACCGCCGTGCTCGCAAGTTCCTCCTCTTCAATGACTAACACATCCCCGTCCTCTTCCTCTCCGATGCCCATCTCAGACCATTTGTCGCACAAATCCTCCATACTTCGAGAAGAAGGAGGAGGCTTGACGAAATCAACATCTGTAAATGTAACTTCAACACCAGACTGCTCAGTGATAGCTCCAACTGACAGTATGTTGAACTTGAATCCAGGAACATACAACACACTTCTCAAAACCAGATTATTGTTGAGTCTGACATCTCCAAACAAATGAACTGGTATGACAGTATGGTTGGGTAGTGTAACAGTAGCACCACTGATGGGATTGAGGCTTATGACCTGAGAGCTATGAGCACATATGTGCTTGGAAGCTCCAGAATCTGAAAGCCATACTGTATGTGTGTTTGACAAGTAATCACAAGAGTTGGCATAGTAAGAGGCACCTGTGACATAGGTAGTCTGATTGACATCTGAATTGGATGAGCTAGGCTTGGAGGTGTTCATGTGACTGGAGAGCATCGCCATCAACTGGTTGCACTGCTCATACAACTGAGTTGTTGTCAGCTGGTCTTGATCCTCATGCTTGACTGCCTGATCTTTGGCCTCAGCACAGTTGACCTGACTCTTCGGCTTCCTGCTCCCCGGGGGATTGCCATGGAGTTTGTAGCACTTGTCAGCAGTGTGGCCTGGGATCTTGCAATGAGCACACGTCGGTTTCTCCTTGTCCTTTTTGTATGGCTTCTTCTGCAAGTCATCTTTCACTGCCATCGCCACAGTACTGGTTTGTTCCATGTTGCCATGCTCGTTTCCAACACTTCGCTGTTTCTCCTCTTGTGTAATTAATGCAAACACCTTGTTGATTGCAGGAATAGGATCCATGAGTAGCACTTGACTCCTCACTGCTGAGAACGAGTCATTGAGTCCCATAAGGAAGCTCATCACATACTCATTTTGGAAGAACTCATTAAGTTTCTTCACACCTCCACATTTACACGTTCCACAAGTACAATTTGGTCGAAAATTGTTCAACTCCTCCCAAATTGCTTTCAACCTTGTGAAGTACATCCCAACCGATCACTGATCTTGAGTTAGGTTTGTGAGTTCTCGTTTCAACTGGAAAATGCGCGGTCCATTGGATTGCTGAAACCTCTCGTTCAGATCATTCCAGATCTCCGCAGCTGATTCTCCGAACAAAATGTTCGATGAAATTTCCTTCGAAACAGAGTTCAACAACCAAGAGATCACGATATGGTTGTTGCGTCTCCATGAATTCAATAGGTGTGGATCAGATCCATCAGGTTTCACGATAGATCCATCAACAAACCCTAACTTGTTCTTCACGGACAGCGCAATCAACATCGATCGATTCCACGACGCATAATTATCTCCATTCAGCAATTGAGATACGAGAACTGTACCTGGATTGTCTGAATGATGCAGATAATATGCACTCAGTGGATCATCGATTACTGACCTTCGTGAAGCTCCGAACGCTAAATTCTCCATCGAAGTGTTGCTCTGTTCCTCCATTCACTTGGTGCCAGAAACAGAGTATCGCCGATGACTCGAGTTCAGGTAAAGACGAAGCTCCAAAATGCTCTAACAATGGCGGAATTTAGAGCTCTGATACCATATTGAGATCAGACTGAGAGAGTGTTTGGGAGAGAATGGTCTCGACTCAATGTGAGATCGAGTATGCAAATTCTCATTAACCAGAAAATGTACAATGTGTGTGTTTATATACACGGAGCAACTAACATAACTAATTTAGCCTATCCGTGCTATACACGTGTCTATACACAAGATAAAATAAAAACAAAAGCAGAGACTGAAACGACTGCGTTTCATCTCTAATATAAATCACTTCACTTGATTTGTAAATGAGATTTGTAGATCTAGCTAGAAGACGAGATCACCGAGTTTAAAGATGTTAAAACTTGGAAAATTAAAATGCTATAGGAATAGTTAGTTCTTTTGAGTGTCCAATATTGTTAGTCACTTTAAGGATGAAAGGGCCATCGCGCGTCGGGAACTGTACTAAGGTATGCTTATGATCGACATTTGATAGAAACAACCCTGAAGAGGTCCACACCTGATCACAGCCAGCTCACCTGCCGTGCCAGCTGAGCGCCCATTGGTCAAGGCGCTGGTCAAGACGGTTAGGCGGTTAGGAAGATAGTTAGATAAATACAATGTATCTAGACAGTTATGGTTTATATAAATACGTGTAACTCAATTAATTCAGTTAAGCAATACAAATACACAAAAAGGCTCATAGAGAAGATTCTCTCTCTAGAGCATTGGATTCTCCTAGATCTGAGATTATCCAAAGCTTCACTTGGTATCAGAGATATATCAATGGCGTTCGACGGAATTTCCTCGTCGTCATCAGAGATCCCGAGATCATCAGTCTCTCCACACTTCGCTCCTACTCTCTCATCTGCAATCTCTGTCAAGCTCGACAAAGAAAACTACTCTGTTTGGAGAAGCCAAGTCTTACCAGCAGTAATTGGACACAACCTTGAAGGATTTGTCTTCGGAACGAAGATCTACCCCAAGGAATTCGTCAAACACACAGATCCGCAAGGAAATGTCACGAAATCAACAAATCCAGAGTATATCCAGTGGTTGAGAGAGGATCAGCTTCTCTTGAGTTGGCTCCTTTCGTCTCTATCAACCACGATTCTCAGGTCAGTCACAAGAATCCGTTCTTCTCATGGAATGTGGATTGCTCTGGAACAGAGGTTTGCTGTCAGATCGAAGGCTAGGTTAATTCCTCTGAAGACTCAGCTCCAAGCAACAAAGAAAGGAAGTCTTTCGATCTGTGACTACTTCGCCAAAATGGAAGCCATCGTAGACTCAATTTTCTTGGCTGGTGGTGACATCTCCGACGATGATCTGATCCTGGCACTACTCATGGGATTACCTGTTGAGTATGATGTTGTTGTTGCATTGGTAAACAACCGTCTGAAACAATGTGATGGTGAATCGTCTGGAATAACCGTCCAAGAGGTCTTAGCTATGGCTCTCTCACAAGAAACGCGCATTGACCAGCTCACCTCACAATCAACGATTGATGTTCAGTCAGTCTCAACAAACTACAATGGAGCAATGGCGAACTACACAGATACTCATGGTAGAGGTCGCTCTAGGGGCAGAGGTGGTCGAGGACGTTTCACTGGTGGTCGAGGTTCAAACTCAAGACCTACTTGTCAGATCTGTGGTAAGCAAGGACACGTGGCTATTGCGTGTTGGCACAGACTCGATGAGTCCTTCCAAGGACCTATCTCAGCACCAGCAACAAGCAACAACAACAATCCACTCAACAAGGCAGTGTTCTATGCTGGTCCTGAAACTGTAGCTGATCCAGCGTGGTATGCTGATTCTGGTGCAACGAATCACGTGACTGCTGAGCTGGACAAGCTTCACATGAACACTGAGTACAATGGCAGTGACAAACTCATGGTCGGGAATGGTAAATGTCTCTCCATCACTCACACTGGACTGTCTCATTTACATTCCAAATCAACAAAAAATACATTAAGAAATGTCTTGCGCAAGAGCTTCCGGATATAGAGAGTAAGTCAATATGAAATCCAAATCTCTTTCACGCTTTTGCTGTTCTGATTTTGTTTTCACACTTGTTCGATACAGCTGTCGCCACCACCCTTTTCCCCTCTTCCTCTCTCTCACCCGCTCCCTCTCCTTCGTCCTCTCTTCCTCTCTCCCGCGCGAGCGCCGACCCCGACTGCGCGCGCGCCTCTGCCGACTGCGCGACCAGCGACCGGGCGCCGCCATCTCTCCCTCTCGCCTGTTGTCTCTCTGTCCTCGCGCTCACTCGACGCGCGCTTCCGAGTCCTCTGCGCGACTTGACAGGACTCTTTCTCCTCCGCCGAGTCCGCCTCTGCCAAGCCGCTTCCGCCCCGTCGCTGACCTCTGCTCTGTCCTCGCTGGCAACGACGCTTCCGAAGAATCTCGGCCGCCCGATTCCTCTGTCTTCGTCATCAGCTTCCAGACTTTTAGGTTTGTAAATTAGGGGTTTTTTAATTGTTTTCTAAGGTTTGAAATTGTCATCTGATTTGGGGATTCCGATATCGTGGTTGTTTGGATTGATTTAGTTGGTGATTCATGGTTTTTGGTTGATTGAGATTTTAGGCTGACTTATTGATTGAGTTTCAATTAGATTGATTGATCTCATTATGATTTCAAGAGTGTGGATTGTTAATGGTGAAGTCCTACATCTTGGCATTGTGTAGAGTTCTTGTTTTGCTTAATTTCGGCTCGGCAGATCAAGTGGCGATCCAGCTGATGCGAAGACTTTTAGTTCAAGTTTCCGGAGCAGCTCCCTTGGAGAAGGATCTTGTAAAGAAGTTTAAGCGCATGCCTGATCATCTCAAGGTATCTCTCCTATATTTTTTTTTATACACATGTACCGTTGCAAGTCTTTTGTTTCACTGCTGAAATACAAGCTAATGATACGAAAGCAGGGAAACCCATCCATCCCAGAGAACAAGTTATTCAAATAAGTGCACTAAGAAACCAACGTAAAGAGATGGGGATATATGTGAATTTATAGGAGATACAAGATAACTTACGTATGCATAAATATGAATTAGCTTACAGTCACTAATATGGGAGATGTTAGCTTACAGTCACCAACGTATGTTACCATATTTCAGCTACTGCATCTTTTTTTCATGTTCAAGTTATCTTTCAACGTGAGATGTTAGCTTACAGTCATTTATATATATCTCATTAAGCTTTATATCGGATTTACAAAGCTAATATGGGCTTTGTAGGATCATAACATACGTTTGATATTTTCCTCTGAATATTCCGAAAATAAAGAAAGATGAATTTGTATAAGTATACGGAAAGAGTACATGACGTGAAACCATACAATTTGAATAAGAAAGTGGTTTCACGTCAGCAGGAAGCGAAAGACAGCTGGCATGTTTTAGAAGTTATCTTGTAAAGGGTGTAAATAATGACTTTTGTAGAGTTCTTCTCTGGTATCCAGTTGTGTTTCAGCTTGTAGTTAAGTTGCAATGGAACAAACATATTTGTTCAAATCTGTAGCCTTTACTGGTTATATATGTTTGGGTTGTTGCTATTATCGGTGTAAATGTCAATATTTCTCTTCCGATGTTTGCCAGGTTCATTACAGAAATGCAAAAAGCTTTACGTTGTTCACTTGTCGGAGAGAGAGTACTCGCAATTCCGTTGTTTGAGCTCTACGACAACGTCCAGGTACAGAGGTTATGGGATTAGGTTGTGAAAGTTTAGTTCATACTTCATATTATGATTTTGTTTTCTGTATATAGTATGTTTTCCTTGACTTTTAAAGAATACACACAGAAAGCTCATTGACTTTTTAAAAAATAATATGCTTTCCTTGAAGTAGCTACAATTTTTTTTTTTTTTTTGACAAACTTTCTGCAGAACAATTTGATGGATATAGGTATATAGTATGGTCTATGGTGTTGTGCACTTGTAGTAGAGAATCAAATACCGAGTACGAAATTGAATTGATTCACAGTATTTTATTGTATGCGTGATCTGTTTTACATTTATATACGTATATATGCATTGATTTTTTAATGTCAACAATGCTTTCCTTGAAGTAGCTACAATTTTTTTTTTTTTTTTGACAAACTTTCTGCAGAACAATTTGATGGATATAGGTATATAGTATGGTCTATGGTGTTGTGCACTTGTAGTAGAGAATCAAATACCGAGTACGAAATTGAATTGATTCACAGTATTTTATTGTATGCGTGATCTGTTTTACATTTATATAAGTATATATGCATTTATTTTTTTATGTCAACAATGCTGGTTTAACGAAAATTATGCAGAACTTTAATAAAACCATAATGTATAAAAATTTAAAGAGTTATATTTTTTTATTGGCAACAATTTAACCAAAAATAGTCGCATGGCTGTAGATACTTAAAGACACGTAATTGCTGAAATTAGTTAAATAAAATAGGGGAACACACTCTCAACACATTAATTTAGCACTTCCTCATCATAAAATATTTATGTACCAAAAATATCGAATATACAAAATATCAAAGCAGCTTACAAATACTTTTATAAATGCAAATAATACATATTTATGTCACAAAACCCTCTACTGAGATTCGATTTTTTTTTCTTTAATCAATACCGATACTTATATGTACTCGGTATTAGTTGTTCCTGAGATCAATTAATGTCTTAGAGGCCATTATGTCTATTCGCGCAAGTCCTTTAGCAAAAGAGAGCAGTAATTGCCTCACTATATCTTTGCTTGGTTTTCTCTCTAACAACCCAAAAAGTCCCAAGACATCTGACAGCAATTCTTTGAGCGTCTAAATGAGCATGTTTTGCCTGCAGTTTAGACAGCATAAAAAAAATGTTGGCACTTTCAAATCATGAGCATAAAAGTTTTCTTTGAGCCACTTTTCATATAACTTATATCCTCGGGACAAAAAAATTGGAAAGTAACCATACATAAAGGAAATGCTAAATCGTAGTTACTGTATCAAAATCAAATTTTTATATTTAGAAAATCTAAATCAGATTCAATTTAGATTCCACCAGACGTATGGGAAACCACCAGTATGTATCCACTTCTTTGATAATTGTGTGATCTTGTTTATTTTACAAGTTTATGTTGTGCATACATGTACATTTTTCTCTCAACCATTAAATCCTCTGCCAATCAAAATTCAGGAAATGTTGTTTTGCTCCAGAGTTGTTGGGTCTTGTTTGGGTGTTGGGCTCTTGTACTGTAACTTTTACCTTTTCCTTTAAATACAAAAAAAAAGAAAAAGAAAAAAGAAAAAAAAAATCACGAAATGTCAAAATTTGGTTAAGCATCTTGAAAAAAAATAAAATTTGGTTGGATTGGACATTGGGCATTGTATACGGAATCGATTTGGCCATTGTGCAGATCACTGTTAATTCTGTGCTACCATGCATATTACAATAGTATTGGATCAACTGATATAGGTTTTCTGTAGCAGGTTTAAACGTCCAATGCACTTGTCATCGCCGTGGCATTGCAGGATTGTCAACACCAGTTTTACTTCTGAATCTTACTTCCGCACATGAACAAAATGGCTGAAGAAGGTTAGCCATTATATTTTCTAACGTCTTCTTTTTTTACGGTGCACTTTTATCACAATTGTCAGTCTTTTACTATGCTTACATGACCTTGGTGTCTGTTCATTCTTGGTATGTTGGTGTCCTTTTTAGGACCGGAAGATTCTATATTATCGGCTACAATATTAGCTTCATATCGCCACTCCACTCGGTCGAGAAAATATAAAAAGGTCTGTTTATGGTTTTTCTTTCTAAACTACTCTCTTCAACGGTTCCAAAATGCGCATCATATAGTATAAATGTCTTCTACAGTCAAAAATCATTTAGTTGTGTTAAATTAGCTACCTCTTACAATGACGCTCATCAAAATAATTGCTTTCGTATCTTTTCTGTACCGGAAACTCCGGTCCTCTGAACCTCCATCAATCGTATCGAAATGTATGAGTAAGCGTAATCTTGGCTTACAGAATCCTGTACATCGGCCCTTCAATTTAAGTATGTCTTTATTATTTTACATTTGTCATCTTTTTAATATTTCAATTTATATTAGTTGCTTTTTGAAGCACTGACTGTATAATGCATTATCTTTTCCCTATACTTAATAAGCAGGTAATGACGACGCATCCACATCCGACGCTATTGGTGATTCCATTTCTTCAGACATGATGTTAAGTACCTATTTAGGTTTGACCACTACCCGACCTTTGGAAACGTATTACCACAAAACACATTTACTGAGTTTTGTCCTTTCTGTTTTCACCTTTAAATTAGATTACTCTAAATAATAACCCAATTTCGTGTTTTGTCTATTTTTTTTTCCATTTTGGTGTAATTTTAGATTGTGAATGTTTTCCAACATAACTACATGATTTTTTCCATGATGCCGCTTGAGTTATTAAAGCTTTGCCTAATATGAGTTCAGCTGTCTATTATAATTTTTTGAGTTGTTTTAGTTTAACATAAGAGATTGAAATACCCTCATTGAATTTGAGTTTTTGGGCTATTTATATACAATAGTTTTTTTAAAAATTCATTTGCTTGTGTTACTAAGTATTCCAGGAAGCCTAATGAATTAATTTTAAAGGTCATTTTAGCTATCATGTCTTTTTAGGGCTATTCTGATCTGGAGAAAGCTGCAATCAATAGGAAAAAACCCCATTTCTCGAAAGGAAGAACTTGAAATTCTTTTTCCTTTCCCCAGCCTTTTTTTTACCATTAGCAAGAACTTGTTTCAGTTGCGGATCATAAGGAATTCGAACAACTGTCTATGTTTTATTTTCTTATTACATTAATAACTTCATGTTTCTTTACAGCAAACTCTTCCTCTCCTATCAACCACACAGTCACACCCAAATGGTAAATATATGCTTTTCTATATTCAACTTATACCATATTTCCTTTACGCTACACGCTTTTACAACTTGTGTTCATTTTATGCTGCTTACTTTTACTATCATGTTGGTACAACAAGTTGTAGTTATCCCTGCCTAATAACGTAATAAATACGTACTGCAGGAGCACGGACTTCTACTGACACCACTTCTGAATCTGTTCCTTCAGAAACGGTACTGAGTACTTTTCTGGCGTTGAAGAATAAGAACTCTTCCATAAAGGTACAAGAATATGTACATCAATTATTTATAAATACAGTATTTATTTTCATGGCGATTCCATCATAAAGAAACATGTTTTCGGGAAAACCTTCCTTTCTCTTGAGAATACTAGGATTTGGAAAAAAATACTTCCCAGTACGCAGGTAGAAACATAGTTTTTTTTTTTTCCCCGTTTTCTATCGTAAATTGTTAGTAACTGATTACATATCCAAGCAAATGTTTTGTAGATATTATTAGTAACTGTCAAGAAATGAAAAATCAAATACAAACTAAATGGTTGGGGACGTGCTATTTTAATCCTTGTTTTAACTTAAACTTCTGCCACGTTACTTGTTAATATTGTCAAATTTCAGGAAAAAAATGTTTTCCCAATAGAAATAGCTTAGACAAAAAATTAAAATGTTAATTGATCGGGGATCAATTGTATTTTTAGAATAGTATATAGGTTACCAACACTTGCTCTTGCATTGTTTTTACATTATGTATTTTTCAGGCAAATAAGAAATTAACGACGACATGCGAACGGTCTAAGGTCCCCTACATGTCTGCACGCCAATTATTCTTTGCGCAAGAGCTTCCGGATATAGAGAGTAAGTCAATATGAAATCCAAATCTCTTTCACGCTTTTGCTGTTCTGATTTTGTTTTCACACTTGTTCGATACAGCTGTCGCCACCACCATTTTCCCCTATTCCTCTCTCTCACCCGCTCCCTCTCCTTCGTCCTCTCTTCCTCTCTCCCACGCGAGCGCCGACCCCGACTGCGCGCGCGCCTCTGCCGACTGCGCGACCAGCGACCGGGCGCCGCCATCTCTCCCTCTCGCCTGTTGTCTCTCTGTCCTCGCGCCCACTCGACGCGCGCTTCCGAGTCCTCTGCGCGACTTGACAGGACTCTTTCTCCTCCGCCGAGTCCGCCTCTGCCAAGCCGCTTCCGCCCCGTCGCTGACCTCTGCTCTGTCCTCGCTGGCAACGACGCTTCCGAAGAATCTCGGCCGCCCGATTCCTCTGTCTTCGTCATCAGCTTCCAGACTTTTAGGTTTGTAAATTAGGGGTTTTTTAATTGTTTTCTAAGGTTTGAAATTGTCATCTGATTTGGGGATTCCGAAATCGTGGTTGTTTGGATTGATTTAGTTGGTGATTCATGGTTTTTGGTTGATTGAGATTTTAGGCTGACTTATTGATTGAGTTTCAATTAGATTGATTGATCTCATTATGATTTCAAGAGTGTGGATTGTTAATGGTGAAGTCCTACATCTTGGCATTGTGTAGAGTTCTTGTTTTGCTTAATTTCGGCTCGGCAGATCAAGTGGCGATCCAGCTGATGCGAAGACTTTTAGTTCAAGTTTCCGGAGCAGCTCCCTTGGAGAAGGATCTTGTAAAGAAGTTTAAGCGCATGCCTGATCATCTCAAGGTATCTCTCCTATATTTTTTTTTTATACACATGTACCGTTGCAAGTCTTTTGTTTCACTGCTGAAATACAAGCTAATGATACGAAAGCAGGGAAACCCATCCATCCCAGAGAACAAGTTATTCAAATAAGTGCACTAAGAAACCAACGTAAAGAGATGGGGATATATGTGAATTTATAGGAGATACAAGATAACTTACGTATGCATAAATATGAATTAGCTTACAGTCACTAATATGGGATATGTTAGCTTACAGTCACCAACGTATGTTACCATATTTCAGCTACTGCATCTTTTTTTCATGTTCAAGTTATCTTTCAACGTGAGATGTTAGCTTACAGTCATTTATATATATCTCATTAAGCTTTATATCGGATTTACAAAGCTAATATGGGCTTTGTAGGATCATAACATACGTTTGATATTTTCCTCTGAATATTCCGAAAATAAAGAAAGATGAATTTGTATAATGATACGGAAAGAGTACACGAAGTGAAACCATACAATTTGAATAAGAAAGTGGTTTCACGTCAGCAGGAAGCGAAAGACAGCTGGCATGTTTTAGAAGTTATCTTGTAAAGGGTGTAAATAATGACTTTTGTAGAGTTCTTCTCTGGTATCCAGTTGTGTTTCAGCTTGTAGTTAAGTTGCAATGGAACAAACATATTTGTTCAAATCTGTAGCCTTTACTGGTTATATATGTTTGGGTTGTTGCTATTATCGGTGTAAATGTCAATATTTCTCTACCGATGTTCGCCAGGTTCATTACAGAAATGCAAAAAGCTTTACGTTGTTCACTTGTCGGAGAGAGAGTACTCGCAGTTCCGTTGTTTGAGCTCTACGACAACGTCCAGGTACAGAGGTTATGGGATTAGGTTGTGAAAGTTTAGTTCATACTTCATATTATGATTTTGTTTTCTGTATGTTTAATGCTTCATAGAGAAGAAAAGGGACTCACCCTTTATATTATAAGGGAAACATAGCATGTCACAAACAAGAGGCTCCTACTGAGATGGGAAATTCCGGGCATATATATATATTTCCTACTTATCATTTTGTTTATGGTGTTGTAGTTTCCTGAAATCATTGACCAAGGGTCCACAAACAGGAAGAAGTGAGGCTGTCACAGCATGACTGATGTAGAGCGTAATATAGGAAAGAGAGATAATCGCAAATTGCAATATTGACTTCTTTTTACTATTTCATAAAATCTACCAAATTACATCAATGGAGAATAATACTTATAGAGTTGAAAAGGGCGTAAAAAAGGAAATAAACCATAATCAATGCACCAAATTCTAAAATTGAAATGAAATAAAACTGATCACAATTGATGCTCATAATTCGTCCGGAGTGGAGAAAATTTGTCCTCGAATTTGTAAGGGTGTGTTTTTTTTCTTATGGACATTGAGAGGTTCACAAAGACTGATCTTCTCGGCCTTCACACGGGCGGTTTGTCGGGAGGCTTCTTGTTAGGAATCAACATGGAATCCACCTCGATTTTCTTTGTGTCCTCATCGATCCACGCTGAAATTTTAAGCCTGTTTCTAAGTTCTTATTTTCTTCATTAATTATCATTTTATTTCTTAATTATCTTTTACATTTTTCATTAATTTTTATTTGGTGAAAAAATTCTTCTATTTTTCTATTTTATTCTGTTCAAAATCAGCTCAGTTCTTATTTTCTTCTTTTCTTTTTAAATATTAACTATTTCGAAATAAACTATCGTTATTTTGAACAAAAGAAAGTGAAATAATTGTGAATGATGTTTTTCATTTTTCAAATATTATGTGAATGATTTTGAGGGCATTTTTGTTATTTCGAAAAACAGAGTTATGGAGTCTTCAATTTTAAAAGAGATAATTAAACAATAAACTTAGAATATTTATTATTTGATAGAAACCTCAGATACATGGATTAAAATTGCTCAGATAATACATTCAAACCAAGCCATTAAAACTAGTGATCAAACAAGCTCAACCTTACAAAGACGTCAATGACATTCTCTGCTTCCGTTCCTCTTTTGTACTCGCATTATATTATTATTATTTATAACTAGTTTCAGTTGAGCCAATTTGATCACCCATTAAAGCCTCTCTTTTTTCAGACACAGCTTATTTATGGCGCGACTCAGTAAAGCTAAAGATCGGGACACCATTTCCGGAAAGGAGATCTTGGTGGATCGATCGTCAATCCTTAAAAACGACCTCTTTCGAGATGGAATAGTGGAAAGTGAAGTTGTGGGGAATCCACTCGATGCCCTTGGAACCTTTCTTGTGGACTAATTTGCTTCGAGAATCGAGCATCAAATTATCGACCATATCGGCCAGATAAGCAGTTGTCAACCCGAGTCCTTTGCAAAAGACTCCACGATCTTCGGGAGAAGAATCTTTTGCTCTTTCTGCGCGAACAAGCTCGACCGGATGAGCACATCTCTTGCTTTTTCCATCTCCTCGAACACCCTTTTCCGAGTAAATACACGAACCTGAAATAAAAGTCAATACTTACTAGACGTGGTGCCCAAAAAAAAAAATTGTCCAAACTCCACATCAGATTGGATCACCAGCTTTTATTTGAAAAGGCACGTCCGGTTTGGTTTCAAGTAATGGAAACCGCAGTCCAAACGAAATCGTATCAGAAATTTTTTATTATTTTCAATTTGCAAGGATTTAAAACTTGTTAATTAAAGATGAATCCGTGCTTGTTTTAAGACTTGGTAGCATGGATGAAATTTATACGCCGCTTCATTTACTTGGAGTTTCGAAATTTGAAAAAAAGAAAAATTTAAACGTATCCAAAACGATAGTCTGGTTAAGATATCTTAACAAGTAAAAATTTATTTTTATTTTTTCTCAGGCACAATTCAGTCTCAATTTCAAACGATCTGGTCTAGTCCGGTTAAGATAATTAGCAATTAAAGACCCCTACTATGAAGATTACTAGGCCAACAAGTAAAGAAGAAATGTCAGGTGTACCGCGGGATCGGATTTGCTTCCCAAGCAAATCGAGAAGTGTAGAAGAGGCTCGATTCTTTGGATGGCAAAAGGTCTCCGAGCATCTCCAATTTTGAACCTGCTCTTTAACGAAAAAAGCATCCTCAACCACTGCTGATAAACAACAACAAAAAAAGGTAAGGCAAAAAAGCAATGATCAAACAGTTTCAATGATATTAATAAAATGAGAATCGGTTTTAATTGTCCCGGTCGAGGTAATCGACACCCTAGGATGGAATTCTGAATCGTATCGACGCTTATGGTATGACTTCCAAAGTTAAACGCGACCTAATTTACTCACATTCGAAAGATCATACCGAGGATAATTCAGAGGCTTAAATTAGATTAAAAAACACCAGGTTATACCAGAGGAACTTAGGTGATAATGTTGTATATCAAAGTGACGGCGACAGAAGAAAGAAAGTACGAATGAGTGAAATGCTATAGCTTCCATGCATTTCAAATCATCTGTGCTTTCTCTCTTCTGTCATCGTCTATAAACATATAGACCACCATGTTTCCTCTAATTAACAAAAACATAAATATAATAAATATGTATGTATATAAAAACATGCTGGCAGCTTCACTTTCTCAATTGTAAACATTAACAATCGGAACATATATGATATATACATATATTTATATATTACAAGTGCGGGACTCTTATGTGCGTGTGGGCATGAAATAATCGATTAGGTGGGCTTTATATTTATAGACGAAGATGACGCTGAGAAAGAGAAAGGAGAGAGAGGGGGAGAAGAAATATTAATACAATATTTATGGCTATTAAAAATGCTTCGCACGTCGGTTAGTCGGTACAACGACAACTGTCCAAACATTGACGACAAGAGAGAGAGAGAGAGAGAGAGAGAGAGAGAGAGAGAGAGAGATGGGTTGGGAGTCTTGGGACTTGGAACTCTTTGCTTTGGGGTGGTGGTGTATTTATAGTGGAGGAAAAAAAAGAGGGTATATTAAATGAGCCGTTGATTAATTCAAAAAGCACATACTTTACGATGTATTTATATTATTATTGGAGAAGAAATATTAATACAATATTTATGGCTATTAAAAATGCTTTGCACGTCGGTACAACGACAACTGTCCAAACATTGACGACAAGAGAGAGAGAGAGAGAGAGAGAGAGAGAGCTGTACTATTCATAAATTAATAACACAATAAAAAAATAAAAATAGCAGCAGGGTTTCGTAGCACAAACAATAAATTTGTGCATTGTTTGAGTTGTTTACTCGAATTTCGAGGAAGAAGACGCTGAGAAAGAGAAAGGAGAGAGAGGAGGAGAGAGCAATAAATTTGGCCCACCTAACTTTCTTACCGATTAAATTGTATGAGTAAAAAAAAATGACTGATCGCTTTACATCTAATTAGAAAGGAATGGTACCAAAATAAAGGTAAAAGTCACCACGCACGTTTTAAACTTGTTGGGGGTTCTAGTATGCTTTACGCCTTTACCTCTCTTTTGTCTCTTCTCATGTGGCTTGTCTGTCATTTATCTGATTTAATTAGATTTAATTATGATAGTAATAACCAACCAGATGCATTCCCCCTTTTAAAGAAAAAAGAAAAAACAAAAAAAAGAGTTGCATAATGATAATGTTAATAATAAAAACCAATCTGAGCCGACAGTATAGACATCTGTAATATATATAATAGTTCTTTTTTTTCTTCGTTAAAACTGTAATATATTATTATTGGAGAAGAAATATTAATACAATATTTATGGCTATTAAAAATGCTTTGCACGTCGGTACAACGATAACTGTCCAAACATTGACGACGATCTAATGAACTTGAGCATATTTTTTATTTTATTTTGCTTATTAATAAACTAGGTGGACATTTTGCTTGCTTAGCTTTTCATTAACACCGCTTTGTTGTTGTTTTTTTTGTTTTTGCTTTTTTTTTTATTATTTGTAGGGAATTACATTAAATTATATTAATGAGAAATGTTGATATAAAAAAGCTTGAAGTTCATACGAACGTGATAAATGGTAAATAAATAAAAAAACATATCATGAGGTAAAATCATCGTAACAAAATAACTCTTCGAATAGTTAATAAAAAAATTTCGATTGAAAAACATAGTTAGCTAAATTTATATAAAAATAAATCTCAATATGTCCGAATTTCAAAAAATAGATTTGATGATGGATAAAACTTTGGATTAGAATCCCAGAGAAGAGCATAATCAGAATATTAAATATTAACTATAAAGTAAACAAATATAATAAAATAAATAAAACTATCTGAACATAACTTTACGAGTAATAAATCATTTTTCAATGGAATAACAAAGCGAATAGGTATTTAGTTGCAATTAAATCTCAGTAACTATTGATCTAAAAATAATATTGATGATGAATAAAAAATCCATGTAATCATCCAAGAGTACGAATTCACAATTTAGAAGACAAAAATGAAATTTACAGAATTGGTATACAAAGTGATGAAAATGATTATTTAGGATGTCAATAATTAAAAATATTTAATTTAAATTTTGTAAATAATTTGACTAAAAGTTAAATACACATATTTTAAATATTTTTCTCTTTAAATAATTTAGTATTCATTTATAATAAAATAAATTTGATAAATTATAAAGATAAAATTAATAATTTTACATTATTAGTGAGATTGTATATAAGTCACGCTCTCAGGCAAGGAAGGAAGGGTGCAATATGCACCCCTTTTAAGCACGCAATTGATGATAATTCTCATTAAGTTAACAATTAATTAAATAACTGTTAAGCCGTTTTTTGGTTTTAACATTTGAGTACACGTGGTGGGCCTGGAATAGTCACGTGCCTAGTATTGGATCGGCCCAAATTACTTTTCGAGAGTCCAAAGGGCTCAAGGAAGTTCGGGACAAAGCCCAAAGCGTCCAAGAGCTTCAGAGGATCTTAGAATCGCAAAGAGGGAAATAATGCTTTGCTTTCTTCTTCGTCGGGAATGCGTTCTTCGTCTTTGATTCCTGGCCTGGAGGTTGAGCCTACCTGGAGGTCGAACCTGCCTGGAGGTCGAGCTCGCCTGGAAGTCGAGCCTGGCCTGGAGGTCGACCCTGGCTGGAGGTCGAGCCTGCCTGGAGGTTGAGCTCGTCTGGGGGGTCGAGCTCGCCTGGAGGACGAGCCTGGCCTGGAGGTCGACCCTGGCTGGAGGTCGAGCTCGCCTGGAGGTCGAGCTCGCCTGGAGGTCGAGACTGGCCTGGAGGTCGACCCTGGCTGGAGGTCGAGTCTGGCCTGGAGGTCGACCCTGGCTGGAGGTCGAGCTCGCCTGGAGGTCGAGCCTGGCCTGTGGGGTTGAGCTCGCCTGGGGCGTCGAGCTCGCCTGGAGGCCGAGCCTGGCCTAGAGGTCGACCCTGGCTGGTGTTGTCAATGGTGCCCACAAGAAGAGTTGTAGTCTTTATTTTGAACATTTGATGTAATAAAGTCTCATAAAGACTCTTGCTTGTAATTGCCTATTCATTCATTAATAAAGTTGAAACGTTCATTCAATCTTCCTTGTCTGAAGCTTTATGATAAAACCATAGTCTTTTAGTCCATAAACAAACTTAACAACTTACGAAGAGACAAATGTAGATTTGCATGAACAAACTCTTCGTAGTTTGCTTAAAACGATATATTCGCAATCTTAGGGTCAAAGGACTATTGACCTCAGTATGATTGTTAGAAGAATCTATGATGTCTGGTTATGAGGCATTGAGAGTTAGGAACTCTATAGTTCTTCTAGGTATCTTCCGAAGGTACTGAATTGACCAGTGCACTTCTAGAGACAAGATAAGAACAAACCATTTAACCTCTTATGTCTCGAAGTCACTATGTATGAATTGCATCATGCTTACCTTAATCCTGAAATGAGACATGCCATTTCACACCTTAGTATTCTCATTTGAGAAAGTCAAAGTTCGGACTCACTATGTGATTCCGAACAAGGCCTATTGGTGAAGTACTAAGTTGTGAGTCTGTCATGAGTAACTTTGTGAAGTTCTCATAGATATGGAATTCATGTACAAGATTGCTGAAATGCAATGTATGTCACCTCATGCTTTGTTCCTTGGAGTGTGAATAAATGAACTGGCCAGTGTCCAAATTGAGTCTTGACTCTTTTGGATGAAACAATGTGACTTGTTAGCTCCTCGTCAATACATTGTTTCTAACTTATTCACAAGCGACAAAGGAGTTGAGGAAATAACAGCTAGAAGGGTAAAATGGTAATTTAGTAAATCCCGACTAGCTGATGACATTCATGAAGGGTAAACATAGATAATATTCAGTGGATCCGCTCATCATAATTAGGTCGAATTCTTGAGTAGAAAATAAATTCATTTGAACCGAGAGATTTTCAGTGTCAGCTCTTTAGTGGAGTCAGTTGGCATTAAGCTAAACTTGGAAAAGGTTTGTGAACTTTTGAGTCCAAGTGTTTAGCTAAAGCTTTGTTCATTTGGGTCCATGAGGTCACTGTCACGAATCACATCGATAGGAATAGTTAAACTGGAAGCTAAGCCAAAACAAGAACGAAAATAGTTAAAAGGGTATTTTTGTCTTTTGAGACATAAGGATGAAATGGATGTCAATAAATTTTGACAAGTTCATTTGATGACTTAATGTCACTCGGCCATAATATGATTAATTGGGCCTTGTGAATTAATTTCATTTCATAAGAATTTTATTGAAAACTCTTAATGGGCCTTTTTCATGTTCTCATGAATAAATGAAGAAGCTTCTAGAAGCTCCTTCTAGAAGTGAAATGGGCGCCCATAATACCCAAGGAAAGAGAGTTTATTTTGTGCATAAATGTATTTAGATACTTGCCAAAAGAAAAAGAGGAAACAAATTTCCCACACATGCTTGTAGGAAATTCGGCCAAGTGAGAAAAGGGAAAGCCAAGGAACAAAAAAGGAAACAAATCCTAGCCTCTAGGAGGCAGCCTTGGGCGCCCAACATGAAATGGGAAATGAAGGATTTTTGCTCATGAATATGTGATATTCTATAGAAGAGGAAACTACCTTATTGAAGGTGAGACCTCTCCTATAAATAGGAGCCCCATTTCCTCACAATTCATTCATCCAAGTTTAAGAGATTTGAGAGACTCTCTCTCTAGAACTTGGCCGAAGTCCTCTTCTCTCTCTCTCTAGTTTATTTTCGGTTTTCTCTTGTCTTGGCACCTAGGTCCTCACTCGACCTAGTCTTTAGCTCTGCGACTTCGAGACTCGTTCTCAAGTCGTAGTGTTTAAAAGTGCCCACTCACTAATTCCTTCTTTTCGAGTGATTTAGTGATAGAAACTTTCGTGGTTGCTCGAGTTCCCGAGGAAAGAAAAGAGAGACGTGCTGCGAGGGGAGACGAACGTTGCCAACCTTCCAAAGGCTCATCAACGTTCAAGCATCAAAAGGTTAGTAACTTTTATAGCTCATATTAGTTTTTATTTACATGCATATGCTCTTGTCTAGGTTAGTAAAAACTAGTTTTACTTAAAAAGAAAATTTTTAAAATTCCGCCGCTTAACGAAGCGTTAAACTTTTTCTCAAACCCTAGATCGATTCCAACAAATGGTATCAGAGCTATGGTCAAAGGAATGCATGTGCATGTTTTTAAAATTATGAGCTTGAAAATCGTTTTCAAAAGTTTACTAATTTTGTGACAAGTTAGAATTGTAATCTTAGATTTTTTTTAATTTATTGCTCATGCCTTTAAATTAAAAACCATGTTGATTTTCTATAAGTTTGGGATGATGTTAAAACACATTAGAATCAGTTCTAAAAGTTTTTATTTTTTTATATTGAAAAACGTGTTTTAAAGGTTTGAGAATTTTCGAGTAAATTTTGTGACTAGTTTTGTTTTCTTGCTAGTTTCGTTTATTTACTTGAATCGTTTTATGCATGTTGTTTTTTCTTTTATTTTTTTATGTTATTACCCTGCTAATAAAACACAAATAAAAGCTTTAAACAACTTCATAAAACGTTCCGTTACACTCGATTCTTTTTCGCATCTAAAAGGACAAAGCTTTAATTTATTTCTTTTTCTTCGAGCTGGAATGTAAACCCGCATTAAAAGCGGCATAACTCTCTGCTCAGAAATCTAAATTTAATGATTCTTGAATCAAATTAAAGCTCTGTCTGTCCTCTGTCCAATGCCACCGGTTTCGGCTCAAAAGGACATCGGAGCCGCCGGTTATGGCGATTTTACTCCGAGGTGCGCGGCTGTCTGAAACTCCAGTTTTTTAGAAATCCGGATTTTCAAACCCCACTACGATGAGTTATATAACTCTAATGAGAAAACTTTCTTGAGCAAAAATGTTTTTCATATGATTATAAACATGATGTGTAAAGATTAAAAGTTTTGTTTTTGGAAAGATTAATTGAAATTGAATTTTTACAAAACTAGTTTGAATTTTGAAAAACCGTTTTCACTTTCAAACTTGAAAATATTTTGTCATCCAAATCAAATAAATTTTCAAAATGTTTTCAAAACTATATCTATATCACATATGTTCAAAATCTATATGCTCTTGAAATTTTGAGTGGGAGGTCTCTTTGTAGACAAAACCGAAAAATAAAAAGATGTGTAATCTCAAACTTTCAAGTGTTCGAGTGAGTTGAAGTTCACACTTCCCTCACGCACTTTCCCGAAATAGAAAATAGGAAAAGATCGAGTATGTCCCTTGTGCCTTTATGCACTAATACTGCTCTGAACATGTCGATCTAGGATTCTCTTCTAGTTGTCCGCTCTGTCGCTCTCTAACTAGGAAATCTGTTTCCGAACTTAAAAGAGTCGATGAACCATCTCCAAAAACTAAGTGGGAGGGTTATACTCGTTGTTTGTAACCCGCGATCCCCAACACTAATGAAAGATGCAATAACGTGGGACTAAGAGCCGCTCTTGCGACCCTCACTTAAATGTGAGTACTCCAAGGCGTTGTTGCTTCGATCATTGCTCAATGAGCTACGTCCGAGAATGATGCAATGATGGCAAGGCCTCCCCTTGGGGGATTGTTTTTCAAAGCTGATCTTTTGGACTAAGTGGTTGGTTGCACACTTAGGCTCAATCCCTAGTATCCTTCCTTAAGGCTCTGCGAAAGGATATGAGTGATCAAACCAATTTACAAGGTGGCTAGTCAAAATGATGTACTGACATCTTGGCTTAGCATTAATGATGTGTCATTTACTTATAAATGGAGATTTTTTGCGGCCTTCTCTTGAGGGAGTAAATTATCGTTTGGTTTATAACACCTTTGGGTTTTACAAAAGTCTTAATGAAACTTAAATCCTAAACCAAAGACTAATCATAAACTTGTTTCAACTGTTATAGGCAATATGTCTCTCAACCCTCTCTCAACAATTCTTTCCTCGAATAAACTCGAAGGCGACAATTACGTCGACTGGAAACGTAACCTCGACATAGTCCTTACTGTCGACAAGCACAAATGGGTTCTCACCACCCCCTGTCCTCAAACGAATGATGATTCGACGCAAGAGGAGAAAGACGTCCTGGCGGCCTGGCTTCGATCCGATGAGATTGCGAGATGCTATATTTTGGCATCAATGAACAATGTGTTGCAACAACAACATCGTGATTTCGAAACTGCCACCGATATGCTCTACAATCTCCATGAGATGTTTGGAGGGCAAGGACGTCAAGCTAGGCAACAAGCGGTCCGACAATTCATGAACTGTCGTATGAAGGCTGGAACTCCCGTTAGAGATCATATGATGCTGATCATTAGCTATCTCAACGAGATGGAGATTCTTGGATCTGAGATTGATGGGGAGACTAAAATAGATATGATCTTGGAAACTCTCCCCGAAACCTTTGATACCTTCAAATTGAATTATTCCATGAACAAGCTGGAGTACACTGTTACCGAGCTCATGAAGGAACTTCAAACCGCTGAGGCACTCACTAAGAAAAAGAGGGCTCAAGGAGAAGTACATGCTACTGCCTCCACCTCTGGATCTAAGAAGAGACCTCGCAACGCCGAGAAGAAGAACCAACCTAAGGTTCAAGCGAAGAAGAAGGCGCAAAAGGCTCCGAAGGTGGACAAGTCTAAAGACAAGTGCCACCACTGCAACGAGCCTGGTCACTGGCGTAGGAACTGTCCCGCCTACCTCAAAACCAAAGCTAAAGGTATTGTACTTGTTACTGAAGCCTGTTTAGTAGCTGATAATGTATCATCGTGGATTATTGACTCCGCTGCTACTAACCATATTTGCTGCTCCTTGACTGGTTTTAGGAAAAGCAAAAGCTTAGAGGATGGCGACTTCTGCTTCAAGTGGGGTGATGAGAGCGTGGTGTCTGCGAAGGCTGTGGGATCCGTGACGCTATCTTTTGAAGATCGAACTTTAAATTTGAATAATGTTTATTATGTTCCTTCCTTTGGGAAAAACCTAGTATCTGTTGCTCAACTTTTCGAGCAAGATTATTATTTAAAGTTTATAAAGAATGGAATTCGTATTTCTTTTTCTAATTCTTTCGTCACTGATGCATGTATGAAGAATGGTCTTTTTTACATCTATCCCACTCAACCTTCTCTTTTAGACACCGAAATAGATAACGATCTAATTAGGGAGCCAAAGAGGATCAAACTTTCTGAATCCTCCGATCTAACAAAATCAACATACCTCTGGCACTTAAGACTTGGTCATATCAGTCTAGATAGGATTAAGAGACTTGTGAGGGATGGTCCACTCCAAGCCTCTGCAATAGGTTCACTACCTACTTGTGAATCCTGCGTAGAAGGAAAAATGACTAAGCGACCTTTCTCCGATAAGGGTCGAAGAGCCACTGAGTTGCTGGAACTAATACATTCTGATGTATGTGGTCCGCTCAACCAACAGGCACGTGGAGGATACGAATACTTCGTTACCTTCACTGATAATTACTCAAGATATGGGTTTGTCTATTTGCTTAAACACAAATCCGAGACCTTTAACGTATTTAAGGTCTTTAGGGCTTTAGTGGAAAAGCAAACTGGCAAAGTGATCAAAACCCTTCGATCTGATCGAGGTGGTGAGTATATGTCTGGAGAGTTCGATGACTTTCTTAAAGAAGAAGGTATCGCTTCTCAGCTTACCGCGCCTGGCACACCTCAACAAAACGGAGTGTCAGAGAGAATAAACCGAACTCTTATGGAGATGGTTAGATCAATGATGAGTTACTCATCACTCCCGCTTTCCTTTTGGGGATATGCCCTCGAAACAGCCGCTTATATTCTGAACCAAGTTCCGTCCAAAACGGTTCCTGGTACTCCTTATGAACGATGGACTGGCCGTAAAGTGAATCTTGGCCGCATCCGAATTTGGGGTTGCCCTGCACACGTGCTAAGGCAAAAGACTAGCAAGTTGGCTAGTAGGTCAGAATTGTGCCTGTTTGTAGGATATCCGAAGGAAACCAAAGGTTTTACTTTCTATAGTCCCGAGGACGATAAGACTTTCGTTAGCACGAATGCTCGTTTCCTCGAGGAGGACTTTATGAAGGATGCGAAACCTAGAAGCAAAATTGTGCTTGAAGAAAAGTTGGGTGAGGAAGCTTCTACCTCATCTGTAAGAACTGTTCTTACCCCAACTGAAACACAACCTAACTCGTCAGAATCTCGTCAAGTAGTACTTAGACGTAGTGGGAGGGCTACTCAAAAGCCTGACAGGTACATGTCTTATGGAGACTCTCTTGTAGCCGTCTCCTACATGGATGATCCTGTTTCCTATAGCCAAGCAATGGCTTGTTCTGAATCAAACCTTTGGCTTGACGCCATGAAAGTTGAGATGCACTCGATGTATGTCAACAAAGTCTGGAAACTTGTAGACCTTCCTGAAGGGATTAAACCCGTAGGGTGTAAGTGGATATACAAGAAGAAAAGGGGTCCTGATGGGAACGTTGAGACGTTCAAAGCACGACTTGTGGCAAAGGGTTATACCCAACAAGAAGGGATTGACTATGAAGAAACCTTCTCGCCAGTCGCGATGCTTAAATCCATCCGCATACTCCTATCCATAGCTGCAGCTCTCGACTATGAGATCTGGCAAATGGATGTCAAGACAGCCTTTCTGAATGGCAATCTTGACGAGCGCATTTACATGGCTCAACCAGACGGTTTCGTGGATAAAGGTCAAGAGACCAAGGTTTGTGAGTTGCTTAAATCCATTTATGGACTAAAGCAAGCATCTAGGTCATGGAATATTAGATTCGATGAAACTGTAAAGAGCTTCGGCTTTGAACAGTCAATAGATGAGCCTTGTGTTTACAAGTTAATACACGAAGGCAAAGTTGTGTTTCTGGTACTATATGTCGATGATATACTACTCATTGGTAATGACGTGGGTAAGTTATCTGAGGTTAAGGTCTGGCTAGCAAAGCAATTCGATATGAAGGATCTAGGAGAAGCCGCGTACATTCTGGGAATCCAAATCTTTCGAGATAGGAAAAACCGGACCCTGTCGCTCTCTCAAGCATCTTATATTGATAAGGTGATGGATCGCTTCTCGATGCAAGACTGCAAGAGGGGTCAAACACCCTTTAGGCATGGAGTTTCACTCTCTAAGGACCAGTCTCCCAAGACTGCACAAGAGATTGAAGACATGAGGAAAATTCCTTACGCCTCTGCCGTAGGAAGCCTCATGTATGCTATGCTTTGCACCCGACCTGATATATGTTTCGCCGTTGGCGTAGTTAGTCGTTTCCAATCCAACCCTGGACCCGAGCACTGGATTGCTGTTAAGCATGTTCTTAAGTATCTTCGAAGAACTAGGAACTTGATGCTTACATACTCAGGTACTGACCTGACTATGACGGGATATACCGACTCCGATTTTCAAGCGGATAAGGATTCCAGGAAATCCACTTCGGGATCTGTGTTCATCCTTAATGGTGGAGCTGTTGTGTGGAGAAGTATTAAGCAATCTTGCATTGCTGACTCCACAATGGAAGCAGAATATGTGGCTGCTTGTGAAGCATCCAAAGAGGCTGTATGGCTTAGAAAGTTCCTTAAGTATTTGGAAGTTGTTCCAAACGTCGACGAGCCCATGACCCTTTATTGTGATAATAGTGGGGCTGTCGCTAACTCAAAGGAACCTAGAAGCCATAAGCGCTCTAAGCATATTGAGAGGAAATACCATTTGATTCGAGAGATCGTGCAGCGCGGAGACGTGGAAGTGAAGAAGATCTCAACGGTGGACAACCTCGCAGATCCATTCACCAAGGCCCTAGCGAACAAGGTCTTCGACCAACATCGTGAGGGATTAGGCATGAAGGACTACACACACCTTCTTTGAGTCAAGTGGGAGTTTGTTGTCAATGGTGCCCACAAGAAGAGTTGTAGTCTTTATTTTGAACATTTGATGTAATAAAGTCTCATAAAGACTCTTGCTTGTAATTGCCTATTCATTCATTAATAAAGTTGAAACGTTCATTCAATCTTCCTTGTCTGAAGCTTTATGATAAAACCATAGTCTTTTAGTCCATAAACAAACTTAACAACTTACGAAGAGACAAATGTAGATTTGCATGAACAAACTCTTCGTAGTTTGCTTAAAACGATATATTCGCAATCTTAGGGTCAAAGGACTATTGACCTCAGTATGATTGTTAGAAGAATCTATGATGTCTGGTTATGAGGCATTGAGAGTTAGGAACTCTATAGTTCTTCTAGGTATCTTCCGAAGGTACTGAATTGACCAGTGCACTTCTAGAGACAAGATAAGAACAAACCATTTAACCTCTTATGTCTCGAAGTCACTATGTATGAATTGCATCATGCTTACCTTAATCCTGAAATGAGACATGCCATTTCACACCTTAGTATTCTCATTTGAGAAAGTCAAAGTTCGGACTCACTATGTGATTCCGAACAAGGCCTATTGGTGAAGTACTAAGTTGTGAGTCTGTCATGAGTAACTTTGTGAAGTTCTCATAGATATGGAATTCATGTACAAGATTGCTGAAATGCAATGTATGTCACCTCATGCTTTGTTCCTTGGAGTGTGAATAAATGAACTGGCCAGTGTCCAAATTGAGTCTTGACTCTTTTGGATGAAACAATGTGACTTGTTAGCTCCTCGTCAATACATTGTTTCTAACTTATTCACAAGCGACAAAGGAGTTGAGGAAATAACAGCTAGAAGGGTAAAATGGTAATTTAGTAAATCCCGACTAGCTGATGACATTCATGAAGGGTAAACATAGATAATATTCAGTGGATCCGCTCATCATAATTAGGTCGAATTCTTGAGTAGAAAATAAATTCATTTGAACCGAGAGATTTTCAGTGTCAGCTCTTTAGTGGAGTCAGTTGGCATTAAGCTAAACTTGGAAAAGGTTTGTGAACTTTTGAGTCCAAGTGTTTAGCTAAAGCTTTGTTCATTTGGGTCCATGAGGTCACTGTCACGAATCACATCGATAGGAATAGTTAAACTGGAAGCTAAGCCAAAACAAGAACGAAAATAGTTAAAAGGGTATTTTTGTCTTTTGAGACATAAGGATGAAATGGATGTCAATAAATTTTGACAAGTTCATTTGATGACTTAATGTCACTCGGCCATAATATGATTAATTGGGCCTTGTGAATTAATTTCATTTCATAAGAATTTTATTGAAAACTCTTAATGGGCCTTTTTCATGTTCTCATGAATAAATGAAGAAGCTTCTAGAAGCTCCTTCTAGAAGTGAAATGGGCGCCCATAATACCCAAGGAAAGAGAGTTTATTTTGTGCATAAATGTATTTAGATACTTGCCAAAAGAAAAAGAGGAAACAAATTTCCCACACATGCTTGTAGGAAATTCGGCCAAGTGAGAAAAGGGAAAGCCAAGGAACAAAAAAGGAAACAAATCCTAGCCTCTAGGAGGCAGCCTTGGGCGCCCAACATGAAATGGGAAATGAAGGATTTTTGCTCATGAATATGTGATATTCTATAGAAGAGGAAACTACCTTATTGAAGGTGAGACCTCTCCTATAAATAGGAGCCCCATTTCCTCACAATTCATTCATCCAAGTTTAAGAGATTTGAGAGACTCTCTCTCTAGAACTTGGCCGAAGTCCTCTTCTCTCTCTCTCTAGTTTATTTTCGGTTTTCTCTTGTCTTGGCACCTAGGTCCTCACTCGACCTAGTCTTTAGCTCTGCGACTTCGAGACTCGTTCTCAAGTCGTAGTGTTTAAAAGTGCCCACTCACTAATTCCTTCTTTTCGAGTGATTTAGTGATAGAAACTTTCGTGGTTGCTCGAGTTCCCGAGGAAAGAAAAGAGATACGTGCTGCGAGGGGAGACGAACGTTGCCAACCTTCCAAAGGCTCATCAACGTTCAAGCATCAAAAGGTTAGTAACTTTTATAGCTCATATTAGTTTTTATTTACATGCATATGCTCTTGTCTAGGTTAGTAAAAACTAGTTTTACTTAAAAAGAAAATTTTTAAAATTCCGCCGCTTAACGAAGCGTTAAACTTTTTCTCAAACCCTAGATCGATTCCAACAGCTGGAGGTCGAGCCTGCCTGGAGGTTGAGCTCGCCTGGGGGGTCGAGCTCGCCTAGAGGTCGAGCTCGCCTGGAGGTCGACCCTGGCTGGAGGTCGGGCCTGCCTGGAGGTTGAGCTCGCCTGGGGGGTCGAGCTCGCCTGGAGGTCGACCCTGGCTGGAGGTCGAGCCTGCCTGGGGGTTGAGCTCGCCTGGGGGGTCGAGCTCGCCTGGAGGTCGACCCTGGCTGGAGGTCGAGCCTGCCTGGGGGTTGAGCTCGCCTGAGGGGTCGAGCTCGCCTGGAGGTCGACCCTGGCTGGAGGTCGGGCCTGCCTGGAGGTTGAGCTCGCCTGGGGGGTCGAGCTCGCCTGGAGGTCGAACCTGGCTGGAGGTCGATCCTGGGGGGTGTGACCGTGCTCTTCGTGAGCTGCCTACGCACCCGCTTTGCGGGATCAGGTCATGACGTAGTTCAGGGCAAGTGTGTTTGCTATGTGAATGGATTCTTGGATTTTTGTTTTTTTTCCTCCCGCCGAGAGGTGGCTCTCGGTTTTTGTTTATGATCCGGGATAATTTTGAAGTTGGGAGAGTATTTGGCTGAGAGAATTCTGGGGTTGAGAGAATTTTGGGGTTGAGAGAATTTTGAGTTCAAAGGATTCTCTGTCCCTTTTGATTTGTGTGAGTGAGCTATTTATAGGGAAAACATGCCGCTTGTTGAAAATTTGCTTGTCACTTGTCGCTTGTTGAAAATTCGCTTGTCGCTTGTCGCTTGTTGAAAATTTGCTTGTCGCTTGTTGAAAATTCGCTTGTCGCTTGTTTTAGTCATGCGTATTTTTAGCATTTGACTAAATTGTCCTTCTATATTGTAACGTCGTTTTTGCAATTGAGGAGTCGTTTTTACCATAAGAAAAAGACGGCATAACATTAACCCCCCAGTTTCGCGTGCGACTTGTCGTGTGGGAAACTTTGCTTCTCATCCTCTTCTTTATTGATTTATTATTTATAATATTGTATGTGTATAATATCTTTATTATCTTTTTAGGAAAGGTGACTAATCCGGTTATAACTTTTGAAAAATACATGCACAAGTACCCACACATTTGCAAGTTGCGTAGGTTTCTTTTTAGGCATAGACTTATATATGTATTTTGATGTACTATAGGTAGCCAGTTTTTATATCATCATTACTCCGTGTATAGGTATATGCCCATTATCCTATTTATCATTTATTATTATTATTATTATTATTATTTCCTATACTCTGTGCATAGATTGGTTTACTCATTTGTTTTTTTTTTACTTTAACACCTACCCCATGCTCTCTTTCTTTAAAAACTGAGATGTATCCGGGGATTGAGCTGCCATCACAGGAGCGTAGCAGAGTTGAGATCAGCAAATCTCCTTGGATTTTCTGGCTTCCTTCTTGAGGTTGGTTTCTTCTTTGGTGATTATATATATTCTTTACTTCTCACTTTGCCATTTCTTTCTTTTTCACTCCGTCTCTCGACCCTCTTGTCCCCTTCCTTGAATCTTTCTGGCTTTTCTTCCAAAATACTGTGATGACTCTTAATAATCTGATCAATGGTGGGCCTAATTCGCCCCGTGGTCCCAACGACCTAGTGGTCCCACCCGATTGTTCTAGAGCTTTTGACACTTTCGATTTTGGTGAGTCGTGGGTGTTTGATGACTTTCCATGCGCTTTTGGCGAAGGTATGGGTTCCACAAATTCGCCTAATGGTTTCGGTGATGGCGACCTCGATGCCTTTCTTGATGTGGTCCTCGGACGGAGGCCGGTTCCGCGTGTGTCGGGTCTGTGTTTCGATGGGAGAGGTAATGTCGTTCGATCAGCGGCCCATGGCGAGTCGTCTCGGTCCCCGCTGGCCGTGAGAGGCTGCGAGGTAGGTCCAGCGAATGAAGATGGTGTCACACCGGGTGTTCTCCGGAGTTTGGAAAGTGATACTCCCTTGACTTCGACGCCGCTTTTCTTCACAAACGGGTCCCCGTCGCTGCCGGCGGACTTCGGAGCATCAAGGGGTGGGTTTCTTCCGGCGTCGATGGGCGGCGAGGTCGGTCTGGACCGAGGCTCTGTCATCGGCGGGCCTTCGTTGACATCAGGGGAGGGCAACGTAGACGTTCTTCCGAATGCCTGCTCGTCGTTTGCCGTAGAGGGCGTAGAGGCTCCAGCAAGCGAGCATCGTTGTAGCTCCCCAAAAAACGGGAAGAAGATGTCGTTGTTGCTCGAGGCGTTTGGTCATTTGGTCGGAGGTGAGACTTCGGCACGTCACATCCCAGGACGCGACGATGAAGGCCTCGGTGCCAACTCCTCGGCGAGCGGCGAGGTGAGTTTTCCGTCTCTTGGGGTTGATATTGATGATGATGGTGATAAGGTTGTTATGGCAGAATGCTCTGAGGGAGATGTCGAGTCTTATCGGTGCAACTCGTTTATAGTTGAGCCCCCAAAACGGCCGCGGTCTTGGTCGAGGCGGTCGAGATGCGGGGATTTTGCTGGCATCGATGCCGTGAGCTTGACAACGGAAGATAGAGTTAGGTTCCTCCGTGAGAAGTACGAGATCCCGCCGGAAATCTCCATCACTGTTCCCTCCGTCGATGATTATTCCGACCAGCCACCCGAGGGATATACAACCGTCTACGTGGAGAGTCTTAAGCATGGGTTGAAGCTCCCTCCACACCCCTTCATATGCAATTTGCTCGAGAGGATCAAGCTGCCACCCGGTCAACTAAATCCAAGGAGCTATTGGGTCATCGTGGCTTGTTATATCATGTGGTTTCGGGAAAAGCACTGTGAAATGACGGTGTGTGAATTTCTAAGTTTGTGTGCTGTGATTCCGAATTACAGAACGAAAGGGTCGTTCTTTCTTCGTAACAATACGTCAAAAAAAATACTCGACAAACTACCCGGCACGGGGCGTGAGTGGGTCGATGAGTTCTTTTACACGCACGTCGACTATTTTGGAAACATTCCCCTTGGTTTTCGTACATCGGCTGATTGCCCAAAACCCCCTGATTAGCGATCCGAGGTTGCTTCTTTTCTTGAAGGGATACCTCTTAGTGATCGCGAGGCTAACTTGTTTCTTGACGACAAGCTGTGGGAAGAGGTTGGGTGGTTCCCTTACCGTTCGGCCGACGAGGTTCCATTGCTGTTTTCGCGCTCTTTTCCGTCCTCGGCAGAGTCTGGTGGTATAGTAATAGGGTTTTTATTTTTATTTTTTATTATTGCTATCACAATTTGGTTCCCATATGTATACATATCTCCATATTTGACAAGAGAAAAAACTCTAATTCTCTCGACGATCCCTCGCAGGTATGGCGGCTTATGGGGCCCGAGGTGTTACAGGGCCGGGACTCTCTGCGGGGCGGTCGTTGCCGGTTCCTCTTCTTGGTTCGGAGGCATCGCTCCCTTCGCAGCCCTCAAGGGTAGGCTTATCTCCTCGCGCTACTACAGCATCTATGTCAACCATAAAAGTAGCGATTACTAGTTCAAAAAGAGCGCGAGATGAGGCTCCGTTAGTGGCTTCCTCGCGTGCCAATTTTGGGAAGAAGTTTAAAGCTCCTCTTCGCTCGTCGTCCGACATAGTTGTCAGGTTCTCGGTCGCTGACTCCTTTGGCCCGTAAAGGCATTAGTGGTATCGAGTCCACTGATGCATCGGAGTTGACTAAGTTGGATCGGATGACCGCGATTGCCCTTGCTGAGTTGCTGACTCGCGAGGCCCGACAGGTTTTCCTCCACGTGCATGGCCCAATATTTTCTTTGTTCACCATCTTTTCACCTCTTTTATATACCTATTTTTTTTGTAGTGCTATCTGGCTTCTGTTGCAACTAAGCGAAATGTTCGCGAGTTGGTGAGGAAATTAGGACACGAGACCGAGGCCCGTCGTCTGGCACAGGTGGATGCCGATGGTCGCGCGGAGGCCCTCGAGGCTGAGATTGCAGGGCTCAGGAAAGGTGCTGTGGATGATGCTATGAAGATATGTGAGCAAAGAGCCGAGCTTCAGCGTTTGCGTATCGAACTGGGGACCATTCAGGCGGAGCGGGCTAGTTCGGCTATCGACTGGGCACACCGCGACTTGGTTGCATACTGGAGTGGATCGGGAAAGGAAAATCCTCCGGAGGGAGCGGAGAGACTCTCCGCCTTAGATGATAGTGACTCGTCTCTTTCCCCCTTTTTTTGTGATGGACTAACGGCCTTATCGCCCCTTTTTGTATGTGAATTCGGGCAAACTTCCATTCGTCAGGATTTTTCTTTTTGATGGCGCGGTCGGTTGTGCGTCTCTCAAGACCCGTTGTGTTTTTTGCGGGCCTCGATTTCGGGTATAACTATGACGAATGGGCATTTTCCCTTTTTTGCGTAGTTTCTGTGTTTGTATGCTTTTGGGAAAACTGTCATTTGTTGGTTTTTTCCTTTTGGTGGCGCAGCTTGTTTGAGCGTCCTTCTAGTCCGCTCGTCTAGTCGAGCTCGTCACCAGCTAGTCGAGCTCGTCACCTCGTCTAGTCGAGCTCGTCACGTTGTCCAGTCGAGCTCGTCTCTCGTCTAGTCGAGCTTGTCTCCTCGTCTAGTCGAGCTCGGCACCAGCTAGTCGAGCTCGTCACCTCGCCTAGTCGAGTTCGTCACGTTGTCTAGTCGAGCTTGTCTCCTCGTCTAGTCGAGCTCGTCACGTTGTCCAGTCGAGCTCGTCTCTCGTCTAGTCGAGCTTGTCTCCTCGTCTAGTCGCGCTCGTCACCAACTAGTCGAGCTCGTCACCTCGCCTAGTCGAGCTCGTCACGTTGTCTAGTCGAGTTCGTCTCTCGTCTAGTCGAGCTTGTCTCCTCGTCTAGTCGAGCTCGTCACGTTGTCTAGTCGAGCTCGTCTCTCGTCTAGTCGAGCTTGTCTCCTCGTCTAGTCGAGCTCGTCACGTTGTCTAGTCGAGCTTGTCTCCTCGTCTAGTCGAGCTCGTCACACAGTCCGTGACGAGCCGGAATGACTTCGACACTTCGTCCAAACGTCTTTTTCGTGTTTGTCGTATGGAAATGCTTTGAGCTTGTGCGGGGCTCCTGCTGCCTTTTCCCTTCTTGTGCCTTGAGCAGGCTTCGAGGTGGGTCGGGTTCTCGATGGCGCGAGTTCCCTTATCTTGGGCTTCACAAGATTCTTTGAGGTGTGTTCGGAGTTTCAATGTTGCGAAATCTCATTTCTCGGATCCCGTGGACACTTTGAGGTCGGTCGGGGACTTGATGGCGCAAGTCCCCTCATCTCGGGTCGTACGTGATTTTTTTTAGATGTGTTCGGAGTTTCAACGTTGTGAAACCCCATCTCTCGGATCCGTAGACGCTTTGAGGTTGGTCGGGGACTTGATGGCGCAAGTCCCCTCATCTTGGGTCGCACGGAGTTCTTTGCGATACGTTCGGGGTTTCAACGTTGCGAAACCCCATTTCTCGGACTCCGTGGACGCTTTGAGGTCGGTCGGGGACTTGATGGCGCAAGTCCCCTCATCTCGGGTCGCACGGAGTTCTTTGCGATACGTTCGGGGTTTTAACGTTACGAAACCCCATTTCTCGGACTCTGTGGACGCTTTGAGGTCGGTCGGGGACTTGGTGGCGCAAGCCCCCTCATCTCGGGTCGTACGGGATTTTTTTTAGATGTGTTCGGAGTTTCGACGTTGCGAAACCCCATTTCTCGGATCCGTAGACGCTTTGAGGTTGGTCGGGGACTTGATGGCGCAAGTCCCTTCATCTCAGGTCGCACGGAGTTCTTTGCGATACGTTCGGGGTTTCAACATTGCGAAACCCCATTTCTCGGACTCCGTGGACGCTTTGAGGTTGGTCGGGGACTTGATGGCGCAAGTCCCCTCATCTCGGGTCGCACGGAGTTCTTTGCGATACGTTCGGGGTTTCAACGTTGCGAAACCCCATTTCTCGGACTCCGTGGACTCTTTAAGGTCGGTCGGGGACTTGATGGTGCAAGTCCCCTCATCTCGGGTCGCACGGAGTTCTTTGCGATATCCTCGGGGTTTCAACGTTGCGAAACCCCATATCTCGGACTCCGTGGACGCTTTGAGGTGCGTTTGGGGCTCGATGCTGCGGTTGCTATGTATTCCTGCATTTTCACATGTATGCATATATTTTTTTTTGTTGCGTTTTCCGTGGTGCTTGGTGTTTGTCTTACTCTATTAACCCCCCAGTTTTTATGCAATTTTGTTTAAATTGTATGAAAAGTTAGGAGCTAAAGATTGCAAACTGAACGCGAATTTCGACTTCATTCATTAATTGGGCGAATGGCCTGCTTTTGAAAAATTCAAAGTTCATTGGGGCCGGTGGTCGCTTTTGGAAAACTACAAATTTGAAAGGACTTGATTTGTTGTTCAGGTTTCGTCGCTTGCTAACCTTCAGGTGCCTTGGCGCCACGGCCTATTGGTAGTATTGGCGGAGATGCTCCGCGTTCCACGGGTGTCTAATTTCCTTGCCGTCCATCTCGTCGAGATGGTAAGTTCCGTCGTGTATCACCTTTCAAATTCGGTAAGGCCCTTCCCAGTTCGGCCCGAGTACCCCT
This sequence comes from Urtica dioica subsp. dioica, assembly GCF_054948205.1. NCBI lineage: Eukaryota > Viridiplantae > Streptophyta > Magnoliopsida > Rosales > Urticaceae > Urtica > Urtica dioica. The sequence goes on from NC_142763.1 coordinate 17,365,976, forward strand.
GCTCCGTGAACCTGGGTGTTTTGGAACACCCCCCTCAGGCCGAGGCTTCCTTCGGCGCAACGGCGGATTTTGACCCTTCTGTTGTAATGCTTCTCAACGATCCTCTTCTGCGCGGCCATGCGGGCGAACGCTTCAGCTCTCCTTTCTTCGATCATGTCGAGCTCCATTCGGAGGGCTTCGTTGTTGCTGTCTTCGTCGAAGGTCTCTGTTCGGAATGACGGCGCTCCGATCTCAACGGGGATGACGACTTCAACCCCGTAAGTGAGGGAGAAAGGCGTTTCGCCTGTGGCGGTCCGCGTGGTTGTCCGGTAAGCCCAAAGGACAAGGGGGAGCTCGTCGGCCCATGCGCCTTTCTTTTCTTCCAGCTTCTTCTTCAAAGTCTCCTTGATTGTCTTGTTCACGGCCTCAACTTGGCCGTTTGCCTGTGGGTGGCGTGGTGAGGAGAAGGTCTTGCTGATCTTCAATTGCTCGCATATCCTTCGGACCATCGCGTTGTCGAACTGGCTGCCGTTGTCGGTGACAATCGAGGCGGGGATGCCGTGGCGGCATATGATCAATTTCCACATAAAGCTTGTAGTGTTTGCTTCGGTTTGTGGCCAGAGGCTCCGCCTCCACCCATTTCGTGAAGTAGTCGATGGCGACTATCGCCCAGACTCGCTGGCCGGACGCCATCGGGAGCTTGCCTATGAGGTCCACCCCCACTTCGCGAATGGACGTGCCACGAGGATCGGGCACAATGGGGCCGGGGCCTGTGTCGGAATATGCGAGAATCTTTGGCACTTGTCGCATTTTTGCGCCCAACTGAACGCGTCTTTCTTCATCGTTGGCCAGAAGTAGCCTTGCTTGAGCGCCTTCAAGGTCAGGGACTGACCTGCGGAGTGATTCCCGCAAATTCCTTCATGGATTTCCCTCAAGACGTAGTCGGCTTCGGCGTCGTCCAGGCATCGGAGGAGTGGCTGCGAATACCATCTCTTATAGAGTGTGGATCCTCGCCAGACATATTTGTGTGCGTGATACTTCACCTTCTTAGCTTCAGCCTGGTCGGTGGGGAGGACGCCATCGCGGAGGTATTTGATGATCGGTGTCATCCAGTTCGGTTGGGGCTCTTCTTCGATCAGGTTCACTTCTTCCTTGGTGATGGACGGGAGCTTCAAGGTCTCGACAGGTACCTTGCCTAACTCCTCGCTGTCGCAGCCAGATGCCATCCTAGCCAAGGCGTCGGCCTCAGCGTTCGAACCCCTGGGGACCTGCACGATCTCGTACCAGGAGATTGCCTCTAGTCGGAGCTTGGTTTCCTCCAGGTACGCCGCCATGTTCTCCTCCTTCGCCTGGTATTCTCCCTTGACTTGGTTGACGATGAGGAGCGAGTCGTAGTGGATCTTAAGGTTTTCGGCCCCGAGCTTCCTGGCTATGTCGAGTCCGGCTAGGAGGGCTTTGTATTCGGCCTCGTTGTTCGAGGCTTTGAATTGGAAGTGGATGGAGTACTTGAGCTTTTCTCCGTCCGGGTTGACGAAGACGATTCATGCCCCTGACCCGCGGACATTGGATGCTCCGTCCACGTGCAGGTTCCAGACCGGCCCATCGGGAGCGGCCTTCCTTTTCTTTTTCGGATCCTTGTCCCCCGCGGTTTCTTCTTCTCGCTTGTCTTCCTCGTCTTTGCATAGATTCACATCGTAAGTGAATTCGGCGATGAAGTCGGCGACGGCCTGTCCCTTAATCGCGATCCTTGGCTGGAACTCCACCCCGTATTCTCCTAGCTCCTGGGACCAGACGGCCATTCTCGTTGAGGTGCCCTTCTGCAGAGCTTTCTTGACTGGGTACCCGGTCCTCACTATGACTTGGTGTGCTTGGAAATATGGTCGAAGCTTTCTTGCGGACATCGTCAGAGCAAGGGAGAGCTTCTTTATCTCCGGGTATCGTGTCTCAGCGTCCAGGAGCGCCTTGCTTACATAATACACGGGCCATTGTATCTTCTCTTCTTCTCGGACGAGGATAGCGCTGACCGCCCTCGTCGACACAGAGAGGTACAGGTAGAGGGCATCGCCGTCCTTGGGCTTCGCTAGGAGCGGTGGCGTGGCGAAGTATGTCTTCAAGTCCTGGAATGCGGTTTCGCACTCGTTGGTCCACTTAAAGTCGGCTCCTCCTTTGATGGCTTGGAAGAAAGGCTGACATCGGTCGGTGGCCTTGGAGACGAACCGACTTAGCGTAGCCACGCGTCCAGTGAGGCTTTGGACTTCCTTCGCCTTGGTTGGGGACCTCATGTCCAGGAGTGCCTGTATTTTTTCGGGGTTGGCTTCGATGCCTCGCTGGTTGACGATAAATCCCAGGAATTTCCCTGACTCTACACCGAACGCGCACTTGTTCGGGTTCAACTTCATCTTGTACTTTCGGAGAAGGGCGAAGGTCTCCTCCAGGTCTTTGACGTGGTCAGGCGCCTCGAGGCTTTTGACGAGCATGTCGTCGACATAGACCTCCATCGTCTTCCCGATTTGCTTGGCGAACATTTGGTTTACCAAGCGCTGATAAGTGGCTCCGGCGTTCTTCAGCCCGAACGGCATCACCTGGTAACAGAATAGGCCTCGATCGGTGGTGAAAGTGGTCTTCAACTCGTCCGGTCCGTACATTCTGATCTGATTGTATCCTGAGTAGGCGTCCATGAAACTTAAGAGTTCGTGCCCTGCGGTGGAATCGACCAGCTGATCGATCCTCGGCAGGGGGAAGCAATCCTTCGGGCAAGCCTTGTTGAGGTCGGTGTAGTCGATACAGATTCGCCACTTCCCGTTCGACTTTTTCACCATGACCACATTAGAGACCCAACTAGGGAACTTGGCCTCGCGGACGAATCCAGCGGTGATTAGCTTCTCGACCTCCTTGTTGATCGCGAGATACCTTTCGAGGTTGAACGATCTTCTTTTTTGGATTTTTCCCTTCTCTCCAGGGAGTACGTTGAGCCTGTGGGTGATAATCTCCGGGTCGATCCCCGGCATGTCTGCGTGTGTCCACGCAAAGACGTCTTTGTGTTCTTGGAGGAACGCTCCGAGCCGATCTTTTAGTTCGGCTGGCAGGTGTGCTCCGATCATGACGACATGTTCGGGGTTGGCGCTGTCGAGTATCACAGGTACGAGGTCGCTCGACGCCTCTACTTTCTTGGAGTTGGCTTCTTCTCGCGGGTCCAGGTCCTCGAGTGTTTGCGCCTTGCCGATCTCGCCTGAGAGGTCGTCTCCGACCTCACATATGACACTCACCATGGCGTCGCCTTTCCTGATGCGGGATCCCTGGACGTGGCATGCCCTGGAGTCGGCTTGGCTTCATCGCATCACCCCTACTCCCTTCGGTGTCGGGAATTTCATGAGGAGGTGGTATGTTGAGGTGACCGCGCGCAGCCTGTTGAGCGTCGGTCGCCCTATAATGACATTATGAGTGGAAGGTCGGTCCACAATTAGGAAGTCCACCAGGCGCGTGACCTGGGCTCCCCCCTCCTGTCCAAATGTGACTGGGAGGCTTATGGAACCTTCTGTGTAAACGCACTCTCCTGCAAACCCGAAGAGCGGGGTCTTGACTGGGGTTGGACGAACTTCTCCAAGGTCCATCCGGTCGAGGGCAGTTTTGAATAGGATGTCGGCTGAGCTCCCGTTGTCAATGAGAATCTTCTTCACCATATTGTTTGCTACTTGCGTCTTGACAACGATGGCGTCGTTGTGCGGGTGCATCACCTGGCGGGCCTCTGCCTCGGTGAAGTGGATTGTTTCGTATGGCGTAATCGGGCATGTGCTCTGGGTGAGGTTGATATGGTGGGAGGGACCCTCTCCGTTCGCCGCTCGCGCATATTTCCTTCGTTCGTGCGCGGTATCTCCCATTTATGGCCCCCCAAAGATAGTGGTTACCAAGTTGAGTCGGGCGTTGGCCACGTTACCTCGGGTGTTGTTGTTGTTGCTTCCACCCGCGACAACTTCTTTCCCATGTTTCTGCCGCCTGTCGTTTTGGGGAACCTGTCTCCTCGGTGCGGGGTTCGGATTGGCGACCATGGCCATCACGAACTCCTTCAGCTCGCCATTTTGGATGTGACTTTCGATCTGCCTCCTGAGCTCGAAGCATTCGACGGTGAGGTGACCGTGGTCTTTGTGGAAACGGTAGTACTTGTTCTTGTTGCGTTCTGATGGGTCCTTCGCCATGGGTCAGGGCTCGGTGAACATGTCCCCGTGCAAGGCCAGAATTCGATCTGGCGTAGCTTTGAGTGGCGTGAAGTCGGCGTTCCTCTGGAACTTCTCGACTAGTAGGGGTCTCTGTCTTGACGAGGGTCGGACGTTCGAAGCCGCGGCGCTGGCGCCCCGGCTCTTCTTTCTTCGTTGTTCGTCGTCGACCTCGTCCTCGTCCCTGCGCCGGTTTCCCCTCTCGCGGATCCTCCGACTCTCGTAGTACTCCTCGACGGAGATGTGCTGGGTAGCTTGGGAGATGAGCTCCGTCATCGTGGCGGGTCGCTGCTTCACCAGCGACGTCAGGAGGTTGCCAGCCCGTAGGCCGTCGATGAAGGCGTAGACAGCGTCGCCGTCCTCGTAATTGTCCACCTTGTTGGACTCCTCGATGAACCGGTTGAGGTAGTGTTGGAGCGTCTCGGAGCCGCCCTGTTTGATCGTCAGGAGGTATGATGTTTCCTTTCTCCGGACCCGTGAGGCGGAGAAGCGAGTGAGGAACCTCTCCTGGAGGTCTTCGAACGATTGCACGGACCCTCGCACGAGCCTTTGGAACCACTCGAACGCGGTACCGGTGAGGGTGAGACAAAATGCCTGGCACATCGTTGACGGGGATTGTCCCGCCATCCTCATGTTGGTCTGGTACTGGTGGATGTGGTAAAGAGGGTCTGTGCTTCCGTCATAGAGCGGCATGGTGGGCGGACGGAAGCTCCCCCCGGTGTCGTTAGCGAGCACGTGTGCCGCGAATGGCGAAGCCACGCCCTCGATCATGCTTCTCACCAAGGGGGTTCTTGTATGTGCTGCCTGCAACTCTCGGATTTCCTCTCTCAACACGCGGAACATGTTAGTTACTTCATTATTTCCGGCATGTATGGTGGTAGGCGCAAATCTGGTGGTACGTTCTCTTTCATTCGATGCTTGATCGATCAGAGTGATATGTGCTGCTGGCGGCGTTGCCGTAATTGGAGGGGCGACTTCTTGTGGTTCGCCTGTTTCGGGGACGGCTTGGCGCCCCGGGATCTCCCATCGAGCGTTGAGGTGACGTCGTAGATCCACGTTGGGCACTAAGCGTCCTGGCGACCCCGTACGTCGCGGCCCAATCTATCGAGAGCAGACCTTCGTGATTCGGCTCCGGTTCCTACGACGGAGCGGGCGGCCTGGGGGATACTGACGCGTTGTGGGTCGGTGCCTAAGTTCTGCGGTCCATGTTGATCTAGCCCCTGAGCGGTTCTTCGTTCTGCCTGGTGGTGGCGGTCGATGTCTCGAATACTTGGGTCAGGGTCGTCGTCTTGTCTGCCTTCGATGTTCGCATTTAGTGTTTGCCCTTGTTCGCGCCTTTCACCCCCAGAGTTAGCGTTTTGCGGGCGTCCTTCTCTTGCATGGGCGTGTAAAGTCATGACCCTCTCCTCTCGATCTCTAGCGAACTCGCTTGCTAGCAGGAAAAGACTGTTCTCGAGGCGCTCCATGCGACTGTCTCGTTCGACGAAGACAGTGTCGAGGGCGGGATTTCTAACGCCGATGGTATTTGGGTGTGGCAGAGGCGCGGTGCCTGCTGCCGGGACGACGCTTGGTGGCGAGGTTTCTTGACCGTGCCTAGCCTGAGTTCGGGCCCGTGTGTGAAGTGCTACGCTCTCCGCCTGTTGAGGGGCGTTGCTCCCAGAAGCGGCGACGCGGTTGGACATTTTGCAGGAGATTTTTGCCGGAGGAATCTTCCGGTTATGATGATTTGGCGGATTAGTCCTCCGGTCTTGAGACTTTCGGTGGAGGATTCTTCTGGTTTTGAAAAGAGAAGGTCTACCAGGGAGGCTTGTGATGGTCCCGTGAAGGGAGGTGGATTTGCCGGTGGAGAACTCGTGGTTGTTTTCGAGTCCCACTCCTTCTAGCGCCAAAATGTTAAGCCGTTTTTTGGTTTTAACATTTGAGGACACGTGGTGGGCCTGCAATAGTCACGTGCCTAGTATTGGATCGGCCCAAATTACTTTCCGAGAGTCCAAAGGGCTCAAGGAAGTTCGGGACAAAGCCCAAAGCGTCCAAGAGCTTCAGAGGATCTTAGAATCGCAAAGAGGGATATAATGCTTTGCCTTCTTCTTCGTCGGGAATACGTTCTTCGTCTTTGATTCCTGGCCTGGAGGTTGAGCCTGCCTGGAGGTCGAACCTGCCTGGAGGTCGAGCTCGCCTGGAAGTCGAGCCTGGCCTGGAGGTCGACCCTGGCTGGAGGTCGAGCCTGCCTGGAGGTTGAGCTCGCATGGGGGGTCGAGCTCGCCTGGAGGTCGAGCCTGGCCTGGAGGTCGACCCTGGCTGGAGGTCGAGTCTGGCCTGGAGGTCGACCCTGGCTGGAGGTCGAGCTCGCCTGGAGGTCGAGCCTGGCCTGGGGGTTGAGCTCGTCTGGGGGGTTGAGCTCGCCTGGAGGCCGAGCCTGGCCTGGAGGTCGACCCTGGCTGGAGGTCGAGCCTGCCTGGAGGTTGAGCTCGCCTGGGGGGTCGAGCTCGCCTGGAGGTCGACCCTGGCTGGAGGTCGGGCCTGCCTGGAGGTTGAGCTCGCCTGTGGGGTCGAGCTCTCCTGGAGGTCGACCCTGGCTGGAGGTCGAGCCTGCCTGGGGGTTGAGCTCGCCTGGGGGGTCGAGCTCGCCTGGAGGTCGACCCTGGCTGGAGGTCGGGCCTGCCTGGAGGTTGAGCTCGCCTGGGGGGTCGAGCTCGCCTGGAGGTCGAACCTGGCTGGAGGTCGATCCTAGGGGGTGTGACCGTGCTCTTCGTGAGCTGCCTACGCACCCGCTTTGTGGGATCAGGTCATGACGTAGTTCAGGGCGAGTGTGTTTGCTATGTGAATGGATTCTTGGATTTTTGTTTTTTTTTCCTCCCGCCGAGAGGTGGCTCTCGGTTTTTGTTTATGATCCGGGATAATTTTGAAGTTGGGAGAGTATTTGGCTGAGAGAATTCTGGGGTTGAGAGAATTTTGAGTTCAAAGGATTCTCTATTCCTTTTGATTTGTGTGAGTGAGCTATTTATAGGGAAAACATGCCGCTTGTTGAAAATTCGCTTGTCGCTTGTCTCTTGTTGAAAATTCGCTTGTCGCTTGTTGAAAATTCGTTTGTCGCTTGTTGAAAATTCGCTTGTCGCTTGTTTTTAGTCATGCGTATTTTTAGCATTTGACTAAATTGTCCTTCTATATTGTAACGTCGTTTTTGCAATTGAGGCGTCGTTTTTACCATAAGAAAAGGACGGCATAACAATAACTATACCATAAAAATTTGGAGATATGACAAAACTTAAATTTACATATGACTTTATATCTGAAGAGAGCCCTTAAATTAATTTATTAGTACATAGAAATTTTTACCGATTAAATTGTATGAGTGATAAAAAAAATGAAGGTAAAAGTCACCACGCACGTTTTAAACTTGGGGGTTCTAGCATGCTTTACCTCTCTTTTGTCTCTTCTCATGTGGCATGTCTGTCATTTATCTGATTTAATTAGATTTAATTATGATAGTAATAAGTTAATAACCAACCAGATGCATTCCCCCTTTTAAAAAAAAAAGAAAAAAAAGAGTTGCATAATGATAATGTTAATAGTAAAAACCAATCTGAGCCGACAGTATAGACATCTGTAATATATATAATAGTTCTTTTTTTTCTTCGTTAAAACTGTAAGAGTATATTATTATTGGAGAAGAAATATTAATACAATATTTATGGCTATTAAAAATGCTTTGCACGTCGGTAGTGTACAACGATAACTGTCCAAACAGACGACGATCTGTGGAGAGAGAGAGATAGATATGAGAGGTGCAGATAGATATAGGTAGAAAGGAAACAGCTATAGATGTAAAATAGGTAGCTGGGGATCAATAAATATGTATCATTAAGAGAGATCAGCTTAAAAGACAAATTAATACCACAATAAAAAAATAAAAATAGCAGCATTGTTTGAGTTGGTCTCATATGGACTAGCTAGCAATAGCATTAGCATAGTAGGACTGTGCTACGACAGTAATGTTGGAAACTGTTTCAATGAGTTGGAAATGAATGCAAACACAAACTGCAAATAGGATGGCAACGGGTACGAGTAAAGTCGGGTACACCGATTTCGTTACTCGTACCCGCTATAATTTATATACGTTCCTGTTTAATTTTATTTATTTATTTTAGGAAAACAAAATAATTTTGGATTGGGTCTTCATGACAAAGTCTTGAGAGGCATATTATGTCTCTAATCTCTCTATGCATGCATTACTCAAATATTATATATATTAAATTTTGGTTATGTAAATATCATAAAATTTATTATTATTATATTCATAAGCTAATATTTTTTTTAAATAGCATAACTCTATTTTTTTTTTCACTTACCCGCAACTACGCGAGGGTTAAATAACTTTATATAAATCGAAAGCTGTTGTTTTTATTAATAGCGTTTCTTTAATAAGTGATTGAGATTGGCCCTCTAAACTCTCATTCTCTCTAACCTTCCAATACTGACACCATTGCAACTTGCCCAAGAAATTAATGGTGTGCGACAAATATTTCACTTTATCTCTATGCACTCACAAAAAAATCCAAAGCATCTCTGCACTCATTTCTTATCTACCATATCACTTTATCTGTCTAGTCTTGGTAGTTGCCCAAGAAATTAATGGTGTGCGTATTTCACTTTATCTCTATGCACTCACAAAAAAATCCAAAGCATCTATCTGTCTAGTCTTGGTAGTTGCCCAAGAAATTAATGGTGTGCGTATAAAAAGCCTAATTTATTTATTTTAATGATGAAACAATCACTTGAAATAAATTAATGGTGTGCGTATAAAAATAAATTAATGGTGTGCGTATAAATTAATATGCTAATTTATTCTTTCGGAAACAGTAAATAAAATATTTGTTAACATATGGAAAACTAGTTATTTGCTAGTAATCCTCTGAAATTACTAAACGGGTGTAAAATAGTTGTTCAACTATGAATGAAACAATTTGTTGACCAGCTGATCGTTTTTAAGCAGTTCTAATCTTTTATTCAAAGTGATAAACTAACAAACAATCAAATAGAAATAAAAAATACAAGACAATTGGTAATTATGGCTGGTGTAAACCACCACTCAAAGAGACTGATCATGATGTGAAAACAGACTTTTGGCGTCACTTTATCTAAGAGCAACGCTGTAGTTTTAATTCTGTAATGAATTTATACATATAATGTCGCACGCACCTAACTGGACTCATTATCGCACACACATAATTACTCCTTACAACATTGTGAACCTTACAGATGCATAACTGGACTGATTATCTACAATTATTGATTAGCAGCGCTAACATTTTTTGTATGAAAGAAATTTATGTTTTTGTAGGTCCTCACCAATAATTCCACTGTTTCTTTTCGCTATGATTTATCATTTATGGACCTGTGGCTGTGGTTCCCACATTTGCATTGCATCTTTGCAATTTGCACGTTGTTTCAAAATGTAATTTTACGCAATCTGCTGTTTGAACGGAAATTAATAATTAATCAGCACCAAACAAATGTGGCTATTTGATATGTGTTATTTTATACCTATTTTATTAAGTGTTTCAATATTGTTTTTTTTTTACAGAGTAAGAGAAGGCCGGGCATGTTTGGTTTAAAATAAAAAATGGAATGTTAATGGCAATGGGAATGATAATGGCAATGACAATGGAATGGTATTATATTTTTTTGTTTGGTTTGTAATATTAACTCCAAAAGAATGGAAAGTAAAATTTACCATATTACCATTTTCATAACTTTACCAACTTTCTCTTCTTTATCACTACCACTTCTTCTTCTTCTCAGCATGGACTGATACAGTAAAACAAGATGAACTAAAATGGACTTTAAACCATATTTCTCAATAAAACTTCAAATCCATTGTCTATTTAGGAGAATAATCTGAGGGCCCGATTTTTTTCCCTTTCATTGGGTGTTGTGCAGGCAAAACCAGTTTCAATTTTTTTGGATCTTTACTGGTTAATCTCCCATGCCTAACAATTCCCATACACAAACTCGACAAAACAATCGATAAAAGAAAAAAATGAAAATATGTTGAAATCGCTTTGCGTTCATCTATGAACCTACTCTAGACTACTCGTCTCCGTCGTCTTCATCGTCGGCGTCGCATCTTCTCCGGCAAGAGAACGGCGGCGAAGGCGGGTGGTGCCGAATGTCTCGTCAAAGACCTTCACAACCTCCCATATCAAAGTTACCATTTGCGGTGGCTCGGCTGTCGACGGTGCCTTCGAGATCCCTCCGGCGTCAATCTTCACTGTCGCCGCCCTGGGAATGATCGTCTCCGTCGTGCTCTACGAGAAGGCGCTCGTTTTAGTTTTAGATTACAAATATAAATATATATTAAATGATATAAAAGGTCAGTTTGGGAAGAATATTTCATTACACGGTGGAATGGTTCATTCATCCCAATTTATAAAGAATCAAATTAATGCAATGATCATTCCGTATAATGATGATTACCTCATTTAAAAATGAATCAAATAAAAGAATAATAAATTTAAGGAATCCATTCCATTCCATTCCCTTAAAAAGTCACCAACCAAACATACCCTAAATTCTTTTGGTTATCAGCCATGGCACCTTTGACGTCTGTTATATTTTTTTTTTTGAGGAAACGTGGTCGGAGCCACGAAAATTCATAAAAGCCCTCACGTATGGCGGAGGAAAACCGTGGTTACAAAGATAGGAGATAAACAGAAACCAACGGAAAAGTAAAGGAAGCTCAAAACAAACAGGGCCCTAGGAGACCATGCGGGACCTCAACTCGCGATCATCGGCCCTAATGGCCTCTTCCGAACAAGGCAGGACTAAACCCAGCCAGGTCGAGGACAAGTGATGGTTAACCGCATAACGTGCTAGATTATGCGCAGCAACATTACAAAGACGAGAAATATGCATAATGCGAAAAACCTCAAGCTCCCTCGCCTCTCTGGAGATGCGGAGCAAGATCGTCCCAAGCTCTGTCGCAGGCGTCACGCCCTCATCAATCATCCTCACCACCCCCAAGCAGTCAGACTGGATCTCTGCTCTCCTGCCACCGACGCTGCGAACTAGCTCTATGCCCTGGAGGACAGCATACGCTTCCGCAAGCTGGGGGGAGAACCCCCTAGCCAGGAAAAGCGTATGCGAGGCGATCACCTCTCCGGTGTGGTCTCGAACAATACAACCGACACCGAAGCCTCCACGGTCGCGAGCGAGTGCCGCGTCGACGTTAATCGAGAGGGTCCCGTCCGTAGGGGGGTCCATCTGGGGGTCGTAGTCACCCTCGTGTTCGTCGGAGACTCCCCAACCATAGCCGCTCTGTACTCCTCGAGGAAGCTCGCCGTCCACTGGACTAGCTGTGGCTGGCTCCAAGCTGATCTCCCGGCCAAGACATTGTTCCTGTGGTTCCAAAGTTCCCAAATAATGGTAATGAAAAGCTCATGGAAACGAACCTCAAGGGTCTCCATTGCTCTGAGGATAGCGTCGAAAACATCGCTGTCTCTAAAAGGCGGAACAATATGGCCGAAGCCCACCTCTTTCCAGACTCTCCTGCTCCACCTGCAACCCAAAAACGCGTGGAAAACAGTCTCTCTCGCCTCCTGACAGACAGGGCAGCTGTCGTCAGAGGTGATCCTCTTTTTGGCTAAGACTGCTCTGGCCGGGATCTGGCCTAAACAGACTCGCCAATAGAAGAGTTTCACCTTAGGAGGGACTCTCAGCTGCCAGAACTTCGTCCACCACTTCTTCATCACCGTCGGATCTGAAGAGCTGGCGACCGGAGTACTGGCTCTCTCCATCGCAACACGGAAGCCGCTCTTGACGGAGTACTCTCCGTTCTCAGTGAAATGCCAGCGACGCACGTCAGGAGTGCCCTCGCCCCCACACGGAATGCTCAGGATCGCCGCAGCGTCCTCCTCACCGAACATCGCTGTGATAAGATCAACGTCCCAGCTACCGTCGGGTTTCATAAGCTCAGCTACCCGCATATCGGGGGGAATCCAATGGGGGTCAATCCAGGTGGCCGGTCTGTCCCTCGGAACCCAACTGTCGCCCATGACCAACACAGACTCCCCGTCCCCGATCCGCCATCTCGAACCGGACTGAATGATCTCACGTCCCCAGAGAAGACTGCGCCAAATGGAAGAGCTGCACGAGCCAGGGAGAGCTGTCATAATATCACCGTCGGGGAAGTAGCTCTGACTATAGACTCGACCTACCAGACTATCCGGTCTCCTGAGAAGTCTCCAGACACTCTTAGCCAAAAGGGCCTGGTTGGACTTCTCCAGATCTCTGAAGCCCAACCCACCCTCTGACTTGTGTCGCGTGAGGTCCTCCCACTTGCACCAGTGGATCTTCTTCGTCGCCGTTCCACCCCCCCACCAGAATCTGGCGATCGCCGAGTGGATGTCTCTAATCAAACGCAGCGGGATCTTGTGGCACGAGGCCACGTAACTGGGGATCGACTGAAGGACGGATTTAATGAGGACCTCTCTACCAGCCTGCGAGAGGGAGAGGCCATTCCAACTCTTAATCTTAGCCCAAACACGGTCTCTCACAAATCCAAAAAGCTTCGCCTTCCGCCGACCCGTGAACGCGGGAAGACCCAGGTATCGCTTATGGCAGTCCGTCTTCCTGACACCTAGGATCTGAGCCAACACCTCACCCTCCTCATCGCTAACCTCCGTACCGAAACAAACATCGGACTTCTGAAAGTTCACCATCTGGCCCGAGGCCATAGAATAAGTTCGAAGAATGTCAGTAACCCTCTCACACTCGTCAAGAGTCGCTCGGCAAAAAACCAAGCTATCATCCGCAAAGAGAAGGTGAGACACATGGATATCCCGGAACCGGACTCCTAAAATCGCTCCGGAATCCTCACTCGGTCGAAAGAGGCTCGAGAGACCCTCAGAGCAGAAGAGGAAGAGGAAAGGAGAGAGAGGGTCCCCCTGGCGGAGGCCTCTGAAAGGAGTCACACTGCCTCGAATGGAGCCGTTGATGTTGAAAGCAAATCTGACTGAGGTAACGCATCTCATGATAAGGTGCACCCAACGCGTGCTGTATCCCAGTCTCAGCATCATCGACTCCAGGTAGACCCACTCAACCCTGTCGAAAGCCTTCGCCACGTCGAGCTTGAGAGACGCACACTTTCCATTACCGAAGCGTTTCCGCTTCATCGTGTGGAGAGCCTCGAAACCAACCATGACATTATCGAAGATCAGTCTACCACCAACGAAAGCGCTCTGGGACTCAGAAATAGCGACGTGCATAGTAGTCTTAAGACGGTTGACCAAGCACTTTACCACTATCTTATAGATCACGTTGCACAGGCTAATCGTCTCGGGTCCTCGACTTTGGGGATAAGGGTGACCACAGTATCATTAATGGTGGCCACCTCGTCCCCGTCGTTAAGAATCCCAAGGCATGTCTTCAAGACCGATTCGCCTACTACGTCCCAATATCTCTGGTAAAAAATCGCGGGAAAGCCGTCACTTCCCGGGGCCTTGATCGCATCCATCGAGAAAAGCGCCTTTTTCACCTCCCATGGCTCAAAAGGGCGCTCCAACTCGGCGTTCAAAGCCTCTGAGATCCTAGGCTGTACGTCCGCAGAAACTAACTCGATACTCTGCGAAGAAGGCCTCGTGGAAGAGAAAATGTCACCAAAGTAACCGGAGACGATCTTCTCTATCTCAGTGTCTCCACTGTGCCAATCCCCGTGATCGTCCTCCAGTCCTCTGATAGCGTTCCTCTTCCTCCTAGCAGAAGCCTTGCGGTGAAAAAGCTTCGTGTTCTTATCCCCGCACCGCATCCAGGACACTCTGCTCCTCTGTCTCCAGTACTGCTCCTCCTTCTGAACTAAGGCGTCAAGCTGTCTCTCCTCCCGTCTGAAGGACTCCATACAGAAGTTCGGGCCCGAAAGACCCGCAAGCTCAACGATCTTCTTCTGCTTCTCAATCCTGTCTCTGATCTCTCTGTTCCTCTCTCCGCCCCAGCGGGAGAGACTCTGTCTGCACTGACAGATCGCATCAGCTAAGCTCGGACTCTGATCACCACTCTGGCCCATCTCCCAAGCTCTACGGATCCGCTCGTCGCACTCAGGCTCACCTATCCAAGACTCCTCAAAGAAGAAACGCCTCGGCCTCCTGCTCCGCCAGCGATCTCTGAGACCCGCTGTAAGCAGAAGAAGTGGTCTATGGTCCGAACTCCAGAACCTCAAGTGTCGAACAGTGGCCGAAGGGAAGAGATCGCTCCACTCGTGACTCGCGAGGCATCTATCCAAGCGCTCCTCTATACTTCCTCTACGCCAGGTGAAGGGGTCTCCCTCAAAGCCTAAGTCATGGATGTCGCAATCCGAAATCATCTCTCTGAAAGAAGACAACTGGCCGGGACCTCTATCCCTACCTCCTCTAATCTCAGAGTTGGAGGCGACTTCGTTCATGTCGCCCCCAACTAACCAAGGACCCGTGTAAGAATTCCGGAGGCGACGAAGAAGCTCCCAAGTATGTCTCCTCTGAGCGCTCACTGGATCACCGTAGATCCCCGCAAATCTCCAACTCTCGCCTAACTCGTTAACCAAATCTCCCTCGATGTGATATCTCAAAAACGTCCCGAGTAGGAATCTCACAGGCTCTTTCCAAAGTAACATCAAGCCTCCACTTCTACCAAGACAGTCCACCGTCATACAACCATCAAAACCCAGCAACACTCTCACTCTTTCAGCCCCCTCACTCCGTAGTCTAGTCTCCGACAGAAAGATAAAATCGGGACTATGATCACGAACGTGGGCGAGGAGGGCTGACCTCGTCCCGGGGTTGCCTAACCCCTGGACGTTCCAGATAACGCCTATCATCGCGTTCGGCGGCCCTCGCTCTCGAGGGGCGCCGCTCTCTCATCAGTAACAACTAAGGTCGAATCTAACGGACTAGAAACTTCCAAAGTGCGAGTAACAGAAAATAAGTCTCTCCTCCCTAGGTCATGTGTGGCAGAAAGTAAGTCTCTATGTCCTATATCAAACTGAAGCGCAAGAGAATGAGGGGAGATAGATGGACTTACCTGAGTGTCGAGCGTGGATCTCAACACTCTCCCTTGCCCACTCTCACCATCGGACCCGGGGCCCGTGTCAGCTACCATCTCCCACTGGATCACCCGACGAGTGGAAGAAGGGCTCGCCTTGTTCCCGTCGGTGTAGCCTCCCTCATTGGTCTCACCTCCGCCGGCTTCAAACATGCGTGCCATCTTCTTGACGTTCCCAATTCTGACCCTCTCGCTCGATTTCCTCTTCCCCGACCCACCTTCATTGTCGCCGGCAGCCCCCGCTTTTGTCTCGGCTCCCACATCCCGTCCTAGACCCGGTTTGCACCCAAGGGGCCTTTTCCTTGTGTCGCAGGGCGTTCTCTTGGCAGTGAAACTCCCAGGGGGGTCCTGGCCCTTTTGCTGAAGAGCCCGAAAGGGGTCCAGGCCCTGTTGAAAAAGGGGCCCAGACTGGCCTTTGGAGCGTTGCCGAAGAGGCCCAGCAAGTTTCCCAGCCAAGTCATGGGCAAGGCCTTCCAAGCCGTTGGGCTTAAAAATTCTGGTAGGCCCAACAAGGTCTTCCCCTCCATCTTTGACCAAATCCTCCTCTGCCCCAAGGACAGTGGGTCCCAGCTCACTCGAAATACCCACTAGGTCCTCAGCGGGATTGATAAATCCTTCACCAACTGCCCCAGAATTCATGCTCTCTGTAGCTTTCTCTTTACCAGAACTAGTAACCTGCTCCAAAGAGCCGTTGTCACTTCCTCTCCCCGAAACGGCCCCAAAACCCTCCTCCTTTTTTTTAGGGTAAGTTTTGCCTACCCCAGACTGGCAATGAGACCCGGTGGCCGAGGGATTGACTTCGCTCCTCGTTTGAGATCCACGCACGTCAGCCCTAACCGTCGTCGGACCAGGGTTGTCGTGGTGGTTCTCCTCAGTCGGCATCTCGGTATCCATGGCTTTACTCGGCGGCCCTCCCGGATTGATCTCTTTATCCTTCGTCGGCTCATCTTCCCTTGTCGGTGGCTTGGTCAGAGTCGCGGTCGGGCCGGTCTCTGTCTCCATCGGCGGCGATTGTTTTTCCTTCCCACGCCTCTGTTTCTCGCCTCTCTCCCCCGACTCCTCTTGCAAAGCTTTTGACGAGTCCCGGTGAGTTTTCGCAAAACAGGACTCCGGCCCAGCCCAACCAGGTTCCCGGTTAGGTCCCACACCGTTAAACCTCCAAGTACCACCGTTAGATTTGTGAGGGGGCTGTCCTCTCAGCCCAGCTCCATACTTGGGGTTCCCCCCACACCCAGCTCCTCCTTCTCATGACAGTCAGAGCCACAGTGCCCGAGCCTTCCACACACGAAACAAAAGTCTCCGAGTTTTTCGTATCGGAAAGTCACCCAGGCCTTCCCCTCCTCCGTCCCAAGCTTTAGAAATGTTCCCTTCATCAGAGGTTTGCCTATGTCCACCGCGACACGGACCCGAATGAAATCCCCACTGATTCTACCCTCCTTATCCTTGTCAACTTTGGTAACCCGTCCTATTCGTCCTCCGACAAGCTCACCCATTCTTGCCGACCGAAACTTGAGAGGGATTCCGTGAATCTGAACCCAGAAATCCACATGTCGGAATTCATCATCTTTGTCCTTTTCAATCTCAGGGTCATTCAAAACTAGGAGGGATTTGTCAAACGTCCATGGCCCCAATTCCCAGACCCGCCTCTTATCGGCCCTGTTCCCGAACCGGAAGCAGAGGATTCCGTCCCGGTGATCGCTGATTTCGAGCTTTCCACTCGTCCTCCAAATCGTGGCCATGACCGACTTAAGCGCACCTCGGTTGAAGGCTTTTTGCCGGAGCAGCCTCCCGAGAAGGCAGTCAGAGAGATCGACCGCCGTGCTCGCAAGTTCCTCCTCTTCAATGACTAACACATCCCCGTCCTCTTCCTCTCCGATGCCCATCTCAGACCATTTGTCGCACAAATCCTCCATACTTCGAGAAGAAGGAGGAGGCTTGACGAAATCAACATCTGTAAATGTAACTTCAACACCAGACTGCTCAGTGATAGCTCCAACTGACAGTAAGTTGAACTTGAATCCAGGAACATACAACACACTTCTCAAAACCAGATTATTGTTGGTCTGACATCTCCAAACAAATGAACTGTTATGACAGTATGGTTGGGTAGTGTAACAGTAGCACCACTGATGGGATTGAGGCTTATGAACTGAGAGCTATGAGCACATATGTGCTTGGAAGCTCCAGAATCTGAAAGCCATACTGTATGTGTGTTTGACAAGTAATCACAAGAGTTGGCATAGTAACAGGCACCTGTGACATAGGTAGTCTGATTGACATCTGAATTGGATGGGCTAGGCTTGGAGGTGTTCATGTGACTGGAGAGCATCGCCATCAACTGGTTGCACTGCTCATACAACTGAGTTGTTGTCAGCTGGTCTTGATCCTCATGCTTGACTGCCTGATCTTTGGCCTCAGCACAGTTGACCTGACTCTTCGGCTTCCGTCTCCCCGGGGGATAGCTATGGAGTTTGTAGCACTTGTCAGCAGTGTGGCCTGGGATCTTGCAATGAGCACACGTCGGTTTCTCCTTGTCCTTTTTGTATGGCTTCTTCTGCAAGTCATCTTTCACTGCCATCGCCACAGTACTGGTTTGTTCCATGTTGCCATGCTCATTTCCAACACTTCGCTGTTTCTCCTCTTGTGTAATTAATGCAAACACCTTGTTGATTGCAGGAATAGGATCCATGAGTAGCACTTGACTCCTCACTGCTGAGAACGAGTCATTGAGTCCCATAAGGAAGCTCATCACATACTCATTTTGGAAGAACTCATTAAGTTTCTTCACACCTCCACATTTACACGTTCCACAAGTACAATTTGGTCGAAAATTGTTCAACTCCTCCCAAATTGCTTTCAACCTTGTGAAGTACATCCCAACCGATCGCTGATCTTGAGTTAGGTTTGTGAGTTCTCGTTTCAACTGGAAAATGCGCGGTCCATTGGATTGCTGAAACCTCTCGTTCCGATCATTCCAGATCTCCGCAGCTGATTCTCCGAACAAAATGTTCGATGAAATTTCCTTCGAAACAGAGTTCAACAACCAAGAGATCACGATATGGTTGTTGCGTCTCCATGAATTCAATAGGTGTGGATCAGATCCATCAGGTTTCACGATAGATCCATCAACAAACCCTAACTTGTTCTTCACGGACAGCGCAATCAACATCGATCGATTCCACGACGCATAATTATCTCCATTCAGCAATTGAGATACGAGAACTGTACCTGGATTGTCTGAATGATGCAGATAATATGCACTCAGTGGATCATCGATTACTGACCTTCGTGAAGCTCCGAACGCTAAATTCTCCATCGAAGTGTTGCTCTGTTCCTCCATTCACTTGGTGCCAGAAACAGAGTATCGCCGATGACTCGAGTTCAGGTAAAGACGAAGCTCCAAAATGCTCTAACAATGGCGGAATTTAGAGCTCTGATACCATATTGAGATCAAACTGAGAGAGTGTTTGGGAGAGAATGGTCTCGACTCAATGTGAGATCGAGTATGCAAATTCTCATTAACCAGAAAATGTACAATGTGTGTGTTTATATACACGGAGCAACTAACATAACTAATTTAGCCTATCCGTGCTATACACGTGTCTATACACAAGATAAAATAAAAACAAAAGCAGAGACTGAAACGACTGCGTTTCATCTCTAATATAAATCACTTCACTTGATTTGTAAATGAGATTTGTAGATCTAGCTAGAAGACGAGATCACCGAGTTTAAAGATGTTAAAACTTGGAAAATTAAAATGCTATAGGAATAGTTAGTTCTTTTGAGTGTCCAATATTGTTAGTCACTTTAAGGATGAAAGGGCCATCGCGCGTCGGGAACTGTACTAAGGTATGCTTATGATCGACATTTGATAGAAACAACCCTGAAGAGGTCCACACCTGATCACAGCCAGCTCACCTGCCGTGCCAGCTGAGCGCCCATTGGTCAAGGCGCTGGTCAAGACGGTTAGGCGGTTAGGAAGATAGTTAGATAAATACAATGTATCTAGACAGTTATGGTTTATATAAATACGTGTAACTCAATTAATTCAGTTAAGCAATACAAATACACAAAAAGGCTCATAGAGAAGATTCTCTCTCTAGAGCATTGGATTCTCCTAGATCTGAGATTATCCAAAGCTTCACTTGGTATCAGAGATATATCAATGGCGTTCGACGGAATTTCCTCGTCGTCATCAGAGATCCCGAGATCATCAGTCTCTCCACACTTCGCTCCTACTCTCTCATCTGCAATCTCTGTCAAGCTCGACAAAGAAAACTACTCTGTTTGGAGAAGCCAAGTCTTACCAGCAGTAATTGGACACAACCTTGAAGGATTTGTCTTCGGAACGAAGATCTACCCCAAGGAATTCGTCAAACACACAGATCCGCAAGGAAATGTCACGAAATCAACAAATCCAGAGTATATCCAGTGGTTGAGAGAGGATCAGCTTCTCTTGAGTTGGCTCCTTTCGTCTCTATCAACCACGATTCTCAGGTCAGTCACAAGAATCCGTTCTTCTCATGGAATGTGGATTGCTCTGGAACAGAGGTTTGCTGTCAGATCGAAGGCTAGGTTAATTCCTCTGAAGACTCAGCTCCAAGCAACAAAGAAAGGAAGTCTTTCGATCTGTGACTACTTCGCCAAAATGGAAGCCATCGTAGACTCAATTTTCTTGGCTGGTGGTGACATCTCCGACGATGATCTGATCCTGGCACTACTCATGGGATTACCTGTTGAGTATGATGTTGTTGTTGCATTGGTAAACAACCGTCTGCAACAATGTGATGGTGAATCGTCTGGAATAACCGTCCAAGAGGTCTTAGCTATGGCTCTCTCACAAGAAACGCGCATTGACCAGCTCACCTCACAATCAACGATTGATGTTCAGTCAGTCTCAACAAACTACAATGGAGCAATGGCGAACTACACAGATACTCATGGTAGAGGTCGCTCTAGGGGCAGAGGTGGTCGAGGACGTTTCACTGGTGGTCGAGGTTCAAACTCAAGACCTACTTGTCAGATCTGTGGTAAGCAAGGACACGTGGCTATTGCGTGTTGGCACAGACTCGATGAGTCCTTCCAAGGACCTATCTCAGCACCAGCAACAAGCAACAACAACAATCCACTCAACAAGGCAGCGTTCTATGCTGGTCCTGAAACTGTAGCTGATCCAGCGTGGTATGCTGATTCTGGTGCAACGAATCACGTGACTGCTGAGCTGGACAAGCTTCACATGAACACTGAGTACAATGGCAGTGACAAACTCATGGTCGGGAATGGTAAATGTCTCTCCATCACTCACACTGGACTGTCTCATTTACATTCCAAATCAACAAAAAATAAATTAAGAAATGTCTTGCGCAAGAGCTTCCGGATATAGAGAGTAAGTCAATATGAAATCCAAATCTCTTTCACGCTTTTGCTGTTCTGATTTTGTTTTCACACTTGTTCGATACAGCTGTCGCCACCACCCTTTTCCCCTCTTCCTCTCTCTCACCCGCTCCCTCTCCTTCGTCCTCTCTTCCTCTCTCCCGCGCGAGCGCCGACCCCGACTGCGCGCGCGCCTCTGCCGACTGCGCGACCAGCGACCGGGCGCCGCCATCTCTCCCTCTCGTCTGTTGTCTCTCTGTCCTCGCGCTCACTCGACGCGCGCTTCCGAGTCCTCTGCGCGACTTGACAGGACTTTTTCTCCTCCGCCGAGTCCGCCTCTGCCAAGCCGCTTCCGCCCCGTCGCTGACCTCTACTCTGTCCTCGCTGGCAACGACGCTTCCGAAGAATCTCGGCCGCCCGATTCCTCTGTCTTCATCATCAGCTTCCAGACTTTTAGGTTTGTAAATTAGGGGTTTTTTAATTGTTTTCTAAGGTTTGAAATTGTCATCTGATTTGGGGATTCCGAAATCGTGGTTGTTTGGATTGATTTAGTTGGTGATTCATGGTTTTTGGTTGATTGAGATTTTAGGCTGACTTATTGATTGAGTTTCAATTAGATTGATTGATCTCATTATGATTTCAAGAGTGTGGATTGTTAATGGTGAAGTCCTACATCTTGGCATTGTGTAGAGTTCTTGTTTTGCTTAATTTCGGCTCGGCAGATCAAGTGGCGATCCAGCTGATGCGAAGACTTTTAGTTCAAGTTTCCGGAGCAGCTCCCTTGGAGAAGGATCTTGTAAAGAAGTTTAAGCGCATGCCTGATCATCTCAAGGTATCTCTCCTATATTTTTTTTTATACACATGTACCGTTGCAAGTCTTTTGTTTCACTGCTGAAATACCAGCTAATGATACGAAAGCAGGGAAACCCATCCATCCCAGAGAACAAGTTATTCAAATAAGTGCACTAAGAAACCAACGTAAAGAGATGGGGATATATGTGAATTTATAGGAGATACAAGATAACTTACGTATGCATAAATATGAATTAGCTTACAGTCACTAATATGGGAGATGTTAGCTTACAGTCACCAACGTATGTTACCATATTTCAGCTACTGCATCTTTTTTTCATGTTCAAGTTATCTTTCAACGTGAGATGTTAGCTTACAGTCATTTATATATATCTCATTAAGCTTTATATCGGATTTACAAAGCTAATATGGGCTTTGTAGGATCATAACATACGTTTGATATTTTCCTCTGAATATTCCGAAAATAAAGAAAGATGAATTTGTATAATGATACGGAAAGAGTACATGACGTGAAACCATACAATTTGAATAAGAAAGTGGTTTCACGTCAGCAGGAAGCGAAAGACAGCTGGCATGTTTTAGAAGTTATCTTGTAAAGGGTGTAAATAATGACTTTTGTAGAGTTCTTCTCTAGTATCCAGTTGTGTTTCAGCTTGTAGTTAAGTTGCAATGGAACAAACATATTTGTTCAAATCTGTAGCCTTTACTGGTTATATATGTTTGGGTTGTTGCTATTATCGGTGTAAATGTCAATATTTCTCTTCCGATGTTTGCCAGGTTCATTACAGAAATGCAAAAAGCTTTACGTTGTTCACTTGTCGGAGAGAGAGTACTCGCAGTTCCGTTGTTTGAGCTCTACGACAACGTCCAGGTACAGAGGTTATGGGATTAGGTTGTGAAAGTTTAGTTCATACTTCATATTATGATTTTGTTTTCTGTATATAGTATGTTTTCCTTGACTTTTAAAGAATACACACAGAAAGCTCATTGACTTTTTAAAAAATAATATGCTTTCCTTGAAGTAGCTACAATTTTTTTTTTTTTTTTGACAAACTTTCTGCAGAACAATTTGATGGATATAGGTATATAGTATGGTCTATGGTGTTGTGCACTTGTAGTAGAGAATCAAATACCGAGTACGAAATTGAATTGATTCACAGTATTTTATTGTATGCGTGATCTGTTTTACATTTATATACGTATATATGCATTGATTTTTTAATGTCAACAATGCTTTCCTTGAAGTAGCTACAATTTTTTTTTTTTGACAAACTTTCTGCAGAACAATTTGATGGATATAGGTATATAGTATGGTCTATGGTGTTGTGCACTTGTAGTAGAGAATCAAATACCGAGTACGAAATTGAATTGATTCACAGTATTTTATTGTATGCGTGATCTGTTTTACATTTATATAAGTATATATGCATTTATTTTTTTATGTCAACAATGCTGGTTTAACGAAAATTATGCAGAACTTTAATAAAACCATAATGTATAAAAATTTAAAGAGTTATATTTTTTTATTGGCAACAATTTAACCAAAAATAGTCGCATGGCTGTAGATACTTAAAGACACGTAATTGCTGAAATTAGTTAAATAAAATAGGGGAACACACTCTCAACACATTAATTTAGCACTTCCTCATCATAAAATATTTATGTACCAAAAATATCGAATATACAAAATATCAAAGCAGCTTACAAATACTTTTATAAATGCAAATAATACATATTTATGTCACAAAACCCTCTACTGAGATTCGATTTTTTTTTCTTTAATCAATACCGATACTTATATGTACTCGGTATTAGTTGTTCCTGAGATCAATTAATGTCTTAGAGGCCATTATGTCTATTCGCGCAAGTCCTTTAGCAAAAGAGAGCAGTAATTGCCTCACTATATCTTTGCTTGGTTTTCTCTCTAACAACCCAAAACGTCCCAAGACATCTGACAGCAATTCTTTGAGCGTCTAAATGAGCATGTTTTGCCTGCAGTTTAGACAGCATAAAAAAAATGTTGGCACTTTCAAATCATGAGCGTAAAAGTTTTCTTTGAGCCACTTTTCATATAACTTATATCCTCGGGACAAAAAAATTGGAAAGTAACCATACATAAAGGAAATGCTAAATCGTAGTTACTGTATCAAAATCAAATTTTTATATTTAGAAAATCTAAATCAGATTCAATTTAGATTCCACCAGACGTATGGGAAACCACCAGTATGTATCCACTTCTTTGATAATTGTGTGATCTTGTTTATTTTACAAGTTTATGTTGTGCATACATGTACATTTTTCTCTCAACCATTAAATCCTCTGCCAATCAAAATTCAGGAAATGTTGTTTTGCTCCAGAGTTGTTGGGTCTTGTTTGGGTGTTGGGCTCTTGT
The DNA here is from genome assembly GCF_054948205.1 of Urtica dioica subsp. dioica. Taxonomy (NCBI): domain Eukaryota; kingdom Viridiplantae; phylum Streptophyta; class Magnoliopsida; order Rosales; family Urticaceae; genus Urtica; species Urtica dioica. The sequence continues at coordinate 17,389,817 of NC_142763.1, forward strand.
ACTGTAACTTTTACCTTTTCCTTTAAATACAAAAAAAAAAAGAAAAAGAAAAAAGAAAAAAAAATCACGAAATGTCAAAATTTGGTTAAGCATCTTGAAAAAAATAAAATTTGGTTGGATTGGACATTGGGCATTGTATACGGAATCGATTTGGCCATTGTGCAGATCACTGTTAATTCTGTGCTACCATGCATATTACAATAGTATTGGATCAACTGATATAGGTTTTCTGTAGCAGGTTTAAACGTCCAATGCACTTGTCATCACCGTGGCATTGCAGGATTGTCAACACCAGTTTTACTTCTGAATCTTACTTCCGCACATGAACAAAATGGCTGAAGAAGGTTAGCCATTATATTTTCTAACGTCTTCTTTTTTTACGGTGCACTTTTATCACAATTGTCAGTCTTTTACTATGCTTACATGACCTTGGTGTCTGTTCATTCTTGGTATGTTGGTGTCCTTTTTAGGACCGGAAGATTCTATATCATCGGCTACAATATTAGCTTCATATCGCGACTCCACTCGGTCGAGAAAATATAAAAAGGTCTGTTTATGGTTTTTCTTTCTAAACTACTCTCTTCAACGGTTCCAAAATGCGCATCATATAGTATAAATGTCTTCTACAGTCAGAAATCATTTAGTTGTGTTAAATTAGCTACCTCTTACAATGACGCTCATCAAAATAATTGCTTTCGTATCTTTTCTGTACCGGAAACTCCGGTCCTCTGAACCTCCATCAATCGTATCGAAATGTATGAGTAAGCGTAATCTTGGCTTACAGAATCCTGTACATCGGCCCTTCAATTTAAGTATGTCTTTATTATTTTACATTTGTCATCTTTTTAATATTTCAATTTATATTAGTTGCTTTTTGAAGCACTGACTGTATAATGCATTATCTTTTCCCTATACTTAATAAGCAGGTAATGACGACGCATCCACATCCGACGCTATTGGTGATTCCATTTCTTCAGACATGATGTTAAGTACCTATTTAGGTTTGACCACTACCCGACCTTTGGAAACGTATTACCACAAAACACATTTACTGAGTTTTGTCCTTTCTGTTTTCACCTTTAAATTAGATTACTCTAAATAATAACCCGATTTCGTGTTTTGTCTATTTTTTTTTTCCATTTTGGTGTAATTTTAGATTGTGAATGTTTTCCAACATAACTACATGATTTTTTCCATGATGCCGCTTGAGTTATTAAAGCTTTGCCTAATATGAGTTCAGCTGTCTATTATAATTTTTTGAGTTGTTTTAGTTTAACATAAGAGATTGAAATACCCTCATTGAATTTGAGTTTTTGGGCTATTTATATACAATAGTTTTTTTAAAAATTCATTTGCTTGTGTTACTAAGTATTCCAGGAAGCCTAATGAATTAATTTTAAAGGTCATTTTAGCTATCATGTCTTAGGGCTATTCTGATCTGGAGAAAGCCGCAATCAATAGGGAAAAACCCCATTTCTCGAAAGGAAGAACTTGAAATTCTTTTTCCTTTCCCCAGCCTTTTTTTTTACCATTAGCAAGAACTTGTTTCAGTTGCGGATCATAAGGAATTCGAACAACTGTCTATGTTTTATTTTCTTATTACATTAATAACTTCATGTTTCTTTACAGCAAACTCTTCCTCTCCTATCAACCACACAGTCACACCCAAATGGTAAATATATGCTTTTCTATATTCAGCTTATACCATATTTCCTTTACGCTACACGCTTTTACAACTTGTGTTCATTTTATGCTGCTTACTTTTACTATCATGTTGGTACAACAAGTTGTAGTTATCCCTGCCTAATAACGTAATAAATACGTACTGCAGGAGCACGGACTTCTACTGACACCACTTCTGAATCTGTTCCTTCAGAAACGGTACTGAGTACTTTTCTGGCGTTGAAGAATAAGAACTCTTCCATAAAGGTACAAGAATATGTACATCAATTATTTATAAATACAGTATTTATTTTCATGGCGATTCCATCATAAAGAAACATGTTTTCGGGAAAACCTTCCTTTCTCTTGAGAATACTAGGATTTGGAAAAAAATACTTCCCAGTACGCAGGTAGAAACATAGTTTTTTTTTTTCCCCGTTTTCTTTCGTAAATTGTTAGTAACTGATTACATATCCAAGAAAATGTTTTGTAGATATTATTAGTAACTGTCAAGAAATGAAAAATCAAATACAAACTAAATGGTTGGGGACGTGCTATTTTAATCCTTGTTTTAACTTAAACTTCTGCCACGTTACTTGTTAATATTGTCAAATTTCAGGAAAAAAATGTTTTCCCAATAGAAATAGCTTAGACAAAAAATTAAAATGTTAATTGATCGGGGATCAATTATATTTTTAGAATAGTATATAGGTTACCAACACTTGCTCTTGCATTGTTTTTACATTATGTATTTTTCAGGCAAATAAGAAATTAACGACGACATGCGAACGGTCTAAGGTCCCCTACATGTCGGCACGCCAATTATTCTTTGCGCAAGAGCTTCCGGATATAGAGAGTAAGTCAATATGAAATCCAAATCTCTTTCACGCTTTTGCTGTTCTGATTTTGTTTTCACACTTGTTCGATACAGCTGTCGCCACCACCCTTTTCCCCTCTTCCTCTCTCTCACCCGCTCCCTCTCCTTGGTCCTCTCTTCCTCTCTCCCGCGCGAGCGCCGACCCCGACTGCGTGCGCGCCTCTGCCGACTGCGCGACCAGCGACCGGGCGCCGCCATCTCTCCCTCTCGCCTATTGTCTCTCTCGACGCGCGCTTCCGAGTCCTCTGCGCGACTTGACAGGACTCTTTCTCCTCCGCCGAGTCCGCCTCTGCCAAGCCGCTTCCGCCCCGTCGCTGACCTCTGCTCTGTCCTCGCTGGCAACGACGCTTCCGAAGAATCTCGGCCGCCCGATTCCTCTGTCTTCGTCATCAGCTTCCAGACTTTTAGGTTTGTAAATTAGGGGTTTTTTAATTATTTTCTAAGGTTTGAAATTGTCATCTGATTTGGGGATTCCGAAATCGTGGTTGTTTTGATTGATTTAGTTGGTGATTCATGGTTTTTGGTTGATTGAGATTTTAGGCTGACTTATTGATTAAGTTTCAATTAGATTGATTGATCTCATTATGATTTCAAGAGTGTGGATTGTTAATGGTGAAGTCCTACATCTTGGCATTGTGTAGAGTTCTTGTTTTGCTTAATTTCGGCTCTGCAGATCAAGTGGCGATCCAGCTGATGCGAAGACTTTTAGTTCAAGTTTCCGGAGCAGCTCCCTTGGAGAAGGATCTTGTAAAGAAGTTTAAGCGCATGCCTGATCATCTCAAGGTATCTCTCCTATATTTTTTTTTTATACACATGTACCGTTGCAAGTCTTTTGTTTCACTGCTGAAATACAAGCTAATGATACGAAAGCAGGGAAACCCATCCATCCCAGAGAACAAGTTATTCAAATAAGTGCACTAAGAAACCAACGTAAAGAGATGGGGATATATGTGAATTTATAGGAGATACAAGATAACTTACGTATGCATAAATATGAATTAGCTTACAGTCACTAATATGGGAGATGTTAGCTTACAGTCACCAATGTATGTTACCATATTTCAGCTACTGCATCTTTTTTTCATGTTCAAGTTATCTTTCAACGTGAGATGTTAGCTTACAGTCATTTATATATATCTCATTAAGCTCTATATCGGATTTACAAAGCTAATATGGGCTTTGTAGGATCATAACATACGTTTGATATTTTCCTCTGAATATTCCGAAAATAAAGAAAGATGAATTTGTATAATGATACGGAAAGAGTACACGAAGTGAAACCATACAATTTGAATAAGAAAGTGGTTTCACGTCAGGAGGAAGCGAAAGACAGCTGGCATGTTTTAGAAGTTATCTTGTAAAGGGTGTAAATAATGACTTTTGTAGAGTTCTTCTCTGGTATCCAGTTGTGTTTCAGCTTGTAGTTAAGTTGCAATGGAACAAACATATTTGTTCAAATCTGTAGCCTTTACTGGTTATATATGTTTGGGTTGTTGCTATTATCGGTGTAAATGTCAATATTTCTCTACCGATGTTCGCCAGGTTCATTACAGAAATGCAAAAAGCTTTACGTTGTTCACTTGTCGGAGAGAGAGTACTCGCAGTTCCGTTGTTTGAGCTCTACGACAACGTCCAGGTACAGAGGTTATGGGATTAGGTTGTGAAAGTTTAGTTCATACTTCATATTATGATTTTGTTTTCTGTATGTTTAATGCTTCATAGAGAAGAAAAGGGACTCACCCTTTATATTATAAGGGAAACATAGCATGTCACAAACAAGAGGCTCCTACTGAGATGGGAAATTCCGGGCATATATATATATTTCCTACTTATCATTTTGTTTATGGTGTTGTAGTTTCCTGAAATCATTGACCAAGGGTCCACAAACAGGAAGAAGTGAGGCTGTCACAGCATGACTGATGTAGAGCGTAATATAGGAAAGAGAGATAATCGCAAATTGCAATATTGACTTCTTTTTACTATTTCATAAAATCTACCAAATTACATCAATGGAGAATAATACTTATAGAGTTGAAAAGGGCGTAAAAAAGGAAATAAACCATAATCAATGCACCAAATTCTAAAATTGAAATGAAATAAAACTGATCACAATTGATGCTCATAATTCGTCCGGAGTGGAGAAAATTTGTCCTCGAATTTGTAAGGGTGTGTTTTTTTTCTTATGGACATTGAGAGGTTCACAAAGACTGATCTTCTCGGCCTTCACACGGGCGGTTTGTCGGGAGGCTTCTTGTTAGGAATCAACATGGAATCCACCTCGATTTTCTTTGTGTCCTCATCGATCCACGCTGAAATTTTAAGCCTGTTTCTAAGTTCTTATTTTCTTCATTAATTATCATTTTATTTCTTAATTATCTTTTACATTTTTCATTAATTTTTATTTGGTGAAAAAATTCTTCTATTTTTCTATTTTATTCTGTTCAAAATCAGCTCAGTTCTTATTTTCTTCTTTTCTTTTTAAATATTAACTATTTCGAAATAAACTATCGTTATTTTGAACAAAAGAAAGTGAAATAATTGTGAATGATGTTTTTCATTTTTCAAATATTATGTGAATGATTTTGAGGGCATTTTTGTTATTTCGAAAAACAGAGTTATGGAGTCTTCAATTTTAAAAGAGATAATTAAACAATAAACTTAGAATATTTATTATTTGATAGAAACCTCAGATACATGGATTAAAATTGCTCAGATAGATATGCTATTTTCCGGCAAAGAATGATTACGATTGTTTTTTTAATTTATTCCGAAAAAATGTGTTGAATTTGGAGCTTTTAATAAACACTTAAAAATCTCTGTTGTGTCAGTTTTAATCCGGTGATTAAAAGCTGATTAGTTGTTAGTCAATCGCTCCTAATTACACAGGAATGCATTAAATAGAAACCAATAATTTAGCTATTCCTCAAAAATTTGCATAGCAATAGCAAGTCTATATAATACATTCAAACCAAGCCATTAAAACTAGTGATCAAACAAGCTCAACCTTACAAAGACGTCAATGACATTCTCTGCTTCCGTTCCTCTTTTGTACTCGCATTATATTATTATTATTTATAACTAGTTTCAGTTGAGCCAATTTGATCACCCATTAAAGCCTCTCTTTTTTCACACACGGCTTATTTATGGCGCGACTCAGTAAAGCTAAAGATCGGGACACCATTTCCGGAAAGGAGATCTTGGTGGATCGATCGTCAATCCTTAAAAACGACCTCTTTCGAGATGGAATAGTGGAAAGTGAAGTTGTGGGGAATCCACTCGATGCCCTTGGAACCTTTCTTGTGGACGAATTTGCTTCGAGAATCGAGCATCAAATTATCGACCATATCGGCCAGATAAGCAGTTGTCAACCCGAGTCCTTTGCGAAAGACTCCACGATCTTCGGGAGAAGAATCTTTTGCTCTTTATGCACGAACAAGCTCGACCGGATGAACACATCTCTTGCTTTTTCCATCTCCTCGAACACCCTTTTCCGAGTAAATACACGAACCTGAAATAAAAGTCAATACTTACTAGACGTGGTGCCCAAAAAAAAAATTGTCCAAACTCCACATCAGATTGGATCACCAGCTTTTATTTGAAAAGGCACGTCCGGTTTGGTTTCAAGTAATGGAAACCGCAGTCCAAACGAAATCGTATCAGAAATTTTTTATTATTTTCAATTTGCAAGGATTTAAAACTTGTTAATTAAAGATGAATCCGTGCTTATTTTAAGACTTGGTAGCATGGATGAAATTTATACGCCGCTTCATTTACTTGGAGTTTCGAAATTTGAAAAAAAGAAAAATTTAAACGTATCCAAAACGATAGTCTGGTTAAGATATCTTAACAAGTAAAAATTTATTTTTATTTTTTCTCAGGCACAATTCAGTCTCAATTTCAAACGATCTGGTCTAGTCCGGTTAAGATAATTAGCAATTAAAGACCCCTACTATGAAGATTACTAGGCCAACAAGTAAAGAAGAAATATCAGGTGTACCGCGGGATCGGATTTGCTTCCCAAGCAAATCGAGAAGTGTAGAAGAGGCTCGATTCTTTGGATGGCAAAAGGTCTCCAAGCATCTCCAATTTTGAACCTGCTCTTTAACGAAAAAAGCATCCTCAACCACTGCTGATAAACAACAACAAAAAAAGGTAAGGCAAAAAAGCAATGATCAAACAGTTTCAATGATATTAATAAAATGAGAATCGGTTTTAATTGTCCCGGTCGAGGTAATCGACACCCTAGGATAAAATTCTTAATCGTATCGACGCTTATGGTATGACTTCCAAAGTTAAACGCGACCTAATTTACACACATTCGAAAGATCATACCGAGGATAATTCAGAGGCTTAAATTAGATTAAAAAACACCAGGTTATACCAGAGGAACTTAGGTGATAATGTTGTATATCAAAGTGACGGCGACAGAAGAAAGAAAGTACGAATGAGTGAAATGCTATAGCTTCCATGCATTTCAAATCATCTGTGCTTTCTCTCTTCTGTCATCGTCTATAAACATATAGACCACCATGTTTCCTCTAATTAACAAAAACATAAATATAATAAATATGTATGTATATAAAAACATGCTGGCAGCTTCACTTTCTCAATTGTAAACATTAACAATCGGAACATATATGATATATACATATATTTATATATTACAAGTGCGGGACTCTTATGTGCGTGTGGGCATGAAATAATCGATTAGGTGGGCTTTATATTTATAGACGAAGATGACGCTGAGAAAGAGAAAGGAGAGAGAGGGGGAGAAGAAATATTAATACAATATTTATGGCTATTAAAAATGCTTCGCACGTCGGTTAGTCGGTACAACGACAACTGTCCAAACATTGACGACAAGAGAGAGAGAGAGAGAGAGAGAGAGAGAGAGAGATGGGTTGGGAGTCTTGGGACTTGGAACTCTTTGCTTTGGGGTGGTGGTGTATTTATAGTGGAGGAAAAAAAAGAGGGTATATTAATTGAGCCGTTGATTAATTCAAAAAGCACATACTTTACGATGTATTTATATTATTATTGGAGAAGAAATATTAATACAATATTTATGGCTATTAAAAATGCTTTGCACGTCGGTACAACGACAACTGTCCAAACATTGACGAGAAGAGAGAGAGAGAGAGAGAGAGAGAGAGAGAGCAGTACTATTCATAAATTAATAACACAATAAAAAAATAAAAATAGCAGCAGGGCTTCGTAGCACAGACAATAAATTTGTGCATTGTTTGAGTTGTTTACTCGAATTTCGAGGAAGAAGACGCTGTGAAAGAGAAAGGAGAGAGAGGAGGAGAGAGCAATAAATTTGGCCCACCTAACTTTCTTACCGATTAAATTGTATGAGTAAAAAAAATGACTGATCGCTTTACATCTAATTAGAAAGGAATGGTACCAAAATAAAGGTAAAAGTCACCACGCACGTTTTAAACTTGTTGGGGGGTTCTAGTATGCTTTACGCCTTTACCTCTCTTTTGTCTCTTCTCATGTGGCTTGTCTGTCATTTATCTGATTTAATTAGATTTAATTATGATAGTAATAACCAACCAGATGCATTCCCCCTTTTAAAGAAAAAAGAAAAAACAAAAAAAAGAGTTGCATAATGATAATGTTAATAATAAAAACCAATCTGAGCCGATAGTATAGACATCTGTAATATATATAATAGTTCTTTTTTTTCTTCGTTAAAACTGTAATATATTATTATTGGAGAAGAAATATTAATACAATATTTATGGCTATTAAAAATGCTTTGCACGTCGGTACAACGATAACTGTCCAAACATTGACGACGATCTAATGAACTTGAGCATATTTTTTATTTTATTTTGCTTATTAATAAACTAGGTGGACATTTTGCTTGCTTAGCTTTTCATTAACACCGCTTTGTTGTTGTTTTTTTTGTTTTTGTTTTTTTTTTATTATTTGTAGGGAATTACATTAAATTATATTAATGAGAAATGTTGATATAAAAAAGCTTGAAGTTCATACGAACGTGATAAATGGTAAATAAATAAAAAAACATATCATGAGGTAAAATCATCGTAACAAAATAACTCTTCGAATAGTTAATAAAAAAATTTCGATTGAAAAACATAGTTAGCTTAATTTATATAAAAATAAATCTCAATATGTCCGAATTTCAAAAAATAGATTTGATGATGGATAAAACTTTGGATTAGAATCCCAGAGAAGAGCATAATCAGATTATTAAATATTAACTATAAAGTAAACAAATATAATAAAATAAATAAAACTATCTGAACATAACTTTACGAGTAATAAATCATTTTTCAATGGAATAACAAAGCTAATAGGTATTTAGTTGCAATTAAATCTCAGTAACTATTGATCTAAAAATAATATTGATGATGAATAAAAAATCCATGTAATCATCCAAGAGTACGAATTCACAATTTAGAAGACAAAAATGAAATTTACAGAATTGGTATACAAAGTGATGAAAATGATTATTTAGGATGTCAATAATTAAAAATATTTAATTTAAATTTTGTAAATAATTTGACTAAAAGTTAAATACACATATTTTAAATATTTTTCTCTTTAAATAATTTAGTATTCATTTATAATAAAATAAATTTGATAAATTATAAAGATAAAATTAATAATTTTACATTATTAGTGAGATTGTATATAAGTCACGCTCTCAGGCAAGGAAGGAAGGGTGCAATATGCACCCCTTTTAAGCACGCAATTGATGATAATTCTCATTAAGTTAACAATTAATTAAATAACTGTTAAGCCGTTTTTTGGTTTTAACATTTGAGTACACGTGGTGGGCCTGGAATAGTCACGTGCCTAGTATTGGATCGGCCCAAATTACTTTCCGAGAGTCCAAAGGGCTCAAGGAAGTTCGGGACAAAGCCCAAAGCGTCCAAGAGCTTCAGAGGATCTTAGAATCGCAAAGAGGGAAATAATGCTTTGCTTTCTTCTTCGTCGGGAATGCGTTCTTCGTCTTTGATTCCTGGCCTGGAGGTTGAGCCTACCTGGAGGTCGAACCTGCCTGGAGGTCGAGCTCGCCTGGAAGTCGAGCCTGGCCTGGAGGTCGACCCTGGCTGGAGGTCGAGCCTGCCTGGAGGTTGAGCTCGTCTGGGGGGTCGAGCTCGCCTGGAGGTCGAGCCTGGCCTGGAGGTCGACCCTGGCTGGAGGTCGAGCTCGCCTGAAGGTCGAGACTGGCCTGGAGGTCGACCCCGGCTGGAGGTCGAGTCTGGCCTGGAGGTCGACCCTGGGTGGAGGTCGAGCTCGCCTGGAGGTCGAGCCTGGCCTGGGGGGTTGAGCTCGCCTGGGGCGTCGAGCTCGCCTGGAGGCCGAGCCTGGCCTGGAGGTCGACCCTGGCTGGAGGTCGAGCCTGCCTGGAGGTTGAGCTCGCCTGGGGGGTCGAGCTCGCCTGGAGGTCGACCTTGGCTGGAGGTCGGGCCTGTCTGGAGGTTGAGCTCGCCTGGAGGGTCGAGCTCGCCTGGAGGTCGACCCTGGCTGGAGGTCGAGCCTGCCTGGGGGTTGAGCTCGCCTGGGGGGTCGAGCTCGCCTGGAGGTCGACCCTGGTTGGAGGTCGAGCCTGCCTGGGGGTTGAGCTCGCCTGGAGGTCGACCCTGGCTGGAGGTCGGGCCTGCCTGGAGGTTGAGCTCGCCTGGGGGGTCGAGCTCGCCTGGAGGTCGAACCTGGCTGGAGGTCGATCCTGGGGGGTATGACCGTGCTCTTCGTGAGCTGCCTACGCACCCGCTTTGCGGGATCAGGTCATGACGTAGTTCAGGGCGAGTGTGTTTGCTATGTGAATGGATTCTTGGATTTTTGTTTTTTTTCCTCCCGCCGAGAGGTGGCTCTCGGTTTTTGTTTATGATCCGGGATAATTTTGAAGTTGGGAGAGTATTTGGCTGAGAGAATTCTGGGGTTGAGAGAATTTTGGGGTTGAGAGAATTTTGAGTTCAAAGGATTCTCTGTCCCTTTTGATTTGTGTGAGTGAGCTATTTATAGGGAAAACATGCCGCTTGTTGAAAATTTGCTTGTCACTTGTCGCTTGTTGAAAATTCGCTTGTCGCTTGTCGCTTGTTGAAAATTTGCTTGTCGCTTGTTGAAAATTCGCTTGTCGCTTGTTTTAGTCATGCATATTTTTAGCATTTGACTAAATTGTCCTTCTATATTGTAACGTCGTTTTTGCAATTGAGGCGTCGTTTTTACCATAAGAAAAAGACGGCATAACATTAACCCCCCAGTTTCGCGTGCGACTTGTCGTGTGGGAAACTTTGCTTCTCATCCTCTTCTTTATTGATTTATTATTTATAATATTGTATGTGTATAATATCTTTATTATCTTTTTAGGAAAGGTGACTAATCCGGTTATAACTTTTGAAAAATACATGCACAAGTACCCACACATTTGCAAGTTGCGTAGGTTTCTTTTTAGGCATAGACTTATATATGTATTTTGATGTACTATAGGTAGCCAGTTTTTATATCATCATTACTCCGTGTATAGGTATATGCCCATTATCCTATTTATCATTTATTATTATTATTATTATTATTATTTCCTATACTCTGTGCATAGATTGGTTTACTCATTTGTTTTTTTTTTTACTTTAACACCTACCCCATGCTCTCTTTCTTTAAAAACTGAGATGTATCCGGGGATTGAGCTGCCATCACAGGAGCGTAGCAGAGTTGATATCAGCAAATCTCCTTGGATTTTCTGGCTTCCTTCTTGAGGTTGGTTTCTTCTTTGGTGATTATATATATTCTTTACTTCTCACTTTGCCATTTCTTTCTTTTTCACTCTGTCTCTCGACCCTCTTGTCCCCTTCCTTGAATCTTTCTGGCTTTTCTTCCAAAATACTGTGATGACTCTTAATAATCTGATCAATGGTGGGCCTAATTCGCCCCGTGGTCCCAACGACCTAGTGGTCCCACCCGATTGTTCTAGAGCTTTTGACACTTTCGATTTTGGTGAGTCGTGGGTGTTTGATGACTTTCCATGCGCTTTTGGCGAAGGTATGGGTTCCACAAATTCGCCTAATGGTTTCGGTGATGGCGACCTCGATGCCTTTCTTGATGTGGTCCTCGGACGGAGGCCGGTTCCGCGTGTGTCGGGTCTGTGTTTCGATGGGAGAGGTAATGTCGTTCGATCAGAGGCCCATGGCGAGTTGTCTCGGTCCCCGCTGGCCGTGAGAGGCTGCGAGGTAGGTCCAGCGAATGAAGATGGTGTCACACCGGGTGTTCTCCGGAGTTTGGAAAGTGATACTCCCTTGACTTCGACCGCTTTTCTTCACAAACGGGTCCCCGTCGCTGCCGGCGGACTTCGGAGCATCAAGGGGTGGGTTTCTTCCGGCGTCGATGGGCGGTGAGGTCGGTCTGGACCGAGGCTCTGTCATCGGCGGGCCTTCGTTGACATCAGGGGAGGGCAACGTAGACGTTCTTCCGAATGCCTGCTCGTCGTTTGCCGCAGAGGGCGTAGAGGATCCAGCAAGCGAGCATCGTTGTAGCTCCCTAAAATACGGGAAGAAGATGTCGTTGTTGCTCGAGGCGTTTGGTCATTTGGTCGGAGGTGAGACTTCGGCACGTCACATCCCAGGACGCGACGACGAAGGCCTCGGTGCCAACTCCTCGGCGAGCGGCGAGGTGAGTTTTCCGTCTCTTGGGGTTGATATTGATGATGATGGTGATAAGGTTGTTATGGCAGAATGCTCTGAGGGAGAGGTCGAGTCTTATCGGTGCAACTCGTTTATAGTTGAGCCCCCAAAACGGCCGCGGTCTTGGTCGAGGCGGTCGAGATGCGGGGATTTTGCTGGCCTCGATGCCGTGAGCTTGACAACGGAAGATAGAGTTAGGTTCCTCCGTGAGAAGTACGAGATCCCGCCGAAAATCTCCATCATTGTTCCCTCTGTCGATGATTATTCCGACCAGCCACCCGAGGGATATACAACCGTCTACGTGGAGAGTCTTAAGCATGGGTTGAAGCTCCCTCCACACCCCTTCATATGCAATTTGCTCGAGAGGATCAAGCTGCCACCCGGTCAACTAAATCCAAGGAGCTATTGGGTCATCGTGGCTTGTTATATCATGTGGTTCCGGGAAAAGCACCGTGAAATGACGGTGTGTGAATTTCTAAGTTTGTGTGCTGTGATTCCGAATTACAGAACGAAAGGGTCATTCTTTCTTCGTAACAATACGTCAAAAAAAATACTCGACAAACTACCCGGCACGGGGCGTGAGTGGGTCGATGAGTTCTTTTACACGCACGTCGACTATTTTGGAAACATTCCCCTTGGTTTTCGTACATCGGCTGATTGCCCAAAACCCCCTGATTAGCGATCCGAGGTTGCTTCTTTTCTTGAAGGGATACCTCTTAGTGATCGCGAGGCTAACTTGTTTCTTGACGACAAGCTGTGGGAAGAGGTTGGGTGGTTCCCTTACCGTTCGGCCGACGAGGTTCCATTGCTGTTTTCGCGCTCTTTTCCGTCCTCGGCAGAGTCTGGTGGTATAGTAATAGGGTTTTTATTTTTATTTTTTATTATTGCTATCACAATTTGGTTCCCATATGTATACATATCTCCATATTTGACAAGAGAAAAAACTCTAATTCTCTCGACGATCCCTCGCAGGTATGGCGGCTTATGGGGCCCGAGGTGTTACAGGGCCGGGACTCTCTGCGGGGCGGTCGTTGCCGGTTCCTCTTCTTGGTTCGGAGGCGTCCCTCCCTTCGCAGCCCTCAAGGGTAGGCTTATCTCCTCGCGCTACTACAGCATCTATGTCAACCATAAAAGTAGCGATTACTAGTTCAAAAAGAGCGCGAGATGAGGCTCCGTTAGTGGCTTCCTCGCGTGCCAATTTTGGGAAGAAGTTTAAAGCTCCTCTTCGCTCGTCGTCCGACATAGTTGTCAGGTTCTCGGTCGCTGACTCCTTTGGCCCGTAAAGGCATTAGTGGTATCGAGTCCACTCATGCATTGGAGGTGACTAAGTTGGATCGGATGACCGCGATTGCCCTTGCTGAGTTGCTGACTCGCGAGGCCCGACAGGTTTTCCTCCACGTGCATGGCCCAATATTTTCTTTGTTCACCATCTTTTCACCTCTTTTATATACCTATTTTTTTTTGTAGTGCTATCTGGCTTCTGTTGCAACTAAGCGAAATGTTCGCGAGTTGGTGAGGAAATTAGGACACGAGACCGAGGCCCGTCGTCTGGCACAGGTGGATGCCGATGGTCGCGCGGAGGCCCTCGAGGCTGAGATTGCAGGGCTCAGGAAAGGTGTTGTGGATGATGCTATGAAGATATGTGAGCAAAGAGCCGAGCTTCAGCGTTTGCGTATCGAACTGGGGACCATTCAGGCGGAGCGGGCTAGTTCGGCTATCGACTGGGCACAACGCGACTTGGTTGCATACTGGAGTGGATCGGGAAAGGAAAATCCTCCGGAGGGAGCGGAGAGACTCTCCGCCTTAGATGATAGTGACTCGTCTCTTTCCCCCTTTTTTTGTGATGGACTAACGGCCTTATCGCCCCTTTTTGTATGTGAATTCGGGCAAACTTCCATTCGTCAGGATTTTTCTTTTTGATGGCGCGGTCGGTTGTGCGTCTCTCAAGACCCGTTGTGTTTTTTGCGGGCCCCGATTTCGGGTATAACTCTGACGAATGGGCATTTTCCCTTTTTTGCGTAGTTTCTGTGTTTGTATGCTTTTGGGAAAACTGTCATTTGTTGGTTTTTTCCTTTTGGTGGCGCAGCTTGTTTGAGCGTCCTTCTAGTCCGCTCGTCTAGTCGAGCTCGTCACCAGCTAGTCGAGCTCGTCACCTCGTCTAGTCGAGCTCGTCACGTTGTCCAGTCGAGCTCGTCTCTCGTCTAGTCGAGCTTGTCTCCTCGTCTAGTCGAGCTCGGCACCAGCTAGTCGAGCTCGTCACCTCGCCTAGTCGAGTTCGTCACGTTGTCTAGTCGAGCTTGTCTCCTCGTCTAGTCGAGCTCGTCACGTTGTCCAGTCGAGCTCGTCTCTCGTCTTGTCGAGCTTGTCTCCTCGTCTAGTCGAGCTTGTCTCCTCGTCTAGTCGAGCTCGTCACCAACTAGTCGAGCTCGTCACCTCGCCTAGTCGAGCTCGTCACGTTGTCTAGTCGAGCTCGTCTCTCGTCTAGTCGAGCTTGTCTCCTCGTCTAGTCGAGCTCGTCACGTTGTCTAGTCGAGCTCGTCTCTCGTCTAGTCGAGCTTGTCTCCTCGTCTAGTCGAGCTCGTCACGTTTTCTAGTCGAGCTTGTCTCCTCGTCTAGTCGAGCTCGTCACACAGTCCGTGACGAGCCGGAATGACTTCGACACTTCGTCCAAACGTCTTTTTCGTGTTTGTCGTATGGAAATGCTTTGAGCTTGTGCGGGGCTCCTGCTGCCTTTTCCCTTCTTGCGCCTTGAGCAGGCTTCGAGGTGGGTCGGGTTCTCGATGGCGCGAGTTCCCTTATCTTGGGATTCACAAGATTCTTTGAGGTGTGTTCGGAGTTTCAATGTTGCGAAATCTCATTTCTCGGATCCCGTGGACACTTTGAGGTCGGTCGGGGACTTGATGGCGCAAGTCCCCTCATCTCGGGTCGTACGGGATTTTTTTTTAGATGTGTTCGGAGTTTCAACGTTGTGAAACCCCATTTCTCGGATCCGTAGACGCTTTGAGGTTGGTCGGGGACTTGATGGCGCAAGTCCCCTCATCTTGGGTCGCACGGAGTTCTTTGCGATACGTTCGGGGTTTCAACGTTGCGAAACCCCATTTCTCGGACTCCGTGGACGCTTTGAGGTCGGTCGGGGACTTGATGGCGCAAGTCCCCTCATCTCGGGTCGCACGGAGTTCTTTGCGATACGTTCGGGGTTTTAACGTTGCGAAACCCCATTTCTCAGACTCCGTGGACGCTTTGAGGTCGGTCGGGGACTTGGTGGCGCAAGCCCCCTCATCTGGGGTCGTACGGGATTTTTTTTAGATGTGTTCGGAGTTTCGATGTTGCGAAACCCCATTTCTCGGATCCGTAGACGCTTTGAGGTTGGTCGGGGACTTGATGGCGCAAGTCCCTTCATCTCAGGTCGCACGGAGTTCTTTGCGATACGTTCGGGGTTTCAACGTTGCGAAACCCCATTTCTCGGACTCCGTGGACGCTTTGAGGTTGGTCGGGGACTTGATGGCGCAAGTCCCCTCATCTCGGGTCGCACGGAGTTCTTTGCGATACGTTCGGGGTTTCAACGTTGCGAAACCCCATTTCTCGGACTCCGTGGACGCTTTGAGGTCGGTCGGGGACTTGATGGTGCAAGTCCCCTCATCTCGGGTCGCACGGAGTTCTTTGCGATATGCTCGGGGTTTCAACGTTGCGAAACCCCATATCTCGGACTCCGTGGACGCTTTGAGGTGCGTTTGGGGCTCGATGTCGCGGTTGCTATGTCTGTATTCCTGCATTTTCACATGTATGCATATATTTTTTTTTTGTTGCGTTTTCCGTGGTGCTTGGTGTTTGTCTTACTCTATTAACCCCCCAGTTTTTATGCAATTTAGTTTAAATTGTATGAAAAGTTAGGAGCTAAAGATTGCAAACTGAACGCGAATTTCGACTTCATTCATTAATTGGGCGAATGGCCTGCTTTTGAAAAATTCAAAGTTCATTGGGGCCGGTGGTCGCTTTTGGAAAACTAAAAATTTGAAAGGACTTGATTTGTTGTTCAGGTTTCGTCGCTTGCTAACCTTCAGGTGCCTTGGCGCCACGGCCTAATGGTAGTATTGGCGGAGATGCTCCGCGTTCCACGGGTGTCTAATTTCCTTGCCGTCCATCTCGTCGAGATGGTAAGTTCCATCGTGTATCACCTTTCGAATTCGGTAAGGCCCTTCCCAGTTCGGCCCGAGTACCCCTGCTCCGTGAACCTGGGTGTTTTGGAACACCCTCCTCAGGACGAGGCTTCCTTCGGCGCAACGGCGGATTTTGACCCTTGTGTTGTAATGCTTCTCAACGATCCTCTTCTGCGCGGCCATGCGGGCGAACGCTTCAGCTCTCCTTTCTTCGATCATGTCGAGCTCCATTCGGAGGGCTTCGTTGTTGCTGTCTTCGTCGAAGGTCTCTGTTCGGAATGACGGCGCTCCGATCTCAACGGGGATGACGGCTTCAACCCCGTAAGTGAGGGAGAAAGGCGTTTCGCCTGTGGCGGTCCGCGTGGTTGTCCGGTAAGCCCAAAGGACAAGGGGGAGCTCGTCGGCCCATGTGCCTTTCTTTTCTTCCAGCTTCTTCTTCAAAGTCTCCTTGATCGTCTTGTTCACGGCCTCAACTTGGCCGTTTGCCTGTGGGTGGCGTGGTGAGGAGAAGGTCTTGCTGATCTTCAATTGCTCGCATATCCTTCGGACCATCGCGTTGTCGAACTGGCTGCCGTTGTCGGTGACGTTCGATGCGGGGATGCCGTGGCGGCATATGATCGATTTCCACATAAAGCTTGTAGTGTTTGCTTCGGTTTGTGGCCAGAGGCTCCGCCTCCACCCATTTCGTGAAGTAGTCGATGGCGACTATCGCCCAGACTCGCTGGCCGGACGCCATCGGGAGCTTGCCTATGAGGTCCACCCCCACTTCGCGAATGGACGTGCCACGAGGATCGGGCACAATGGGGCCGGGGCCTGTGTCGGAATATGCGAGAATCTTTTGCACTTGTCGCATTTTTGCGCCCAACTGAACGCGTCTTTCTTCATCGTTGGCCAGAAGTAGCCTTGCTTGAGCGCCTTCAAGGTCAGGGACTGACCTGCGGAGTGATTCCCGCAAATTCCTTCATGGATTTCCCTCAAGACGTAGTCGGCTTCGGCGTCGTCCAGGCATCGGAGGAGTGGCTGCGAATACCATCTCTTATAGAGTGTGGATCCTCGCCAGACATATTTGTGTGCGTGATACTTCACCTTCTTAGCTTCAGCCTGGTCGGTGGGGAGGACGCCATCGCGGAGGTATTTGATGATCGGTGTCATCCAGTTCGGTTGGGGCTCTTCTTCGATCAGGTTCACTTCTTCCTTGGTGATGGACGGGAGCTTCAAGGTCTCGACAGGTACCTTGCCTAACTCCTCGCTATCGCAGCCAGATGCCATCCTAGCCAAGGCGTCGGCCTCAGCGTTCGAACCCCTGGGGACCTGCACGATCTCGTACCAGGAGATTGCCTCTAGTCGGAGCTTGGTTTCCTCCAGGTACGCCGCCATGTTCTCCTCCTTCGCCTGGTATTCTCCCTTGACTTGGTTGACGATGAGGAGCGAGTCGTAGTGGATCTTAAGGTTTTCGGCCCCGAGCTTCCTGGCTATGTCGAGTCCGGCTAGGAGGGCTTTGTATTCGGCCTCGTTGTTCGAGGCTTTGAATTGGAAGTGGATGGAGTACTTGAGCTTTTCTCCGTCCGGGTTGACGAAGACGATTCATGCCCCTGACCCGCGGACATTGGATGCTCCGTCCACGTGCAGGTTCCAGACCGGCCCATCGGGAGCGGCCTTCCTTTTCTTTTTCGGATCCTTGTCCCCCGCGGTTTCTTCTTCTCGCTTGTCTTCCTCGTCTTTGCATAGATTCACATCGTAAGTGAATTCGGCGATGAAGTCGGCGACGGCCTGTCCCTTAATCGCGATCCTTGGCTGGAACTCCACCCCGTATTCTCCTAGCTCCTAGGACCAGACGGCCATTCTCGTTGAGGTGCCCTTCTGTAGAGCTTTCTTGACTGGGTACCCGGTCCTCACTATGACTTGGTGTGCTTGGAAATATGGTCGAAGCTTTCTTGCGGACATCGTCAGAGCAAGGGAGAGCTTCTTTATCTCCGGGTATCGTGTCTCAGCGTCCAGGAGCGCCTTGCTTACATAATACACGGGCCATTGTATCTTCTCTTCTTCTCGGACGAGGACAGCGCTGACCGCCCTCGTCGACACAGAGAGGTACAGGTAGAGGGCATCGCCGTCCTTGGGCTTCGCTAGGAGCGGTGGCGTGGCGAAGTATGTCTTCAAGTCCTGGAATGCGGTTTCGCACTCGTTGGTCCACTTAAAGTCGGCTCCTCCTTTGATGGCTTGGAAGAAAGGCTGACATCGGTCGGTGGCCTTGGAGACGAACCGACTTAGCGTAGCCACGCGTCCAGTGAGGCTTTGGACTTCCTTCGCCTTGGTTGGGGACCTCATGTCCAGGAGTGCCTGTATTTTTTCGGGGTTGGCTTCGATGCCTCGCTGGTTGACGATAAATCCCAGGAATTTCCCTGACTCTACACCGAACGCGCACTTGTTCGGGTTCAACTTCATCTTGTACTTTCGGAGAAGGGCGAAGGTCTCCTCCAGGTCTTTGACGTGGTCAGGCGCCTCGAGGCTTTTGACGAGCATGTCGTCGACATAGACCTCCATCGTCTTCCCGATTTGCTTGGCGAACATTTGGTTTACCAAGCGCTGATAAGTGGCTCCGGCGTTCTTCAGCCCGAACGGCATCACCTGGTAACAGAATAGGCCTCGATCGGTGGTGAAAGTGGTCTTCAACTCGTCCGGTCCGTACATTCTGATCTGATTGTATCCTGAGTAGGCGTCCATGAAACTCAAGAGTTCGTGCCCTGCGGTGGAATCGACCAGCTGATCGATCCTCGGCAGGGGGAAGCAATCCTTCGGGCAAGCCTTGTTGAGGTCGGTGTAGTCGATACAGATTCGCCACTTCCCGTTCGACTTTTTCACCATGACCACATTAGAGACCCAACTAGGGTACTTGGCCTCGCGGACGAATCCAGCGGTGATTAGCTTCTCGACCTCCTTGTTGATCGCGAGATACCTTTCGAGGTTGAACGATCTTCTTTTTTGGATTTTTCCCTTCTCTCCAGGGAGTACGTTGAGCCTGTGGGTGATAATCTCCGGGTCGATCCCCGGCATGTCTGCATGTGTCCACGCAAAGACGTCTTTGTGTTCTTGGAGGAACGCTCCGAGCCGATCTTTTAGTTCGGCTGGCAGGTGTGCTCCGATCATGACGACATGTTCGGGGTTGGCGCTGTCGAGTATCACAGGTACGAGGTCGCTCGACGCCTCTACTTTCTTGGAGTTGGCTTCTTCTCGCGGGTCCAGGTCCTCGAGTGTTTGCGCCTTGCCGATCTCGCCTGAGAGGTCGTCTCCGACCTCACATATGACACTCACCATGGCGTCGCCTTTCCTGATGCGGGATCCCTGGACGTGGCATGCCCTGGAGTCGGCTTGGCTTCATCGCATCACCCCTACTCCCTTCGGTGTCGGGAATTTCATGAGGAGGTGGTATGTTGAGGTGACCGCGCGCAGCCTGTTGAGCTTCTGGTCGCCCTATAATGACATTGTGAGTGGAAGGTCGGTCCACAATTAGGAAGTCCACCAGGCGCGTGACCTGGGCTCCCCCCTCCTGTCCAAATGTGACTGGGAGGCTTATGGAACCTTCTGTGTAAACGCACTCTCCTGCAAACCCGAAGAGCGGGGTCTTGACTGGGGTTGGACGAACTTCTCCAAGGTCCATCCGGTCGAGGGCAGTTTTGAATAGGATGTCGGCTGAGCTCCCGTTGTCAATGAGAATCTTCTTCACCATATTGTTTGCTACTTGCGTCTTGACAACGATGGGGTCGTTGTGCGGGTGCATCACCTGGCGGGCCTCTGCCTCGGTGAAGTGGATTGTTTCGTATGGCGTAATCGGGCATGTGCTCTGGGTGAGGTTGATATGGTGGGAGGGACCCTCTCCGTTCGCCGCTCGCGTATATTTCCTTCGTTCGTGCGCGGTATCTCCCATTTATGGCCCCCCAAAGATAGTGGTTACCAAGTTGAGTGGGGCGTTGGCCACGTTACCTCGGGTGTTGTTGTTGTTGCTTCCACCCGCGACAACTTCTTTCCCACGTTTCTGCCGCCTGTCGTTTTGGGGAACCTGTCTCCTCGGTGCGGGGTTCGGATTGGCGACCATGGCCATCACGAACTCCTTCAGCTCGCCATTTTGGATGTGACTTTCGATATGCCTCCTGAGCTCGAAGCATTTGACGGTGAGGTGACCGTGGTCTTTGTGGAAACGGCAGTACTTGTTCTTGTTGCGTTCTGATGGGTCCTTCGCCATGGGTCGGGGCTCGGTGAACATGTCCCCGTGCAAGGCCAGAATTCGATCCGGCGTAGCTTTGGGTGGCGTGAAGTCGGCGTTCCTCTGGAACTTCTCGACTAGTAGGGGTCTCTGTCTTGACGAGGGTCGGACGTTCGAAGCCGCGGCGCTGGCGCCCCGGCTCTTCTTTCTTCGTTGTTCGTCGTCGACCTCGTCCTCGTCCCTGCGCCGGTTTCCCCTCTCGCGGATCCTCCGACTCTCGTAGTACTCCTCGACGGAGATGTGCTGGGTAGCTTGGGAGATGAGCTCCGTCATCGTGGCGGGTCGCTGCTTCACCAGCGACGTCAGGAGGTCGCCAGCCCGTAGGCCGTCGATGAAGGCGTAGACAGCGTCGCTGTCCTCGTAATTGTCCACCTTGTTGGACTCCTCGATGAACCGGTTGAGGTAGTGTTGGAGCGTCTCGGAGCCGCCCTGTTTGATCGTCAGGAGGTATGATTTTTCCTTTCTCCGGACCCGTGAGGCGGAGAAGCGAGTGAGGAACCTCTCCTGGAGGTCTTCGAACGATTGCACGGACCCTCGCACGAGCCTTTGGAACCACTCGAACGCGGTACCGGTGAGGGTGAGACAAAATGCCTGGCACATCGTTGACGGGGATTGTCCCACCATCCTCATGTTGGTCTGGTACTGGTGGATGTGGGGGTTCTTGTATGTGCTGCCTGCAACTCTCGGATTTCCTCTGGTGGTACGTTCTCTTTCATTCGATGCTTGATCGATCAGAGTGATATGTGCTGCTGGCGGCGTTGCCGTAATTGGAGGGGCGACTTCTTGTGGTTCGCCTGTTTCGGGGACGGCTTGGCGCCCCGGGATCTCCCATCGAGCGTTGAGGTGACGTCGTAGATCCACGTTGGGCACTAAGCGTCCTGGCGACCCCGTACGTCGCGGCCCAATCTATCGAGAGCAGACCTTCGTGATTCGGCTCCGGTTCCTACGACGGAGCGGGCGGCGTGGGGGATACTGACGCGTTGTGGGTCGGTGCCTAAGTTCTGCGGTCCATGTTGATCTAGCCCCCGAGCGGTTCTTCGTTCTGCCTGGTGGTGGCGGTCGATGTCTCGAATACTTGGGTCAGGGTCGTCGTCTTGTCTGCCTTCGATGTTCGCATTTAGTGTTTGCCCTTGTTCGCGCCTTTCACCCCCAGAGTTAGCGTTTTGCGGGCGTCCTTCTCTTGCATGGGCGTGTAAAGTCATGACCCTCTCCTCTCGATCTCTAGCGAACTCGCTTGCTAGCAGGAAAAGACTGTTCTCGAGGCGCTCCATGCGACTGTCTCGTTCGACGAAGACAGTGTCGAGGGCGGGATTTCTAACGCCGGTGGTATTTGGGTGTGGCAGAGGCGCGGTGCCTGCTGCCGGGACGACGCTTGGTGGCGAGGTTTCTTGACCGTGCCTAGCCTGAGTTCGGGCCCGTGTGTGAAGTGCTACGCTCTCCGCCTGTTGAGGGGCGTTGCTCCCAGAAGCGGCGACGCGGTTGGACATTTTGCAGGAGATTTTTGCCGGAGGAATCTTCCGGTTATGATGATTTGGCGGATTAGTCCTCCGGTCTTGAGACTTTCGGTGGAGGATTCTTCTGGTTTTGAAAAGAGAAGGTCTACCAGGGAGGCTTGTGATGGTCCCGTGAAGGGAGGTGGATTTGCCGGTGGAGAACTCGTGGTTGTTTTCGAGTCCCACTCCTTCTAGCGCCAAAATGTTAAGCCGTTTTTTGGTTTTAACATTTGAGGACACGTGGTGGGCCTGCAATAGTCACGTGCCTAGTATTGGATCGGCCCAAATTACTTTTCGAGAGTCCAAAGGGCTCAAGGAAGTTTGGGACAAAGCCCAAAGCGTCCAAGAGCTTCAGAGGATCTTAGAATCGCAAAGAGGGAAATAATGCTTTGCCTTCTTCTTCGTCGGGAATGCGTTCTTCGTCTTTGATTCCTGGCCTGGAGGTTGAGCCTGCCTGGAGGTCGAACCTGCCTGGAGGTCGAGCTCGCCTAGAAGTCGAGCCTGGCCTGGAGGTCGACCCTGGCTGGAGGTCGAGCCTGCCTGGAGGTTGAGCTAGCATGGGGGGTCGAGCTCGCCTGGAGGTCGAGCCTGGCCTGGAGGTCGACCCTAGCTGGAGGTCGACCTCGCCTGGAGGTCGAGCTCGCCTGGAGGTCGAGTCTGGCCTGGAGGTCGACCCTGGCTGGAGGTCGAGTCTGGCCTGGAGGTCGACCCTGGCTGGAGGTCGAGCTCGCCTGGAGGTCGAGCCTGGCCTGGGGGTTGAGCTCGTTTGGGGGGTTGAGCTCGCCTGGAGGCCGAGCCTGGCCTGGAGGTCGACCCTGGCTGGAGGTCGAGCCTGCCTGGAGGTTGAGCTCGCCTGGGGGGTCGAGCTCGCCTGGAGGTCCACCCTGGCTGGAGATCGGGCCTGCCTGGAGGTTGAGCTCGCCTGAGGGGTCGAGCTCTCCTGGAGGTCGACCCTGGCTGGAGGTCGAGCCTGCCTGGGGGTTGAGCTCGCCTGGGGGGTCGAGCTCGCCTGGAGGTCGACCCTGGCTGGAGGTCGGGCCTGCCTGGAGGTTGAGCTCGCCTGGGGGGTCGAGCTCGCCTGGAGGTCGAACCTGGCTGGAGGTCGATCCTGGGGGGTGTGACCGTGCTCTTCGTGAGCTGCCTACGCACCCGCTTTGTGGGATCAGGTCATGACGTAGTTCAGGGCGAGTGTGTTTGCTATGTGAATGGATTCTTGGATTTTTGTTTTTTTTTCCTCCCGCCGAGAGGTGGCTCTCGGTTTTTGTTTATGATCCGGGATAATTTTGAAGTTGGGAGAGTATTTGGCTGAGAGAATTCTGGGGTTGAGAGAATTTTGAGTTCAAAGGATTCTCTATTCCTTTTGATTTGTGTGAGTGAGCTATTTATAGGGAAAACATGCCGCTTGTTGAAAATTCGCTTGTCGCATGTCTCTTGTTGAAAATTCGCTTGTCGCTTGTTGAAAATTCGTTTGTCGCTTGTTGAAAATTCGCTTGTCGCTTGTTTTTAGTCATGCGTATTTTTAGCATTTGACTAAATTGTCCTTCTATATTGTAACGTCGTTTTTGCAATTGAGGCGTCGTTTTTACCATAAGAAAAGGACGGCATAACAATAACTATACCATAAAAATTTGGAGATATGACAAAACTTAAATTTACATATGACTTTATATCTGAAGAGAGCCCTTAAATTAATTTATTAGTACATAGAAATTTTTACCGATTAAATTGTATGAGTGATAAAAAAAATGAAGGTAAAAGTCACCACGCACGTTTTAAACTTGGGGGTTCTAGCATGCTTTACCTCTCTTTTGTCTCTTCTCATGTGGCATGTCTGTCATTTATCTGATTTAATTAGATTTAATTATGATAGTAATAAGTTAATAACCAACCAGATGCATTCCCCCTTTTAAAAAAAAAAAGAAAAAAAAGAGTTGCATAATGATAATGTTAATAATAAAAACCAATCTGAGCCGACAGTATAGACATCTGTAATATATATAATAGTTCTTTTTTTTTCTTCGTTAAAACTGTAAGAGTATATTATTATTGGAGAAGAAATATTAATACAATATTTATGGCTATTAAAAATGCTTTGCACGTCGGTAGTGTACAACGATAACTGTCCAAACAGACGACGATCTGTGGAGAGAGAGAGAGATAGATATGAGAGGTGCAGATAGATATAGGTAGAAAGGAAACAGCTATAGATGTAAAATAGGTAGCTGGGGATCAATAAATATGTATCATTAAGAGAGATCAGCTTAAAAGACAAATTAATACCACAATAAAAAAATAAAAATAGCAGCATTGTTTGAGTTGGTCTCATATGGACTAGCTAGCAATAGCATTAGCATAGTAGGACTGTGCTACGACAGTAATGTTGGAAACTGTTTCAATGAGTTGGAAATGAATGCAAACACAAACTGCAAATAGGATGGCAACGGGTACGAGTAAAGTCGGGTACACCGATTTCGTTACTCGTACCCGCTATAATTTATATACGTTCCTGTTTAATTTTATTTATTTATTTTAGGAAAACAAAATAATTTTGGATTGGGTCTTCATGACAAAGTCTTGAGAGGCATATTATGTCTCTAATCTCTCTATACATGCATTACTCAAATATTATATATATTAAATTTTGGTTATGTAAATATCATAAAATTTATTATTATTATATTCATAAGCTAATATTTTTTTTAAATAGCATAACTCTATTTTTTTTTCACTTACCCGCAACTACGCGAGGGTTAAATAACTTTATATAAATCGAAAGATGTTGTTTTTATTAATAGCGTTTCTTTAATAAGTGATTGAGATTGGCCCTCTAAACTCTCATTCTCTCTAACCTTCCAATACTGACACCATTGCAACTTGCCCAAGAAATTAATGGTGTGCGACAAATATTTCACTTTATCTCTATGCACTCACAAAAAAATCCAAAGCATCTCTGCACTCATTTCTTATCTACCATATCACTTTATCTGTCTAGTCTTGGTAGTTGCCCAAAAAATTAATGGTGTGCGTATTTCACTTTATCTCTATGCACTCACAAAAAAATCCAAAGCATCTATCTGTCTAGTCTTGGTAGTTGCCCAAGAAATTAATGGTGTGCGTATAAAAAGCCTAATTTATTTATTTTAATGATGAAACAATCACTTGAAATAAATTAATGGTGTGCGTATAAAAATAAATTAATGGTGTGCGTATAAATTAATATGCTAATTGATTCTTTCGGAAACAGTAAATAAAATATTTGTTAACATATGGAAAACTAGTTATTTGCTAGTAATCCTCTGAAATTACTAAACGGGTGTAAAATAGTTGTTCAACTATGAATGAAACAATTTGTTGACCAGCTGATCGTTTTTAAGCAGTTCTAATCTTTTATTCAAAGTGATAAAGTAACAAACAATCAAATAGAAATAAAAAATACAAGACCATTGGTAATTATGTCTGGTGTAAACCACCACTCAAAGACACTGATCATGATGTGAAAACAGACTTTTGGCGTCACTTTATCTAAGAGCAACGCTGTAGTTTTAATTCTGTAATGAATTTATACATATAATGTCGCACGCACCTAACTGGACTCATTATCGCACACACATAATTACTCCTTACAACATTGTGAACCTTACAGATGCATAACTGGACTGATTATCTACAATTATTGATTAGCAGCGCTAACATTTTTTGTATGAAAGAAATTTATGTTTTTGTAGGTCCTCACCAATAATTCCACTGTTTCTTTTCGCTATGATTTATCATTTATGGACCTGTGGCTGTGGTTCCCACATTTGCATTGCATCTTTGCAATTTGCACGTTGTTTCAAAATGTGATTTTACGCAATCTGCTGTTTGAACGGAAATTAATAATTAATCAGCACCAAACAAATGTGGCTATTTGATATGTGTTATTTTATACCTATTTTATTAAGTGTTTCAATATTGTTTTTTTTTTTAGAAGGTCGGGCATGTTTGGTTTAAAATAAAAAATGGAATGTTAATGGCAATGGGAATGATAATGGCAATGACAATGGAATGGTATTATATTTTTTTGTTTGGTTTGTAATATTAACTCCAAAAGAATGGAAAGTAAAATTTACCATATTACCATTTTCATAACTTTACCAACTTTCTCTTTTTTATCACTACCACTTCGTCTTCTTCTCAGCATGGACTGATACAGTAAAACAAGATGAACTAAAATGGACTTTAAACCATATTTCTCAATAAAACTTCAAATCCATTGTCTATTTAGGAGAATAATCTGAGGGCCCGATTTTTTTTTCCCTTTCATTGGGTGTTGTGCAGGCAAAACCAATTTCAATTTTTTTGGATTTTTTTTTTAGGTTAATCTCCCATGCCTAACAATTTCCATACACAAACTCGACAAAACAATCGATAAAAGAAAAAAATGAAAATATGTTGAAATCGCTTTGCGTTCATCTATGAACCTACTCTAGACTACTCGTCTCCGTCGTCTTCATCGTCGGCGTCGCATCTTCTCCGGCAAGAGAACGGCGGCGAAGGCGGGTGGTGCCGAATGTCTCGTCAAAGACCTTCACAACCTCCCATATCAAAAGTTACCATTTGCGGTGGCTCGGCTGTCGACGGCGCCTTCGAGATCCCTCCGGCGTCAATCTTCACTGTCGCCGCCCTGGGAATGATCGTCTCCGTCGTGCTCTACGAGAAGGCGCTCGTTTTAGTTTTAGATTACAAATATAAATATATATTAAATGATATAAAAGGTCAGTTTGGGAAGAATATTTCATTACACGGTGGAATGGTTCATTCATCCCAATTTATAAAGAATCAAATTAATGCAATGATCATTCCGTATAATGATGATTACCTCATTTAAAAATGAATCAAATAAAAGAATAATAAATTTAAGGAATCCATTCCATTCCATTCCCTTAAAAAGTCACCAACCAAACATACCCTAAATTCTTTTGGTTATCAGCCATGGCACCTTTGACGTCTGTTATATTTTTTTTTTTTTGAGGAAACGTGGTCGGAGCCACGAAAATTCATAAAAGCCCTCACGTATGGCGGAGGAAAACCGTGGTTACAAAGATAGGAGATAAACAGAAACCAACGGAAAAGGAAAAGGAAGCTCAAAACAAACAGGGCCCTAGGAGACCATGCGGGACCTCAACTCGCGATCATCGGCCCTAATGGCCTCATCCGAACAAGGCAGGACTAAACCCAGCCAGGTCGAGGACGAGTGATGGTTAACCGCATAACGCGCTAGAGATGCGGAGCAAGATCGTCCCAAGCTCTGTCGCAGGCGTCACGCCCTCATCAATCATCCTCACCACCCCCAAGCAGTCAGACTGGATCTCTGCTCTCCTGCCACCGACGCTGCGAACTAGCTCTATGCCCTGGAGGACAGCATACGCTTCCGCAAGCTGGGGGGAGAACCCCCTAGCCAGGAAAAGCGTCTGCGAGGCGATCACCTCTCCGGTGTGGTCTCGAACAATACAACCGACACCGAAGCCTCCACGGTCGCGAGCGAGTGCCGTGTCGACGTTAATCGAGAGGGTCCCGTCCGTAGGGGGGTCCATCTGGGGGTCGTAGTCACCCTCGTGTTCGTCGGAGACTCCCCAACCATAGCCGCTCTGTACTCCTCGAGGAAGCTCGCCGTCCACTGGACTAGCTGTGGCTGGCTCCAAGCTGATCTCCCGGCCAAGACATTGTTCCTGTGGTTCCAAAGTTCCCAAATAATGGTAATGAAAAGCTCATGGAAACGAACCTCAAGGGTCTCCATCGCTCTGAGGATAGCGTCGAAAACATCGCTGTCTCTAAAAGGCGGAACAATATGGCCGAAGCCCACCTCTTTCCAGACTCTCCTGCTCCACCTGCAACCCAAAAACGCGTGGAAAACAGTCTCTCTCGCCTCCTGACAGACAGGGCAGCTGTCGTCAGAGGTGATCCTCTTTTTGGCTAAGACTGCTCTGGCCGGGATCTGGCCTAAACAGACTCGCCAACAGAAGAGTTTCACCTTAGGAGGGACTCTCAGCTGCCAGAACTTCGTCCACCACTTCTCCATCACCGTCGGATCTGAAGAGCTGGCGACCGGAGTACTGGCTCTCTCCATCGCAACACGGAAGCCGCTCTTGACGGAGTACTCTCCGTTCTCAGTGAAATGCCAGCGACGCACGTCAGGAGTGCCCTCGCCCCCACACGGAATGCTCAGGATCGCCGCAGCGGCCTCCTCACCGAACATCGCTGTGATAAGATCAACGTCCCAGCTACCATCGGGTCTCATAAGTTCAGCTACCCGCATATCGGGGGGAATCCAATGGGGGTCAATCCAGGTGGCCGGTCTGTCCCTCGGAACCCAACTGTCGCCCATGACCAACACAGACTCCCCGTCCCCGATCCGCCATCTCGAACCGGACTGAATGATCTCACGTCCCCAGAGAAGACTGCGCCAAATGGAAGAGCTGCACGAGCCAGGGAGAGCTGTCATAATATCACCATCGGGGAAGTAGCTCTGACTATAGACTCGACCTACCAGACTATCCGGTCTCCTGAGAAGTCTCCAGACACTCTTAGCCAAAAGGGCCTGGTTGGACTTCTCCAGATCTCTGAAGCTCATCCCGCCCTCTGACTTGTGTCGCGTGAGGTCCTCCCACTTGCACCAGTGGATCTTCTTCGTCGCCGTTCCACCCCCCCACCAGAATCTGGCGATCGCCGAGTGGATGTCTCTAATCAAACGCAGCGGGATCTTGTGGCACGAGGCCACGTAACTGGGGATCGACTGAAGGACGGATTTAATGAGGACCTCTCTACCAGCCTGCGAGAGGGAGAGGCCATTCCAACTCTTAATCTTAGCCCAAACACGGTCTCTCACAAATCCAAAAAGCTTCGCCTTCCGCCGACCCGTGAACGCGGGAAGACCCAGGTATCGCTTATGGCAGTCTGTCTTCCTGACACCTAGGATCTGAGCCAACACCTCACCCTCCTCATCGCTAACCTCCGTACCGAAACAAACATCGGACTTCTGAAAGTTCACCATCTGGCCCTAGGCCATAGAATAAGTTCGAAGAATGTCAGTAACCCTCTCACACTCGTCAAGAGTCGCTCGGAAAAAAACCAAGCTATCATCCGCAAAGAGAAGGTGAGACACATGGATATCCCGGAACCGGACTCCTAAAATCGCTCCGGAATCCTCACTCGCTCGAAAGAGGCTCGAGAGACCCTCAGAGCAGAAGAGGAAGAGGAAAGGAGAGAGAGGGTCCCCCTGGCGGAGGCCTCTGAAAGGAGTCACACTGCCTCGAATGGAGCCGTTGATGTTGAAAGCAAATCTGACTGAGGTAACGCATCTCATGATAAGGTGCACCCAACGCGTGCTGTATCCCAATCTCAGCATCATCGACTCTAGGTAGACCCACTCAACCCTGTCGAAAGCCTTCGCCATGTCGAGCTTGAGAGACGCACACTTTCCATTACCGAAGCGTTTCCGCTTCATCGTGTGGAGAGCCTCGAAACCAACCATGACATTATCGAAGATCAGTCTACCACCAACGAAAGCGCTCTGGGACTCAGAAATAGCGACGTGCATAGTAGTCTTAAGACGGTTGACCAAGCACTTGGCCACTATCTTATAGATCACGTTGCACAGGCTAATCGACTCGGGTCCTCGACTTTGGGGATAAGGGTGACCACAGTATCATTAATGGTGGCCACCTCGTCCCCGTCGTTAAGAATCCCAAGGCAGGTCTTCAAGACCGATTCGCCTACTACGTCCCAATATCTCTGGTAAAAAATCGCGGGAAAGCCGTCACTTCCCGGGGCCTTGATCGCATCCATCGAGAAAAGCGCCTTTTTCACCTCCCATGGCTCAAAAGGGCGCTCCAACTCGGCGTTCAAAGCCTCTGAGATCCTAGGCTGTACGTCCGCAGAAACTAACTCGATACTCTGCGAAGAAGGCCTCGTGGAAGAGAAAATGTCACCAAAGTAACCGGAGACGATCCTCTCTATCTCAGTGTCTCCACTGTGCCAATCCCCGTGATCGTCCTCCAGTCCTCTGATAGCGTTCCTCTTCCTCCTAGCAGAAGCCTTGCGGTGAAAAAGCTTTGTGTTCTTATCCCCGCACCGCATCCAGGACACTCTGCTCCTCTGTCTCCAGTACTGCTCCTCCTTCTGAACTAAGGCGTCAAGCTGTCTCTCCTCCCGTCTGAAGGACTCCATACAAAAGTTCGGGCCCGAAAGATCCGCAAGCTCAACGATCTTCTTCTGCTTCTCAATCCTGTCTCTGATCTCTCAGTTCCTCTCTCCGCCCCAGCGGGAGAGACTCTGTCTGCACTGACAGATCGCATCAGCTAAGCTCGGACTCTGATCACCACTCTGGCCCATCTCCCAAGCTCTACGGATCCGCTCGTCGCACTCAGGCTCACCTATCCAAGACTCCTCAAAGAAGAAACGCCTCGGCCTCCTGCTCCGCCGGCGATCTCTGAGACCCGCTGTAAGCAGAAGAAGTGGTCTATGGTCCGAACTCCAGAGCCTCAAGTGTCGAACAGTGGCCGAAGGGAAGAGATCGCTCCACTCGTGACTCGCGAGGCATCTATCCAAGCGCTCCTATATACTTCCTCTGCGCCAGGTGAAGGGGTCTCCCTCAAAGCCTAAGTCATGGATGTCGCAATCCGAAATCATCTCTCTGAAAGAAGACAACTGGCCGGGACCTCTATCTCTACCTCCTCTAATCTCAGAGTTGGAGGCGACTTCGTTCATGTCGCCCCCAACTAACCAAGGACCCGTGTAAGAATTCCGGAGGCGACGAAGAAGCTCCCAAGTATGTCTCCTCTGAGCGCTCACTGGATCACCGTAGATCCCCGCAAATCTCCAACTCTCGCCTAACTCGTTAACCAAATCTCCCTCGATGTGATATCTCGAAAACGTCCCGAGTAGGAATCTCACAGGCTCTTTCCAAAGTAACATCAAGACTCCACTCCTACCAAGACAGTCCACCGTCATACAACCATCAAAACCCAGCAACACTCTCACTCTTTCAGCCCCCTCACTCCGTAGTCTAGTCTCCGACAGAAAGATAAAATCGGGACTATGATCACGAACGTGGGCGAGGAGGGCTGACCTCGTCCCGGGGTTGCCTAACCCCTGGACGTTCCAGATAACACCTATCATCGCGTTCGGCGGCCCTCGCTCTCGAGGGGCGCCGCTCTCTCATCAGTAACAACTAAGGTCGAATCTAACGGACTAGAAACTTCCAAAGTGCGAGTAACAGAAAATAAGTCTCTCCTCTCTAGGTCATGTGTGGCAGAAAGTAAGTCTCTATGTCCTATATCAAACTGAAGCGCAAGAGAATGAGGGGAGATAGATGGACTTACCTGAGTGTCGAGCGTGGATCTCAACACTCTCCCTTGCCCACTCTCACCATCGGACCCGGGGCCCGTGTCAGCTACCATCTCCTACTGGATCACCCGACGAGTGGAAGAAGGGCTCGCCTTCTTCCCGTCGGTGTAGCCTCCCTCATTGGTCTCACCTCCGCCGGCTTCAAACATGCGTGCCATCTTCTTGACGTTCCCAATTCTGACCCTCTCGCTCGATTTCCTCTTCCCCGACCCACCTTCATTGTCGCCGACAGCCCCCGCTTTTGTCTCGGCTCCCACATCCCGTCCTAGACCCGGTTTGCACCCAAGGGGCCTTTTCCTGGTCTCGCAGGGCGTTCTCTTGGCAGTGAAACTCCTAGGGGGGTCCTGGCCCTTGTGCTGAAGAGCCCCAAAGGGGTCCAGGCCCGGTTGAAAAAGGGGCCCAGACTGGCCTTTGGAGCGTTGCCGAAGAGGCCCAGCAAGTTTCCCAGCCAAGTCATGGGCAAGGCCTTCCAAGCCGTTGGGCTTAAAAATTCTGGTAGGCCCAACAAGGTCTTCCCCTCCATCTTTGACCAAATCCTCCTCTGCCCCAAGGACAGTGGGTCCCAGCTCACTCGAAATACCCACTAGGTCCTCAGCGGGATTGATAAATCCTTCACCAACTGCCCCAGAATTCATGCTCTCTGTAGCTTTCTCTTTACCAGAACTAGTAACCTGCTCCAAAGAGCCGTTGTCACTTCCTCTCCCCGAAACGGCCCCAAAACCCTCCTCCTTTTTTTTAGGGTAAGTTTTGCCTACCCCAGACTGGCAATGAGACCCGGTGGCCGAGGGATTGACTTCGCTCCTCGTTTGAGATCCACGCGCGTCAGCCCTAACCGTCGTCGGACCAGGGTTGTCGTGGTGGTTCTCCTCAGTCGGCATCTCGGTATCCATGGCTTCACTCGGCGGCCCTCCCGGATTGATCTCTTTATCCTTCGTCGGCTCATCTTCCCTTGTCGGTGGCTTGGTCAGAGTCGCGGTCGGGCCGGTCTCTGTCTCCATCGGCGGCGATTGTTTTTCCTTCCCACGCCTCTGTTTCTCGCCTCTCTCCCCCGACTCCTCTTGCAAAGCTTTTGACGAGTCCCGGTGAGTTTTCGCAAAACAGGACTCCGGCCCAGCCCAACCAGGTTCCCGGTTAGGTCCCACACCGTTAAACCTCCAAGTACCACCGTTAGATTTGTGAGGGGGCTGTCCTCTCAGCCCAGCTCCATACTTGGGGTTCCCCCCACACCCAGCTCCTCCTTCTCATGACAGTCAGAGCCACAGTGCCCGAGCCTTCCACACACGAAACAAAAGTCTCCGAGTTTTTCGTATCGGAAAGTCACCCAGGCCTTCCCCTCCTCCGTCCCAAGCTTTAGAAATGTTCCCTTCATCAGAGGTTTGCCTATGTCCACCGCGACACGGACCCGAATGAAATCCCCACTGATTCTACCCTCCTTATCCTTGTCAACTTTGGTAACCCGTCCTATTCGTCCTCCGACAAGCTCACCCATTCTTGCCGACCGAAACTTGAGAGGGATTCCGTGAATCTGAACCCAGAAATCCACATGTCGGAATTCATCATCTTTGTCCTTTTCAATCTCAGGGTCATTCAAAACTAGGAGGGATTTGTCAAACGTCCATGGCCCCAATTCCAAGACCCGCCTCTTATCGGCCCTGTTCCCGAACCGGAAGCAGAGGATTCCGTCCCGGTGATCGCTGATTTCGAGCTTTCCACTCGTCCTCCAAATCGTGGCCATGACCGACTTAAGCGCACCTCGGTTGAAGGCTTTTTGCCGGAGCAGCCTCCCGAGAAGGCAGTCAGAGAGATCGACCGCCGTGCTCGCAAGTTCCTCCTCTTCAATGACTAACACATCCCCGTCCTCTTCCTCTCCGATGCCCATCTCAGACCATTTGTCGCACAAATCCTCCATACTTCGAGAAGAAGGAGGAGGCTTGACGAAATCAACATCTGTAAATGTAACTTCAACACCAGACTGCTCAGTGATAGCTCCAACTGACAGTAAGTTGAACTTGAATCCAGGAACATACAACACACTTCTCAAAACCAGATTATTGTTGAGTCTGACATCTCCAAACAAATGAACTGGTATGACAGTATGGTTGGGTAGTGTAACAGTAGCACCACTGATGGGATTGAGGCTTATGACCTGAGAGCTATGAGCACATATGTGCTTGGAAGCTCCAGAATCTGAAAGCCATACTGTATGTGTGTTTGATAAGTAATCACAAGAGTTGGCATAGTAACAGGCACCTGTGACATAGGTAGTCTGATTGACATCTGAATTGGATGAGCTAGGCTTGGAGGTGTTCATGTGACTGGAGAGCATCGCCATCAACTGGTTGCACTGCTCATACTGTTGGAATCGATCTAGGGTTTGAGAAAAAGTTTAACGCTTCGTTAAGCGGCGGAATTTTAAAAATTTTCTTTTTAAGTAAAACTAGTTTTTACTAACCTAGACAAGAGCATGTGCATGTAAATAAAAACCAATATGAGCTAGAAGTTTACTAACCTTTCTTGAAGCTTGAACTTTGAAGAAGCTTGTGGAAAGTTTGCAACGCTCGTCTCCCCTCGCAGCACGTCTCTCTTTCTTTCCTCGGCACCTCGAGCAACCACGAAAGTTTCTATCACTAAATCACTCGAAAAGAAGGAATCAGTGAGTGGGCACTTTTAAACACTACGACTTGAGAACGAGTCTCGAAGTCGCAGAGCTAAACACTAGGTCGAGTGAGGACCTAGGTGCCAAGACAAGAAATAATCGAAAATAAACTAGAGAGAGAGAGAGAGGATTTTCGGCCACCACAAGGTCTAGAGAGAGAAGCTCTCAATCTCTAACTTATGTGGAATGAGAAAACAATGAGAATGAGGGCCCTATTTATAGGAGAAGGGTTAGCCTTAGAAATGGGAGTTTCCTCTTTTTTCCAAGCATTCATGAGCAATCTCTTATTGCCCTTTTCTCCATATGCGCCCAACATCTCATTCCCTTTAAGGGATTTGTTTCCTAATATGTTTCCTCTTCTTTGCTTGTGTTGGCCGAATTTCCTTATGGCAAGCATAGGAAATTTGTTTCCTCTTTTTCTTTTGGCAAGTATCTTGATACATTTATGCACAAAATATTCTCTTTCTCTTGGGTATTTTGGGCGCCCAACACTTCTAGAAAGGCTTCTAGAATTTTCTTCACTTGTTCATGACAACATAAGAAAAAGGCCCATTAAGAATTTTCAATAAAATTCTTATGAAACGAAATTAATTCACAAGGCCCAATGATCAAGTCATGGCCGAGTGAAACATGTCACAAAATGACCTTGTCAAAAAATTTATTGACATTCATTTCATCATTTGTCTCAAAAGACAAAAATACCCTTTTAACTATTTTCGTTCTTGTTTTGGCTTAGCTTCCAGTTTAACTATTCCTATCGATGTGATTCGTGACAGTGACCTCATGGACCCAAATGAACAAAGCTTTAGCTAAACACTTGGACTCAAAAGTTCACAAACCTTTTCCAAGTTTAGCTTAATGCCAACTGACTCCACTAAAGAGCTGACACTGAAAATCTCTCGGTTCAAATGAATTTATTTTCTACTCAAGAATTCGACCTAATTATGATGAGCGGATCCACTGAATATTATCTATGTTTACCCTTCATGAATGTCATCAGCTAGTCGGGATTTACTAAATTACCATTTTACCCTTCTAGCTGTTATTTCCTCAACTCCTTTGTCGCTTGTGAATAAGTTAGAAACAATGTATTGACGAGGAGCTAACAAGTCACATTGTTTCATCCAAAAGAGTCAAGACTCAATTTGGACACTGGCCAGTTCATTTATTCACACTCCAAGGAACAAAGCATGAGGTGACATACATTGCATTTCAGCAATCTTGTACATGAATTCCATATCTATGAGAACTTCACAAAGTTACTCATGACAGACTCACAACTTAGTACTTCACCAATAGGCCTTGTTCGGAATCACATAGTGAGTCCGAACTTTGACTTTCTCAAATGAGAATACTAAGGTGTGAAATGGCATGTCTCATTTCAGGATTAAGGTAAGCATGATGCAATTCATACATAGTGACTTCGAGACATAAGAGGTTAAATGGTTTGTTCTTATCTTGTCTCTAGAAGTGCACTGGTCAATTCAGTACCTTCGGAAGATACCTAGAAGAACTATAGAGTTCCTAACTCTCAATGCCTCATAACCAGACATCATAGATTCTTCTAACAATCATACTGAGGTCAATAGTCCTTTGACCCTAAGATTGCGAATATATCGTTTTAAGCAAACTACGAAGAGTTTGTTCATGCAAATCTACATTTGTCTCTTCGTAAGTTGTTTAGTTTGTTTATGGACTATAAGACTATGGTTTTATCATAAAGCTTCAGACAAGGAAGATTGAATGAACGTTTCAACTTTTTATTAATGAATAAGCAATTACAAGCAAGAGTCTTCGTAAGACTATATGACATCAAATGTACATAAATAGACACTACTACTCTTCTTGTGGGCACCATTGACAACAAACTCCCACTTGACTCAAAGAAGATGTGAGTAGTCCTACATGCCTAATCCCTCTCGAAGTTGGTCGAAGACCATGTTCGCTAGGGCCTTGGTGAATGGATCTTCCAGAGATCTACTTCACTCCACGTCTCCGCGTTGCGCGATCTCTCGAATCAAATGGTATTTCCTCTCAATATGTTTAGAGCGCTTATGGCTTCTAGGTTCCTTTGAGTTAGCGACAGCCCCACTATTATCACAATAAAGGGTCATGGGCTCGTCGACGTTTGGAACAACTTCCAAATACTTAAGGAACTTTCTAAGCCATACAGCCTCTTTGGATGCTTCACAAGCAGCCACATATTCTGCTTCCATTGTGGAGTCAGCAATGCAAGATTGCTTAATACTTCTCCACACAACAGCTCCACCATTAAGGATGAACACAGATCCCGAAGTGGATTTCCTGGAATCCTTATCCGCTTGAAAATCGGAGTCGGTATATCCCGTCATAGTCAGGTCAGTACCTGAGTATGTAAGCATCAAGTTCCTAGTTCTTCGAAGATACTTAAGAACATGCTTAACAGCAATCCAGTGCTCGGGTCCAGGGTTGGATTGGAAACGGCTAACTACGCCAACGGCGAAACAGATGTCAGGTCTAGTGCAAAGCATAGCATACATAAGGCTTCCTACGGCAGAGGCGTAAGGAATTTTCCTCATGTCTTCAATCTCTTGTGCAGTCTTGGGAGACTGGTCCTTAGAGAGTGAAACTCCATGCCTAAAGGGTGTTTGACCCCTCTTGCAGTCTTGCATCGAGAAGCGATCCATCACCTTATCAATATAAGATGCTTGAGAGAGCGACAGGGTCCGGTTTTTCCTATCTCGAAAGATTTGGATCCCCAGAATGTACGCGGCTTCTCCTAGATCCTTCATATCGAATTGCTTTGCTAGCCAGACCTTAACCTCAGATAACTTACCCACGTCATTACCAATGAGTAGTATATCATCGACATATAGTACCAGAAACACAACTTTGCCTTCGTGTATTAACTTGTAAACACAAGGCTCATCTATTGACTGTTCAAAGCCGAAGCTCTTTACAGTTTCATCGAATCTAATATTCCATGACCTAGATGCTTGCTTTAGTCCATAAATGGATTTAAGCAACTCACAAACCTTGGTCTCTTGACCTTTATCCACGAAACCGTCTGGTTGAGCCATGTAAATGCGCTCGTCAAGATTGCCATTCAGAAAGGCTGTCTTGACATCCATTTGCCAGATCTCATAGTCGAGAGCTGCAGCCATGGATAGGAGTATGCGGATGGATTTAAGCATCGCGACTGGCGAGAAGGTTTCTTCATAGTCAATCCCTTCTTGTTGGGTATAACCCTTCGCCACAAGTCGTGCTTTGAACGTCTCAACGTTCCCATCAGGACCCCTTTTCTTCTTGTATATCCACTTACACCCTACGGGTTTAAACCCTTCAGGAAGGTCTACAAGTTTCCAGACTTTGTTGACATACATCGAGTGCATCTCAACTTTCATGGCGTCAAGCCAAAGGTTTGATTCAGAACAAGCCATTGCTTGGCTATAGGAAACAGGATCATCCATGTCGGAGACGGCTACAAGAGAGTCTCCATAAGACATGTACCTGTCAGGCTTTTGAGTAGCCCTCCCACTACGTCGAAGTACTACTTGACGAGATTCTGATGAGTTAGGTTTCGTTTCAGTTGGGGTAAGAACAGTTCTTACAGATGAGGTAGAAGCTTCCTCACCCAACTTTTCTTCAAGCACAATTTTGCTTCTAGGTTTCGCATCCTTCATAAAGTCCTCCTCGAGGAAACGAGCATTCGTGCTAACGAAAGTCTTATCGTCCTCGGGACTATAGAAAGTAAAACCTTTGGTTTCCTTCGGATATCCTACAAACAGGCACAATTCTGACCTACTAGCCAACTTGCTAGTCTTTTGCCTCAGCACGTGTGCAGGGCAACCCCAAATTCGGATGCGGCCAAGATTCACTTTACGGCCAGTCCATCGTTCATAAGGAGTACCAGGAACCGTTTTGGACGGAACTTGGTTCAGAATGTAGGCGGCTGTTTCGAGGGCATATCCCCAAAAGGAAAGCGGGAGTGATGAGTAACTCATCATTGATCTAACCATCTCCATAAGAGTTCGGTTTCTTCTCTCTGACACTCCGTTTTGTTGAGGTGTGCCAGGCGCGGTAAGCTGAGAAGCGATACCTTCTTCTTTAAGAAAGTCATCGAACTCTCCAGACATATACTCACCACCTCGATCAGATCGAAGGGTTTTGATCACTTTGCCAGTTTGCTTTTCCACTAAAGCCCTAAAGACCTTAAATACGTTAAAGGTCTCGGATTTGTGTTTAAGCAAATAGACAAACCCATATCTTGAGTAATCATCAGTGAAGGTAACGAAGTATTCGTATCCTCCACGTGCCTGTTGGTTGAGCGGACCACATACATCAGAATGTATTAGTTCCAGCAACTCAGTGGCTCTTCGACCTTTATCAGAGAAAGGTCGCTTAGTCATTTTTCCTTCTATGCAGGATTCACAAGTAGGTAGTGAACCTATTGCAGAGGCTTGGAGTGGACCATCCCTCACAAGTCTCTTAATCCTTTCTAGACTGATATGACCAAGTCTTAAGTGCCATAGGTGTGTTGATTTTGTTAGATCGGAGGATTCAGAAAGTTTGATCCTCTTTGGCTCCCTAATTAGATCATTATCTATTTCGGTGTCTAAAAGAGAAGGTTGAGTGGGATAGATGTAGAAAAGAGCATTCTTCATACATGCGTCAGTGACAAAAGAATTATCAGGAAACGAAATACGAATTCCATTCTTAATGAACTTTAAACAATAATCTTGCTCACGAAGACGAGCAACGGATATTAAGTTCTTCCCAAAGGTAGGAACAAAATAAACATTATTCAAGTTTAAAGTGCGGTCTTCAAAAGACAGCGTCACGGATCCCACAGCCTTGGCAGACACCAGGCTCCCATCACCCCATTTGAAACAGAACTCGCCTTCCTCTAAGCTTTTGGTTTTCTTGAAACCATTCAAGGAACAGCAAATATGGTTAGTAGCAGCGGAGTCAAGAATCCACGTTGATACATTATCAGCTACTAAGCATGCTTCGGTAACTAGTACAATACTATGTTCCTTTGCTTTGAGATAGGCGGGACAGTTCTTTTTATCGGCCTTGTAAGGTCTCTTCACAGTTTCAGAGGCGGAGGCTTTTTGCTCAGTAGCATGTGCCTCTCCTTGATTCCTCTTTCTCTTAGTGAAACCTACTGCAGTGTGAAGTTCCTCCATAAGTTTGGTAGCAGTGTACTCTAGCTTGTTTATGGAGTAGTTCATCTTGGAGGTATCAAGAGACGCGGGGAGAGTTTCTAAGATCATATCTATGAGATTCTTCCCATCAGTCTCAGATCCTAGGATTTCCATTTTATTTAGAAAACTAATGATCAGTATCATAAAGTCTCTAACAGGAGTCCTAGCCTTCATATGACAGTTCATAAACTGTCGGACTGCTTTTTGCCTTGCTTGACGCCTTTGCCCTCCAAAACTCTCAAGGAGATTGCAGAGCATGTCGGCGGCAGTCTCGATGTCACGATGTTGCTTTTTCAGCATATTGTTCATAGATGCTAAGATATAGCACCTCACAATCTCATCGGATCGAAGCCAGGCCGCTAAGGCGTCATTGTCCTCTTGAGTTGAATCATCATTCGTCAGAGGAGGACGCGGGGTGGTGAGTACCCATTTGTGCTTGTTAACGGTAGGTATTATGTCGAGGTTACGTTTCGAGTCTATGTAGTTTTCGTTTTCGAGTTTGTTCGAGGAAAGAATGAAAGAGAGAGAGTTGGGAGACATATTGCCTAGAAAAGTTGAAACAAGTTTATGATTAGTCTTTGGTTTAGGATTTAAGTTTGTTTAAGACTTTATAAAATCCAAAGGTGTTATGAACGAAATGACACTTTACTCCTTCGAGGGAAGGCCGCAACGAGTCTCCTTTCATAAGTAAATGACTCATCATTAATGCATAGCCAAGATGTCAATACATCAATTTTGACTAGCCACCTTGTAAATTGGTTTGATCACTCACATCCTTTCGCAGGGCCTCGAGGGAGGATTACTAGGGATTGAGTCTAAGTGTGTAACCAACCACTTAGTCCAAAAGATTGACTTTGAAAAACAATCCGCCGAGGGGAGGTCTTGTCATCATCGTCTCACTCTTGGACGTAGCTCATTGAGCAATGATCAGAGCAAAGCGCCCTTGAGTACTCTCATTTAAGAGAGGGCCACGAGGGTGACTCTTAGTCCGGCGACACTTGCACTTTTCATTAGTGTTGGGGATCGTGGGTTACAAACAACAAGTATAACCCTCCCACTTAGTTTTTGGAGTTGGTTCATCGACTCTTTTAAGTTCGGAAACAAATTTCCTAGTTAGAGAGCGACAGAGCGGACAACTAGAAGAGAATCCTAGATCGACATGTTCAGAGCAGTATTAGTGCATAAAGGCACAAGGGACATACTCGATCTTTTCCTATTTTCTATTTCGGGAAAGTGCGTGAGGGAAGTGTGAACTTCAACTCACTCGAACACTTGAAAGTTTGAGATTACACATCTTTTTATTTTTCGGTTTTGTCTACAAAGAGACCTCCCACTCAAAATTTCAAGAGCATATAGATTTTGAACATATGTGATATAGATATAGTTTTGAAAACATTTTGAAAATTTATTTGATTTGGATGACAAAATATTTTCAAGTTTGAAAGTGAAAACGGTTTTTCAAAATTCAAACTAGTTTTGTAAAAATTCAATTTCAATTAATCTTTCAAAAAACAAAACTTTTAATCTTTACACATCATGTTTATAATCATATGAAAAACATTTTTGCTCAAGAAAGTTTTCTCATTAGAGTTCTATAACTCATGGTAGTGGGGTTTGAAAATCCGGATTTCTAAAAAAACTGGAGTTTCAGACAGCCGCGCACCTCGGAGTAAAATCGCCATAACTGGCGGCTCCGATGTCCTTTTGAGCCGAAACCGGTGGCATTGGACAGAGGACAGACAGAGCTTTAATTTGATTCAAGAATCATTAAATTTCGATTTCTGAGCAGAGAGTTATGCCGCTTTTAATGCGTGTTTACATTCCAGCTCGAAGAAAAAGAAATAAATTAAAGCTTTGTCCTTTTAGGTGCGAAAAAGAAACGAGTGTAACGGAACGTTTTATGAGGTTGTTTAAAGCTTTTATTTGTGTTTTATTAGCAGGGTAACAACATAGAATAAAAGAAATAACAACATGCATAAAACGATTCAAGTAAATAAACGAAACTAGCAAGAAAATAAAACTAGTCACAAAATTTACTCGAAAAATCTCAAACC
This sequence comes from Urtica dioica subsp. dioica, assembly GCF_054948205.1. Lineage (NCBI taxonomy): Eukaryota > Viridiplantae > Streptophyta > Magnoliopsida > Rosales > Urticaceae > Urtica > Urtica dioica. The sequence continues at coordinate 17,431,200 of NC_142763.1, forward strand.
TTTAAAACACGTTTTTCAATATAAAAAATTAAAAACTTTTAGAACTGATTCTAATGTGTTTTAACATCATCCCAAACTCATAGAAAATCAACATGGTTTTTAATTTAGAGACAAGAGCAATAAATTAAAAATCTAAGATTACAATTCTAACTTGTCACAAAATTAGTAAACTTTCGAAAACGATTTTCAAGCTCATAATTTAAAAACATGCACATGCATTCCTTTGACCATAGCTCTGATACCATTTGTTGGAATCGATCTAGGGTTTGAGAAAAAGTTTAACGCTTCGTTAAGCGGCGGAATTTTAAAAATTTTCTTTTTAAGTAAAACTAGTTTTTACTAACCTAGACAAGAGCATGTGCATGTAAATAAAAACCAATATGAGCTAGAAGTTTACTAACCTTTCTTGAAGCTTGAACTTTGAAGAAGCTTGTGGAAAGTTTGCAACGCTCGTCTCCCCTCGCAGCACGTCTCTCTTTCTTTCCTCGGCACCTCGAGCAACCACGAAAGTTTCTATCACTAAATCACTCGAAAAGAAGGAATCAGTGAGTGGGCACTTTTAAACACTACGACTTGAGAACGAGTCTCGAAGTCGCAGAGCTAAACACTAGGTCGAGTGAGGACCTAGGTGCCAAGACAAGAAATAATCGAAAATAAACTAGAGAGAGAGAGAGAGGATTTTCGGCCACCACAAGGTCTAGAGAGAGAAGCTCTCAATCTCTAACTTATGTGGAATGAGAAAACAATGAGAATGAGGGCCCTATTTATAGGAGAAGGGTTAGCCTTAGAAATGGGAGTTTCCTCTTTTTTCCAAGCATTCATGAGCAATCTCTTATTGCCCTTTTCTCCATATGCGCCCAACATCTCATTCCCTTTAAGGGATTTGTTTCCTAATATGTTTCCTCTTCTTTGCTTGTGTTGGCCGAATTTCCTTATGGCAAGCATAGGAAATTTGTTTCCTCTTTTTCTTTTGGCAAGTATCTTGATACATTTATGCACAAAATATTCTCTTTCTCTTGGGTATTTTGGGCGCCCAACACTTCTAGAAAGGCTTCTAGAATTTTCTTCACTTGTTCATGACAACATAAGAAAAAGGCCCATTAAGAATTTTCAATAAAATTCTTATGAAACGAAATTAATTCACAAGGCCCAATGATCAAGTCATGGCCGAGTGAAACATGTCACAAAATGACCTTGTCAAAAAATTTATTGACATTCATTTCATCATTTGTCTCAAAAGACAAAAATACCCTTTTAACTATTTTCGTTCTTGTTTTGGCTTAGCTTCCAGTTTAACTATTCCTATCGATGTGATTCGTGACAGTGACCTCATGGACCCAAATGAACAAAGCTTTAGCTAAACACTTGGACTCAAAAGTTCACAAACCTTTTCCAAGTTTAGCTTAATGCCAACTGACTCCACTAAAGAGCTGACACTGAAAATCTCTCGGTTCAAATGAATTTATTTTCTACTCAAGAATTCGACCTAATTATGATGAGCGGATCCACTGAATATTATCTATGTTTACCCTTCATGAATGTCATCAGCTAGTCGGGATTTACTAAATTACCATTTTACCCTTCTAGCTGTTATTTCCTCAACTCCTTTGTCGCTTGTGAATAAGTTAGAAACAATGTATTGACGAGGAGCTAACAAGTCACATTGTTTCATCCAAAAGAGTCAAGACTCAATTTGGACACTGGCCAGTTCATTTATTCACACTCCAAGGAACAAAGCATGAGGTGACATACATTGCATTTCAGCAATCTTGTACATGAATTCCATATCTATGAGAACTTCACAAAGTTACTCATGACAGACTCACAACTTAGTACTTCACCAATAGGCCTTGTTCGGAATCACATAGTGAGTCCGAACTTTGACTTTCTCAAATGAGAATACTAAGGTGTGAAATGGCATGTCTCATTTCAGGATTAAGGTAAGCATGATGCAATTCATACATAGTGACTTCGAGACATAAGAGGTTAAATGGTTTGTTCTTATCTTGTCTCTAGAAGTGCACTGGTCAATTCAGTACCTTCGGAAGATACCTAGAAGAACTATAGAGTTCCTAACTCTCAATGCCTCATAACCAGACATCATAGATTCTTCTAACAATCATACTGAGGTCAATAGTCCTTTGACCCTAAGATTGCGAATATATCGTTTTAAGCAAACTACGAAGAGTTTGTTCATGCAAATCTACATTTGTCTCTTCGTAAGTTGTTTAGTTTGTTTATGGACTATAAGACTATGGTTTTATCATAAAGCTTCAGACAAGGAAGATTGAATGAACGTTTCAACTTTTTATTAATGAATAAGCAATTACAAGCAAGAGTCTTCGTAAGACTATATGACATCAAATGTACATAAATAGACACTACTACTCTTCTTGTGGGCACCATTGACAACACATACAACTGAGTTGTTGTCAGCTGGTCTTGATCCTCATGCTTGACTGCCTGATCTTTGGCCTCAGCACAGTTGACCTGACTCTTCGGCTTCCTGCTCCCCGGGGGATAGCCATGGAGTTTGTAGCACTTGTCAGCAGTGTGGCCTGGGATCTTGCAATGAGCACACGTCGGTTTCTCCTTGTCCTTTTTGTATGGCTTCTTCTGCAAGTCATCTTTCACTGCCATCGCCACAGTACTGGTTTGTTCCATGTTGCCATGCTCGTTTCCAACACTTCGCTGTTTCTCCTCTTGTGTAATTAATGCAAACACCTTGTTGATTGCAGGAATAGGATCCATGAGTAGCACTTGACTCCTCACTGCTGAGAACGAGTCATTGAGTCCCATAAGGAAGCTCATCACATACTCATTTTGGAAGAACTCATTAAGTTTCTTCACACCTCCACATTTACACGTTCCACAAGTACAATTTGGTCGAAAATTGTTCAACTCCTCCCAAATTGCTTTCAACCTTGTGAAGTACATCCCAACCGATCGCTGATCTTGAGTTAGGTTTATGAGTTCTCGTTTCAACTGGAAAATGCGCGGTCCATTGGATTGCTGAAACCTCTCGTTCAGATCATTCCAGATCTCCGCAGCTGATTCTCCGAACAAAATGTTCGATGAAATTTCCTTCGAAACAGAGTTCAACAACCAAGAGATCACGATATGGTTGTTGCGTCTCCATGAATTCAATAGGTGTGGATCAGATCCATCAGGTTTCACGATAGATCCATCAACAAACCCTAACTTGTTCTTCACGGACAGCGCAATCAACATCGATCGATTCCACGACGCATAATTATCTCCATTCAGCAATTGAGATACGAGAACTGTACCTGGATTGTCTGAATGATGCAGATAATATGCACTCAGTGGATCATCGATTACTGACCTTCGTGAAGCTCCGAACGCTAAATTCTCCATCGAAGTGTTGCTCTGTTCCTCCATTCACTTGGTGCCAGAAACAGAGTATCGCCGATGACTCGAGTTCAGGTAAAGACGAAGCTCCAAAATGCTCTAACAATGGCGGAATTTAGAGCTCTGATACCATATTGAGATCAAACTGAGAGAGTGTTTGGGAGAGAATGGTCTCGACTCAATGTGAGATCGAGTATGCAAATTCTCATTAACCAGAAAATGTACAATGTGTGTGTTTATATACACGGAGCAACTAACATAACTAATTTAGCCTATCCGTGCTATACACGTGTCTATACACAAGATAAAATAAAAACAAAAGCAGAGACTGAAACGACTGCATTTCATCTCAGATATAAATCACTTCACTTGATTTGTAAATGAGATTTGTAGATCTAGCTAGAAGACGAGATCACCGAGTTTAAAGATGTTAAAACTTGGAAAATTAAAATGCTATAGGAATAGTTAGTTCTTTTGAGTGTCCAATATTGTTAGTCACTTTAAGGATGAAAGGGCCATCGCGCGTCGGGAACTGTACTAAGGTATGCTTATGATCGACATTTGATAGAAACAACCCTGAAGAGGTCCACACCTGATCACAGCCAGCTCACCTGCCGTGCCAGCTGAGCGCCCATTGGTCAAGGCGCTGGTCAAGACGGTTAGGCGGTTAGGAAGATAGTTAGATAAATACAATGTATCTAGACAGTTATGGTTTATATAAATACGTGTAACTCAATTAATTCAGTTAAGCAATAAAAATACACAAAAAGTCTCATAGAGAAGATTCTCTCTCTAGAGCATTAGATTCTCCTAGATCTGAGATTATCCAAAGCTTCACTTGGTATCAGAGATATATCAATGGCGTTCGACGGAATTTCCTCATCGTCATCAGAGATCCCGAGATCATCAGTCTCTCCACACTTCGCTCCTACTCTCTCATCCGCAATCTCTGTCAAGCTCGACAAAGTAAACTACTCTGTTTGGAGAAGCCAAGTCTTACCAGCAGTAATTGGACACAACCTTGAAGGATTTGTCTTTGGAACGAAGATCTACCCCAAGGAATTCGTCAAACACACAGATCCGCAAGGAAATGTCACGAAATCAACAAATCCAGAGTATATCCAGTGGTTGAGAGAGGATCAGCTTCTCTTGAGTTGGCTCCTTTCGTCTCTATCAACCACGATTCTCAGGTCAGTCACAAGAATCCGTTCTTCTCATGGAATGTGGATTGCTCTGGAACAGAGTTTTGCTGTCAGATCGAAGGCTAGGTTAATTCCTCTGAAGACTCAGCTCCAAGCAACAAAGAAAGGAAGTCTTTCGATCTGTGACTACTTCGCCAAAATGGAAGCCATCGTAGACTCAATTTTCTTGGCTGGTGGTGACATCTCCGACGATGATCTGATCCTGGCACTACTCATGGGATTACCTGTTGAGTATGATGTTGTTGTTGCATTGGTAAACAACCGTCTGCAACAATGTGATGGTGAATCGTCTGGAATAACCGTCCAAGAGGTCTTAGCTATGGCTCTCTCACAAGAAACGCGCATTGACCAGCTCACCTCACAATCAACGATTGATGTTCAGTCAGTCTCAACAAACTACAATGGAGCAATGGCGAACTACACAGATACTCATGGTAGAGGTCGCTCTAGGGGCAGAGGTGGTCGAGGACGTTTCACTGGTGGTCGAGGTTCAAACTCAAGACCTACTTGTCAGATCTGTGGTAAGCAAGGACACGTGGCTATTGCGTGTTGGCACAGACTCGATGAGTCCTTCCAAGGACCTATCTCAGCACCAGCAACAAGCATCAACAACAATCCACTCAACAAGGCAGCGTTCTATGCTGGTCCTGAAACTGTAGCTGATCCAGCGTGGTATGCTGATTCTGGTGCAACGAATCACGTGACTGCTGAGCTGGACAAGCTTCACATGAACACTGAGTACAATGGCAGTGACAAACTCATGGTCGGGAATGGTAAATGTCTCTCCATCACTCACACTGGACTGTCTCATTTACATTCCAAATCAACAAAAAATAAATTAAGAAATGTCTTGCGCAAGAGCTTCCGGATATAGAGAGTAAGTCAATATGAAATCCAAATCTCTTTCACGCTTTTGCTGTTCTGATTTTGTTTTCACACTTGTTCGATACAGCTGTCGCCACCACCCTTTTCCCCTCTTCTTCTCTCTCACCCGCTCCCTCTCCTTGGTCCTCTCTTCCTCTCTCCTGCGCGAGCGCCGACCCCGACTGCGTGCGCGCCTCTGCCGACTGCGCGACCAGCGACCGGGCGCCGCCATCTCTCCCTCTCGCCTGTTGTCTCTCTCGACGCGCGCTTCCGAGTCCTCTGCGCGACTTGACAGGACTCTTTCTCCTCCGCCGAGTCCGCCTCTGCCAAGCCGCTTCCGCCCCGTCGCTGACCTCTGCTCTGTCCTCGCTGGCAACGACGCTTCCGAAGAATCTCGGCCGCCCGATTCCTCTGTCTTCGTCATCAGCTTCCAGACTTTTAGGTTTGTAAATTAGGGGTTTTTTAATTGTTTTCTAAGGTTTGAAATTGTCATCTGATTTGGGGATTCCGAAATCGTGGTTGTTTGGATTGATTTAGTTGGTGATTCATGGTTTTTGGTTGATTGAGATTTTAGGCTGACTTATTGATTGAGTTTCAATTAGATTGATTGATCTCATTATGATTTCAAGAGTGTGGATTGTTAATGGTGAAGTCCTACATCTTGGCATTGTGTAGAGTTCTTGTTTTGCTTAATTTCGGCTCGGCAGATCAAGTGGCGATCCAGCTGATGCGAAGACTTTTAGTTCAAGTTTCCGGAGCAGCTCCCTTGGAGAAGGATCTTGTAAAGAAGTTTAAGCGCATGCCTGATCATCTCAAGGTATCTCTCCTATATTTTTTTTTATACACATGTACCGTTGCAAGTCTTTTGTTTCACTGCTGAAATACAAGCTAATGATACGAAAGCAGGGAAACCCATCCATCCCAGAGAACAAGTTATTCAAATAAGTGCACTAAGAAACCAACGTAAAGAGATGGGAATATATGTGAATTTATAGGAGATACAAGATAACTTACGTATGCATAAATATGAATTAGCTTACAGTCACTAATATGGGATATGTTAGCTTACAGTCACCAACGTATGTTACCATATTTCAGCTACTGCATCTTTTTTTCATGTTCAAGTTATCTTTCAACGTGAGATGTTAGCTTACAGTCATTTATATATATCTCAATAAGCTTTATATCGGATTTACAAAGCTAATATGGGCTTTGTAGGATCATAACATACGTTTGATATTTTCCTCTGAATATTCCGAAAATAAAGAAAGATGAATTTGTATAATGATACGGAAAGAGTGCATGACCTGAAACCATACAATTTGAATAAGAAAGTGGTTTCACGTCAGCAGGAAGCGAAAGACAGCTGGCATGTTTTAGAAGTTATCTTGTAAAGGGTGTAAATAATGACTTTTGTAGAGTTCTTCTCTGGTATCCAGTTGTGTTTCAGCTGGTAGTTAAGTTGCAATGGAACAAACATATTTGTTCAAATCTGTAGCCTTTACTGGTTATATATGTTTGGGTTGTTGCTATTATCGGTGTAAATGTCAATATTTCTCTTCCGATGTTTGCCAGGTTCATTACAGAAATGCAAAAAGCTTTACGTTGTTCACTTGTCGGAGAGAGAGTACTCGCAGTTCCGTTGTTTGAGCTCTACGACAACGTCCAGGTACAGAGGTTATGGGATTAGGTTGTGAAAGTTTAGTTCATACTTCATATTATGATTTTGTTTTCTGTATATAGTATGTTTTCCTTGACTTTTAAAGAATACACACAGAAAGCTCATTGACTTTTTAAAAAATAATATGCTTTCCTTGAAGTAGCTACAATTTTTTTTTTTTTTTTTGACAAACTTTCTGCAGAACAATTTGATGGATACAGGTATATAGTATGGTCTATGGTGTTGTGCACTTGTAGTAGAGAATCAAATACCGAGTACGAAATTGAACTGATTCACAGTATTTTATTGTATGCGTGATCTGTTTTACATTTATATACGTATATATGCATTGATTTTTTAATGTCAACAATGCTTTCCTTGAAGTAGCTACAATTTTTTTTTTTTGACAAACTTTCTGCAGAACAATTTGATGGATATAGGTATATAGTATGGTCTATGGTGTTGTGCACTTGTAGTAGAGAATCAAATACCGAGTACGAAATTGAATTGATTCACAGTATTTTATTGTATGCGTGATCTGTTTTACATTTATATAAGTATATATGCATTTATTTTTTTATGTCAACAATGCTGGTTTAACGAAAATTATGCAGAACTTTAATAAAACCATAATGTATAAAAATTTAAAGAGTTATATTTTTTTATTGGCAACAATTTAACCAAAAATAGTCGCATGGCTGTAGATACTTAAAGACACGTAATTGCTGAAATTAGTTAAATAAAATAGGGGAACACACTCTCAACACATTAATTTAGCACTTCCTCATCATAAAATATTTATGTACCAAAAATATCGAATATACAAAATATCAAAGCAGCTTACAAATACTTTTATAAATGCAAATAATACATATTTATGTCACAAAACCCTCTACTGAGATTCGATTTTTTTTTCTTTAATCAATACCGATACTTATATGTACTCGGTATTAGTTTTTCCTGAGATCAATTAATGTCTTAGAGGCCATTATGTCTATTCGCGCAAGTCCTTTAGCAAAAGAGAGCAGTAATTGCCTCACTATATCTTTGCTTGGTTTTCTCTCTAACAACCCAAAAAGTCCCAAGACATCTGACAGCAATTCTTTGAGCGTCTAAATGAGCATGTTTTGCCTGCAGTTTAGACAGCATAAAAAAAATGTTGGCACTTTCAAATCATGAGCATAAAAGTTTTCTTTGAGCCACTTTTCATATAACTTATATCCTCGGGACAAAAAAATTGGAAAGTAACCATACATAAAGGAAATGCTAAATCGTAGTTACTGTATCAAAATCAAATTTTTATATTTAGAAAATCTAAATCAGATTCAATTTAGATTCCACCAGACGTATGGGAAACCACCAGCATGTATCCACTTCTTTGATAATTGTGTGATCTTGTTTATTTTACAAGTTTATGTTGTGCATACATGTACATTTTTCTCTCAACCATTAAATCCTCTGCCAATCAAAATTCAGGAAATGTTGTTTTGCTCCAGAGTTGTTGGGTCTTGTTTGGGTGTTGGGCTCTTGTACTGTAACTTTTACCTTTTCCTTTAAATACAAAAAAAAAAGAAAAAGAAAAAAGAAAAAAAAATCACGAAATGTCAAAATTTGGTTAAGCATCTTGAAAAAAATAAAATTTGGTTGGATTGGACATTGGGCATTGTATACGGAATCGATTTGGCCATTGTGCAGATCACTGTTAATTCTGTGCTACCATGCATATTACAATAGTATTGGATCAACTGATATAGGTTTTCTGTAGCAGGTTTAAACGTCCAATGCACTTGTCATCGCCGTGGCATTGCAGGATTGTCAACACCAGTTTTACTTCTGAATCTTACTTCCGCACATGAACAAAATGGCTGAAGAAGGTTAGCCATTATATTTTCTAACGTCTTCTTTTTTTACGGTGCACTTTTATCACAATTGTCAGTCTTTTACTATGCTTACATGACCTTGGTGTCTGTTCATTCTTGGTATGTTGGTGTCCTTTTTAGGACCGGAAGATTCTATATCATCGGCTACAATATTAGCTTCATATCGCGACTCCACTCGGTCGAGAAAATATAAAAAGGTCTGTTTATGGTTTTTCTTTCTAAACTACTCTCTTCAACGGTTCCAAAATGCGCATCATATAGTATAAATGTCTTCTACAGTCAGAAATCATTTAGTTGTGTTAAATTAGCTACCTCTTACAATGACGCTCATCAAAATAATTGCTTTCGTATCTTTTCTGTACCGGAAACTCCGGTCCTCTGAACCTCCATCAATCGTATCGAAATGTATGAGTAAGCGTAATCTTGGCTTACAGAATCCTGTACATCGGCCCTTCAATTTAAGTATGTCTTTATTATTTTACATTTGTCATCTTTTTAATATTTCAATTTATATTAGTTGCTTTTTGAAGCACTGACTGTATAATGCATTATCTTTTCCCTATACTTAATAAGCAGGTAATGACGACGCATCCACATCCGACGCTATTGGTGATTCCATTTCTTCAGACATGATGTTAAGTACCTATTTAGGTTTGACCACTACCCGACCTTTGGAAACGTATTACCACAAAACACATTTACTGAGTTTTGTCCTTTCTGTTTTCACCTTTAAATTAGATTACTCTAAATAATAACCCAATTTCGTGTTTTGTCTATTTTTTTTTCCATTTTGGTGTAATTTTAGATTGTGAATGTTTTCCAACATAACTACAAGATTTTTTCCATGATGCCGCTTGAGTTATTAAAGCTTTGCCTAATATGAATTCAGCTGTCTATTATAATTTTTTTGAGTTGTTTTAGTTTAACATAAGAGATTGAAATACCCTCATTGAATTTGAGTTTTTGGGCTATTTATATACAATAGTTTTTTTAAAAATTCATTTGCTTGTGTTACTAAGTATTCCAGGAAGCCTAATGAATTAATTTTAAAGGTCATTTTAGCTATCATGTCTTCTTAGGGCTATTCTGATCTGGAGAAAGCTGCAATCAATAGGAAAAAACCCCATTTCTCGAAAGGAAGAACTTGAAATTCTTTTTCCTTTCCCCAGCCTTTTTTTTTACCATTAGCAAGAACTTGTTTCAGTTGCGGATCATAAGGAATTCGAACAACTGTCTATGTTTTATTTTCTTATTACATTAATAACTTCATGTTTCTTTACAGCAAACTCTTCCTCTCCTATCAACCACACAGTCACACCCAAATGGTAAATATATGCTTTTCTATATTCAGCTTATACCATATTTCCTTTACGCTACACGCATTTACAACTTGTGTTCATTTTATGCTGCTTACTTTTACTATCATGTTGGTACAACAAGTTGTAGTTATCCCTGCCTAATAACGTAATAAATACGTACTGCAGGAGCACGGACTTCTACTGACACCACTTCTGAATCTGTTCCTTCAGAAACGGTACTGAGTACTTTTCTGGCGTTGAAGAATAAGAACTCTTCCATAAAGGTACAAGAATATGTACATCAATTATTTATAAATACAGTATTTATTTTCATGGCGATTCCATCATAAAGAAACATGTTTTCGGGAAAACCTTCCTTTCTCTTGAGAATACTAGGATTTGGAAAAAAATACTTCCCAGTACGCAGGTAGAAACATAGTTTTTTTTTTTTTCCCCCGTTTTCTATCGTAAATTGTTAGTAACTGATTACATATCCAAGCAAATGTTTTGTAGATATTATTAGTAACTGTCAAGAAATGAAAAATCAAATACAAACTAAATGGTTGGGGACGTGCTATTTTAATCCTTGTTTTAACTTAAACTTCTGCCACGTTACTTGTTAATATTGTCAAATTTCAGGAAAAAAATGTTTTCCCAATAGAAATAGCTTAGACAAAAAATTAAAATGTTAATTGATCGGGGATCAATTATATTTTTAGAATAGTATATAGGTTACCAACACTTCCTCTTGCATTGTTTTTACATTATGTATTTTTCAGGCAAATAAGAAATTAACGACGACATGCGAACGGTCTAAGGTCCCCTACATGTCTGCACGCCAATTATTCTTTGCGCAAGAGCTTCCGGATATAGAGAGTAAGTCAATATGAAATCCAAATCTCTTTCACGCTTTTGCTGTTCTGATTTTGTTTTCACACTTGTTCGATACAGCTGTCGCCACCACCCTTTTCCCCTCTTCCTCTCTGTCACCCGCTCCCTCTCCTTCGTCCTCTCTTCCTCTCTCCCGCGCGAGCGCCGACCCCGACTGCGCGCGCGCCTCTGCCGACTGCGCGACTGCGCGACCGGGCGCCGCCATCTCTCCCTATCGCCTGTTGTCTCTCTGTCCTCGCGCTCACTCGACGCGCGCTTCCGAGTCCTCTGCGCGACTTGACAAGACTCTTTCTCCTCCGCCGAGTCCGCCTCTGCCAAGCCGCTTCCGCCCCGTCGCTGACCTCTGCTCTGTCCTCGCTGGCAACGACGCTTCCGAAGAATCTCGGCCGCCCGATTCCTCTGTCTTCGTCATCAGCTTCCAGACTTTTAGGTTTGTAAATTAGGGGTTTTTTAATTGTTTTCTAAGGTTTGAAATTGTCATCTGATTTGGGGATTCCGAAATCGTGGTTGTTTGGATTGATTTAGTTGGTGATTCATGGTTTTTGGTTGATTGAGATTTTAGGCTGACTTATTGATTGAGTTTCAATTAGATTGATTGATCTCATTATGATTTCAAGAGTGTGGATTGTTAATGGTGAAGTCCTACATCTTGGCATTGTGTAGAGTTCTTGTTTTGCTTAATTTCGGCTCGGCAGATCAAGTGGCGATCCAGCTGATGCGAAGACTTTTAGTTCAAGTTTCCGGAGCAGCTCCCTTGGAGAAGGATCTTGTAAAGAAGTTTAAGCGCATGCCTGATCATCTCAAGGTATCTCTCCTATATTTTTTTTTATACACATGTACCGTTGCAAGTCTTTTGTTTAACTGCTGAAATACAAGCTAATGATACGAAAGCAGGGAAACCCATCCATCCCAGAGAACAAGTTATTCAAATAAGTGCACTAAGAAACCAACGTAAAGAGATGGGAATATATGTGAATTTATAGGAGATACAAGATAACTTACGTATGCATAAATATGAATTAGCTTACAGTCACTAATATGGGATATGTTAGCTTACAGTCACCAACGTATGTTACCATATTTCAGCTACTGCATCTTTTTTTCATGTTCAAGTTATCTTTCAACGTGAGATGTTAGCTTACAGTCATTTATATATATCTCATTAAGCTCTATATCGGATTTACAAAGCTAATATGGGCTTTGTAGGATCATAACATACGTTTGATATTTTCCTCTGAATATTCCGAAAATAAAGAAAGATGAATTTGTATAATGATACGAAAAAAGTACACGAAGTGAAACCATACAATTTGAATAAGAAAGTGGTTTCACGTCAGCAGGAAGCGAAAGACAGCTGGCATGTTTTAGAAGTTATCTTGTAAAGGGTGTAAATAATGACTTTTGTAGAGTTCTTCTCTGGTATCCAGTTGTGTTTCAGCTTGTAGTTAAGTTGCAATGGAACAAACATATTTGTTCAAATCTGTAGCCTTTACTGGTTATATATGTTTGGGTTGTTGCTATTATCGGTGTAAATGTCAATATTTCTCTTCCGATGTTTGCCAGGTTCATTACAGAAATGCAAAAAGCTTTACGTTGTTCACTTGTCGGAGAGAGAGTACTCGCAGTTCCGTTGTTTGAGCTCTACGACAACGTCCAGGTACAGAGGTTATGGGATTAGGTTGTGAAAGTTTAGTTCATACTTCATATTATGATTTTGTTTTCTGTATATAGTATGTTTTCCTTGACTTTTAAAGAATACACACAGAAAGCTCATTGACTTTTTAAAAAATAATATGCTTTCCTTGAAGTAGCAACAATTTTTTTTTTTTTTTTGACAAACTTTCTGCAGAACAATTTGATGGATATAGGTATATAGTATGGTCTATGGTGTTGTGCACTTGTAGTAGAGAATCAAATACCGAGTACGAAATTGAATTGATTCACAGTATTTTATTGTATGCGTGATCTGTTTTACATTTATATACGTATATATGCATTGATTTTTTAATGTCAACAACGCTTTCCTTGAAGTAGCTACAATTTTTTTTTTTTTTTTTGGACAAACTTTCTGCAGAACAATTTGATGGATATAGGTATATAGTATGGTCTATGGTGTTGTGCACTTGTAGTAGAGAATCAAATACCGAGTACGAAATTGAATTGATTCACAGTATTTTATTGTATGCGTGATCTGTTTTACATTTATATAAGTATATATGCATTTATTTTTTTATGTCAACAATGCTGGTTTAACAAAAATTATGCAGAACTTTAATAAAACCATAATGTATAAAAATTTAAAGAGTTATATTTTTTTATTGGCAACAATTTAACCAAAAATAGTCGCATGGCTGTAGATACTTAAAGACACGTAATTGCTGAAATTAGTTAAATAAAATAGGGGAACACACTCTCAACACATTAATTTAGCACTTCCTCATCATAAAATATTTATGTACCAAAAATATCGAATATACAAAATATCAAAGCAGCTTACAAATACTTTTATAAATGCAAATAATACATATTTATGTCACAAAACCCTCTACTGAGATTCGATTTTTTTTTCTTTAATCAATACCGATACTTATATGTACTCGGTATTAGTTGTTCCTGAGATCAATTAATGTCTTAGAGGCCATTATGTCTATTCGCGCAAGTCCTTTAGCAAAAGAGAGCAGTAATTGCCTCACTATATCTTTGCTTGGTTTTCTCTCTAAGAACCCAAAAAGTCCCAAGACATCTGACAGCAATTCTTTGAGCGTCTAAATGAGCATGTTTTGCCTGCAGTTTAGACAGCATAAAAAAATGTTGGCACTTTCAAATCATGAGCATAAAAGTTTTCTTTGAGCCACTTTTCATATAACTTATATCCTCGGGACAAAAAAATTGGAAAGTAACCATACATAAAGGAAATGCTAAATCGTAGTTACTGTATCAAAATCAAATTTTTATATTTAGAAAATCTAAATCAGATTCAATTTAGATTCCACCAGACGTATGGGAAACCACCAGTATGTATCCACTTCTTTGATAATTGTGTCATCTTGTTTATTTTACAAGTTTATGTTGTGCATACATGTACATTTTTCTCTCAACCATTAAATCCTCTGCCAATCAAAATTCAGGAAATGTTGTTTTGCTCCAGAGTTGTTGGGTCTTGTTTGGGTGTTGGGCTCTTGTACTGTAACTTTTACCTTTTCCTTTAAATACAAAAAAAAAAAAAAAAAAAAAGAAAAAAAAAATCACGAAATGTCAAAATTTGGTTAAGCATCTTGAAAAAAATAAAATTTGGTTGGATTGGACATTGGGCATTGTATACGGAATCGATTTGGCCATTGTGCAGATCACTGTTAATTCTGTGCTACCATGCATATTACAATAGTATTGGATCAACTGATATAGGTTTTCTGTAGCAGGTTTAAACGCCCAATGCACTTGTCATCGCTGTGGCATTGCAGGATTGTCAACACCAGTTTTACTTCTGAATCTTACTTCCGCACATGAACAAAATGGCTGAAGAAGGTTAGCCATTATATTTTCTAACGTCTTCTTTTTTTACGGTGCACTTTTATCACAATTGTCAGTCTTTTACTATGCTTACATGACCTTGGTGTCTGTTCATTCTTGGTATGTTGGTGTCCTTTTTAGGACCGGAAGATTCTATATCATCGGCTACAATATTAGCTTCATATCGCGACTCCACTCGGTCGAGAAAATATAAAAAGGTCTGTTTATGGTTTTTCTTTCTAAACTACTCTCTTCAACGGTTCCAAAATGCGCATCATATAGTATAAATGTCTTCTACAGTCAGAAATCATTTAGTTGTGTTAAATTAGCTACCTCTTACAATGACGCTCATCAAAATAATTGCTTTCGTATCTTTTCTGTACCGGAAACTCCGGTCCTCTGAACCTCCATCAATCGTATCGAAATGTATGAGTAAGCGTAATCTTGGCTTACAGAATCCTGTACATCGGCCCTTCAATTTAAGTATGTCTTTATTATTTTACATTTGTCATCTTTTTAATATTTCAATTTATATTAGTTGCTTTTTGAAGCACTGACTGTATAATGCATTATCTTTTCCCTATACTTAATAAGCAGGTAATGACGACGCATGCACATCCGACGCTATTGGTGATTCCATTTCTTCAGACATGATGTTAAGTACCTATTTAGGTTTGACCACTACCCGACCTTTGGAAACGTATTACCACAAAACACATTTACTGAGTTTTGTCCTTTCTGTTTTCACCTTTAAATTAGATTACTCTAAATAATAACCCAATTTCGTGTTTTGTCTATTTTTTTTTCCATTTTGGTGTAATTTTAGATTGTGAATGTTTTCCAACATAACTACATGATTTTTTCCATGATGCCGCTTGAGTTATTAAAGCTTTGCCTAATATGAGTTCAGCTGTCTATTATAATTTTTTGAGTTGTTTTAGTTTAACATAAGAGATTGAAATACCCTCATTGAATTTGAGTTTTTGGGCTATTTATATACAATAGTTTTTTTAAAAATTCATTTGCTTGTGTTACTAAGTATTCCAGGAAGCCTAATGAATTAATTTTAAAGGTCATTTTAGCTATCATGTCTTCTTAGGGCTATTCTGATCTGGAGAAAGCTGCAATCAATAGGAAAAAACCCCATTTCTCGAAAGGAAGAACTTGAAATTCTTTTTCCTTTCCCCAGCCTTTTTTTTACCATTAGCAAGAACTTGTTTCAGTTGCGGATCATAAGGAATTCGAACAACTGTCTATGTTTTATTTTCTTATTACATTAATAACTTCATGTTTCTTTACAGCAAACTCTTCCTCTCCTATCAACCACACAGTCACACCCAAATGGTAAATATATGCTTTTATATATTCAGCTTATACCATATTTCCTTTACGCTACACGCTTTTACAACTTGTGTTCATTTTATGCTGCTTACTTTTACTATCATGTTGGTACAACAAGTTGTAGTTATCCCTGCCTAATAACGTAATAAATACGTACTGCAGGAGCACGGACTTCTACTGACACCACTTCTGAATCTGTTCCTTCAGAAACGGTACTGAGTACTTTTCTGGCGTTGAAGAATAAGAACTCTTCCATAAAGGTACAAGAATATGTACATCAATTATTTATAAATACAGTATTTATTTTCATGGCGATTCCATCATAAAGAAACATGTTTTCGGGAAAACCTTCCTTTCTCTTGAGAATACTAGGATTTGGAAAAAAATACTTCCCAGTACGCAGGTAGAAACATAGTTTTTTTTTTTCCCCGTTTTCTATCGTAAATTGTTAGTAACTGATTACATATCCAAGCAAATGTTTTGTAGATATTATTAGTAACTGTCAAGAAATGAAAAATCAAATACAAACTAAATGGTTGGGGACGTGCTATTTTAATCCTTGTTTTAACTTAAACTTCTGCCACGTTACTTGTTAATATTGTCAAATTTCAGGAAAAAAATGTTTTCCCAATAGAAATAGCTTAGAGTAAAAATTAAAATGTTAATTGATCGGGGATCAATTATATTTTTAGAATAGTATATAGGTTACCAACACTTGCTCTTGCATTGTTTTTACATTATGTATTTTTCAGGCAAATAAGAAATTAACGACGACATGCGAACGGTCTAAGGTCCCCTACATGTCTGCACGCCAATTATTCTTTGCGCAAGAGCTTCCGGATATAGAGAGTAAGTCAATATGAAATCCAAATCTCTTTCACGCTTTTGCTGTTCTGATTTTGTTTTCACACTTGTTCGATACAGCTGTCGCCACCACCCTTTTCACCTCTTCCTCTCTGTCACCCGCTCCCTCTCCTTCGTCCTCTCTTCCTCTCTCCCGCGCGAGCGCCGACCCCGACTGCGCGCGCGCCTCTGCCGACTGCGCGACCAGCGACCGGGCGCCGCCATCTCTCCCTCTCGCCTGTTGTCTCTCTGTCCTCGCGCTCACTCGACGCGTGCTTCCGAGTCCTCTGCGCGACTTGACAGGACTCTTTCTCCTCCGCCGAGTCCGCCTCCGCCAAGCCGCTTCCGCCCCGTCGCTGACCTCTGCTCTGTCCTCGCTGGCAACGACGCTTCCGAAGAATCTCGGCCGCCCGATTCCTCTGTCTTCGTCATCAGCTTCCAGACTTTTAGGTTTGTAAATTAGGGGTTTTTTAATTGTTTTCTAAGGTTTGAAATTGTCATCTGATTTGGGGATTCCGAAATCGTGGTTGTTTGGATTGATTTAGTTGGTGATTCATGGTTTTTGGTTGATTGAGATTTTAGGTTGACTTATTGATTGAGTTTCAATTAGATTGATTGATCTCATTATGATTTCAAGAGTGTGGATTGTTAATGGTGAAGTCCTACATCTTGGCATTGTGTAGAGTTCTTGTTTTGCTTAATTTCGGCTCGGCAGATCAAGTGGCGATCCAGCTGATGCGAAGACTTTTAGTTCAAGTTTCCGGAGCAGCTCCCTTGGAGAAGGATCTTGTAAAGAAGTTTAAGCGCATGCCTGATCATCTCAAGGTATCTCTCCTATATTTTTTTTTTATACACATGTACCGTTGCAAGTCTTTTGTTTCACTGCTGAAATACAAGCTAATGATACGAAAGCAGGGAAACCCATCCATCCCAGAGAACAAGTTATTCAAATAAGTGCACTAAGAAACCAACGTAAAGAGATGGGGATATATGTGAATTTATAGGAGATACAAGATAACTTACGTATGCATAAATATGAATTAGCTTACAGTCACTAATATGGGATATGTTAGCTTACAGTCACCAACGTATGTTACCATATTTCAGCTACTGCATCTTTTTTTCATGTTCAAGTTATCTTTCAACGTGAGATGTTAGCTTACAGTCATTTATATATATCTCATTAAGCTCTATATCGGATTTACAAAGCTAATATGGGCTTTGTAGGATCATAACATACGTTTGATATTTTCCTCTGAATATACCGAAAATAAAGAAAGATGAATTTGTATAATGATACGGAAAGAGTACACGAAGTGAAACCATACAATTTGAATAAGAAAGTGGTTTCACGTCAGCAGGAAGCGAAAGACAGCTGGCATGTTTTAGAAGTTATCTTGTAAAGGGTGTAAATAATGACTTTTGTAGAGTTCTTCTCTGGTATCCATTTGTGTTTCAGCTTGTAGTTAAGTTGCAATGGAACAAACATATTTGTTCAAATCTGTAGCCTTTACTGGTTATATATGTTTGGGTTGTTGCTATTATCGGTGTAAATGTCAATATTTCTCTGCCGATGTTCGCCAGGTTCATTACAGAAATGCAAAAAGCTTTACGTTGTTCACTTGTCGGAGAGAGAGTACTCGCAGTTCCGTTGTTTGAGCTCTACGACAACGTCCAAGTACAGAGGTTATGGGATTAGGTTGTGAAAGTTTAGTTCATACTTCATATTATGATTTTGTTTTCTGTATGTTTAATGCTTCATAGAGAAGAAAAGGGACTCACCCTTTATATTATAAGGGAAACATAGCATGTCACAAACAAGAGGCTCCTACTGAGATGGGAAATTCCGGGCATATATATATATTTCCTACTTATCATTTTGTTTATGGTGTTGTAGTTTCCTGAAATCATTGACCAAGGGTACACAAACAGGAAGAAGTGAGGCTGTCACAGCATGACTGATGTAGAGCGTAATATAGGAAAGAGAGATAATCGCAAGTTGCAATATTGACTTCTTTTTACTATTTCATAAAATCTACCAAATTACATCAATGGAGAATAATACTTATAGAGTTGAAAAGGGCGTAAAAAAGGAAATAAACCATAATCAATGCACCAAATTCTAAAATTGAAATGAAATAAAACTGATCACAATTGATGCTCATAATTCGTCCGGAGTGGAGAAAATTTGTCCTCGAATTTGTAAGGGTGTGTTTTTTTTCTTATGGACATTGAGAGGTTCACAAAGACTGATCTTCTCGGCCTTCACATGGGCGGTTTGTCGGGAGGCTTCTTGTTAGGAATCAACATGGAATCCACCTCGATTTTCTTTGTGTCCTCATCGATCCACGCTGAAATTTTAAGCCTGTTTCTAAGTTCTTATTTTCTTCATTAATTATCATTTTATTTCTTAATTATCTTTTACATTTTTCATTAATTTTTATTTGGTGAAAAAATTCTTCTATTTTTCTATTTTATTCTGTTCAAAATCAGCTCAGTTCTTATTTTCTTCTTTTCTTTTTAAATATTAACTATTTCGAAATAAACTATCGTTATTTTGAACAAAAGAAAGTGAAATAATTGTGAATGATGTTTTTCATTTTTCAAATATTATGTGAATGATTTTGAGGGCATTTTTGTTATTTCGAAAAACAGAGTTATGGAGTCTTTAATTTTAAAAGAGATAATTAAACAATAAACTTAGAATATTTATTATTTGATAGAAACCTCAGATACATGGATTAAAATTGCTCAGATAGATATGCTATTTTCCGGCAAAGAATGATTACGATTGTTTTTTTAATTTATTCCGAAAAAATGTGTTGAATTTGGAGCTTTTAATAAACACTTAAAAATCTCTGTTGTGTCAGTTTTAATCCGGTGATTAAAAGCTGATTAGTTGTTAGTCAATCGCTCCTAATTACACAGGAATGCATTAAATAGAAACCAATAATTTAGCTATTCCTCAAAAATTTGCATAGCAATAGCAAGTCTATATAATACATTCAAACCAAGCCATTAAAACTAGTGATCAAACAAGCTCAACCTTACAAAGACGTCAATGACATTCTCTGCTTCCGTTCCTCTTTTGTACTCGCATTATATTATTATTATTTATAACTAGTTTCAGTTGAGCCAATTTGATCACCCATTAAAGCCTCTCTTTTTTCACACACAGCTTATTTATGGCGCGACTCAGTAAAGCTAAAGATCGGGACACCATTTCCGGAAAGGAGATCTTGGTGGATCGATCGTCAATCCTTAAAAACGACCTCTTTCGAGATGGAATAGTGGAAAGTGAAGTTGTGGGGAATCCACTCGATGCCCTTGGAACCTTTCTTGTGGACGAATTTGCTTCGAGAATCGAGCATCAAATTATCGACCATATCGGCCAGATAAGCAGTTGTCAACCCGAGTCCTTTGCGAAAGACTCCACGATCTTCGGGAGAAGAATCTTTTGCTCTTTATGCACGAACAAGCTCGACCGGATGAACACATCTCTTGCTTTTTCCATCTCCTCGAACACCCTTTTCCGAGTAAATACACGAACCTGAAATAAAAGTCAATACTTACTAGACGTGGTGCCCAAAAAAAAAATTGTCCAAACTCCACATCAGATTGGATCACCAGCTTTTATTTGAAAAGGCACGTCCGGTTTGGTTTCAAGTAATGGAAACCGCAGTCCAAACGAAATCGTATCAGAAATTTTTTATTATTTTCAATTTGCAAGGATTTAAAACTTGTTAATTAAAGATGAATCCGTGCTTATTTTAAGACTTGGTAGCATGGATGAAATTTATACGCCGCTTCATTTACTTGGAGTTTCGAAATTTGAAAAAAAGAAAAATTTAAACGTATCCAAAACGATAGTCTGGTTAAGATATCTTAACAAGTAAAAATTTATTTTTATTTTTTCTCAGGCACAATTCAGTCTCAATTTCAAACGATCTGGTCTAGTCTGGTTAAGATAATTAGCAATTAAAGACCCCTACTATGAAGATTACTAGGCCAACAAGTAAAGAAGAAATATCAGGTGTACCGCGGGATCGGATTTGCTTCCCAAGCAAATCGAGAAGTGTAGAAGAGGCTCGATTCTTTGAATGGCAAAAGGTCTCCGAGCATCTCCAATTTTGAACCTGCTCTTTAACGAAAAAAGCATCCTCAACCACTGCTGATAAACAACAACAAAAAAAGGTAAGGCAAAAAAGCAATGATCAAACAGTTTCAATGATATTAATAAAATGAGAATCGGTTTTAATTGTCCCGGTCGAGGTAATCGACACCCTAGGATGGAATTCTGAATCGTATCGACGCTTATGGTATGACTCCCAAAGTTAAACGCGACCTAATTTACACACATTCGAAAGATCATACCGAGGATAATTCAGAGGCTTAAATTAGATTAAAAAACACCAGGTTATACCAGAGGAACTTAGGTGATAATGTTGTATATCAAAGTGACGGCGACAGAAGAAAGAAAGTACGAATGAGTGAAATGCTATAGCTTCCATGCATTTCAAATCATCTGTGCTTTCTCTCTTCTGTCATCGTCTATAAACATATAGACCACCATGTTTCCTCTAATTAACAAAAACATAAATATAATAAATATGTATGTATATAAAAACATGCTGGCAGCTTCACTTTCTCAATTGTAAACATTAACAATCGGAACATATATGATATATACATATATTTATATATTACAAGTGCGGGACTCTTATGTGCGTGTGGGCATGAAATAATCGATTAGGTGGGCTTTATATTTATAGACGAAGATGACGCTGAGAAAGAGAAAGGAGAGAGAGGGGGATAAGAAATATTAATACAATATTTATGGCTATTAAAAATGCTTCGCACGTCGGTTAGTGGGTACAACGACAACTGTCCAAACATTGACGACAAGAGAGAGAGAGAGAGAGAGAGAGAGAGAGAGAGAGAGAGAGAGAGAGATGGGTTGGGAGTCTTGGGACTTGGAACTCTTTGCTTTGGGGTGGTGGTGTATTTATAGTGGAGGAAAAAAAAGAGGGTATATTAATTGAGCCGTTGATTAATTCAAAAAGCACATACTTTACGATGTATTTATATTATTATTGGAGAAGAAATATTAATACAATATTTATGGCTATTAAAAATGCTTTGCACGTCGGTACAACGACAACTGTCCAAACATTGACGACAAGAGAGAGAGAGAGAGAGAGAGAGAGAGAGCTGTACTATTCATAAATTAATAACACAATAAAAAAATAAAAATAGCAGCAGGGCTTCGTAGCACAAACAATAAATTTGTGCATTGTTTGAGTTGTTTACTCGAATTTCGAGGAAGAAGACGCTGAGAAAGAGAAAGGAGAGAGAGGAGGAGAGAGCAATAAATTTGGCCCACCTAACTTTCTTACCGATTAAATTGTATGAGTAAAAAAAAAATGACTGATCGCTTTACATCTAATTAGAAAGGAATGGTACCAAAATAAAGGTAAAAGTCACCACGCACGTTTTAAACTTGTTGGGGGGTTCTAGTATGCTTTACGCCTTTACCTCTCTTTTGTCTCTTCTCATGTGGCTTGTCTGTCATTTATCTGATTTAATTAGATTTAATTATGATAGTAATAACCAACCAGATGCATTCCCCCTTTTAAAGAAAAAACAAAAAACAAAAAAAAGAGTTGCATAATGATAATGTTAATAATAAAAACCAATCTGAGCCGACAGTATAGACATCTGTAATATATATAATAGTTCTTTTTTTTCTTCGTTAAAACTGTAATATATTATTATTGGAGAAGAAATATTAATACAATATTTATGGCTATTAAAAATGCTTTGCACGTCGGTACAACGATAACTGTCCAAACATTGACGACGATCTAATGAACTTGAGCATATTTTTTATTTTATTTTGCTTATTAATAAACTAGGTGGACATTTTGCTTGCCTAGCTTTTCATTAACACCGCTTTGTTGTTGTTTTTTTTTTATTATTTGTAGGGAATTACATTAAATTATATTAATGAGAAATGTTGATATAAAAAAGCTTGAAGTTCATACGAACGTGATAAATGGTAAATAAATAAAAAAACATATCATGAGGTAAAATCATCGTAACAAAATAACTCTTCGAATAGTTAATAAAAAAATTTCGATTGAAAAACATAGTTAGCTAAATTTATATAAAAATAAATCTCAATATGTCCGAATTTCAAAAAATAGATTTGATGATGGATAAAACTTTGGATTAGAATCCCAGAGAAGAGCATAATCAGAATATTAAATATTAACTATAAAGTAAACAAATATAATAAAATAAATAAAACTATCTGAACATAACTTTACGAGTAATAAATCATTTTTCAATGGAATAACAAAGCTAATAGGTATTTAGTTGCAATTAAATCTCAGTAACTATTGATCTAAAAATAATATTGATGATAAATAAAAAATCCATGTAATCATCCAAGAGTACGAATTCACAATTTAGAAGACAAAAATGAAATTTACAGAATTGGTATACAAAGTGATGAAAATGATTATTTAGGATGTCAATAATTAAAAATATTTAATTTAAATTTTGTAAATAATTTGACTAAAAGTTAAATACACATATTTTAAATATTTTTCTCTTTAAATAATTTAGTATTCATTTATAATAAAATAAATTTGATAAATTATAAAGATAAAATTAATAATTTTACATTATTAGTGAGATTGTATACAAGTCACGCTCTCAGGCAAGGAAGGAAGGGTGCAATATGCACCCCTTTTAAGCACGCAATTGATGATAATTCTCATTAAGTTAACAATTAATTAAATAAATGTTAAACCGTTTTTTGGTTTTAACATTTGAGTACACGTGGTGGGCCTGGAATAGTCACGTGCCTAGTATTGGATCGGCCCAAATTACTTTCCGAGAGTCCAAAGGGCTCAAGGAAGTTCGGGACAAAGCCCAAAGCGTCCAAGAGCTTCAGAGGATCTTAGAATCGCAAAGAGGGAAATAATGCTTTGCTTTCTTCTTCGTCGGGAATGCGTTCTTCGTCTTTGATTCCTGGCCTAGAGGTTGAGCCTACCTGGAGGTCGAACCTGCCTGGAGGTCGAGCTCGCCTGGAAGTCGAGCCTGGCCTGGAGGTCGACCCTGGCTGGAGGTCGAGCCTGCCTGGAGGTTGAGCTCGTCTGGGGGGTCGAGCTCGCCTGGAGGTCGAGCCTGGCCTGGAGGTCGACCCTGGCTGGAGGTCGAGCTTGCCTGGAGGTCGAGCTCGCCTGGAGGTCGAGACTGGCCTGGAGGTTGACCCTGGCTAGAGGTCGAGTCTGGCCTGGAGGTCGACCCTGGCTGGAGGTCGAGCTCGCCTGGAGGTCGAGCCTGGCCTGGGGGGTTGAGCTCGCCTGGGGCGTCGAGCTCGCCTGGAGGCCGAGCCTGGCCTGGAGGTCGACCCTGGCTGGAGGTCGAGCCTGCCTGGAGGTTGAGCTCGCCTGGGGGGTCGAGCTCGCCTGGAGGTCGAGCTCGCCTGGAGGTCGACCCTGGCTGGAGGTCGGGCCTGCCTGGAGGTTGAGCTCGCCTGGGGGGTCGAGCTCGCCTGGAGGTCGACCCTGGCTGGAGGTCGAGCATGCCTGGGGGTTGAGCTCGCCTGGGGGGTCGAGCTCGCCTGGAGGTCGACCCTGGCTGGAGGTTGAGCCTGCCTGGGGGTTGAGCTCGCCTGGGGGGTCGAGCTCGCCTGGAGGTCGACCCTGGCTGGAGGTCGGGCCTGCCTGGAGGTTGAGCTCGCCTGGGGGGTCGAGCTCGCCTGGAGGTCGAACCTGGCTGGAGGTCGATCCTGGGGGGTGTGACCGTGCTCTTCGTGAGCTGCCTACGCACCCGTTTTGCGGGATCAGGTCATGACGTAGTTCAGGGCGAGTGTGTTTGCTATGTGAATGGATTCTTGGATTTTTGTTTTTTTTCCTCCCGCCGAGAGGTGGCTCTCGGTTTTTGTTTATGATCCGGGATAATTTTGAAGTTGGGAGAGTATTTGGCTGAGAGAATTCTGGGGTTGAGAGAATTTTGGGGTTGAGAGAATTTTGAGTTCAAAGGATTCTCTGTCCCTTTTGATTTGTGTGAGTGAGCTATTTATAGGGAAAACATGCCGCTTGTTGAAAATTTGCTTGTCACTTGTCGCTTGTTGAAAATTCGCTTGTCGCTTGTCGCTTGTTGAAAATTTGCTTGTCGCTTGTTGAAAATTCGCTTGTCGCTTGTTTTAGTCATGCGTATTTTTAGCATTTGACTAAATTGTCCTTCTATATTGTAACGTCGTTTTTGCAATTGAGGCGTCGTTTTTACCATAAGAAAAAGACGGCATAACATTAACCCCCCAGTTTCGCGTGCGACTTGTCGTGTGGGAAACTTTGCTTCTCATCCTCTTCTTTATTGATTTATTATTTATAATATTGTATGTGTATAATATCTTTATTATCTTTTTAGGAAAGGTGACTAATCCGGTTATAACTTTTGAAAAATACATGCACAAGTACCCACACATTTGCAAGTTGCGTAGGTTTCTTTTTAGGCATAGACTTATATATGTATTTTGATGTACTATAGGTAGCCAGTTTTTATATCATCATTACTCCGTGTATAGGTATATGCCCATTATCCTATTTATCATTTATTATTATTATTATTATTATTTCCTATACTCTATGCATAGATTGGTTTACTCATTTGTTTTTTTTTACTTTAACACCTACCCCATGCTCTCTTTCTTTAAAAACTGAGATGTATCCGGGGATTGAGCTGCCATCACAGGAGCGTAGCAGAGTTGAGATCAGCAAATCTCCTTCGATTTTCTGGCTTCCTTCTTGAGGTTGGTTTCTTCTTTGGTGATTATATATATTCTTTACTTCTCACTTTGCCATTTCTTTCTTTTTCACTCCGTCTCTCGACCCTCTTGTCCCCTTCCTTGAATCTTTCTGGCTTTTCTTCCAAAATACTGTGATGACTCTTAATAATCTGATCAATGGTGGGCCTAATTCGCCCCGTGGTCCCAACGACCTAGTGGTCCCACCCGATTGTTCTAGAGCTTTTGACACTTTCGATTTTGGTGAGTCGTGGGTGTTTGATGACTTTCCATGCGCTTTTGGCGAAGGTATGGGTTCCACAAATTCGCCTAATGGTTTCGGTGATGGCGACCTCGATGCCTTTCTTGATGTGGTCCTCGGACGGAGGCCGGTTCCGCGTGTGTCGGGTCTGTGTTTCGATGGGAGAGGTAATGTCGTTCGATCAGCGGCCCATGGCGAGTCGTCTCGGTCCCCGCTGGCCGTGAGAGGCTGCGAGCTAGGTCCAGCGAATGAAGATGGTGTCACACCGGGTGTTCTCCGGAGTTCGGAAAGTGATACTCCCTTGACTTCGACGCCGCTTTTCTTCACAAACGGGTCCCCATCGCTGCCGGCGGACTTCGGAGCATCAAGGGGTGGGTTTCTTCCGGCGTCGATGGGCGGCGAGGTCGGTCTGGACCGAGGCTCTGTCATCGGCGGGCCTTCGTTGACATCAGGGGAGGGCAACGTAGACGTTCTTCCGAATGCCTGCTCGTCGTTTGCCGCAGAGGGCGTAGAGGCTCCAGCAAGCGAGCATCGTTGTAGCTCCCCAAAAAACGGGAAGAAGATGTCGTTGTTGCTCGAGGCGTTTGGTCATTTGGTCGGAGGTGAGACTTCGGCACGTCACATCCCAGGACGCGACGACGAAGGCCTCGGTGCCAACTCCTCGGCGAGCGGCGAGGTGAGTTTTCCATCTCTTGGGGTCGATATTGATGATGATGGTGATAAGGTTGTTATGGCAGAATGCTCTGAGGGAGAGGTTGAGTCTTATCGGTGCAACTCGTTTATAGTTGAGCCCCCAAAACGGCCGCGGTCTTGGTCGAGGCGGTCGAGATGCGGGGATTTTGCTGGCCTCGATGCCGTGAGCTTGACAACGGAAGATAGAGTTAGGTTCCTCCGTGAGAAGTACGAGATCCCGCCGGAAATCTCCATCATTGTTCCCTCCGTCGATGATTATTCCGACCAGCCACCCGAGGGATATACAACCGTCTACGTGGAGAGTCTTAAGCATGGGTTGAAGCTCCCTCCACACCCCTTCATATGCAATTTGCTCGAGAGGATCAAGCTGCCACCCGGTCAACTAAATCCAAGGAGCTATTGGGTCATCGTGGCTTGTTATATCATGTGGTTCCGGGAAAAGCACCGTGAAATGACGGTGTGTGAATTTCTAAGTTTGTGTGTTGTGATTCTGAATTACAGAACGAAAGGGTCGTTCTTTCTTCGTAACAATACGTCAAAAAAAATACTCGACAAACTACCCGGCACGGGGCGTGAGTGGGTCGATGAGTTCTTTTACACGCACGTCGACTATTTTGGAAACATTCCCCTTGGTTTTCGTACATCGGCTGATTGCCCAAAACCCCCTGATTAGCGATCCGAGGTTGCTTCTTTTCTTGAAGGGATACCTCTTAGTGATCGCAAGGCTAACTTGTTTCTTGACGACAAGCTGTGGGAAGAGGTTGGGTGGTTCCCTTACCGTTCGGCCGATGAGGTTCCATTGCTGTTTTCGCGCTCTTTTCCGTCCTCGGCAGAGTCTGGTGGTATAGTAATAGGGTTTTTATTTTTATTTTTTATTATTGCTATCACAATTTGGTTCCCATATGTATACATATCTCCATATTTGACAAGAGAAAAAACTCTAATTCTCTCGACGATCCCTCGCAGGTATGGCGGCTTATGGGGCCCGAGGTGTTACAGGGCCGGGACTCTCTGCGGGGCGGTCGTTGCCGGTTCCTCTTCTTGGTTCGGAGGCGTCGCTCCCTTCGCAGCCCTCAAGGGTAGGCTTATCTCCTCGCGCTACTACAGCATCTATGTCAACCATAAAAGTAGCGATTACTAGTTCAAAAAGAGCGCGAGATGAGGCTCCGTTAGTGGCTTCCTCGCGTGCCAATTTTGGGAAGAAGTTTAAAGCTCCTCTTCGCTCGTCGTCCGACATAGTTGTCAGGTTCTCGGTCGCTGACTCCTTTGGCCCGTAAAGGCATTAGTGGTATCGAGTCCACTCATGCATCGGAGGTGACTAAGTTGGATCGGATGACCGCGATTGCCCTTGCTGAGTTGCTGACTCGCGAGGCCCGACAGGTTTTCCTCCACGTGCATGGCCCAATATTTTCTTTGTTCACCATCTTTTCACCTCTTTTATATACCTATTTTTTTTTTGTAGTGCTATCTGGCTTCTGTTGCAACTAAGCGAAATGTTCGCGAGTTGGTGAGGAAATTAGGACACGAGACCGAGGCCCGTCGTCTGGCACAGGTGGATGCCGATGGTCGCGCGGAGGCCCTCGAGGCTGAGATTGCAGGGCTCAGGAAAGGTGCTGTGGATGATGCTATGAAGATATGTGAGCAAAGAGCCGAGCTTCAGCGTTTGCGTATCGAACTGGGGACCATTCAGGCGGAGCGGGCTAGTTCGGCTATCGACTGGGCACACCGCGACTTGGTTGCATACTGGAGTGGATCGGGAAAGGAAAATCCTCCGGAGGGAGCGGAGAGACTCTCCGCCTTAGATGATAGTGACTCGTCTCTTTCCCCCTTTTTTTGTGATGGACTAACGGCCTTATCGCCCCTTTTTGTATGTGAATTCGGGCAAACTTCCATTCGTCAGGATTTTTCTTTTTGATGGCGCGGTCGGTTGTGCGTCTCTCAAGACCCGTTGTGTTTTTTGCGGGCCCCGATTTCGGGTATAACTCTGACGAATGGGCATTTTCCCTTTTTCGCGTAGTTTCTGTGTTTGTATGCTTTTGGGAAAACTGTCATTTGTTGGTTTTTTCCTTTTGGTGGCGCAACTTGTTTGAGCGTCCTTCTAGTCCGCTCGTCTAGTCGAGCTCGTCACCTCATCTAGTCGAGCTCGTCACGTTGTCCAGTCGAGCTCGTCTCTCGTCTAGTCGAGCTTGTCTCCTCGTCTAGTCGAGCTCGGCACCAGCTAGTCGAGCTCGTCACCTCGCCTAGTCGAGTTCGTCACGTTGTCTAGTCGAGCTTGTCTCCTCGTCTAGTCGAGCTCGTCACGTTGTCCAGTCGAGCTCGTCTCTCGTCTAGTCGAGCTTGTCTCCTCGTCTAGTCGAGCTTGTCTCCTCGTCTAGTCGAGCTCGTCACCAACTAGTCGAGCTCGTCACCTCGCCTAGTCGAGCTCGTCACGTTGTCTAGTCGAGCTCGTCTCTCGTCTAGTCGAGCTTGTCTCCTCGTCTAGTCGAGCTCGTCACGTTGTCTAGTCGAGCTCGTCTCTCGTCTAGTCGAGCTTGTCTCCTCGTCTAGTCGAGCTCGTCACGTTTTCTAGTCGAGCTTGTCTCCTCGTCTAGTCGAGCTCGTCACACAGTCCGTGACGAGCCGGAATGACTTCGACACTTCGTCCAAACGTCTTTTTCGTGTTTGTCGTATGGAAATGCTTTGAGCTTGTGCGGGGCTCCTGCTGCCTTTTCCCTTCTTGCGCCTTGAGCAGGCTTCGAGGTGGGTCGGGTTCTCGATGGCGCGAGTTCCCTTATCTTGGGCTTCATAAGATTCTTTGAGGTGTGTTCGGAGTTTCAATGTTGCGAAATCTCATTTCTCGGATCCCGTGGACACTTTGAGGTCGGTCGGGGACTTGATGGCGCAAGTCCCCTCATCTCGGGTCGTACGGGATTTTTTTTTAGATGTGTTCGGAGTTTCAACGTTGTGAAACCCCATTTCTCGGATCCGTAGACGCTTTGAGGTTGGTCGGGGACTTGATGGCGCAAGTCCCCTCATCT
This sequence comes from Urtica dioica subsp. dioica, assembly GCF_054948205.1. Classification (NCBI taxonomy): domain Eukaryota; kingdom Viridiplantae; phylum Streptophyta; class Magnoliopsida; order Rosales; family Urticaceae; genus Urtica; species Urtica dioica. The sequence goes on from NC_142763.1 coordinate 17,460,830, forward strand.
TGGGTCGCACGGAGTTCTTTGCGATACGTTCGGGGTTTCAACGTTGCGAAACCCCATTTCTCGGACTCCGTGGACGCTTTGAGGTCGGTCGGGGACTTGATGGCGCAAGTCCCCTCATCTCGGGTCGCACGGAGTTTCTTTGCGATACGTTCGGGGTTTTAACGTTGCGAAACCCCATTTCTCAGACTCCGTGGACGCTTTGAGGTCGGTCGGGGACTTGGTGGCGCAAGCCCCCTCATCTCGGGTCGTACGGGATTTTTTTTAGATGTGTTCGGAGTTTCGACGTTGCGAAACCCCATTTCTCGGATCCGTAGACGCTTTGAGGTTGGTCGGGGACTTGATGGCGCAAGTCCCTTCATCTCAGGTCGCACGGAGTTCTTTGCGATACGTTCGGGGTTTGAGGGGTCGAGCTCGCCTGGAGGTCGAGCCTGGCCTAGAGGTCGACCCTGGCTGGAGGTCGCACGAGCCTTTGGAACCACTCGAACGCGGTACCGGTGAGGGTGAGACAAAATGCCTGGCACATCGTTGACGGGGATTGTCCCGCCATCCTCATGTTGGTCTGGTACTGGTGGATGTGGTAAAGAGGGTCTGTGCTTCCGTCATAGAGCGGCATGGTGGGCGGACGGAAGCTCCCCCCGGTGTCGTTAGCGAGCACGTGTGCCGCGAATGGCGAAGCCACGCCCTCGATCATGCTTCTCACCAAGGGGGTTCTTGTATGTGCTGCCTGCAACTCTCGGATTTCCTCTCTCAACACGTGGAACATGTTAGTTACTTCATTATTTCCGGCATGTATGGTGGTAGGCGCAAATCTGGTGGTACGTTTTCTTTCATTCGATGCTTGATCGATCAGAGTGATATGTGCTGCTGGCGGCGTTGCCGTAATTGGAGGGGCGACTTCTTGTGGTTCGCCTGTTTCGGGGATGGCTTGGCGCCCCGGGATCTCCCATCGAGCGTTGAGGTGACGTCGTAGATCCACGTTGGGCACTAAGCGTCCTGGCGACCCCGTACGTCGCGGCCCAATCTATCGAGAGCAGACCTTCGTGATTCGGCTCCGGTTCCTACGACGGAGCGGGCGGCCTGGGGGATACTGACGCGTCGTGGGTCGGTGCCTAAGTTCTGCGGTCCATGTTGATCTAGCCCCCGAGCGGTTCTTCGTTCTGCCTGGTGGTGGCGGTCGATGTCTCGAATACTTGGGTCAGGGTGGTCGTCTTGTCTGCCTTCGATGTTCGCATTTAGTGTTTGCCCTTGTTCGCGCCTTTCACCCCCAGAGTTAGCGTTTTGCGGGCGTCCTTCTCTTGCATGGGCGTGTAAAGTCATGACCCTCTCCTCTCGATCTCTAGCAAACTCGCTTGCTAGTAGGAAAAGACTGTTCTCGAGGCGCTCCATGCGACTGTCTCGTTCGACGAAGACAGTGTCGAGGGCGGGATTTCTAGCGCCGGTGGTATTTGGGTGTGGCAGAGGCGCGGTGCCTGCTGCCGGGACGACGCTTGGTGGCGAGGTTTCTTGACCGTGCCTAGCCTGAGTTCGGGCCCGTGTGTGAAGTGCTACGCTCTCCGCCTGTTGAGGGGCGTTGCTCCCAGAAGCGGCGACGCGGTTGGACATTTTGCAGGAGATTTTTGCCGGAGGAATCTTCCGGTTATGATGATTTGGCGGATTAGTCCTCCGGTCTTGAGACTTTCGGTGGAGGATTCTTCTGGTTTTGAAAAGAGAAGGTCTACCAGGGAGGCTTGTGATGGTCCCGTGAAGGGAGGTGGATTTGCCGGTGGAGAACTCGTGGTTGTTTTCGAGTCCCACTCCTTCTAGCGCCAAAATGTTAAGCCGTTTTTTGGTTTTAACATTTGAGGACACGTGGTGGGCCTGCAATAGTCACGTGCCTAGTATTGGATCGGCCCAAATTACTTTCCGAGAGTCCAAAGGGCTCAAGGAAGTTCGGGACAAAGCCCAAAGCGTCCAAGAGCTTCAGAGGATCTTAGAATCGCAAAGAGGGAAATAATGCTTTGCCTTCTTCTTCGTCGGGAATGCGTTCTTCGTCTTTGATTCCTGGCCTCGAGGTTGAGCCTGCCTGGAGGTCGAACCTGCCTGGAGGTCGAGCTCGCCTGGAAGTCGAGCCTGGCCTGGAGGTCGACCCTGGCTGGAGGTCGAGCCTGCCTGGAGGTTGAGCTCGCATGGGGGGTCGAGCTCGCCTGGAGGTCGAGCCTGGCCTGGAGGTCGACCCTGGCTGGAGGTCGAGCTCGCCTGGAGGTCGAGTCTGGCTTGGAGGTCGACCCTGGCTGGAGGTCGAGTCTGGCCTGGAGGTCGACCCTGGCTGGAGGTCGAGCTCGCCTGGAGGTCGAGCCTGGCCTGGGGGTTGAGCTCGTCTGGGGGGTTGAGCTCGCCTGGAGGCCGAGCCTGGCCTGGAGGTCGACCCTGGCTGGAGGTCGAGCCTGCCTGGAGGTTGAGCTCGCCTGGGGGGTCGAGCTCGAGTGGAGGTCGACCCTGGCTGGAGGTCGGGCCTGCCTGGAGGTTGAGCTCGCCTGGGGGGTCGAGCTCGCCTGGAGGTCGACCCTGGCTGGAGGTCGAGCCTGCCTGGGGGTTGAGCTCGCCTGGGGGGTCGAGCTCGCCTGGAGTTCGACCCTGGCTGGAGGTCGGGCCTGCCTGGAGGTTGAGCTCGCCTGGGGGGTCGAGCTCGCTTGGAGGTCGAACCTGGCTGGAGGTCGATCCTTGGGGGTGTGACCGTGCTCTTCGTGAGCTGCCTACGCACCCGCTTTGTGGGATCAGGTCATGACGTAGTTCAGGGCGAGTGTGTTTGCTATGTGAATGGATTCTTGGATTTTTGTTTTTTTTTTCCTCCCGCCGAGAGGTGGCTCTCGGTTTTTGTTTATGATCCGGGATAATTTTGAAGTTGGGAGAGTATTTGGCTGAGAGAATTCTGGGGTTGAGAGAATTTTGAGTTCAAAGGATTCTCTATTCCTTTTGATTTGTGTGAGTGAGCTATTTATAGGGAAAACATGCCGCTTGTTGAAAATTCGCTTGTCGCTTGTCTCTTGTTGAAAATTCGCTTGTCGCTTGTTGAAAATTCGTTTGTCGCTTGTTGAAAATTCGCTTGTCGCTTGTTTTTAGTCATGCGTATTTTTAGCATTTGACTAAATTGTCCTTCTATATTGTAACGTCGTTTTTACCATAAGAAAAGGACGGCATAACAATAACTATACCATAAAAATTTGGAGATATGACAAAACTTAAATTTACATATGACTTTATATCTGAAGAGAGCCCTTAAATTAATTTATTAGTACATAGAAATTTTTACCGATTAAATTGTATGAGTGATAAAAAAAATGAAGGTAAAAGTCACCACGCACGTTTTAAACTTGGGGGTTCTAGCATGCTTTACCTCTCTTTTGTCTCTTCTCATGTGGCATGTCTGTCATTTATCTGATTTAATTAGATTTAATTATGATAGTAATAAGTTAATAACCAACCAGATGCATTCCCCCTTTTAAAAAAAAGAAAAAAAAGAGTTGCATAATGATAATGTTAATAATAAAAACCAATCTGAGCCGACAGTATAGACATCTGTAATATATATAATAGTTCTTTTTTTTTCTTCGTTAAAACTGTAAGAGTATATTATTATTGGAGAAGAAATATTAATACAATATTTATGGCTATTAAAAATGCTTTGCACGTCGGTAGTGTACAACGATAACTGTCCAAACAGACGACGATCTGTGGAGAGAGAGAGAGATAGATATGAGAGGTGCAGATAGATATAGGTAGAAAGGAAACAGCTATAGATGTAAAATAGGTAGCTGGGGATCAATAAATATGTATCATTAAGAGAGATCAGCTTAAAAGACAAATTAATACCACAATAAAAAAATAAAAATAGCAGCATTGTTTGAGTTGGTCTCATATGGACTAGCTAGCAATAGCATTAGCATAGTAGGACTGTGCTACGACAGTAATGTTGGAAACTGTTTCAATGAGTTGGAAATGAATGCAAACACAAACTGCAAATAGGATGGCAACGGGTACGAGTAAAGTCGGGTACACCGATTTCGTTACTCGTACCCGCTATAATTTATATACGTTCCTGTTTAATTTTATTTATTTATTTTAGGAAAACAAAATAATTTTGGATTGGGTCTTCATGACAAAGTCTTGAGAGGCATATTATGTCTCTAATCTCTCTATGCATGCATTACTCAAATATTATATATATTAAATTTTGGTTATGTAAATATCATAAAATTTATTATTATTATATTCATAAGCTAATATTTTTTTTAAATAGCATAACTCTATTTTTTTTTTCACTTACCCGCAACTACGCGAGGGTTAAATAACTTTATATAAATCGAAAGCTGTTGTTTTTATTAATAGCGTTTCTTTAATAAGTGATTGAGATTGGCCCTCTAAACTCTCATTCTCTCTAACCTTCCAATACTGACACCATTGCAACTTGCCCAAGAAATTAATGGTGTGCGACAAATATTTCACTTTATCTCTATGCACTCACAAAAAAATCCAAAGCATCTCTGCACTCATTTCTTATCTACCATATCACTTTATCTGTCTAGTCTTGGTAGTTGCCCAAGAAATTAATGGTGTGCGTATTTCACTTTATCTCTATGCACTCACAAAAAAATCCAAAGCATCTATCTGTCTAGTCTTGGTAGTTGCCCAAGAAATTAATGGTGTGCGTATAAAAAGCCTAATTTATTTATTTTAATGATGAAACAATCACTTGAAATAAATTAATGGTGTGCATATAAAAATAAATTAATGGTGTGCGTATAAATTAATATGCTAATTGATTCTTTCGGAAACAGTAAATAAAATATTTGTTAACATATGGAAAACTAGTTATTTGCTAGTAATCCTCTGAAATTACTAAACGGGTGTAAAATAGTTGTTCAACTATGAATGAAACAATTTGTTGACCAGCTGATCGTTTTTAAGCAGTTCTAATCTTTTATTCAAAGTGATAAACTAACAAACAATCAAATAGAAATAAAAAATACAAGACAATTGGTAATTATGTCTGGTGTAAACCACCACTCAAAGAGACTGATCATGATGTGAAAACAGACTTTTGGCGTCACTTTATCTAAGAGCAACGCTGTAGTTTTAATTCTGTAATGAATTTATACATATAATGTCGCACGCACCTAACTGGACTCATTATCGCACACACATAATTACTCCTTACAACATTGTGAACCTTACAGATGCATAACTGGACTGATTATCTACAATTATTGATTAGCAGCGCTAACATTTTTTGTATGAAAGAAATTTATGTTTTTGTAGGTCCTCACCAATAATTCCACTGTTTCTTTTCGCTATGATTTATCATTTATGGACCTGTGGCTGTGGTTCCCACATTTGCATTGCATCTTTGCAATTTGCACGTTGTTTCAAAATGTGATTTTACGCAATCTGCTGTTTGAACGGAAATTAATAATTAATCAGCACCAAACAAATGTGGCTATTTGATATGTGTTATTTTATACCTATTTTATTAAGTGTTTCAATATTGTTTTTTTTTTAGAAGGCCGGGCATGTTTGGTTTAAAATAAAAAATGGAATGTTAATGGAAATGGGAATGATAATGGCAATGACAATGGAATGGTATTATATTTTTTTGTTTGGTTTGTAATATTAACTCCAAAAGAATGGAAAGTAAAATTTACCATATTACCATTTTCATAACTTTACCAACTTTCTCTTCTTTATCACTACCACTTCGTCTTCTTCTCAGCATGGACTGATACAGTAAAACAAGATGAACTAAAATGGACTTTAAACCATATTTCTCAATAAAACTTCAAATCCATTGTCTATTTAGGAGAATAATCTGAGGGCCCGATTTTTTTTCCCTTTCATTGGGTGTTGTGCAGGCAAAACCAGTTTCAATTTTTTTGGATCTTTACTGGTTAATCTCCCATGCCTAACAATTTCCATACACAAACTCGACAAAACAATCGATAAAAGAAAAAAATGAAAATATGTTGAAATCGCTTTGCGTTCATCTATGAACCTACTCTAGACTACTCGTCTCCGTCGTCTTCATCGTCGGCGTCGCATCTTCTCCGGCAAGAGAACGGCGGCGAAGGCGGGTGGTGCCGAATGTCTCGTCAAAGACCTTCACAACCTCCCATATCAAAGTTACCATTTGCGGTGGCTCGGCTGTCGACGGCGCCTTCGAGATCCCTCCGGCGTCAATCTTCACTGTCGCCGCCCTGGGAATGATCGTCTCCGTCGTGCTCTACGAGAAGGCGCTCGTTTTAGTTTTAGATTACAAATATAAATATATATTAAATGATATAAAAGGTCAGTTTGGGAAGAATATTTCATTACACGGTGGAATGGTTCATTCATCCCAATTTATAAAGAATCAAATTAATGCAATGATCATTCCGTATAATGATGATTACCTCATTTAAAAATGAATCAAATAAAAGAATAATAAATTTAAGGAATCCATTCCATTCCATTCCCTTAAAAAGTCACCAACCAAACATACCCTAAATTCTTTTGGTTATCAGCCATGGCACCTTTGACATCTGTTATATTTTTTTTTTTTTGAGGAAACGTGGTCGGAGCCACGAAAATTCATAAAAGCCCTCACGTATGGCGGAGGAAAACCGTGGTTACAAAGATAGGAGATAAACAGAAACCAACGGAAAAGGAAAAGGAAGCTCAAAACAAACAGGGCCCTAGGAGACCATGCGGGACCTCAACTCGCGATCATCTGCCCTAATGGCCTCTTCCGAACAAGGCAGGACTAAACCCAGCCAGGTCGAGGACGAGTGATGGTTAACCGCATAACGCGCTAGATTATGCGCAGCAACATTACAAAGACGAGAAATATGCATAATGCGAAAAACCTCAAGCTCCCTCGCCTCTCTGGAGATGCGGAGCAAGATCGTCCCAAGCTCTGTCGCAGGCGTCACGCCCTCATCAATCATCCTCACCACCCCCAAGCAGTCAGACTGGATCTCTGCTCTCCTGCCACCGACGCTGCGAACTAGCTCTATGCCCTGGAGGACAGCATACGCTTCCGCAAGCTGGGGGGAGAACCCCCTAGCCAGGAAAAGCGTCTGCGAGGCGATCACCTCTCCGGTGTGGTCTCGAACAATACAACCGACACCGAAGCCTCCACGGTCGCGAGCGAGTGCTGCGTCGACGTTAATCGAGAGGGTCCCGTCCGTAGGGGGGTCCATCTGGGGGTCGTAGTCACCCTCGTGTTCGTCGGAGACTCCCCAACCATAGCCGCTCTGTACTCCTCGAGGAAGCTCGCCGTCCACTGGACTAGCTGTGGCTGGCTCCAAGCTGATCTCCCGGCCAAGACATTGTTCCTGTGGTTCCAAAGTTCCCAAATAATGGTAATGAAAAGCTCATGGAAACAAACCTCAAGGGTCTCCATCGCTCTGAGGATAGCGTCGAAAACATCGCTGTCTCTAAAAGGCGGAAGAATGTGGCCGAAGCCCACCTCTTTCCAGACTCTCCTGCTCCACCTGCAACCCAAAAACGCGTGGAAAACAGTCTCTCTCGCCTCCTGACAGACAGGGCAGCTGTCGTCAGAGGTGATCCTCTTTTTGGCTAAGACTGCTCTGGCCGGGATCTGGCCTAAACAGACTCGCCAAAAGAAGAGTTTCACCTTAGGAGGGACTCTCAGCTACAGAACTTCGTCCACCACTTCTCCATCACCGTCGGATCTGAAGAGCTGGCGACCGGAGTACTGGCTCTCTCCATCGCAACACGGAAGCCGCTCTTGATGGAGTACTCTCCGTTCTCAGTGAAATGCCAGCGACGCACGTCAGGAGTGCCCTCGCCCCCACACGGAATGCTCAGGATCGCCGCAGCGTCCTCCTCACCGAACATCGCTGTGATAAGATCAACGTCCCAGCTACCGTCGGGTCTCATAAGCTCAGCTACCCGCATACCGGGGGGAATCCAATGGGGGTCAATCCAGGTGGCCGGTCTGTCCCTAGGAACCCAACTGTCGCCCATGACCAACACAGACTCCCCGTCCCTGATCCGCCATCTCGAACCGGACTGAATGATCTCACGTCCCCAGAGAAGACTGCGCCAAATGGAAGAGCTGCACGAGCCAGGGAGAGCTGTCATAATATCACCGTCGGGGAAGTAGCTCTGACTATAGACTCGACCTACCAGACTATCCGGTCTCCTGAGAAGTCTCCAGACACTCTTAGCCAAAAGGGCCTGGTTGGACTTCTCCAGATCTCTGAAGCCCATCCCGCCCTCTGACTTGTGTCGCGTGAGGTCCTCCCACTTGCACCAGTGGATCTTCTTCGTCGCCGTTCCACCCCCCCACCAGAATCTGGCGATCGCCGAGTGGATGTCTCTAATCAAACGCAGCGGGATCTTGTGGCACGAGGCCACGTAACTGGGGATCGACTGAAGGACGGATTTAATGAGGACCTCTCTACCAGCCTGCGAGAGGGAGAGGCCATTCCAACTCTTAATCTTAGCCCAAACACGGTCTCTCACAAATCCAAAAAGCTTCGCCTTCCGCTGACCCGTGAACGCGGGAAGACCCAGGTATCGCTTATGGCAGTCCGTCTTCCTGACACCTAGGATCTGAGCCAACACCTCACCCTCCTCATCGCTAACCTCCGTACCGAAACAAACATCGGACTTCTGAAAGTTCACCATCTGGCCCGAGGCCATAGAATAAGTTCGAAGAATGTCAGTAATCCTCTCACACTCGTCAAGAGTCGCTCGGCAAAAAACCAAGCTATCATCCGCAAAGAGAAGGTGAGACACATGGATATCCCGGAACCGGACTCCTAAAATCGCTCCGGAATCCTCACTCGCTCGAAAGAGGCTCGAGAGACCCTCAGAGCAGAAGAGGAAGAGGAAAGGAGAGAGAGGGTCCCCCTGGCGGAGGCCTCTGAACGGAGTCACACTGCCTCGAATGGAGCCGTTGATGTTGAAAGCAAATCTGACTGAGGTAACGCATCTCATGATAAGGTGCACCCAACGCGTGCTGTATCCCAGTCTCAGCATCATCGACTCCAGATAGACCCACTCAACCCTGTCGAAAGCCTTCGCCATGTCGAGCTTGAGAGACGCACACTTTCCATTACCGAAGCGTTTCCGCTTCATCGTGTGGAGAGCCTCGAAACCAACCATGACATTATCGAAGATCAGTCTACCACCAACGAAAGCGCTCTGGGACTCAGAAATAGCGACGTGCATAGTAGTCTTAAGACGGTTGACCAAGCACTTGGCCACTATCTTATAGATCACGTTGCACAGGCTAATCGTCTCGGGTCCTCGACTTTGGGGATAAGGGTGACCACAGTATCATTAATGGTGGCCACCTCGTCCCCGTCGTTAAGAATCCCAAGGCAGGTCTTCAAGACCGATTCGCCTACTACGTCCCAATATCTCTGGTAAAAAATCGCGGGAAAGCCGTCACTTCCCGGGGCCTTGATCGCATTCATCGAGAAAAGCGCCTTTTTCACCTCCCATGGCTCAAAAGGGCGCTCCAACTCGGCGTTCAAAGCCTCTGAGATCCTAGGCTGTACGTCCGCAGAAACTAACTCGATACTCTGCGAAGAAGGCCTCGTGGAAGAGAAAATGTCACCAAAGTAACCGGAGACGATCCTCTCTATCTCAGTGTCTCCACTGTGCCAATCCCCGTGATCGTCCTCCAGTCCTCTGATAGCGTTCCTCTTCCTCCTAGCAGAAGCCTTGCGGTGAAAAAGCTTCGTGTTCTTATCCCCGCACCGCATCCAGGACACTCTGCTCCTCTGTCTCCAGTACTGCTCCTCCTTCTGAACTAAGGCGTCAAGCTGTCTCTCCTCCCGTCTGAAGGACTCCATACAGAAGTTCGGGCCCGAAAGACCCGCAAGCTCAACGATCTTCTTCTGCTTCTCAATCCTGTCTCTGATCTCTCTGTTCCTCTCTCCGCCCCAGCGGGAGAGACTCTGTCTGCACTGACAGATCGCATCAGCTAAGCTCGGACTCTGATCACCACTCTGGCCCATCTCCCAAGCTCTACGGATCCACTCGTCGCACTCAGGCTCACCTATCCAAGACTCCTCAAAGAAGAAACGCCTCGGCCTCCTGCTCCGCCGGCGATCTCTGAGACCCGCTGTAAGCAGAAGAAGTGGTCTATGGTCCGAACTCCAGAACCTCAAGTGTCGAACAGTGGCCGAAGGGAAGAGATCGCTCCACTCGTGACTCGCGAGGCATCTATCCAAGCGTTCCTCTATACTTCCTCTGCGCCAGGTGAAGGGGTCTCCCTCAAAGACTAAGTCATGGATGTCGCAATCCGAAATCATCTCTCTAAAAGAAGACAACTGGCCGGGACCTCTATCTCTACCTCCTCTAATCTCAGAGTTGGAGGCGACTTCGTTCATGTCGCCCCCAACTAACCAAGGACCCGTGTAAGAATTCCGGAGGCGACGAAGAAGCTCCCAAGTATGTCTCCTCTGAGCGCTCACTGGATCACCGTAGATCCCCGCAAATCTCCAACTCTCGCCTAACTCGTTAACCAAATCTCCCTCGATGTGATATCTCGAAAACGTCCCGAGTAGGAATCTCACAGGCTCTTTCCAAAGTAACATCAAGCCTCCACTCCTACCAAGACAGTCCACCGTCATACAACCATCAAAACCCAGCAACACTCTCACTCTTTCAGCCCCCTCACTCCGTAGTCTAGTCTCCGACAGAAAGATAAAATCGGGACTATGATCACGAACGTGGGCGAGGAGGGCTGACCTCGTCCCGGGGTTGCCTAACCCCTGGACGTTCCAGATAACGCCTATCATCGCGTTCGGCGGCCCTCGCTCTCGAGGGGCGCCGCTCTCTCATCAGTAACAACTAAGGTCGAATCTAACGAACTAGAAACTTCCAAAGTGCGAGTAACAGAAAATAAGTCTCTCCTCCCTAGGTCATGTGTGGCAGAAAGTAAGTCTCTATGTCCTATATCAAACTGAAGCGCAAGAGAATGAAGGGAGATAGATGGACTTACCTGAGTGTCGAGCGTGGATCTCAACACTCTCCCTTGCCCACTCTCACCATCGGACCCGGGGCCCGTGTCAGCTACCATCTCCCACTGGATCACCCGACGAGTGGAAGAAGGGCTCGCCTTGTTCCCGTCGGTGTAGCCTCCCTCACTGGTCTCACCTCCGCCGACTTCAAACATGCGTGCCATCTTCTTGACGTTCCCAATTCTGACCCTCTCGCTCGATTTCCTCTTCCCCGACCCACCTTCATTGTCGCCGGCAGCCCCCGCTTTTGTCTCGGCTCCCACATCCCGTCCTAGACCCGGTTTGCACCCAAGGGGCCTTTTCCTGGTGTCGCAGGGCGTTCTCTTGGCAGTGAAACTCCCAGGGGGGTCCTGGCCCTTTTGCTGAAGAGCCCCAAAGGGGTCCAGGCCCGGTTGAAAAAGGGGCCCAGACTGGCCTTTGGAGCGTTGCCGAAGAGGCCCAGCAAGTTTCCCAGCCAAGTCATGGGCAAGGCCTTCCAAGCCGTTGGGCTTAAAAATTCTGGTAGGCCCAACAAGGTCTTCCCCTCCATCTTTGACCAAATCCTCCTCTGCCCCAAGGACAGTGGGTCCCAGCTCACTCGAAATACCCACTAGGTCCTCAGTGGGATTGATAAATCCTTCACCAACTGCCCCAGAATTCATGCTCTCTGTAGCTTTCTCTTTACCAGAACTAGTAACCTGCTCCAAAGAGCCGTTGTCACTTCCTCTCCCCGAAACGGCCCCAAAACCCTCCTCCTTTTTTTTAGGGTAAGTTTTGCCTACCCCAGACTGGCAATGAGACCCGGTGGCCGAGGGATTGACTTCGCTCCTCGTTTGAGATCCACGCGCGTCAGCCCTAACCGTCGTCGGACCAGGGTTGTCGTGGTGGTTCTCCTCAGTCGGCATCTCGGTATCCATGGCTTCACTCGGCGGCCCTCCCGGATTGATCTCTTTATCCTTCGTCGGCTCATCTTCCCTTGTCGGTGGCTTGGTCAGAGTCGCGGTCGGGCCGGTCTCTGTCTCCATCGACGGCGATTGTTTTTCCTTCCCACGCCTCTGTTTCTCGCCTCTCTCCCCCGACTCCTCTTGCAAAGCTTTTGACGAGTCCCGGTGAGTTTTCGCAGAACAGGACTCCGGCCCAGCCCAACCAGGTTCCCGGTTAGGTCCCACACCGTTAAACCTCCAAGTACCACCGTTAGATTTGTGAGGGGGCTGTCCTCTCAGCCCAGCTCCATACTTGGGGTTCCCCCCACACCCAGCTCCTCCTTCTCATGACAGTCAGAGCCACAGTGCCCGAGCCTTCCACACACGAAACAAAAGTCTCCGAGTTTTTCGTATCGGAAAGTCACCCAGGCATTCCCCTCCTCCGTCCCAAGCTTTAGAAATGTTCCCTTCATCAGAGGTTTGCCTATGTCCACCGCGACACGGACCCGAATGAAATCCCCACTGATTCTACCCTCCTTATCCTTGTCAACTTTGGTAACCCGTCCTATTCGTCCTCCGACAAGCTCACCCATTCTTGCCGACCGAAACTTGAGAGGGATTCCGTGAATCTGAACCCAGAAATCCACATGTCGGAATTCATCATCTTTGTCCTTTTCAATCTCAGGGTCATTCAAAACTAGGAGGGATTTGTCAAACGTCCATGGCCCCAATTCCCAGACCCGCCTCTTATCGGCCCTGTTCCCAAACCGGAAGCAGAGGATTCCGTCCCGGTGATCGCTGATTTCGAGCTTTCCACTCGTCCTCCAAATCGTGGCCATGACCGACTTAAGCGCACCTCGGTTGAAGGCTTTTTGCCGGAGCAGCCTCCCGAGAAGGCAGTCAGAGAGATCGACCGCCGTGCTCGCAAGTTCCTCCTCTTCAATGACTAACACATCCCCGTCCTCTTCCTCTCCGATGCCCATCTCAGACCATTTGTCGCACAAATCCTCCATACTTCGAGAAGAAGGAGGAGGCTTGACGAAATCAACATCTGTAAATGTAACTTCAACACCAGACTGCTCAGTGATAGCTCCAACTGACAGTAAGTTGAACTTGAATCCAGGAACATACAACACACTTCTCAAAACCAGATTATTGTTGAGTCTGACATCTCCAAACAAATGAACTGGTATGACAGTATGGTTGGGTAGTGTAACAGTAGCACCACTGATGGGCTTGAGGCTTATGAACTGAGAGCTATGAGCACATATGTGCTTGGAAGCTCCAGAATCTGAAAGCCATACTGTATGTGTGTTTGACAAGTAATCACAAGAGTTGGCATAGTAACAGGCACCTGTGACATAGGTAGTCTGATTGACATCTGAATTGGATGAGCTAGGCTTGGAGGTGTTCATGTGACTGGAGAGCATCGCCATCAACTGGTTGCACTGCTCATACAACTGAGTTGTTGTCAGCTGGTCTTGATCCTCATGCTTGACTGCCTGATCTTTGGCCTCAGCACAGTTGACCTGACTCTTCGGCTTCCTGCTCCCCGGGGGATAGCCATGGAGTTTGTAGCACTTGTCAGCAGTGTGGCCTGGGATCTTGCAATGAGCAAACGTCGGTTTCTCCTTGTCCTTTTTGTATGGCTTCTTCTGCAAGTCATCTTTCACTGCCATCGCCACAGTACTGGTTTGTTCCATGTTGCCATGCTCGTTTCCAACACTTCGCTGTTTCTCCTCTTGTGTAATTAATGCAAACACCTTGTTGATTGCAGGAATAGGATCCATGAGTAGCACTTGACTCCTCACTGCTGAGAACGAGTCATTGAGTCCCATAAGGAAGCTCATCACATACTCATTTTGGAAGAACTCATTAAGTTTCTTCACACCTCCACATTTACACGTTCCACAAGTACAATTTGGTCGAAAATTGTTCAACTCCTCCCAAATTGCTTTCAACCTTGTGAAGTACATCCCAACCGATCGCTGATCTTGAGTTAGGTTTGTGAGTTCTCGTTTCAACTGGAAAATGCGCGGTCCATTGGATTGCTGAAACCTCTCGTTCAGATCATTCCAGATCTCCACGGCTGATTCTCCGAACAAAATGTTCGATGAAATTTCCTTCGAAACAGAGTTCAACAACCAAGAGATCACGATATGGTTGTTGCGTCTCCATGAATTCAATAGGTGTGGATCAGATCCATCAGGTTTCACGATAGATCCATCAACAAACCCTAACTTGTTCTTCACGGACAGCGCAATCAACATCGATCGATTCCACGACGCATAATTATCTCCATTCAGCAATTGAGATACGAGAACTGTACCTGGATTGTCTGAATGATGCAGATAATATGCACTTAGTGGATCATCGATTACTGACCTTCGTGAAGCTCCGAACGCTAAATTCTCCATCGAAGTGTTGCTCTGTTCCTCCATTCACTTGGTGCCAGAAACAGAGTATCGCCGATGACTCGAGTTCAGGTAAAGACGAAGCTCCAAAATGCTCTAACAATGGCGGAATTTAGAGCTCTGATACCATATTGAGATCAGACTGAGAGAGTGTTTGGGAGAGAATGGTCTCGACTCAATGTGAGATCGAGTATGCAAATTCTCATTAACCAGAAAATGTACAATGTGTGTGTTTATATACACGGAGCAACTAACATAACTAATTTAGCCTATCCGTGCTATACACGTGTCTATACACAAGATAAAATAAAAACAAAAGCAGAGACTGAAACGACTGCATTTCATCTCTAATATAAATCACTTCACTTGATTTGTAAATGAGATTTGTAGATCTAACTAGAAGACGAGATCACCGAGTTTAAAGATGTTAAAACTTGGAAAATTAAAATGCTATAGGAATAGTTAGTTCTTTTGAGTGTCCAATATTGTTAGTCACTTTAAGGATGAAAGGGCCATCGCGCGTCGGGAACTGTACTAAGGTATGCTTATGATCGACATTTGATAGAAACAACCCTGAAGAGGTCCACACCTGATCACAGCCAGCTCACCTGCCGTGCCAGCTGAGCGCCCATTGGTCAAGGCGCTGGTCAAGACGGTTAGGCGGTTAGGAAGATAGTTAGATAAATACAATGTATCTAGACAGTTATGGTTTATATAAATACGTGTAACTCAATTAATTCAGTTAAGCAATACAAATACACAAAAAGGCTCATAGAGAAGATTCTCTCTCTAGAGCATTGGATTCTCCTAGATCTGAGATTATCCAAAGCTTCACTTGGTATCAGAGATATATCAATGGCGTTCGACGGAATTTCCTCGTCGTCATCAGAGATCCCGAGATCATCAGTCTCTCCACACTTCGCTCCTACTCTCTCATCTGCAATCTCTGTCAAGCTCGACAAAGAAAACTACTCTGTTTGGAGAAGCCAAGTCTTACCAGCAGTAATTGGACACAACCTTGAAGGATTTGTCTTCGGAACGAATATCTACCCCAAGGAATTCATCAAACACACAGATCCGCAAGGAAATGTCACGAAATCAACAAATCCAGAGTATATCCAGTGGTTGAGAGAGGATCAGCTTCTCTTGAGTTGGCTCCTTTCGTCTCTATCAACCACGATTCTCAGGTCAGTCACAAGAATCCGTTCTTCTCATGGAATGTGGATTGCTCTGGAACAGAGGTTTGCTGTCAGATCGAAGGCTAGGTTAATTCCTCTGAAGACTCAGCTCCAAGCAACAAAGAAAGGAAGTCTTTCGATCTGTGACTACTTCGCCAAAATGGAAGCCATCGTAGACTCAATTTTCTTGGCTGGTGGTGACATCTCCGACGATGATCTGATCCTGGCACTACTCATGGGATTACCTGTTGAGTATGATGTTGTTGTTGCATTGGTAAACAACCGTCTGCAACAATGTGATGGTGAATCGTCTGGAATAACCGTCCAAGAGGTCTTAGCTATGGCTCTCTCACAAGAAACGTGCATTGACCAGCTCACCTCACAATCAACGATTGATGTTCAGTCAGTCTCAACAAACTACAATGGAGCAATGGCGAACTACACAGATACTCATGGTAGAGGTCGCTCTAGGGGCAGAGGTGGTCGAGGACGTTTCACTGGTGGTCGAGGTTCAAACTCAAGACCTACTTGTCAGATCTGTGGTAAGCAAGGACACGTGGCTATTGCGTGTTGGCACAGACTCGATGAGTCCTTCCAAGGACCTATCTCAGCACCAGCAACAAGCAACAACAACAATCCACTCAACAAGGCAGCGTTCTATGCTGGTCCTGAAACTGTAGCTGATCCAGCGTGGTATGCTGATTCTAGTGCAACGAATCACGTGACTGCTGAGCTGGACAAGCTTCACATGAACACTGAGTACAATGGCAGTGACAAACTCATGGTCGGGAATGGTAAATGTCTCTCCATCACTCACACTGGACTGTCTCATTTACATTCCAAATCAACAAAAAATAAATTAAGAAATGTCTTGCGCAAGAGCTTCCGGATATAGAGAGTAAGTCAATATGAAATCCAAATCTCTTTCACGCTTTTGCTGTTCTGATTTTGTTTTCACACTTGTTCGATACAGCTGTCGCCACCACCCTTTTCCCCTCTTCCTCTCTCTCACCCGCTCCCTCTCCTTCGTCCTCTCTTCCTCTCTCCCGCGCGAGCGACGACCCCGACTGCGCGCGCGCCTCTGCCGACTGCGCGACCAGTGACCGGGCGCCGCCATCTCTCCCTCTCGCCTGTTGTCTCTCTGTCCTCGCGCTCACTCGACGCGCGCTTCCGAGTCCTCTGCGCGAATTGACAGGACTCTTTCTCCTCCGCCGAGTCCGCCTCTGCCAAGCCGCTTCCGCCCCGTCGCTGACCTCTGCTCTGTCCTCGCTGGCAACGACGCTTCCGAAGAATCTCGGCCGCCCGATTCCTCTGTCTTCGTCATCAGCTTCCAGACTTTTAGGTTTGTAAATTAGGGGTTTTTTAATTGTTTTCTAAGGTTTGAAATTGTCATCTGATTTGGGGATTCCGAAATCGTGGTTGTTTGGATTGATTTAGTTGGTGATTCATGGTTTTTGGTTGATTGAGATTTTAGGCTGACTTATTGATTGAGGTTCAATTAGATTGATTGATCTCATTATGATTTCAAGAGTGTGGATTGTTAATGGTGAAGTCCTACATCTTGGCATTGTGTAGAGTTCTTGTTTTGCTTAATTTCGGCTCGGCAGATCAAGTGGCGATCCAGCTGATGCGAAGACTTTTAGTTCAAGTTTCCGGAGCAGCTCCCTTGGAGAAGGATCTTGTAAAGAAGTTTAAGCGCATGCCTGATCATCTCAAGGTATCTCCCCTATATTTTTTTCTTATACACATGTACCGTTGCAAGTCTTTTGTTTAACTACTGAAATACAAGCTAATGATACGAAAGCAGGGAAACCCATCCATCCCAGAGAACAAGTTATTCAAATAAGTGCACTAAGAAACCAACGTAAAGAGATGGGGATATATGTGAATTTATAGGAGATACAAGATAACTTACGTATGCATAAATATGAATTAGCTTACAGTCACTAATATGGGAGATGTTAACTTACAGTCATCAACGTATGTTACCATATTTCAGCTACTCCATCTTTTTTTCATGTTCAAGTTATCTTTCAACGTGAGATGTTAGCTTACAGTCATTTATATATATCTCATTAAGCTTTATATCGGATTTACAAAGCTAATATGGGCTTTGTAGGATCATAACATACGTTTGATATTTTCCTCTGAATATTCCGAAAATAAAGAAAGATGAATTTGTATAATGATACGGAAAGAGTACATGACGTGAAACCATACAATTTGAATAAGAAAGTGGTTTCACGTCAGCAGGAAGCGAAAGACAACTGGCATGTTTTAGAAGTTATCTTGTAAAGGGTGTAAATAATGACTTTTGTAGAGTTCTTCTCTGGTATCCAGTTGTGTTTCAGCTTGTAGTTAAGTTGCAATGGAACAAACATATTTGTTCAAATCTGTAGCCTTTACTGGTTATATATGTTTGGGTTGTTGCTATTATCGGTGTAAATGTCAATATTTCTCTTCCGATGTTTGCCAGGTTCATTACAGAAATGCAAAAAGCTTTACGTTGTTCACTTGTCGGAGAGAGAGTACTCGCAGTTCCGTTGTTTGAGCTCTACGACAACGTCCAGGTACAGAGGTTATGGGATTAGGTTGTGAAAGTTTAGTTCATACTTCATATTATGATTTTGTTTTCTGTATATAGTATGTTTTCCTTGACTTTTAAAGAATACACACAGAAAGCTCATTGACTTTTTAAAAAATAATATGCTTTCCTTGAAGTAGCTACAATTTTTTTTTTTTTTGAAAATTTTTCTGCAGAACAATTTGATGGATATAGGTATATAGTATGGTCTATGGTGTTGTGCACTTGTAGTAGAGAATCAAATACCGAGTATGAAATTGAATTGATTCACAGTATTTTATTGTATGCGTGATCTGTTTTACATTTATATACGTATATATGCATTGATTTTTTAATGTCAACAATGCTTTCCTTGAAGTAGCTACAATTCTTTTTTTTTTTGACAAACTTTCTGCAGAACAATTTGATGGATATAGGTATATAGTATGGTCTATGGTGTTGTGCACTTGTAGTAGAGAATCAAATACCGAGTACGAAATTGAATTGATTCACAGTATTTTATTGTATGCGGGATCTGTTTTACATTTATATAAGTATATATGCATTTATTTTTTTATGTCAACAATGCTGGTTTAACGAAAATTATGCAGAACTTTAATAAAACCATAATGTATAAAAATTTAAAGAGTTATATTTTTTTATTGGCAACAATTTAACCAAAAATAGTCGCATGGCTGTAGATACTTAAAGACACGTAATTGCTGAAATTAGTTAAATAAAATAGGGGAACACACTCTCAACACATTAATTTAGCACTTCCTCATCATAAAATATTTATGTACCAAAAATATCGAATATACAAAATATCAAAGCAGCTTACAAATACTTTTATAAATGCAAATAATACATATTTATGTCACAAAACCCTCTACTGAGATTCGATTTTTTTTTCTTTAATCAATACCGATACTTATATGTACTCGGTATTAGTTGTTCCTGAGATCAATTAATGTCTTAGAGGCCATTATGTCTATTCGCGCAAGTCCTTTAGCAAAAGAGAGCAGTAATTGCCTCACTATATCTTTGCTTGGTTTTCTCTCTAACAACCCAAAAAGTCCCAAGACATCTGACAGCAATTCTTTGAGCGTCTAAATGAGCATGTTTTGCCTGCAGTTTAGACAGCATAAAAAAAATGTTGGCACTTTCAAATCATGAGCATAAAAGTTTTCTTTGAGCCACTTTTCATATAACTTATATCCTCGGGACAAAAAAATTGGAAAGTAACCATACATAAAGGAAATGCTAAATCGTAGTTACTGTATCAAAATCAAATTTTTATATTTAGAAAATCTAAATCAGATTCAATTTAGATTCCACCAGACGTATGGGAAACCACCAGTATGTATCCACTTCTTTGATAATTGTGTCATCTTGTTTATTTTACAAGTTTATGTTGTGCATACATGTACATTTTTCTATCAACCATTAAATCCTCTGCCAATCAAAATTCAGGAAATGTTGTTTTGCTCCAGAGTTGTTGGGTCTTGTTTGGGTGTTGGGCTCTTGTACTGTAACTTTTACCTTTTCCTTTAAATACAACAAAAAAAGAAAAAGAAAAAAGAAAAAAAAAATCACGAAATGTCAAAATTTGGTTAAGCATCTTGAAAAAAATAAAATTTGGTTGGATTGGACATTGGGCATTGTATACGGAATCGATTTGGCCATTGTGCAGATCACTGTTAATTCTGTGCTACCATGCATATTACAATAGTATTGGATCAACTGATATAGGTTTTCTGTAGCAGGTTTAAACGTCCAATGCACTTGTCATCGCCGTGGCATTGCAGGATTGTCAACACCAGTTTTACTTCTGAATCTTACTTCCGCACATGAACAAAATGGCTGAAGAAGGTTAGCCATTATATTTTCTAACGTCTTCTTTTTTTACGGTGCACTTTTATCACAATTGTCAGTCTTTTACTATGCTTACATGACCTTGGTGTCTGTTCATTCTTGGTATGTTGGTGTCCTTTTTAGGACCGGAAGATTCTATATCATCGGCTACAATATTAGCTTCATATCGCGACTCCACTCGGTCGAGAAAATATAAAAAGGTCTGTTTATGGTTTTTCTTTATAAACTACTCTCTTCAACGGTTCCAAAATGCGCATCATATAGTATAAATGTCTTCTACAGTCAGAAATCATTTAGTTGTGTTAAATTAGCTACCTCTTACAATGACGCTCATCAAAATAATTGCTTTCGTATCTTTTCTGTACCGGAAGCTCCGGTCCTCTGAACCTCCATCAATCGTATCGAAATGTATGAGTAAGCGTAATCTTGGCTTACAGAATCCTGTACATCGGCCCTTCAATTTAAGTATGTCTTTATTATTTTACATTTGTCATCTTTTTAATATTTCAATTTATATTAGTTGCTTTTTGAAGCACTGACTGTATAATGCATTATCTTTTCCCTATACTTAATAAGCAGGTAATGACGACGCATGCACATCCGACGCTATTGGTGATTCCATTTCTTCAGACATGATGTTAAGTACCTATTTAGGTTTGACCACTACCCGACCTTTGGAAACGTATTACCACAAAACACATTTACTGAGTTTTGTCCTTTCTGTTTTCACCTTTAAATTAGATTACTCTAAATAATAACCCAATTTCGTGTTTTGTCTATTTTTTTTTCCATTTTGGTGTAATTTTAGATTGTGAATGTTTTCCAACATAACTACATGATTTTTTCCATGATGCCGCTTGAGTTATTAAAGCTTTGCCTAATATGAGTTCAGCTGTCTATTATAATTTTTTGAGTTGTTTTAGTTTAACATAAGAGATTGAAATACCCTCATTGAATTTGAGTTTTTGGGCTATTTATATACAATAGTTTTTTTAAAAATTCATTTGCTTGTGTTACTAAGTATTCCAGGAAGCCTAATGAATTAATTTTAAAGGTCATTTTAGCTATCATGTCTTCTTAGGGCTATTCTGATCTGGAGAAAGCTGCAATCAATAGGAAAAAACCCCATTTCTTGAAAGGAAGAACTTGAAATTCTTTTTCCTTTCCCCAGCCTTTTTTTTACCATTAGCAAGAACTTGTTTCAGTTGCGGATCATAAGGAATTCGAACAACTGTCTATGTTTTATTTTCTTATTACATTAATAACTTCATGTTTCTTTACAGCAAACTCTTCCTCTCCTATCAACCACACAGTCACACCCAAATGGTAAATATATGCTTTTCTATATTCAGCTTATACCATATTTCCTTTACGCTACACGCTTTTACAACTTGTGTTCATTTTATGCTGCTTACTTTTACTATCATGTTGGTACAACAAGTTGTAGTTATCCCTGCCTAATAACGTAATAAATACGTACTGCAGGAGCACGGACTTCTACTGACACCACTTCTGAATCTGTTCCTTCAGAAACGGTACTGAGTACTTTTCTGGCGTTGAAGAATAAGAACTCTTCCATAAAGGTACAAGAATATGTACATCAATTATTTATAAATACAGTATTTATTTTCATGGCGATTCCATCATAAAGAAACATGTTTTCGGGAAAACCTTCCTTTCTCTTGAGAATACTAGGATTTGGAAAAAAATACTTCCCAGTACGCAGGTAGAAACATAGTTTTTTTTTTTCCCCCGTTTTCTATCGTAAATTGTTAGTAACTGATTACATATCCAAGCAAATGTTTTGTAGATATTATTAGTAACTGTCAAGAAATGAAAAATCAAATACAAACTAAATGGTTGGGGACGTGCTATTTTAATCCTTGTTTTAACTTAAACTTCTGCCACGTTACTTGTTAATATTGTCAAATTTCAGGAAAAAAATGTTTTCCTAATAGAAATAGCTTAGACAAAAAATTAAAATGTTAATTGATCGGGGATCAATTATATTTTAAGAATAGTATATAGGTTACCAACACTTGCTCTTGCATTGTTTTTACATTATGTATTTTTCAGGAAAATAAGAAATTAACGACGACATGCGAACGGTCTAAGGTCCCCTACATGTCTGCACGCCAATTATTCTTTGCGCAAGAGCTTCCGGATATAGAGAGTAAGTCAATATGAAATCCAAATCTCTTTCACGCTTTTGCTGTTCTGATTTTGTTTTCACACTTGTTCGATACAGCTGTCGCCACCACCCTTTTCCCCTCTTCCTCTCTGTCACCCGCTCCCTCTCCTTCGTCCTCTCTTCCTCTCTCCCGCGCGAGCGCCGACCCCGACTGCGCGCGCGCCTCTGCCGACTGCGCGACCAGCGACCGGGCGCCGCCATCTCTCCCTCTCGCCTGTTGTCTCTCTGTCCTCGCGCTCACTCGACGCGCGCTTCCGAGTCCTCTGCGCGACTTGACAGGACTCTTTCTCCTCCGCCGAGTCCGCCTCTGCCAAGCCGCTTCCGCCCCGTCGCTGACCTCTGCTCTGTCCTCGCTGGCAACGACGCTTCCGAAGAATCTCGGCCGCCCGATTCCTCTGTCTTCGTCATCAGCTTCCAGACTTTTAGGTTTGTAAATTAGGGGTTTTTTAATTGTTTTCTAAGGTTTGAAATTGTCATCTGATTTGGGGATTCCGAAATCGTGGTTGTTTGGATTGATTTAGTTGGTGATTCATGGTTTTTGGTTGATTGAGATTTTAGGCTGACTTATTGATTGAGTTTCAATTAGATTGATTGATCTCATTATGATTTCAAGAGTGTGGATTGTTAATGGTGAAGTCCTACATCTTGGCATTGTGTAGAGTTCTTGTTTTGCTTAATTTCGGCTCGGCAGATCAAGTGGCGATCCAGCTGATGCGAAGACTTTTAGTTCAAGTTTCCGGAGCAGCTCCCTTGGAGAAGGATCTTGTAAAGAAGTTTAAGCGCATGCCTGATCATCTCAAGGTATCTCTCCTATATTTTTTTTTATACACATGTACCGTTGCAAGTCTTTTGTTTCACTGCTGAAATACAAGCTAATGATACGAAAGCAGGGAAACCCATCCATCCCAGAGAACAAGTTATTCAAATAAGTGCACTAAGAAACCAACGTAAAGAGATGGGGATATATGTGAATTTATAGGAGATACAAGATAACTTACGTATGCATAAATATGAATTAGCTTACAGTCACTAATATGGGATATGTTAGCTTACAGTCACCAACGTATGTTACCATATTTCAGCTACTGCATCTTTTTTTCATGTTCAAGTTATCTTTCAACGTGAGATGTTAGCTTACAGTCATTTATATATATCTCATTAAGCTCTATATCGGATTTACAAAGCTAATATGGGCTTTGTAGGATCATAACATACGTTTGATATTTTCCTCTGAATATTCCGAAAATAAAGAAAGATGAATTTGTATAATGATACGGAAAGAGTACACGAAGTGAAACCATACAATTTGAATAAGAAAGTGGTTTCACGTCAGCAGGAAGCGAAAGACAGCTGGCATGTTTTAGAAGTTATCTTGTAAAGGGTGTAAATAATGACTTTTGTAGAGTTCTTCTCTGGTATCCAGTTGTGTTTCAGCTTGTAGTTAAGTTGCAATGGAACAAACATATTTGTTCAAATCTGTAGCCTTTACTGGTTATATATGTTTGGGTTGTTGCTATTATCGGTGTAAATGTCAATATTTCTCTACCGATGTTCGCCAGGTTCATTACAGAAATGCAAAAAGCTTTACGTTGTTCACTTGTCGGAGAGAGAGTACTCGCAGTTTCGTTGTTTGAGCTCTACGACAACGTCCAGGTACAGAGGTTATGGGATTAGGTTGTGAAAGTTTAGTTCATACTTCATATTATGATTTTGTTTTCTGTATGTTTAATGCTTCATAGAGAAGAAAAGGGACTCACCCTTTATATTATAAGGGAAACATAGCATGTCACAAACAAGAGGCTCCTACTGAGATGGGAAATTCCGGGCATATATATATATTTCCTACTTATCATTTTGTTTATGGTGTTGTAGTTTCCTGAAATCATTGACCAAGGGTCCACAAACAGGAAGAAGTGAGGCTGTCACAGCATGACTGATGTAGAGCGTAATATAGGAAAGAGAGATAATCGCAAATTGCAATATTGACTTCTTTTTACTATTTCATAAAATCTACCAAATTACATCAATGGAGAACAATACTTATAGAGTTGAAAAGGGCGTAAAAAAGGAAATAAACCATAATCAATGCACCAAATTCTAAAATTGAAATGAAATAAAACTGATCACAATTGATGCTCATAATTCGTCCGGAGTGGAGAAAATTTGTCCTCGAATTTGTAAGGGTGTGTTTTTTTTCTTATGGACATTGAGAGGTTCACAAAGACTGATCTTCTCGGCCTTCACACGGGCGGTTTGTCGGGAGGCTTCTTGTTAGGAATCAACATGGAATCCACCTCGATTTTCTTTGTGTCCTCATCGATCCACGCTGAAATTTTAAGCCTGTTTCTAAGTTCTTATTTTCTTCATTAATTATCATTTTATTTCTTAATTATCTTTTACATTTTTCATTAATTTTTATTTGGTGAAAAAATTCTTCTATTTTTCTATTTTATTCTGTTCAAAATCAGCTCAGTTCTTATTTTCTTCTTTTCTTTTTAAATATTAACTATTTCGAAATAAACTATCGTTATTTTGAACAAAAGAAAGTGAAATAATTGTGAATGATGTTTTTCATTTTTCAAATATTATGTGAATGATTTTGAGGGCATTTTTGTTATTTCGAAAAACAGAGTTATGGAGTCTTCAATTTTAAAAGAGATAATTAAACAATAAACTTAGAATATTTATTATTTGATAGAAACCTCAGATACATGGATTCAAATTGCTCAGATAGATATGCTATTTTCCGGCAAAGAATGATTACGATTGTTTTTTTAATTTATTCCGAAAAAATGTGTTGAATTTGGAGCTTTTAATAAACACTTAAAAATCTCTGTTGTGTCAGTTTTAATCCGGTGATTAAAAGCTGATTAGTTGTTAGTCAATCGCTCCTAATTACACAGGAATGCATTAAATAGAAACCAATAATTTAGCTATTCCTCAAAAATTTGCATAGCAATAGCAAGTCTATATAATACATTCAAACCAAGCCATTAAAACTAGTGATCAAACAAGCTCAACCTTACAAAGACGTCAATGACATTCTCTGCTTCCGTTCCTCTTTTGTACTCGCATTATATTATTATTATTTATAACTAGTTTTAGTTGAGCCAATTTGATCACCCATTAAAGCCTCTCTTTTTTAACACACAGCTTATTTATGGCGCGACTCAGTAAAGCTAAAGATCGGGACACCATTTCCGGAAAGGAGATCTTGGTGGATCGATCGTCAATCCTTAAAAACGACCTCTTTCGAGATGGAATAGTGGAAAGTGAAGTTGTGGGGAATCCACTCGATGCCCTTGGAACCTTTCTTGTGGACGAATTTGCTTCGAGAATCGAGCATCAAATTATCGACCATATCGGCCAGATAAGCAGTTGTCAACCCGAGTCCTTTGCGAAAGACTCCACGATCTTCGGGAGAAGAATCTTTTGCTCTTTCTGCGCGAACAAGCTCGACCGGATGAACACATCTCTTGCTTTTTCCATCTCCTCGAACACCCTTTTCCGAGTAAATACACGAACCTGAAATAAAAGTCAATACTTACTAGACGTGGTGCCCAAAAAAAAAAATTGGAGTTTAAAACTTGAAAAGGCACGTCCGGTTTGGTTTCAAGTAATGGAAACCGCAGTCCAAACGAAATCGTATCAGAAATTTTTTATTATTTTCAATTTGCAAGGATTTAAAACTTGTTAATTAAAGATGAATCCATGCTTATTTTAAGACTTGGTAGCATGGATGAAATTTATACGCCGCTTCATTTACTTGGAGTTTCGAAATTTGAAAAAAAGAAAAATTTAAACGTATCCAAAACGATAGTCTGGTTAAGATATCTTAACAAGTAAAAATTTATTTTTATTTTTTCTCAGGCACAATTCAGTCTCAATTTCAAACGATCTGGTCTAGTCCGGTTAAGATAATTAGCAATTAAAGACCCCTACTATGAAGATTACTAGGCCAACAAGTAAAGAAGAAAAATCAGGTGTACCGCGGGATCGGATTTGCTTCCCAAGCAAATCGAGAAGTGTAGAAGAGGCTCGATTCTTTGGATGGCAAAAGGTCTCCGAGCATCTCCAATTTTGAACCTGCTCTTTAACGAAAAAAGCATCCTCAACCACTGCTGATAAACAACAACAAAAAAAGGTAAGGCAAAAAAGCAATGATCAAACAGTTTCAATGATATTAATAAAATGAGAATCGGTTTTAATTGTCCCGGTCGAGGTAATCGACACCCTAGGATGGAATTCTGAATCGTATCGACGCTTATGGTATGACTCCCAAAGTTAAACGCGACCTAATTTACACACATTCGAAAGATCATACCGAGGATAATTCAGAGGCTTAAATTAGATTAAAAAACACCAGGTTATACCTGAGGAACTTAGGTGATAATGTTGTATATCAAAGTGACGGCGACAGAAGAAAGAAAGTACGAATGAGTGAAATGCTATAGCTTCCATGCATTTCAAATCATCTGTGCTTTCTCTCTTCTGTCATCGTCTATAAACATATAGACCACCATGTTTCCTCTAATTAACAAAAACATAAATATAATAAATATGTATGTATATAAAAACATGCTGGCAGCTTCACTTTCTCAATTGTAAACATTAACAATCGGAACATATATGATATATACATATATTTATATATTACAAGTGCGGGACTCTTATGTGCGTGTGGGCATGAAATAATCGATTAGGTGGGCTTTATATTTATAGACGAAGATGACGCTGAGAAAGAGAAAGGAGAGAGAGGGGGATAAGAAATATTAATACAATATTTATGGCTATTAAAAATGCTTCGCACGTTGGTTAGTCGGTACAACGACAACTGTCCAAACATTGACGACAAGAGAGAGAGAGAGAGAGAGAGAGAGAGAGAGAGAGAGAGAGAGAGAGAGATGGGTTAGGAGTCTTGGGACTTGGAACTCTTTGCTTTGGGGTGGTGGTGTATTTATAGTGGAGGAAAAAAAAGAGGGTATATTAATTGAGCCGTTGATTAATTCAAAAAGCACATACTTTACGATGTATTTATATTATTATTGGAGAAGAAATATTAATACAATATTTATGGCTATTAAAAATGCTTTGCACGTCGGTACAACGACAACTGTCCAAACATTGACGACAAGAGAGAGAGAGAGAGAGAGAGAGAGAGAGAGAGAGAGCTGTACTATTCATAAATTAATAACACAATAAAAAAATAAAAATAGCAGCAGGGCTTCGTAGCACAAACAATAAATTTGTGCATTGTTTGAGTTGTTTACTCGAATTTCGAGGAAGAAGACGCTGAGAAAGAGAAAGGAGAGAGAGGAGGAGAGAGCAATAAATTTGGCCCACCTAACTTTCTTACCGATTAAATTGTATGAGTAAAAAAAAATGACTGATCGCTTTACATCTAATTAGAAAGGAATGGTACCAAAATAAAGGTAAAAGTCACCACGCACGTTTTAAACTTGTTGGGGGGTTCTAGTATGCTTTACGCCTTTACCTCTCTTTTGTCTCTTCTCATGTGGCTTGTCTGTCATTTATCTGATTTAATTAGATTTAATTATGATAGTAATAACCAACCAGATGCATTCCCCCTTTTAAAGAAAAAAGAAAAAACAAAAAATAGAGTTGCATAATGATAATGTTAATAATAAAAACCAATCTGAGCCGACAGTATAGACATCTGTAATATATATAATAGTTCTTTTTTTTCTTCGTTAAAACTGTAATATATTATTATTGGAGAAGAAATATTAATACAATATTTATGGCTATTAAAAATGCTTTGCACGTCGGTACAACGATAACTGTCCAAACATTGACGACGATCTAATGAACTTGAGCATATTTTTTATTTTATTTTGCTTATTAATAAACTAGGTGGACATTTTGCTTGCTTAGCTTTTCATTAACACCGCTTTGTTGTTGTTTTTTTTGTTTTTGTTTTTTTTTTTATTATTTGTAGGGAATTACATTAAATTATATTAATGAGAAATGTTGATATAAAAAAGCTTGAAGTTCATACGAACTTGATAAATGGTAAATAAATAAAAAAACATATCATGAGGTAAAATCATCGTAACAAAATAACTCTTCGAATAGTTAATAAAAAAATTTCGATTGAAAAACATAGTTAGCTAAATTTATATAAAAATAAATCTCAATATGTCCGAATTTCTAAAAATAGATTTGATGATGGATAAAACTTTGGATTAGAATCCCAGAGAAGAGCATAATCAGAATATTAAATATTAACTATAAAGTAAACAAATATAATAAAATAAATAAAACTATCTGAACATAACTTTACGAGTAATAAATCATTTTTCAATGGAATAACAAAGCTAATAGGTATTTAGTTGCAATTAAATCTCAGTAACTATTGATCTAAAAATAATATTGATGATGAATAAAAAATCCATGTAATCATCCAAGAGTACAAATTCACAATTTAGAAGACAAAAATGAAATTTACAGAATTGGTATACAAAGTGATGAAAATGATTATTTAGGATGTCAATAATTAAAAATATTTAATTTAAATTTTGTAAATAATTTGACTAAAAGTTAAATACACATATTTTAAATATTTTTCTCTTTAAATAATTTAGTATTCATTTATAATAAAATAAATTTGATAAATTATAAAGATAAAATTAATAATTTTACATTATTAGTGAGATTGTATATAAGTCACGCTATCAGGCAAGGAAGGAAGGGTGCAATATGCACCCCTTTTAAGCACGCAATTGATGATAATTCTCATTAAGTTAACAATTAATTAAATAACTGTTAAGCCGTTTTTTGGTTTTAACATTTGAGTACACGTGGTGGGCCTGGAATAGTCACGTGCCTAGTATTGGATCGGCCCAAATTACTTTCCGAGAGTCCAAAGGGCTCAAGGAAGTTCGGGACAAAGCCCAAAGCGTCCAAGAGCTTCAGAGGATCTTAGAATCGCAAAGAGGGAAATAATGCTTTGCTTTCTTCTTCGTCGGGAATGCGTTCTTCGTCTTTGATTCCTGGCCTGGAGGTTGAGCCTACCTGGAGGTCGAACCTGCCTGGAGGTCGAGCTCGCCTGGAAGTCGAGCCTGGCCTGGAGGTCGACCCTGGCTGGAGGTCGAGCCTGCCTGGAGGTTGAGCTCGTCTGGGGGGTCGAGCTCGCCTGGAGGTCGAGCCTGGCCTGGAGGTCGACCCTGGCTGGAGGTCGAGCTCGCCTGGAGGTCGAGCTCGCCTGGAGGTCGAGCTCGCCTGGAGGTCGAGACTGGCCTGGAGGTCGACCCTGGCTGGAGGTCGAGTCTGGCCTGGAGGTCGACCCTGGCTGGAGGTCGAGCTCGCCTGGAGGTCGAGCCTGGCCTGGGGGGTTGAGCTCGCCTGGGGCGTCGAGCTCGCCTGGAGGCCGAGCCTGGCCTGGCGGTCGACCCTGGCTGGAGGTCGAGCCTGCCTGGAGGTTGAGCTCGCCTGGGGGGTCGAGCTCGCCTGGAGGTCGAGCTCGCCTGGAGGTCGACCCTGGCTGGAGGTCGGGCCTGCCTGGAGGTTGAGCTCGCCTGGGGGTCGAGCTCGCCTGGAGGTCGACCCTGGCTGGAGGTCGAGCCTGCCTGGGGGTTGAGCTCGCCTGGGGGGTCGAGCTCGCCTGGAGGTCGACCCTGGCTGGAGGTCGAGCCTGCCTGGGGGTTGAGCTCGCCTGGGGGGTCGAGCTCGCCTGGAGGTCGACCCTGGCTGGAGGTCGGGCCTGCCTGGAGGTTGAGCTCGCCTGGGGGGTCGAGCTCGCCTGGAGGTCGAACCTGGCTGGAGGTCGATCCTGGGGGGTGTGACCGTGCTCTTCGTGAGCTGCCTACGCACCCGCTTTGCGGGATCAGGTCATGACGTAGTTCAGGGCGAGTGTGTTTGCTATGTGAATGGATTCTTGGATTTTTGTTTTTTTTCCTCCCGCCGAGAGGTAGCTGTCGGTTTTTGTTTATGATCCGGGATAATTTTGAAGTTGGGAGAGTATTTGGCTGAGAGAATTCTGGGGTTGAGAGAATTTTGGGGTTGAGAGAATTTTGAGTTCAAAGGATTCTCTGTCCCTTTTGATTTGTGTGAGTGAGCTATTTATAGGGAAAACATGCCGCTTGTTGAAAATTTGCTTGTCACTTGTCGCTTGTTGAAAATTCGCTTGTCGCTTGTCGCTTGTTGAAAATTTGCTTGTCGCTTGTTGAAAATTCGCTTGTCGCTTGTTTTAGTCATGCGTATTTTTAGCATTTGACTAAATTGTCCTTCTATATTGTAACGTCGTTTTTGCTATTGAGGCGTCGTTTTTACCATAAGAAAAAGACGGCATAACATTAACCCCCAGTTTCGCGTGCGACTTGTCGTGTGGGAAACTTTGCTTCTCATCCTCTTCTTTATTGATTTATTATTTATAATATTGTATGTGTATAATATCTTTATTATCTTTTTAGGAAAGGTGACTAATCCGGTTATAACTTTTGAAAAATACATGCACAAGTACCCACACATTTGCAAGTTGCGTAGGTTTCTTTTTAGGCATAGACTTATATATGTATTTTGATGTACTATAGGTAGCCAGTTTTTATATCATCATTACTCCGTGTATTGGTATATGCCCATTATCCTATTTATCATTTATTATTATTATTATTATTATTATTTCCTATACTCTGTGCATAGATTGGTTTACTCATTTGTTTTTTTTTTTACTTTAACACCTACCCCATGCTCTCTTTCTTTAAAAATTGAGATGTATCCGGGGATTGAGCTGCCATCACAGGAGCGTAGCAGAGTTGAGATCAGCAAATCTCCTTGGATTTTCTGGCTTCCTTCTTGAGGTTGGTTTCTTCTTTGGTGATTATATATATTCTTTACTTCTCACTTTGCCATTTCTTTCTTTTTCACTCCGTCTCTCGACCCTCTTGTCCCCTTCCTTGAATCTTTCTGGCTTTTCTTCCAAAATACTGTGATGACTCTTAATAATCTGATCAATGGTGGGCCTAATTCGCCCCGTGGTCCCAACGACCTAGTGGTCCCACCCGATTGCTCTAGAGCTTTTGACACTTTCGATTTTGGTGAGTCGTGGGTGTTTGATGACTTTCCATGCGCTTTTGGCGAAGGTATGGGTTCCACAAATTCGCCTAATGGTTTCGGTGATGGCGACCTCGATGCCTTTCTTGATGTGGTCCTCGGACGGAGGCCGGTTCCGCGTGTGTCGGGTCTGTGTTTCGATGGGAGAGGTAATGTCGTTCGATCAGCGGCCCATGGCGAGTCGTCTCGGTCCCCGCTGGCCGTGAGAGGCTGCGAGGTAGGTCCAGCGAATGAAGATGGTGTCACACCGGGTGTTCTCCGGAGTTTGGAAAGTGATACTCCCTTGACTTCGACGCCGCTTTTCTTCACAAACGGGTCCCCGTCGCTGCCGGCGGACTTCGGAGCATCAAGGGGTGGGTTTCTTCCGGCGTCGATGGGCGGCGAGGTCGGTCTGGACCGAGGCTCTGTCATCGGCGGGCCTTCGTTGACATCAGGGGAGGGCAACGTAGACGTTCTTCCGAATGCCTGCTCGTCGTTTGCCGCAGAGGGCGTAGAGGCTCCAGCAAGCGAGCATCGTTGTAGCTCCCCAAAAAACGGGAAGAAGATGTCGTTGTTGCTCGAGGCGTTTGGTCATTTGGTCGGAGGTGAGACTTCGGCACGTCACATCCCAGGACGCGACGACGAAGGCCTCGGTGCCAACTCCTCGGCGAGCGGCGAGGTGAGTTTTCCGTCTCTTGGGGTTGATATTGATGATGATGGTGATAAGGTTGTTATGGCAGAATGCTCTGAGGGAGAGGTCGAGTCTTATCGGTGCAACTCGTTTATAGTTGAGCCCCCAAAACGGCCGCGGTCTTGGTCGAGGCGGTCGAGATGCGGGGATTTTGCTGGCCTCGATGCCGTGAGCTTGACAACGGAAGATAGAGTTAGGTTCCTCCGTGAGAAGTACGAGATCCCGCCGGAAATCTCCATCATTGTTCCCTCCGTCGATGATTATTCCGACCAGCCACCCGAAGGATATACAACCGTCTACGTGGAGAGTCTTAAGCATGGGTTGAAGCTCCCTCCACACCCCTTCATATGCAATTTGCTCGAGAGGATCAAGCTGCCACCCGGTCAACTAAATCCAAGGAGCTATTGGGTCATCGTGGCTTGTTATATCATGTGGTTCCGGGAAAAGCACCGTGAAATGACGGTGTGTGAATTTCTAAGTTTGTGTGCTGTGATTCTGAATTACAGAACGAAAGGGTCGTTCTTTCTTCGTAACAATACGTCAAAAAAAATACTCGACAAACTACCCGGCACGGGGCGTGAGTGGGTCGATGAGTTCTTTTACACGCACGTCGACTATTTTGGAAACATTCCCCTTGGTTTTCGTACATCGGCTGATTGCCCAAAACCCCCTGATTAGCGATCCGAGGTTGCTTCTTTTCTTGAAGGGATACCTCTTAGTGATCGCGAGGCTAACTTGTTTCTTGACGACAAGCTGTGGGAAGAGGTTGGGTGGTTCCCTTACCGTTCGGCCGACGAGGTTCCATTGCTGTTTTCGCGCTCTTTTCCGTCCTCGGCAGAGTCTGGTGGTATAGTAATAGGGTTTTTATTTTTATTTTTTATTATTGCTATCACAATTTGGTTCCCATATGTATACATATCTCCATATTTGACAAGAGAAAAAACTCTAATTCTCTCGACGATCCCTCGCAGGTATGGCGGCTTATGGGGCCCGAGGTGTTACAGGGCCGGGACTCTCTGCAGGGCGGTCGTTGCCGGTTCCTCTTCTTGGTTCGGAGGCGTCGCTCCCTTCGCAGCCCTCAAGGGTAGGCTTATCTCCTCGCGCTACTACAGCATCTATGTCAACCATAAAAGTAGCGATTACTAGTTCAAAAAGAGCGCGAGATGAGGCTCCGTTAGTGGCTTCCTCGCGTGCCAATTTTGGGAAGAAGTTTAAAGCTCCTCTTCGCTCGTCGTCCGACATAGTTGTCAGGTTCTCGGTCGCTGACTCCTTTGGCCCGTAAAGGCATTAGTGGTATCGAGTCCACTCATGCATCGGAGGTGACTAAGTTGGATCGGATGACCGCGATTGCCCTTGCTGAGTTGCTGACTCGCGAGGCCCGACAGGTTTTCCTCCACGTGCATGGCCCAATATTTTCTTTGTTCACCATCTTTTCACCTCTTTTATATACCTATTTTTTTTTTGTAGTGCTATCTGGCTTCTGTTGCAACTAAGCGAAATGTTCGCGAGTTGGTGAGGAAATTAGGACACGAGACCGAGGCCCGTCGTCTGGCACAGGTGGATGCCGATGGTCGTGCGGAGGCCCTCGAGGCTGAGATTGCAGGGCTCAGGAAAGGTGCTGTGGATGATGCTATGAAGATATGTGAGCAAAGAGCCGAGCTTCAGCGTTTGCGTATCGAACTGGGGACCATTCAGGCGGAGCGGGCTAGTTCGGCTATCGACTGGGCACACCGCGACTTGGTTGCATACTGGAGTGGATCGGGAAAGGAAAATCCTCCGGAGGGAGCGGAGAGACTCTCCGCCTTAGATGATAGTGACTCGTCTCTTTCCCCCTTTTTTGTGATGGACTAACGGCCTTATCGCCCCTTTTTGTATGTGAATTCGGGCAAACTTCCATTCGTCAGGATTTTTCTTTTTGATGGCGCGGTCGGTTGTGCGTCTCTCAAGACCCGTTGTGTTTTTTGCGGGCCCCGATTTCGGGTATGACTCTGACGAATGGGCATTTTCCCTTTTTTGCGTAGTTTCTGTGTTTGTATGCTTTTGGGAAAACTGTCATTTGTTGGTTTTTTCCTTTTGGTGGCGCAACTTGTTTGAGCGTCCTTCTAGTCCGCTCGTCTAGTCGAGCTCGTCACCAGCTAGTCGAGCTCGTCACCTCGTCTAGTCGAGCTCGTCACGTTGTCCAGTCGAGCTCGTCTCTCGTCTAGTCGAGCTTGTCTCCTCGTCTAGTCGAGCTCGGCACCAGCTAGTCGAGCTCGTCACCTCGCCTAGTCGAGTTCATCACGTTGTCTAGTCGAGCTTGTCTCCTCGTCTAGTCGAGCTCGTCACGTTGTCTAGTCGAGCTCGTCTCCTCGTCTAGTCGAGCTTGTCTCCTCGTCTAGTCGAGCTTGTCTCCTCGTCTAGTCGAGCTCGTCACCAACTAGTCGAGCTCGTCACCTCGCCTAGTCAAGCTCGTCACGTTGTCTAGTCGAGCTCGTCTCTCGTCTAGTCGAGCTTGTCTCCTCGTCTAGTCGAGCTCGTCACGTTGTCTAGTCGAGCTCGTCTCTTGTCTAGTCGAGCTTGTCTCCTCGTCTAGTCGAGCTCGTCACGTTTTCTAGTCGAGCTTGTCTCCTCGTCTAGTCGAGCTCGTCACACAGTCCGTGACGAGCCGGAATGACTTCGACACTTCGTCCAAACGTCTTTTTCGTGTTTGTCGTATGGAAATGCTTTGAGCTTGTGCGGGGCTCCTGCTGCCTTTTCCCTTCTTGCGCCTTGAGCAGGCTTCGAGGTGGGTCGGGTTCTCGATGGCGTGAGTTCCCTTATCTTGGGCTTCACAAGATTCTTTGAGGTGTGTTCGGAGTTTCAATGTTGCGAAATCTCATTTCTCGGATCCCGTGGACACTTTGAGGTCGGTCGGGGACTTGATGGCGCAAGTCCCCTCATCTCGGGTCGTACGGGATTTTTTTTAGATGTGTTCGGAGTTTCAACGTTGTGAAACCCCATTTCTCGGATCCGTAGACGCTTTGAGGTTGGTCGGGGACTTGATGGCGCAAGTCCCCTCATCTTGGGTCGCACGGAGTTCTTTGCGATACGTTCGGGGTTTCAACGTTGCGAAACCCCATTTCTCGGACTCCGTGGACGCTTTGAGGTCGGTCGGGGACTTGATGGCGCAAGTCCCCTCATCTCGGGTCGCACGGAGTTCTTTGCGATACGTTCGGGGTTTTAACGTTGCGAAACCCCATTTCTCGGACTCCGTGGACGCTTTGAGGTCGGTCGGGGACTTGGTGGCGCAAGCCCCCTCATCTCGGGTCGTACGGGATTTTTTTTAGATGAGTTCGGAGTTTCGACGTTGCGAAACCCCATTTCTCGAATCCGTAGACGCTTTGAGGTTGGTCGGGGACTTGATGGCGTAAGTCCCTTCATCTCAGGTCGCACGGAGTTCTTTGCGATACGTTCGGGGTTTCAACGTTGCGAAACCCCATTTCTCGGACTCCGTGGACGCTTTGAGGTTGGTCGGGGACTTGATGGCTCAAGTCCCCTCATCTCGGGTCGCACGGAGTTCTTTGCGATACGTTCGGGGTTTCAACGTTGCGAAACCCCATTTCTCGGACTCCGTGGACGCTTTGAGGTCGGTCGGGGACTTGATGGTGCAAGTCCCCTCATCTCGGGTCGCACGGAGTTCTTTGCGATATGCTCGGGGTTTCAACGTTGCGAAACCCCATATCTCGGACTCCGTGGACGCTTTGAGGTGCGTTTGGGGCTCGATGTCGCGGTTGCTATGTCTGTATTCCTGCATTTTCACATGTATGCATATATTTTTTTTTTGTTGCGTTTTCCGTGGTGCTTGGTGTTTGTCTTACTCTATTAACCCCCCAGTTTTTATGCAATTTTGTTTAAATTGTATGAAAAGTTAGGAGCTTAAGATTGCAAACTGAACGCGAATTTCGACTTCATTCATTAATTGAGCGAATGGCCTGCTTTTGAAAAATTCAAAGTTCATTGGGGCCGGTGGTTGCTTTTGGAAAACTAAAAATTTGAAAGGACTTGATTTGTTGTTCAGGTTTCGTCGCTTGCTAACCTTCAGGTGCCTTGGCGCCACGGCCTATTGGTAGTATTGGCGGAGATGCTCCGCGTTCCACGGGTGTCTAATTTCCTTGCCGTCCATCTCGTCGAGATGGTAAGTTCCGTCGTGTATCACCTTTCGAATTCGGTAAGGCCCTTCCCAGTTCGGCCCGAGTACCCCTGCTCCGTGAACCTGGGTGTTTTGGAACACCCTCCTCAGGACGAGGCTTCCTTCGGCGCAACGGCGGATTTTGACCCTTGTGTTGTAATGCTTCTCAACGATCCTCTTCTGCGCGGCCATGCGGGCGAACGCTTCAGCTCTCCTTTCTTCGATCATGTCGAGCTCCATTCGGAGGGCTTCGTTGTTGCTGTCTTCGTCGAAGGTCTCTGTTCGGAATGATGGCGCTCCGATCTCAACGGGGATGACGGCTTCAACCCCGTAAGTGAGGGAGAAAGGCGTTTCGCCTGTGGCGGTCCGCGTGGTTGTCCGGTAAGCCCAAAAGACAAGGGGGAGCTCGTCGGCCCATGCGCCTTTCTTTTCTTCCAGCTTCTTCTTCAAAGTCTCCTTGATCGTCTTGTTCACGGCCTCAACTTGGCCGTTTGCCTGTGGGTGGCATGGTGAGGAGAAGGTCTTGCTGATCTTCAATTGCTCGCATATCCTTCGGACCATCGCGTTGTCGAACTGGCTGCCGTTGTCGGTGACGATCGAGGCGGGGATGCCGTGGCGGCATATGATCGATTTCCACATAAAGCTTGGTTTCCTCCAGGTACGCCGCCATGTTCTCCTCCTTCGCCTGGTATTCTCCCTTGACTTGGTTGACGATGAGGAGCGAGTCGTAGTGGATCTTAAGGTTTTCGGCCCCGAGCTTCCTGGCTATGTCGAGTCCGGCTAGGAGGGCTTTGTATTCGGCCTCGTTGTTCGAGGCTTTGAATTGGAAGTGGATGGAGTACTTGAACTTTTCTCCGTCCGGGTTGACGAAGACGATTCATGCCCCTGACCCGCGGACATTGGATGCTCCGTCCACGTGCAGGTTCCAGACCGGCCCATCGGGAGCGGCCTTCCTTTTCTTTTTCGGATCCTTGTCCCCCGCGGTTTCTTCTTCTCGCTTGTCTTCCTCGTCTTTGCATAGATTCACATCGTAAGTGAATTCGGCGATGAAGTCGGCGACGGCCTGTCCCTTAATCGCGATCCTTGGCTGGAACTCCACCCCGTATTCTCCTAGCTCCTGGGACCAGACGGCCATTCTCGTTGAGGTGCCCTTCTGCAGAGCTTTCTTGACTGGGTACCCGGTCCTCACTATGACTTGGTGTGCTTGGAAATATGGTCGAAGCTTTCTTGCGGACATCGTCAGAGCAAGGGAGAGCTTCTTTATCTCCGGGTATCGTGTCTCAGCGTCCAGGAGCGCCTTGCTTACATAATACACGGGCCATTGTATCTTCTCTTCTTCTCGGACGAGGACAACGCTGACCGCCCTCGTCGACACAGAGAGGTACAGGTAGAGGGCATCGCCGTCCTTGGGCTTCGCTAGGAGCGGTGGCGTGGCGAAGTATGTCTTCAAGTCCTGGAATGCGGTTTCGCACTCGTTGGTCCACTTAAAGTCGGCTCCTCCTTTGATGGCTTGGAAGAAAGGCTGACATCGGTCGGTGGCCTTGGAGACGAACCGACTTAGCGTAGCCACGCGTCCAGTGAGGCTTTGGACTTCCTTCGCCTTGGTTGGGGACCTCATGTCCAGGAGTGCCTGTATTTTTTCGGGGTTGGCTTCGATGCCTCGCTGGTTGACGATAAATCCCAGGAATTTCCCTGACTCTACACCGAACGCGCACTTGTTCGGGTTCAACTTCATCTTGTACTTTCGGAGAAGGGCGAAGGTCTCCTCCAGGTCTTTGACGTGGTCAGGCGCCTCGAGGCTTTTGACGAGCATGTCGTCGACATAGACCTCCATCGTCTTCCCGATTTGCTTGGCGAACATTTGGTTTACCAAGCGCTGATAAGTGGCTCCGGCGTTCTTCAACCCGAATGGCATCACCTGGTAACAGAATAGGCCTCGATCGGTGGTGAAAGTGGTCTTCAACTCGTCCGGTCCGTACATTCTGATCTGATTGTATCCTGAGTAGTCGTCCATGAAACTCAAGAGTTCGTGCCCTGCGGTGGAATCGACCAGCTGATCGATCCTCGGCAGGGGGAAGCAATCCTGCGGGCAAGCCTTGTTGAGGTCGGTGTAGTCGATACAGATTCGCCACTTCCCGTTCGACTTTTTCACCATGACCACATTAGAGACCCAACTAGGGAACTTGGCCTCGCGGACGAATCCAGCGGTGATTAGCTTCTCGACCTCCTTGTTGATCGCGAGATACCTTTCGAGGTTGAACGATCTTCTTTTTTGGATTTTTCCCTTCTCTCCAGGGAGTACGTTGAGCCTGTGGGTGATAATCTCCGGGTCAATCCCCGGCATGTCTGCGTGTGTCCACGCAAAGACGTCTTTGTGTTCTTGGAGGAACGCTCCGAGGCGATCTTTTAGTTCGGCTGGCAGGTGTGCTCCGATCATGACGACATGTTCGGGGTTGGCGCTGTCGAGTATCACAGGTACGAGGTCGCTCGACGCCTCTACTTTCTTGGAGTTGGCTTCTTCTCGCGGGTCCAGGTCCTCGAGTGTTTGCGCCTTGCCGATCTCGCCTGAGAGGTTGTCTCCGACCTCACATATGACACTCACCATGGCGTCGCCTTTCCTGATGCGGGATCCCTGGACGTGGCATGCCCTGGAGTCGGCTTGGCTTCATCGCATCACCCCTACTCCCTTCGGTGTCGGGAATTTCATGAGGAGGTGGTATGTTGAGGTGACCGCGCGCAGCCTGTTGAGCGTCGGTCGCCCTATAATGACATTGTGAGTGGAAGGTCGGTCCACAATTAGGAAGTCCACCAGGCGCGTGACCTGGGCTCCCCCCTCCTGTCCAAATGTGACTGGGAGGCTTATGGAACCTTCTGTGTAAACGCACTCTCCTGCAAACCCGAAGAGCGGGGTCTTGACTGGGGTTGGACGAACTTCTCCAAGGTCCATCCGGTCGAGGGCAGTTTTGAATAGGATGTCGGCTGAGCTCCCGTTGTCAATGAGAATCTTCTTTACCATATTGTTTGCTACTTGCGTCTTGACAACGATGGCGTCGTTGTGCGGGTGCATCACATGGCGGGCCTCTGCCTCGGTGAAGTGGATTGTTTCGTATGGCGTAATCGGGCATGTGCTCTGGGTGAGGTTGATATGGTGGGAGGGACCCTCTCCGTTCGCCGCTCGCGCATATTTCCTTCGTTCGTGCGCGGTATCTCCCATTTATGGCCCCCCAAAGATAGTGGTTACCAAGTTGAGTGGGGCGTTGGCCACGTTACCTCGGGTGTTGTTGTTGTTGCTTCCACCCGCGACAACTTCTTTCCCACGTTTCTGCCGCCTGTCGTTTTGGGGAACCTGTCTCCTCGGTGCGGGGTTCGGATTGGCGACCATGGCCATCACGAACTCCTTCAGCTCGCCATTTTGGATGTGACTTTCGATCTGCCTCCTGAGCTCGAAGCATTCGACGGTGAGGTGACCGTGGTCTTTGTGGAAACGGCAGTACTTGTTCTTGTTGCGTTCTGATGGGTCCTTCGCCATGGGTCGGGGCTCGGTGAACATGTCCCCGTGCAAGGCCAGAATTCGATCCGGCGTAGCTTTGAGTGGCGTGAAGTCGGCGTTCTTCTGGAACTTCTCGACTAGTAGGGGTCTCTGTCTTGACGAGGGTCGGACGTTCGAAGCCGCGGCGCTGGTGCCCCGGCTCTTCTTTCTTCGTTGTTCGTCGTCGACCTCGTCCTCGTCCCTGCGCCGGTTTCCCCTCTCGCGGATCCTCCGACTCTCGTAGTACTCCTCGACGGAGATGTGCTGGGTAGCTTGGGAGATGAGCTCCATCATCGTGGCGGGTCGCTGCTTCACCAGCGACGTCAGGAGGTCGCCAGCCCGTAGGCCGTCGATGAAGGCGTAGACAGCGTCGCCGTCCTCGTAATTGTCCACCTTGTTGGACTCCTCGATGAACCGGTTGAGGTAGTGTTGGAGCGTCTCGGAGCCGCCCTGTTTGATCGTCAGGAGGTATGATTTTTCCTTTCTCCGGACCCGTGAGGCGGAGAAGCGAGTGAGGAACCTCTCCTGGAGGTCTTCGAACGATTGCACGGACCCTCGCACGAGCCTTTGGAACCACTCGAACGCGGTACCGGTGAGGGTGAGACAAAATGCCTGGCACATCGTTGACGGGGATTGTCCCGCCATCCTCATGTTGGTCTGGTACTGGTGGATGTGGTAAAGAGGGTCTGTGCTTCCGTCATAGAGCGGCATGGTGGGCGGACGGAAGCTCCCCCCGGTGTCGTTAGCGAGCACGTGTGCCGCGAATGGCGAAGCCACGCCCTCGATCATGCTTCTCACCAAGGGGGTTCTTGTATGTGCTGCCTGCAACTCTCGGATTTCCTCTCTCAACACGTGGAACATGTTAGTTACTTCATTATTTCCGGCATGTATGGTGGTAGGCGCAAATCTGGTGGTACGTTTTCTTTCATTCGATGCTTGATCGATCAGAGTGATATGTGCTGCTGGCGGCGTTGCCGTAATTGGAGGGGCGACTTCTTGTGGTTCGCCTGTTTCGGGGATGGCTTGGCGCCCCGGGATCTCCCATCGAGCATTGAGGTGACGTCGTAGATCCACGTTGGGCACTAAGCGTCCTGGCGACCCCGTACGTCGCGGCCCAATCTATCGAGAGCAGACCTTCGTGATTCGGCTTCGGTTCCTACGACGGAGCGGGCGGCCTGGGGGATACCTGACGCGTTGTGGGTCGGTGCCTAAGTTCTGCGGTCCATGTTGATCTAGCCCCCAAGCGGTTCTTCGTTCTGCCTGGTGGTGGCGGTCGATGTCTCGAATACTTGGGTCAGGGTCGTCGTCTTGTCTGCCTTCGATGTTCGCATTTAGTGTTTGCCCTTGTTCGCGCCTTTCACCCCCAGAGTTAGCGTTTTGCGGGCGTCCTTCTCTTGCATGGGCGTGTAAAGTCATGACCCTCTCCTCTCGATCTCTAGCAAACTCGCTTGCTAGTAGGAAAAGACTGTTCTCGAGGCGCTCCATGCGACTGTCTCGTTCGACGAAGACAGTGTCGAGGGCGGGATTTCTAGCGCCGGTGGTATTTGGGTGTGGCAGAGGCGCGGTGCCTGCTGCCGGGACGACGCTTGGTGGTGAGGTTTCTTGACCGTGCCTAGCCTGAGTTCGGGCCCGTGTGTGAAGTGCTACGCTCTCCGCCTGTTGAGGGGCGTTGCTCCCAGAAGCGGCGACGCGGTTGGACATTTTGCAGGAGATTTTTGCCGGAGGAATCTTCCGGTTATGATGATTTGGCGGATTAGTCCTCCGGTCTTGAGACTTTCGGTGGAGGATTCTTCTGGTTTTGAAAAGAGAAGGTCTACCAGGGAGGCTTGTGATGGTCCCGTGAAGGGAGGTGGATTTGCCGGTGGAGAACTCGTGGTTGTTTTCGAGTCCCACTCCTTCTAGCGCCAAAATGTTAAGCCGTTTTTTGGTTTTAACATTTGAGGACACGTGGTGGGCCTGCAATAGTCACGTGCCTAGTATTGGATCGGCCCAAATTACTTTCCGAGAGTCCAAAGGGCTCAAGGAAGTTCGGGACAAAGCCCAAAGCGTCCAAGAGCTTCAGAGGATCTTAGAATCGCAAAGAGGGAAATAATGCTTTGCCTTCTTCTTCGTCGGGAATGCGTTCTTCGTCTTTGATTCCTGGCCTGGAGGTTGAGCCTGC
Organism: Urtica dioica subsp. dioica; assembly: GCF_054948205.1. NCBI lineage: Eukaryota > Viridiplantae > Streptophyta > Magnoliopsida > Rosales > Urticaceae > Urtica > Urtica dioica. The sequence goes on from NC_142763.1 coordinate 17,502,547, forward strand.
CTGGAGGTCGAACCTGCCTGGAGGTCGAGCTCGCCTGGAAGTCGAGCCTGGCTTGGAGGTCGACCCTGGCTGGAGGTCGAGCCTGCCTGGAGGTTGAGCTCGCATGGGGGGTCGAGCTCGCCTGGAGGTCGAGCCTGGCCTGGAGGTCGACCCTGGCTGGAGGTCGAGTCTGGCTTGGAGGTCGACCCTGGCTGGAGGTCGAGTCTGGCCTGGAGGTCGACCCTGGCTGGAGGTCGAGCTCGCCTGGAGGTCGAGCCTGGCCTGGGGGTTGAGCTCGTCTGGGGGGTTGAGCTCGCCTGGAGGCCGAGCCTGGCCTGGAGGTCGACCCTGGCTGGAGGTCGAGCCTGCCTGGAGGTTGAGCTCGCCTGGGGGGTCGAGCTCGAGTGGAGGTCGACCCTGGCTGGAGGTCGGGCCTGCCTGGAGGTTGAGCTCGCCTGGGGGGTCGAGCTCGCCTGGAGGTCGACCCTGGCTGGAGGTCGAGCCTGCCTGGGGGTTGAGCTCGCCTGGGGGGTCGAGCTCGCCTGGAGGTCGACCCTGGCTGGAGGTCGGGCCTGCCTGGAGGTTGAGCTCGCCTGGGGGGTCGAGCTCGCTTGGAGGTCGAACCTGGCTGGAGGTCGATCCTTGGGGGTGTGACCGTGCTCTTCGTGAGCTGCCTACGCACCCGCTTTGTGGGATCAGGTCATGACGTAGTTCAGGGCGAGTGTGTTTGCTATGTGAATGGATTCTTGGATTTTTGTTTTTTTTCCTCCCGCCGAGAGGTGGCTCTCGGTTTTTGTTTATGATCCGGGATAATTTTGAAGTTGGGAGAGTATTTGGCTGAGAGAATTCTGGGGTTGAGAGAATTTTGAGTTCAAAGGATTCTCTATTCCTTTTGATTTGTGTGAGTGAGCTATTTATAGGGAAAACATGCCGCTTGTTGAAAATTCGCTTGTCGCTTGTCTCTTGTTGAAAATTCGCTTGTCGCTTGTTGAAAATTCGTTTGTCGCTTGTTGAAAATTCGCTTGTCGCTTGTTTTTAGTCATGCGTATTTTTAGCATTTGACTAAATTGTCCTTCTATATTGTAACGTCGTTTTTACCATAAGAAAAGGACGGCATAACAATAACTATACATAAAAATTTGGAGATATGACAAAACTTAAATTTACATATGACTTTATATCTGAAGAGAGCCCTTAAATTAATTTATTAGTACATAGAAATTTTTACCGATTAAATTGTATGAGTGATAAAAAAATGAAGGTAAAAGTCACCACGCACGTTTTAAACTTGGGGGTTCTAGCATGCTTTACCTCTCTTTTGTCTCTTCTCATGTGGCATGTCTGTCATTTATCTGATTTAATTAGATTTAATTATGATAGTAATAAGTTAATAACCAACCAGATGCATTCCCCCTTTTAAAAAAAAAGAAAAAAAAGAGTTGCATAATGATAATGTTAATAATAAAAACCAATCTGAGCCGACAGTATAGACATCTGTAATATATATAATAGTTCTTTTTTTTTCTTCGTTAAAACTGTAAGAGTATATTATTATTGGAGAAGAAATATTAATACAATATTTATGGCTATTAAAAATGCTTTGCACGTCGGTAGTGTACAACGATAACTGTCCAAACAGACGACGATCTGTGGAGAGAGAGAGAGATAGATATGAGAGGTGCAGATAGATATAGGTAGAAAGGAAACAGCTATAGATGTAAAATAGGTAGCTGGGGATCAATAAATATGTATCATTAAGAGAGATCAGCTTAAAAGACAAATTAATACCACAATAAAAAATAAAAATAGCAGCATTGTTTGAGTTGGTCTCATATGGACTAGCTAGCAATAGCATTAGCATAGTAGGACTGTGCTACGACAGTAATGTTGGAAACTGTTTCAATGAGTTGGAAATGAATGCAAACACAAACTGCAAATAGGATGGCAACGGGTACGAGTAAAGTCGGGTACACCGATTTCGTTACTCGTACCCGCTATAATTTATATACGTTCCTGTTTAATTTTATTTATTTATTTTAGGAAAACAAAATAATTTTGGATTGGGTCTTCATGACAAAGTCTTGAGAGGCATATTATGTCTCTAATCTCTCTATGCATGCATTACTCAAATATTATATATATTAAATTTTGGTTATGTAAATATCATAAAATTTATTATTATTATATTCATAAGCTAATATTTTTTTTAAATAGCATAACTCTATTTTTTTTTCACTTACCCGCAACTACGCGAGGGTTAAATAACTTTATATAAATCGAAAGCTGTTGTTTTTATTAATAGCGTTTCTTTAATAAGTGATTGAGATTGGCCCTCTAAACTCTCATTCTCTCTAACCTTCCAATACTGACACCATTGCAACTTGCCCAAGAAATTAATGGTGTGCGACAAATATTTCACTTTATCTCTATGCACTCACAAAAAAATCCAAAGCATCTCTGCACTCATTTCTTATCTACCATATCACTTTATCTGTCTAGTCTTGGTAGTTGCCCAAGAAATTAATGGTGTGCGTATTTCACTTTATCTCTATGCACTCACAAAAAAATCCAAAGCATCTATCTGTCTAGTCTTGGTAGTTGCCCAAGAAATTAATGGTGTGCGTATAAAAAGCCTAATTTATTTATTTTAATGATGAAACAATCACTTGAAATAAATTAATGGTGTGCGTATAAAAATAAATTAATGGTGTGCGTATAAATTAATATGCAAATTGATTCTTTCGGAAACAGTAAATAAAATATTTGTTAACATATGGAAAACTAGTTATTTGCTAGTAATCCTCTGAAATTACTAAACGGGTGTAAAATAGTTGTTCAACTATGAATGAAACAATTTGTTGACCAGCTGATCGTTTTTAAGCAGTTCTAATCTTTTATTCAAAGTGATAAACTAACACACAATCAAATAGAAATAAAAAATACAAGACAATTGGTAATTATGTCTGGTGTAAACCACCACTCAAAGAGACTGATCATGATGTGAAAACAGACTTTTGGCGTCACTTTATCTAAGAGCAACGCTGTAGTTTTAATTCTGTAATGAATTTATACATATAATGTCGCACGCACCTAACTGGACTCATTATCGCACACACATAATTACTCCTTACAACATTGTGAACCTTACAGATGCATAACTGGACTGATTATCTACAATTATTGATTAGCAGCGCTAACATTTTTTGTATGAAAGAAATTTATGTTTTTGTAGGTCCTCACCAATAATTCCACTGTTTCTTTTCGCTATGATTTATCATTTATGGACCTGTGGCTGTGGTTCCCACATTTGCATTGCATCTTTGCAATTTGCACGTTGTTTCAAAATGTGATTTTACGCAATCTGCTGTTTGAACGGAAATTAATAATTAATCAGCACCAAACAAATGTGGCTATTTGATATGTGTTATTTTATACCTATTTTATTAAGTGTTTCAATATTGTTTTTTTTACAGAGTAAGAGAAGGCCGGGCATGTTTGGTTTAAAATAAAAAATGGAATGTTAATGGCAATGGGAATGATAATGGCAATGACAATGGAATGGTATTATATTTTTTTGTTTGGTTTGTAATATTAACTCCAAAAGAATGGAAAGTAAAATTTACCATATTACCATTTTCATAACTTTACCAACTTTCTCTTCTTTATCACTACCACTTCGTCTTCTTCTCAGCATGGACTGATACAGTAAAACAAGATGAACTAAAATGGACTTTAAACCATATTTCTCAATAAAACTTCAAATCCATTGTCTATTTAGGAGAATAATCTGAGGGCCCGATTTTTTTTCCCTTTCATTGGGTGTTGTGCAGGCAAAACCAGTTTCAATTTTTTTGGATCTTTACTGGTTAATCTCCCATGCCTAACAATTTCCATACACAAACTCGACAAAACAATCGATAAAAGAAAAAAATGAAAATATGTTGAAATCGCTTTGCGTTCATCTATGAACCTACTCTAGACTACTCGTCTCCGTCGTCTTCATCGTCGGCGTCGCATCTTCTCCGGCAAGAGAACGGCGGCGAAGGCGGGTGGTGCCGAATGTCTCGTCAAAGACCTTCACAACCTCCCATATCAAAGTTACCATTTGCGGTGGCTCGGATGTCGACGGCGCCTTCGAGATCCCTCCGGCGTCAATCTTCACTGTCGCCGCCCTGGGAATGATCGTCTCCGTCGTGCTCTACGAGAAGGCGCTCGTTTTAGTTTTAGATTACAAATATAAATATATATTAAATGATATAAAAGGTCAGTTTGGGAAGAATATTTCATTACACGGTGGAATGGTTCATTCATCCCAATTTATAAAGAATCAAATTAATGCAATGATCATTCCGTATAATGATGATTACCTCATTTAAAAATGAATCAAATAAAAGAATAATAAATTTAAGGAATCCATTCCATTCCATTCCCTTAAAAAGTCACCAACCAAACATACCCTAAATTCTTTTGGTTATCAGCCATGGCACCTTTGACGTCTGTTATATTTTTTTTTTTGAGGAAACGTGGTCGGAGCCACGAAAATTCATAAAAGCCCTCACGTATGGCGGAGGAAAACCGTGGTTACAAAGATAGGAGATAAACAGAAACCAACGGAAAAGGAAAAGGAAGCTCAAAACAAACAGGGCCCTAGGAGACCATGCGGGACCTCAACTCGCGATCATCGGCCCTAATGGCCTCTTCCGAACAAGGCAGGACTAAACCCAGCCAGGTCGAGGACGAGTGATGGTTAACCGCATAACGCGCTAGATTATGCGCAGCAACATTACAAAGACGAGAAATATGCATAATGCGAAAAACCTCAAGCTCCCTCGCCTCTCTGGAGATGCGGAGCAAGATCGTCCCAAGCTCTGTCGCAGGCGTCACGCCCTCATCAATCATCCTCACCACCCCCAAGCAATCAGACTGGATCTCTGCTCTCCTGCCACCGACGCTGCGAATTAGCTCTATGCCCTGGAGGACAGCATACGCTTCCGCAAGCTGGGGGGAGAACCCCCTAGCCAGGAAAAGCGTCTGCGAGGCGATCACCTCTCCGGTGTGGTCTCGAACAATACAACCGACACCGAAGCCTCCACGGTCGCGAGCGAGTGCCGCGTCGACGTTAATCGAGAGGGTCCGGTCCGTAGGGGGGTCCATCTGGGGGTCGTAGTCACCCTCGTGTTCGTCGGAGACTCCCCAACCATAGCCGCTCTGTACTCCTCGAGGAAGCTCGCCGTCCACTGGACTAGCTGTGGCTGGCTCCAAGCTGATCTCCCGGCCAAGACATTGTTCCTTTGGTTCCAAAGTTCCCAAATAATGGTAATGAAAAGCTCATGGAAACGAACCTCAAGGGTCTCCATCGCCCTGAGGATAGCGTCGAAAACATCGCTGTCTCTAAAAGGCGGAAGAATGTGGCCGAAGCCCACCTCTTTCCAGACTCTCCTGCTCCACCTGCAACCCAAAAACGCGTGGAAAACAGTCTCTCTCGCCTCCTGACAGACAGGGTAGCTGTCGTCAGAGGTGATCCTCTTTTTGGCTAAGACTGCTCTGGCCGGGATCTGGCCTAAACAGACTCGCCAACAGAAGAGTTTCACCTTAGGAGGGACTCTCAGCTGCCATAACTTCGTCCACCACTTCTCCATCACCGTCGGATCTGAAGAGCTGGCGACCGGAGTACTGGCTCTCTCCATCGCAACACGGAAGCCGCTCTTGACGGAGTACTCTCCGTTCTCAGTGAAATGCCAGCGACGCACGTCAGGAGTGCCCTCGCCCCCACACGGAATGCTCAGGATCGCCGCAGCGTCCTCCTCACCGAACATCGCTGTGATAAGATCAACGTCCCAGCTACCGTCGGGTCTCATAAGCTCAGCTACCCGCATATCGGGGGGAATCCAATGGGGGTCAATCCAGGTGGCCGGTCTGTCCCTCGGAACCCAACTGTCGCCCATGACCAACACAGACTCCCCGTCCCCGATCCGCCATCTCGAACCGGACTGAATGATCTCACGTCCCCAGAGAAGACTGCGCCAAATGGAAGAGCTGCACGAGCCAGGGAGAGCTGTCATAATATCACCGTCGGGGAAGTAGCTCTGACTATAGACTCGACCTACCAGACTATCCGGTCTCCTGAGAAGTCTCCAGACACTCTTAGCCAAAAGGGACTGGTTGGACTTCTGCAGATCTCTGAAGCCCATCCCGCCATCTGACTTGTGTCGCGTGAGGTCCTCCCACTTGCACCAGTGGATCTTCTTCGTCGCCGTTCCACCCCCCCACCAGAATCTGGCGATCGCCGAGTGGATGTCTCTAATCAAACGCAGCAGGATCTTGTGGCACGAGGCCACGTAACTGGGGATCGACTGAAGGACAGATTTAATGAGGACCTATCTACCAGCCTGCGAGAGGGAGAGGCCATTCCAACTCTTAATCTTAGCCCAAACACGGTCTCTCACAAATCCAAAAAGCTTCGCCTTCCGCCGACCCGTGAACGCGGGAAGACCCAGGTATCGCTTATGGCAGTCCGTCTTCCTGACACCTAGGATCTGAGCCAACACCTCACCCTCCTCATCGCTAACCTCCGTACCGAAACAAACATCGGACTTCTGAAAGTTCACCATCTGGCCCGAGGCCATAGAATAAGTTCGAAGAATGTCAGTAACCCTCTCACACTCGTCAAGAGTCGCTCGGCAAAAAACCAAGCTATCATCCGCAAAGAGAAGGTGAGACACATGGATATCCCGGAACCGGACTCCTAAAATCGCTCCGGAATCCTCACTCGCTCGAAAGAGGCTCGAGAGACCCTCAGAGCAGAAGAGGAAGAGGAAAGGAGAGAGAGGGTCCCCCTGGCGGAGGCCTCTGAAAGGAGTCACACTGCCTCGAATGGAGCCGTTGATGTTGAAAGCAAATCTGACTGAGGTAACGCATCTCATGATAAGGTGCACCCAACGCGTGCTGTATCCCAGTCTCAGCATCATCGACTCCAGGTAGACCCACTCAACCCTGTCGAAAGCCTTCGCCATGTCGAGCTTGAGAGACGCACATTTTCCATTACCGAAGCGTTTCCGCTTCATCGTGTGGAGAGCCTCGAAACCAACCATGACATTATCGAAGATCAGTCTACCACCAACGAAAGCGCTCTGGGACTCAGAAATAGCGACGTGCATAGTAGTCTTAAGACGGTTGACCAAGCACTTGGCCACTATCTTATAGATCACGTTGCACAGGCTAATCGTCTCGGGTCCTCGACTTTGGGGATAAGGGTGACCACAGTATCATTAATGGTGGCCACCTCGTCCCCGTCGTTAAGAATCCCAAGGCAGGTCTTCAAGACCGATTCGCCTACTACGTCCCAATATCTCTGGTAAAAAATCGTGGGAAAGCCGTCACTTCCCGGGGCCTTGATCGCATCCATCGAGAAAAGCGCCTTTTTCACCTCCCATGGCTCAAAAGGGCGCTCCAACTCGGCGTTCAAAGCCTCTGAGATCCTAGGCTGTACGTCCGCAGAAACTAACTCGATACTCTGCGAAGAAGGCCTCGTGAAAGAGAAAATGTCACCAAAGTAACCGGAGACGATCCTCTCTATCTCAGTGTCTCCACTGTGCCAATCCCCGTGATCGTCCTCCAGTCCTCTGATAGCGTTCCTCTTCCTCCTAGCAGAAGCCTTGCGGTGAAAAAGCTTCGTGTTCTTATCCCCGCACCGCATCCAGGACACTCTGCTCCTCTGTCTCCAGTACTGCTCCTCCTTCTGAACTAAGGCGTCAAGCTGTCTCTCCTCCCGTCTGAAGGACTCCATACAGAAGTTCGGGCCCGAAAGACCCGCAAGCTCAACGATCTTCTTCTGCTTCTCAATCCTGTCTCTGATCTCTCTGTTCCTCTCTCCGCCCCAGCGGGAGAGACTCTGTCTGCACTGACAGATCGCATCAGCTAAGCTCGGACTCTGATCACCACTCTGGCCCGTCTCCCAAGCTCTACGGATCCGCTCGTCGCACTCAGGCTCACCTATCCAAGACTCCTCAAAGAAGAAACGCCTCGGCCTCCTGCTCCGCCGGCGATCTCTGAGACCCGCTGTAAGCAGAAGAAGTGGTCTATGGTCCGAACTCCAGAACCTCAAGTGTCGAACAGTGGCCGAAGGGAAGAGATCGCTCCACTCGTGACTCGCGAGGCATCTATCCAAGCGCTCCTCTATACTTCCTCTGCGCCAGGTGAAGGGGTCTCCCTCAAAGCCTAAGTCATGGATGTCGCAATCCGAAATCATCTCTCTGAAAGAAGACTACTGGCCGGGACCTCTATCTCTACCTCCTCTAATCTCAGAGTTGGAGGCGACTTCGTTCATGTCGCCCCCAACTAACCAAGGACCCGTGTAAGAATTCCGGAGGCGACGAAGAAGCTCCCAAGTATGTCTCCTCTGAGCGCTCACTGGATCACCGTAGATCCCCGCAAATCTCCAACTCTCGCCTAACTCGTTAACCAAATCTCCCTCGATGTGATATCTCGAAAACGTCCCGAGTAGGAATCTCACAGGCTCTTTCCAAAGTAACATCAAGCCTCCACTCCTACCAAGACAGTCCACCGTCATACAACCATCAAAACCCAGCAACACTCTCACTCTTTCAGCCCCCTCACTCCGTAGTCTAGTCTCCGACAGAAAGATAAAATCGGGACTATGATCACGAACGTGGGCGAGGAGGGCTGACCTCGTCCCGGGGTTGCCTAACCCCTGGACGTTCCAGATAACGCCTATCATCGCGTTCGGCGGCCCTCGCTCTCGAGGGGCGCCGCTCTCTCATCAGTAACAACTAAGGTCGAATCTAACGAACTAGAAACTTCCAAAGTGCGAGTAACAGAAAATAAGTCTCTCCTCCCTAGGTCATGTGTGGCAGAAAGTAAGTCTCTATGTCCTATATCAAACTGAAGCGCAAGAGAATGAAGGGAGATAGATGGACTTACCTGAGTGTCGAGCGTGGATCTCAACACTCTCCCTTGCCCACTCTCACCATCGGACCCGGGGCCCGTGTCAGCTACCATCTCCCACTGGATCACCCGACGAGTGGAAGAAGGGCTCGCCTTGTTCCCGTCGGTGTAGCCTCCCTCATTGGTCTCACCTCCGCCGGCTTCAAACATGCGTGCCATCTTCTTGACGTTCCCAATTCTGACCCTCTCGCTCGATTTCCTCTTCCCCGACCCACCTTCATTGTCGCCGGCAGCCCCCGCTTTTGTCTCGGCTCCCACATCCCGTCCTAGACCCGGTTTGCACCCAAGGGGCCTTTTCCTGGTGTCGCAGGGCGTTCTCTTGGCAGTGAAACTCCCAGGGGGGTCCTGGCCCTTTTGCTGAAGAGCCCCAAAGGGGTCCAGGCCCGGTTGAAAAAGGGGCCCAGACTGGCCTTTGGAGCGTTGCCGAAGAGGCCCAGCAAGTTTCCCAGCCAAGTCATGGGCAAGGCCTTCCAAGCCGTTGGGCTTAAAAATTCTGGTAGGCCCAACAAGGTCTTCCCCTCCATCTTTGACCAAATCCTCTTCTGCCCCAAGGACAGTGGGTCCCAGCTCACTCGAAATACCCACTAGGTCCTCAGCGGGATTGATAAATCCTTCACCAACTTCCCCAGAATTCATGCTCTCTGTAGCTTTCTCTTTACCAGAACTAGTAACCTGCTCCAAAGAGCCGTTGTCACTTCCTCTCCCCGAAACGGCCCCAAAACCTTCCTCCTTTTTTTTAGGGTAAGTTTTGCCTACCCCAGACTGGCAATGAGACCCGGTGGCCGAGGGATTGACTTCGCTCCTCGTTTGAGATCCACGCGCGTCAGCCCTAACCGTCGTCGGACCAGGGTTGTCGTGGTGGTTCTCCTCAGTCGGCATCTCGGTATCCATGGCTTCACTCGGCGGCCCTCCCGGATTGATCTCTTTATCCTTCGTCGGCTCATCTTCCCTTGTCGGTGGCTTGGTCAGAGTCGCGGTCGGGCCGGTCTCTGTCTCCATCGGCGGCGATTGTTTTTCCTTCCCACGCCTCTGTTTCTCGCCTCTCTCCCCCGACTCCTCTTGCAAAGCTTTTGACGAGTCCCGGTGAGTTTTCGCAGAACAGGACTCCGGCCCAGCCCAACCAGGTTCCCGGTTAGGTCCCACACCGTTAAACCTCCAAGTACCACCGTTAGATTTGTGAGGGGGCTGTCCTCTCAGCCCAGCTCCATACTTGGGGTTCCCCCCACACCCAGCTCCTCCTTCTCATGACAGTCAGAGCCACAGTGCCCGAGCCTTCCACACACGAAACAAAAGTCTCCGAGTTTTTCGTATCGGAAAGTCACCCAGGCCTTCCCCTCCTCCGTCCCAAGCTTAAGAAATGTTCCCTTCATCAGAGGTTTGCCTATGTCCACCGCGACACGGACCCGAATGAAATCCCCACTGATTCTACCCTCCTTATCCTTGTCAACTTTGGTAACCCGTCCTATTCGTCCTCCGACAAGCTCACCCATTCTTGCCGACCGAAACTTGAGAGGGATTCCGTGAATCTGAACCCAGAAATCCATATGTCGGAATTCATCATCTTTGTCCTTTTCAATCTCAGGGTCATTCAAAACTAGGAGGGATTTGTCAAACGTCCATGGCCCCAATTCCCAGACCCGCCTCTTATCGGCCCTGTTCCCGAACCGGAAGCAGAGGATTCCGTCCCTGTGATCGCTGATTTCGAGCTTTCCACTCGTCCTCCAAATCGTGGCCATGACCGACTTAAGCGCACCTCGGTTGAAGGCTTTTTGCCGTAGCAGCCTCCCGAGAAGGCAGTCAGAGAGATCGACCGCCGTGCTCGCAAGTTCCTCCTCTTCAATGACTAACACATCCCCGTCCTCTTCCTCTCCGATGCCCATCTCAGACCATTTGTCGCACAAATCCTCCATACTTCGAGAAGAAGGAGGAGGCTTGACGAAATCAACATCTGTAAATGTAACTTCAACACCAGACTGCTCAGTGATAGCTCCAACTGACAGTAAGTTGAACTTGAATCCAGGAACATACAACACACTTCTCAAAACCAGATTATTGTTGAGTCTGACATCTCCAAACAAATGAACTGGTATGACAGTATGGTTGGGTAGTGTAACAGTAGCACCACTGATGGGCTTGAGGCTTATGAACTGAGAGCTATGAGCACATATGTGCTTGGAAGCTCCAGAATCTGAAAGCCATACTGTATGTGTGTTTGACAAGTAATCACAAGAGTTGGCATAGTAACAGGCACCTGTGACATAGGTAGTCTGATTGACATCTGAATTGGATGAGCTAGGCTTGGAGGTGTTCATGTGACTGGAGAGCATCGCCATCAACTGGTTGCACTGCTCATACAACTGAGTTGTTGTCAGCTGGTCTTGATCCTCATGCTTGACTGCCTGATCTTTGGCCTCAGCACAGTTGACCTGACTCTTCGGCTTCCTGCTCCCCGGGGGATAGCCATGGAGTTTGTAGCACTTGTCAGCAGTGTGGCCTGGGATCTTGCAATGAGCACACGTCGGTTTCTCCTTGTCCTTTTTGTATGGCTTCTTCTGCAAGTCATCTTTCACTGCCATCGCCACAGTACTGGTTTGTTCCATGTTGCCATGCTCGTTTCCAACACTTCGCTGTTTCTCCTCTTGTGTAATTAATGCAAACACCTTGTTGATTGCAGGAATAGGATCCATGAGTAGCACTTGACTCCTCACTGCTGAGAACGAGTCATTGAGTCCCATAAGGAAGCTCATTACATACTCATTTTGGAAGAACTCATTAAGTTTCTTCACACCTCCACATTTACACGTTCCACAAGTACAATTTGGTCGAAAATTGTTCAACTCCTCCCAAATTGCTTTCAACCTTGTGAAGTACATCCCAACCGATCGCTGATCTTGAGTTAGGTTTGTGAGTTCTCGTTTCAACTGGAAAATGCGCGGTCCATTGGATTGCTGAAACCTCTCGTTCAGATCATTCCAGATCTCCGCAGCTGATTCTCCGAACAAAATGTTCGATGAAATTTCCTTCGAAACAGAGTTCAACAACCAAGAGATCACGATATGGTTGTTGCGTCTCCATGAATTCAATAGGTGTGGATCAGATCCATCAGGTTTCACGATAGATCCATCAACAAACCCTAACTTGTTCTTCACGGACAGCGCAATCAACATCGATCAATTCCACGACGCATAATTATCTCCATTCAGCAATTGAGATACGAGAACAGTACCTGGATTGTCTGAATGATGCAGATAATATGCACTCAGTGGATCATCGAGTACTGACCTTCGTGAAGCTCCGAACGCTAAATTCTCCATCGAAGTGTTGCTCTGTTCCTCCATTCACTTGGTGCCAGAAACAGAGTATCGCCGATGACTCGAGTTCAGGTAAAGACAAAGCTCCAAAATGCTCTAACAATGGCGGAATTTAGAGCTCTGATACCATATTGAGATCAGACTGAGAGAGTGTTTGGGAGATAATGGTCTCGACTCAATGTGAGATCGAGTATGCAAATTCTCATTAACCAGAAAATGTACAATGTGTGTGTTTATATACACGGAGCAACTAACATAACTAATTTAGCCTATCCGTGCTATACACGTGTCTATACACAAGATAAAATAAAAACAAAAGCAGAGACTGAAACGACTGCGTTTCATCTCTAATATAAATCACTTCACTTGATTTGTAAATGAGATTTGTAGATCTAGCTAGAAGACGAGATCACCGAGTTTAAAGATGTTAAAACTTGGAAAATTAAAATGCTATAGGAATAGTTAGTTCTTTTGAGTGTCCAATATTGTTAGTCACTTTAAGGATGAAAGGGCCATCGCGCGTCGGGAACTGTACTAAGGTATGCTTATGATCGACATTTGATAGAAACAACCCTGAAGAGGTCCACACCTGATCACAGCCAGCTCACCTGCCGTGCCAGCTGAGCGCCCATTGGTCAAGGCGCTGGTCAAGACGGTTAGGCGGTTAGGAAGATAGTTAGATAAATATAATGTATCTAGACAGTTATGGTTTATATAAATACGTGTAACTCAATTAATTCAGTTAAGCAATACAAATACACAAAAAGGCTCATAGAGAAGATTCTCTCTCTAGAGCATTGGATTCTCCTAGATCTGAGATTATCCAAAGCTTCACTTGGTATCAGAGATATATCAATGGCGTTCGACGGAATTTCCTCGTCGTCATCAGAGATCCCGAGATCATCAGTCTCTCCACACTTCGCTCCCACTCTCTCATCTGCAATCTCTGTCAAGCTCGACAAAGAAAACTACTCTGTTTGGAGAAGCCAAGTCTTACCAGCAGTAATTGGACACAACCTTGAAGGATTTGTCTTCGGAACGAAGATCTACCCCAAGGAATTCGTCAAACACACAGATCCGCAAGGAAATGTCACGAAATCAACAAATCCAGAGTATATCCAGTGGTTGAGAGAGGATCAGCTTCTCTTGAGTTGGCTCCTTTCGTCTCTATCAACCACGATTCTCAGGTCAGTCACAAGAATCCGTTCTTCTCATGGAATGTGGATTGCTCTGGAACAGAGGTTTGCTGTCAGATCGAAGGCTAGGTTAATTCCTCTGAAGACTCAGCTCCAAGCAACAAAGAAAGGAAGTCTTTCGATCTGTGACTACTTCGCCAAAATGGAAGCCATCGTAGACTCAATTTTCTTGGCTGGTGGTGACATCTCCGACGATGATCTGATCCTGGCACTACTCATGGGATTACCTGTTGAGTATGATGTTGTTGTTGCATTGGTAAACAACCGTCTGCAACAATGTGATGGTGAATCGTCTGGAATAACCGTCCAAGAGGTCTTAGCTATGGCTCTCTCACAAGAAACGCGCATTGACCAGCTCACCTCACAATCAACGATTGATGTTCAGTCAGTCTCAACAAACTACAATGGAGCAATGGCGAACTACACAGATACTCATGGTAGAGGTCGCTCTAGGGGCAGAGGTGGTCGAGGACGTTTCACTGGTGGTCGAGGTTCAAACTCAAGACCTACTTGTCAGATCTGTGGTAAGCAAGGACACGTGGCTATTGCGTGTTGGCACAGACTCGATGAGTCCTTCCAAGGACCTATCTCAGCACCAGCAACAAGCAACAACAACAATCCACTCAACAAGGCAGCGTTCTATGCTGGTCCTGAAACTGTAGCTGATCCAGCGTGGTATGCTGATTCTGGTGCAACGAATCACGTGACTGCTGAGCTGGACAAGCTTCACATGAACACTGAGTACAATGGCAGTGACAAACTCATGGTCGGGAATGGTAAATGTCTCTCCATCACTCACACTGGACTGTCTCATTTACATTCCAAATCAACAAAAAATAAATTAAGAAATGTCTTGCGCAAGAGCTTCCGGATATAGAGAGTAAGTCAATATGAAATCCAAATCTCTTTCACGCTTTTGCTGTTCTGATTTTGTTTTCACACTTGTTCGATACAGCTGTCGCCACCACCCTTTTCCCCTCTTCCTCTCTCTCACCCGCTCCCTCTCCTTCGTCCTCTCTTCCTCTCTCCCGCGCGAGCGCCGACCCCGACTGCGCGCGCGCCTCTGCCGACTGCGCGACCAGCGACCGGGCGCCGCCATCTCTCCCTCTCGCCTGTTGTCTCTCTGTCATCGCGCTCACTCGACGCGCGCTTCCGAGTCCTCTGCGCGACTTGACAGGACTCTTTCTCCTCCGCCGAGTCCGCCTCTGCCAAGCCGCTTCCGCCCCGTCGCTGACCTCTGCTCTGTCCTCGCTGGCAACGACGCTTCCGAAGAATCTCGGCCGCCCGATTCCTCTGTCTTCGTCATCAGCTTCCAGACTTTTAGGTTTGTAAATTAGGGGTTTTTTTAATTGTTTTCTAAGGTTTGAAATTGTCATCTGATTTGGGGATTCCGAAATCGTGGTTGTTTGGATTGATTTAGTTGGTGATTCATGGTTTTTGGTTGATTGAGATTTTAGGCTGACTTATTGATTGAGTTTCAATTAGATTGATTGATCTCATTATGATTTCAAGAGTGTGGATTGTTAATGGTGAAGTCCTACATCTTGGCATTGTGTAGAGTTCTTGTTTTGCTTAATTTCGGCTCGGCAGATCAAGTGGCGATCCAGCTGATGCGAAGACTTTTAGTTCAAGTTTCCGGAGCAGCTCCCTTGGAGAAGGATCTTGTAAAGAAGTTTAAGCGCATGCCTGATCATCTCAAGGTATCTCTCCTATATTTTTTTTATACACATGTACCGTTGCAAGTCTTTTGTTTCACTGCTGAAATACAAGCTAATGATACGAAAGCAGGGAAACCCATCCATCCCAGAGAACAAGTTATTCAAATAAGTGCACTAAGAAACCAACGTAAAGAGATGGGGATATATGTGAATTTATAGGAGATACAAGATAACTTACGTATGCATAAATATGAATTAGCTTACAGTCACTAATATGGGATATGTTAGCTTACAGTCACCAACGTATGTTACCATATTTCAGCTACTGCATCTTTTTTTCATGTTCAAGTTATCTTTCAACGTGAGATGTTAGCTTACAGTCATTTATATATATCTCATTAAGCTCTATATCGGATTTACAAAGCTAATATGGGCTTTGTAGGATCATAACATACGTTTGATATTTTCATCTGAATATTCCGAAAATAAAGAAAGATGAATTTGTATAATGATACGGAAAGAGTACATTACGTGAAACCATACAATTTGAATAAGAAAGTGGTTTCACGTCAGCAGGAAGCGAAAGACAGCTGGCATGTTTTAGAAGTTATCTTGTAAAGGGTGTAAATAATGACTTTTGTAGAGTTCTTCTCTGGTATCCAGTTGTGTTTCAGCTTGTAGTTAAGTTGCAATGGAACAAACATATTTGTTCAAATCTGTAGCCTTTACTGGTTATATATGTTTGGGTTGTTGCTATTATCGGTGTAAATGTCAATATTTCTCTTCCGATGTTTGCCAGGTTCATTACAGAAATGCAAAAAGCTTTACGTTGTTCACATGTCGGAGAGAGAGTACTCGCAGTTCCGTTGTTTGAGCTCTACGACAACGTCCAGGTACAGAGGTTATGGGATTAGGTTGTGAAAGTTTAGTTCATACTTCATATTATGATTTTGTTTTCTGTATATAGTATGTTTTCCTTGACTTTTAAAGAATACACACAGAAAGCTCATTGACTTTTTAAAAAATAATATGCTTTCCTTGAAGTAGCTACAATTTTTTTTTTTTTTTGACAAACTTTCTGCAGAACAATTTGATGGATATAGGTATATATTATGGCCTATGGTGTTGTGCACTTGTAGTAGAGAATCAAATACCGAGTACGAAATTGAATTGATTCACAGTATTTTATTGTATGCGTGATCTGTTTTACATTTATATACGTATATATGCATTGATTTTTTAATGTCAACAATGCTTTCCTTGAAGTAGCTACAATTTTTTTTTTTTTTGACAAACTTTCTGCAGAACAATTTGATGGATATAGGTATATAGTATGGTCTATGGTGTTGTGCACTTGTAGTAGAGAATCAAATACCGAGTACGAAATTGAATTGATTCACAGTATTTTATTGTATGCGTGATCTGTTTTACATTTATATAAGTATATATGCATTTATTTTTTTATGTCAACAATGCTGGTTTAACGAAAATTATGCAGAACTTTAATAAAACCATAATGTATAAAAATTTAAAGAGTTATATTTTTTTATTGGCAACAATTTAACCAAAAATAGTCGCATGGCTGTAGATACTTAAAGACACGTAATTGCTGAAATTAGTTAAATAAAATAGGGGAACACACTCTCAACACATTAATTTAGCACTTCCTCATCATAAAATATTTATGTACCAAAAATATCGAATATACAAAATATCAAAGCAGCTTACAAATACTTTTATAAATGCAAATAATACATATTTATGTCACAAAACCCTCTACTGAGATTCGATTTTTTTTTCTTTAATCAATACCGATACTTATATGTACTCGGTATTAGTTGTTCCTGAGATCAATTAATGTCTTAGAGGCCATTATGTCTATTCGCGCAAGTCCTTTAGCAAAAGAGAGCAGTAATTGCCTCACTATATCTTTGCTTGGTTTTCTCTCTAACAACCCAAAAAGTCCCAAGACATCTGACAGCAATTCTTTGAGCGTCTAAATGAGCATGTTTTGCCTGCAGTTTAGACAGCATAAAAAAATGTTGGCACTTTCAAATCATGAGCATAAAAGTTTTCTTTGAGCCACTTTTCATATAACTTATATCCTCGGGACAAAAAAATTGGAAAGTAACCATACATAAAGGAAATGCTAAATCGTAGTTACTGTATCAAAATCAAATTTTTATATTTAGAAAATCTAAATCAGATTCAATTTAGATTCCACCAGACGTATGGGAAACCACCAGTATGTATCCACTTCTTTGATAATTGTGTGATCTTGTTTATTTTACAAGTTTATGTTGTGCATACATGTACATTTTTCTCTCAACCATTAAATCCTCTGCCAATCAAAATTCAGGAAATGTTGTTTTGCTCCAGAGTTGTTGGGTCTTGTTTGGGTGTTGGGCTCTTGTACTGTAACTTTTACCTTTTCCTTTAAATACAAAAAAAAAAAGAAAAAGAAAAAAGAAAAAAAAATCACGAAATGTCAAAATTTGGTTAAGCATCTTGAAAAAAATAAAATTTGGTTGGATTGGACATTGGGCATTGTATACGGAATCGATTTGGCCATTGTGCAGATCACTGTTAATTCTGTGCTACCATGCATATTACAATAGTATTGGATCAACTGATATAGGTTTTCTGTAGCAGGTTTAAACGTCCAATGCACTTGTCATCGCCGTGGCATTGCAGGATTGTCAACACCAGTTTTACTTCTGAATCTTACTTCCGCACATGAACAAAATGGCTGAAGAAGGTTAGCCATTATATTTTCTAACGTCTTCTTTTTTTACGGTGCACTTTTATCACAATTGTCAGTCTTTTACTATGCTTACATGACCTTGGTGTCTGTTCATTCTTGGTATGTTGGTGTCCTTTTTAGGACCGGAAGATTCTATATCATCGGCTACAATATTAGCTTCATATCGCGACTCCACTCGGTCGAGAAAATATAAAAAGGTCTGTTTATGGTTTTTCTTTCTAAACTACTCTCTTCAACGGTTCCAAAATGCGCATCATATAGTATAAATGTCTTCTATAGTCAGAAATCATTTAGCTGTGTTAAATTAGCTACCTCTTACAATGACGCTCATCAAAATAATTGCTTTCGTATCTTTTCTGTACCGGAAACTCCGGTCCTCTGAACCTCCATCAATCGTATCGAAATGTATGAGTAAGCGTAATCTTGGCTTACAGAATCCTGTACATCGGCCCTTCAATTTAAGTATGTCTTTATTATTTTACATTTGTCATCTTTTTAATATTTCAATTTATATTAGTTGCTTTTTGAAGCACTGACTGTATAATGCATTATCTTTTCCCTATACTTAATAAGCAGGTAATGACGACGCATCCACATCCGACGCTATTGGTGATTCCATTTCTTCAGACATGATGTTAAGTACCTATTTAGGTTTGACCACTACCCGACCTTTGGAAACGTATTACCACAAAACACATTTACTGAGTTTTGTCCTTTCTGTTTTCACCTTTAAATTAGATTACTCTAAATAATAACCCAATTTCGTGTTTTGTCTATTTTTTTTTTTCCATTTTGGTGTAATTTTAGATTGTGAATGTTTTCCAACATAACTACATGATTTTTTCCATGATGCCGCTTGAGTTATTAAAGCTTTGCCTAATATGAGTTCAGCTATCTATTATAATTTTTTGAGTTGTTTTAGTTTAACATAAGAGATTGAAATACCCTCATTGAATTTGAGTTTTTGGGCTATTTATATACAATAGTTTTTTTAAAAATTCATTTGCTTGTGTTACTAAGTATTCCAGGAAGCCTAATGAATTAATTTTAAAGGTCATTTTAGCTATCATGTCTTCTTAGGGCTATTCTGATCTGGAGAAAGCTGCAATCAATAGGAAAAAACCCCATTTCTCGAAAGGAAGAACTTGAAATTCTTTTTCCTTTCCCCAGCCTTTTTTTTACCATTAGCAAGAACTTGTTTCAGTTGCGGATCATAAGGAATTCGAACAACTGTCTATGTTTTATTTTCTTATTACATTAATAACTTCATGTTTCTTTACAGCAAACTCTTCCTCTCCTATCAACCACACAGTCACACCCAAATGGTAAATATATGCTTTTCTATATTCAGCTTATACCATATTTCCTTTACGCTACACGCTTTTACAACTTGTGTTCATTTTATGCTGCTTACTTTTACTATCATGTTGGTACAACAAGTTGTAGTTATCCCTGCCTAATAACGTAATAAATACGTACTGCAGGAGCACGGACTTCTACTGACACCACTTCTGAATCTGTTCCTTCAGAAACGGTACTGAGTACTTTTCTGGCGTTGAAGAATAAGAACTCTTCCATAAAGGTACAAGAATATGTACATCAATTATTTATAAATACAGTATTTATTTTCATGGCGATTCCATCATAAAGAAACATGTTTTCGGGAAAACCTTCCTTTCTCTTGAGAATACTAGGATTTGGAAAAAAATACTTCCCAGTACGCAGGTAGAAACATAGTTTTTTTTTTTCCCCGTTTTCTATCGTAAATTGTTAGTAACTGATTACATATCCAAGCAAATGTTTTGTAGATATTATTAGTAACTGTCAAGAAATGAAAAATCAAATACAAGCTAAATGGTTGGGGACGTGCTATTTTAATCCTTGTTTTAACTTAAACTTCTGCCACGTTACTTGTTAATATTGTCAAATTTCAGGAAAAAAATGTTTTCCCAATAGAAATAGCTTAGACAAAAAATTAAAATGTTAATTGATCGGGGATCAATTATATTTTTAGAATAGTATATAGGTTACCAACACTTGCTCTTGCATTGTTTTTACATTATGTATTTTTCAGGCAAATAAGAAATTAACGACGACATGCGAACGGTCTAAGGTCCCCTACATGTCTGCACGCCAATTATTCTTTGCGCAAGAGCTTCCGGATATAGAGAGTAAGTCAATATGAAATCCAAATCTCTTTCACGCTTTTGCTGTTCTGATTTTGTTTTCACACTTGTTCGATACAGCTGTCGCCACCACCCTTTTCCCCTCTTCCTCTCTCTCACCCGCTCCCTCTCCTTCGTCCTCTCTTCCTCTCTCCCGCGCGAGCGCCGACCCCGACTGCGCGCGCGCCTCTGCCGACTGCGCGACCAGCGACCGGGCGCCGCCATCTCTCCCTCTCGCCTGTTGTCTCTCTGTCCTCGCGCTCACTCGACGCGCGCTTCCGAGTCCTCTGCGCGACTTGACAGGACTCTTTCTCCTCCGCCGAGTCCGCCTCTGCCAAGCCGCTTCCGCCCCGTCGCTGACCTCTGCTCTGTCCTCGCTGGCAACGACGCTTCCGAAGAATCTCGGCCGCCCGATTCCTCTGTCTTCGTCATCAGCTTCCAGACTTTTAGGTTTGTAAATTAGGGGTTTTTTTAATTGTTTTCTAAGGTTTGAAATTGTCATCTGATTTGGGGATTCCGAAATCGTGGTTGTTTGGATTGATTTAGTTGGTGATTCATGGTTTTTGGTTGATTGAGATTTTAGGCTGACTTATTGATTGAGTTTCAATTAGATTGATTGATCTCATTATGATTTCAAGAGTGTGGATTGTTAATGGTGAAGTCCTACATCTTGGCATTGTGTAGAGTTCTTGTTTTGCTTAATTTCGGCTCGGCAGATCAAGTGGCGATCCAGCTGATGCGAAGACTTTTAGTTCAAGTTTCCGGAGCAGCTCCCTTGGAGAAGGATCTTGTAAAGAAGTTTAAGCGCATGCCTGATCATCTCAAGGTATCTCTCCTATATTTTTTTTATACACATGTACCGTTGCAAGTCTTTTGTTTCACTGCTGAAATACAAGCTAATGATACGAAAGCAGGGAAACCCATCCATCCCAGAGAACAAGTTATTCAAATAAGTGCACTAAGAAACCAACGTAAAGAGATGGGGATATATGTGAATTTATAGGAGATACAAGATAACTTACGTATGCATAAATATGAATTAGCTTACAGTCACTAATATGGGATATGTTAGCTTACAGTCACCAACGTATGTTACCATATTTCAGCTACTGCATCTTTTTTTCATGTTCAAGTTATCTTTCAACGTGAGATGTTAGCTTACAGTCATTTATATATATCTCATTAAGCTCTATATCGGATTTACAAAGCTAATATGGGCTTTGTAGGATCATAACATACGTTTGATATTTTCCTCTGAATATTCCGAAAATAAAGAAAGATGAATTTGTATAATGATACGGAAAGAGTACACGAAGTGAAACCATACAATTTGAATAAGAAAGTGGTTTCACGTCAGCAGGAAGCGAAAGACAGCTGGCATGTTTTAGAAGTTATCTTGTAAAGGGTGTAAATAATGACTTTTGTAGAGTTGTTCTCTGGTATCCAGTTGTGTTTCAGCTTGTAGTTAAGTTGCAATGGAACAAACATATTTGTTCAAATCTGTAGCCTTTACTGGTTATATATGTTTGGGTTGTTGCTATTATCGGTGTAAATGTCAATATTTCTCTACCGATGTTCGCCAGGTTCATTACAGAAATGCAAAAAGCTTTACGTTGTTCACTTGTCGGAGAGAGAGTACTCGCAGTTCCGTTGTTTGAGCTCTACGACAACGTCCAGGTACAGAGGTTATGGGATTAGGTTGTGAAAGTTTAGTTCATACTTCATATTATGATTTTGTTTTCTGTATGTTTAATGCTTCATAGAGAAGAAAAGGGACTCACCCTTTATATTATAAGGGAAACATAGCATGTCACAAACAAGAGGCTCCTACTGAGATGGGAAATTCCGGGCATATATATATATTTCCTACTTATCATTTTGTTTATGGTGTTGTAGTTTCCTGAAATCATTGACCAAGGGTCCACAAACAGGAAGAAGTGAGGCTGTCACAGCATGACTGATGTAGAGCGTAATATAGGAAAGAGAGATAATCGCAAATTGCAATATTGACTTCTTTTTACTATTTCATAAAATCTACCAAATTACATCAATGGAGAACAATACTTATAGAGTTGAAAAGGGCGTAAAAAAGGAAATAAACCATAATCAATGCACCAAATTCTAAAATTGAAATGAAATAAAACTGATCACAATTGATGCTCATAATTCGTCCGGAGTGGAGAAAATTTGTCCTCGAATTTGTAAGGGTGTGTTTTTTTTCTTATGGACATTGAGAGGTTCACAAAGACTGATCTTCTCGGCCTTCACACGGGCGGTTTGTCGGGAGGCTTCTTGTTAGGAATCAACATGGAATCCACCTCGATTTTCTTTGTGTCCTCATCGATCCACGCTGAAATTTTAAGCCTGTTTCTAAGTTCTTATTTTCTTCATTAATTATCATTTTATTTCTTAATTATCTTTTACATTTTTCATTAATTTTTATTTGGTGAAAAAATTCTTCTATTTTTCTATTTTATTCTGTTCAAAATCAGCTCAGTTCTTATTTTCTTCTTTTCTTTTTAAATATTAACTATTTCGAAATAAACTATCGTTATTTTGAACAAAAGAAAGTGAAATAATTGTGAATGATGTTTTTCATTTTTCAAATATTATGTGAATGATTTTGAGGGCATTTTTGTTATTTCGAAAAACAGAGTTATGGAGTCTTCAATTTTAAAAGAGATAATTAAACAATAAACTTAGAATATTTATTATTTGATAGAAACCTCAGATACATGGATTAAAATTGCTCAGATAGATATGCTATTTTCCGGCAAAGAATGATTACGATTGTTTTTTTAATTTATTCCGAAAAAATGTGTTGAATTTGGAGCTTTTAATAAACACTTAAAAATCTCTGTTGTGTCAGTTTTAATCCGGTGATTAAAAGCTGATTAGTTGTTAGTCAATCGCTCCTAATTACACAGGAATGCATTAAATAGAAACCAATAATTTAGCTATTCCTCAAAAATTTGCATAGCAATAGCAAGTCTATATAATACATTCAAACCAAGCCATTAAAACTAGTGATCAAACAAGCTCAACCTTACAAAGACGTCAATGACATTCTCTGCTTCCGTTCCTCTTTTGTACTCGCATTATATTATTATTATTTATAACTAGTTTCAGTTGAGCCAATTTGATCACCCATTAAAGCCTCTCTTTTTTCACACACAGCTTATTTATGGCGCGACTCAGTAAAGCTAAAGATCGGGACACCATTTCCGGAAAGGAGATCTTGGTGGATCGATCGTCAATCCTTAAAAACGACCTCTTTCGAGATGGAATAGTGGAAAGTGAAGTTGTGGGGAATCCACTCGATGCCCTTGGAACCTTTCTTGTGGACGAATTTGCTTCGAGAATCGAGCATCAAATTATCGACCATATCGGCCAGATAAGCAGTTGTCAACCCGAGTCCTTTGCGAAAGACTCCACGATCTTCGGGAGAAGAATCTTTTGCTCTTTCTGCGCGAACAAGCTCGACCGGATGAACACATCTCTTGCTTTTTCCATCTCCTCGAACACCCTTTTCCGAGTAAATACACGAACCTGAAATAAAAGTCAATACTTACTAGACGTGGTGCCCAAAAAAAAAAATTGTCCAAACTCCACATCAGATTGGATCACCAGCTTTTATTTGAAAAGGCACGTCCGGTTTGGTTTCAAGTAATGGAAACCGCAGTCCAAACGAAATCGTATCAGAAATTTCAATTTGCAAGGATTTAAAACTTGTTAATTAAAGATGAATCCGTGCTTATTTTAAGACTTGGTAGCATGGATGAAATTTATACGCCGCTTCATTTACTTGGAGTTTCGAAATTTGAAAAAAAGAAAAATTTAAACGTATCCAAAACGATAGTCTGGTTAAGATATCTTAACAAGTAAAAATTTATTTTTATTTTTTCTCAGGCACAATTCAGTCTCAATTTCAAACGATCTGGTCTAGTCCGGTTAAGATAATTAGCAATTAAAGACCCCTACTATGAAGATTACTAGGCCAACAAGTAAAGAAGAAATATCAGGTGTACCGCGGGATCGGATTTGCTTCCCAAGCAAATCGAGAAGTGTAGAAGAGGCTCGATTCTTTGGATGGCAAAAGGTCTCCGAGCATCTCCAATTTTCAACCTGCTCTTTAACGAAAAAAGCATCCTCAACCACTGCTGATAAACAACAACAAAAAAAGGTAAGGCAAAAAAGCAATGATCAAACAGTTTCCATGATATTAATAAAATGAGAATCGGTTTTAATTGTCCCGGTCGAGGTAATCGACACCCTAGGATGGAATTCTGAATCGTATCGACGCTTATGGTATGACTTCCAAAGTTAAACGCGACCTAATTTACGCACATTCGAAAGATCATACCGAAGATAATTCAGAGGCTTAAATTAGATTAAAAAACACTACGTTATACCAGAGGAACTTAGGTGATAATGTTGTATATCAAAGTGACGGCGACAGAAGAAAGAAAGTACGAATGAGTGAAATGCTATAGCTTCCATGCATTTCAAATCATCTGTGCTTTCTCTCTTCTGTCATCGTCTATAAACATATAGACCACCATGTTTCCTCTAATTAACAAAAACATAAATATAATAAATATGTATGTATATAAAAACATGCTGGCAGCTTCACTTTCTCAATTGTAAACATTAACAATCGGAACATATATGATATATACATATATTTATATATTACAAGTGCGGGACTCTTATGTGCGTGTGGGCATGAAATAATCGATTAGGTGGGCTTTATATTTATAGACGAAGATGACGCTGAGAAAGAGAAAGGAGAGACAGGGGGAGAAGAAATATTAATACAATATTTATGGCTATTAAAAATGCTTCGCACGTCGGTTAGTCGGTACAACGACAACTGTCCAAACATTGACGACAAGAGAGAGAGAGAGAGAGAGAGAGAGAGAGAGAGAGATGGGTTGAGAGTCTTGGGACTTGGAACTCTTTGCTTTGGGGTGGTGGTGTATTTATAGTGGAGGAAAAAAAAGAGGGTATATTAATTGAGCCGTTGATTAATTCAAAAAGCACATACTTTACGATGTATTTATATTATTATTGGAGAAGAAATATTAATACAATATTTATGGCTATTAAAAATGCTTTGCACGTCGGTACAACGACAACTGTCCAAACATTGACGACAAGAGAGAGAGAGAGAGAGAGAGAGAGAGCTGTACTATTCATAAATTAATAACACAATAAAAAAATAAAAATAGCAGCAGGGCTTCGTAGCACAAACAATAAATTTGTGCATTGTTTGAGTTGTTTCCTCGAATTTCGAGGAAGAAGACGCTGAGAAAGAGAAAGGAGAGAGAGGAGGAGAGAGCAATAAATTTGGCCCACCTAACTTTCTTACCGATTAAATTATATGAGTAAAAAAAAATGACTGATCGCTTTACATATAATTAGAAAGGAATGGTACCAAAATGAAGGTAAAAGTCACCACGCACGTTTTAAACTTGTTGGGGGGTTCTAGTATGCTTTACGCCTTTACCTCTCTTTTGTCTCTTCTCATGTGGCTTGTCTGTCATTTGTCTGATTTAATTAGATTTAATTATGATAGTAATAACCAACCAGATGCATTCCCCCTTTTAAAGAAAAAAGAAAAAACAAAAAAAAGAGTTGCATAATGTTAATGTTAATAATAAAAACCAATCTGAGCCGACAGTATAGACATCTGTAATATATATAATAGTTCTTTTTTTTCTTCGTTAAAACTGTAATATATTATTATTGGAGAAGAAATATTAATACAATATTTATGGCTATTAAAAATGCTTTGCACGTCGGTACAACGATAACTGTCCAAACATTGACGACGATCTAATGAACTTGAGCATATTTTTTATTTTATTTTGCTTATTAATAAACTAGGTGGACATTTTGCTTGCTTAGCTTTTCATTAACACCGCTTTATTGTTGTTTTTTTTGTTTTTGTTTTTTTTTATTATTTGTAGGGAATTACATTAAATTATATTAATGAGAAATGTTGATATAAAAAAGCTTGAAGTTCATACGAACGTGATAAATGGTAAATAAATAAAAAAACATATCATGAGGTAAAATCATCGTAACAAAATAACTCTTCGAATAGTTAATAAAAAAATTTCGATTGAAAAACATAGTTAGCTAAATTTATATAAAAATAAATCTCGATATGTCCGAATTTCAAAAAATAGATTTGATGATGGATAAAACTTTGGATTAGAATCCCAGAGAAGAGCATAATCAGAATATTAAATATTAACTATAAAGTAAACAAATATAATAAAATAAATAAAACTATCTGAACATAACTTTACGAGTAATAAATCATTTTTCAATGGAATAACAAAGCTAATAGGTATTTAGTTGCAATTAAATCTCAGTAACTATTGATCTAAAAATAATATTGATGATGAATAAAAAATCCATGTAATCATCCAAGAGTACGAATTCACAATTTAGAAGACAAAAATGAAATTTACAGAATTGGTATACAAAGTGATGAAAATGATTATTTAGGATGTCAATAATTAAAAATATTTAATTTAAATTTTGTAAATAATTTGACTAAAAGTTAAATACACATATTTTAAATATTTTTCTCTTTAAATAATTAAGTATTCATTTATAATAAAATAAATTTGATAAATTATAAAGATAAAATTAATAATTTTACATTATTAGTGAGATTGTATATAAGTCACGCTCTCAGGCAAGGAAGGAAGGGTGCAATATGCACCCCTTTTAAGCACGCAATTGATGATAATTCTCATTAAGTTAACAATTAATTAAATAACTGTTAAGCCGTTTTTTGGTTTTAACATTTGAGTACACGTGGTGGGCCTGGAATAGTCACGTGCCTAGTATTGGATCGGCCCAAATTACTTTCCGAGAGTCCAAAGGGCTCAAGGAAGTTCGAGACAAAGCCCAAAGCGTCCAAGAGCTTCAGAGGATCTTAGAATCGCAAAGAGGGAAATAATGCTTTGCTTTCTTCTTCGTCGGGAATGCGTTCTTCGTCTTTGATTCCTGGCCTGGAGGTTGAGCCTACCTGGAGGTCGAACCTGCCTGGAGGTCGAGCTCGCCTGGAAGTCGAGCCTGGCCTGGAGGTCGACCCTGGCTGGAGGTCGAGCCTGCCTAGAGGTTGAGCTCGTCTGGGGGGTCGAGCTCGCCTGGAGGTCGAGCCTGGCCTGGAGGTCGACCCTGGCTGGAGGTCGAGCTCGCCTGGAGGTCGAGCTCGCCTGGAGGTCGAGACTGGCCTGGAGGTCGACCCTGGCTGGAGGTCGAGTCTGGCCTGGAGGTCGACCCTGGCTGGAGGTCGAGCTCGCCTGGAGGTCGACCCTGGCCTGGGGGGTTGAGCTCGCCTGGGGCGTCGAGCTCGCCTGGAGGCCGAGCCTGGCCTGGAGGTCGACCCTGGCTGGAGGTCGAGCCTGCCTGGAGGTTGAGCTCGCCTGGGGGGTCGAGCTCGCCTGGAGGTCGAGCTCGCCTGGAGGTCGACCCTGGCTTGAGGTCGGGCCTGCCTGGAGGTTGAGCTCGCCTGGGGGATCGAGCTCGCCTGGAGGTCGACCCTGGCTGGAGGTCGAGCCTGCCTGGGGGTTGAGCTCGCCTGGGGGGTCGAGCTCGCCTGGAGGTCGACCCTGGCTGGAGGTCGAGCCTGCCTGGGGGTTGAGCTCGCCTGGGGGGTCGAGCTCGCCTGGAGGTCGACCCTTGCTAGAGGTCGGGCCTGCCTGGAGGTTGAGCTCGCCTGGGGGGTCGAGCTCGCCTGGAGGTCGAACTTGGCTGGAGGTCGATCCTGGGGGGTGTGACCGTGCTCTTCGTGAGCTGCCTACGCACCCGCTTTGCGGGATCAGGTCATGACGCAGTTCAGGGCGAGTGTGTTTGCTATGTGAATGGATTCTTGGATTTTTGTTTTTTTTCCTCCCGCCGAGAGGTGGCTCTCGGTTTTTGTTTATGATCCGGGATAATTTTGAAGTTGGGAGAGTATTTGGCTGAGAGAATTCTGGGGTTGAGAGAATTTTGGGGTTGAGAGAATTTTGAGTTCAAAGGATTCTCTGTCCCTTTTGATTTGTGTGAGTGAGCTATTTATAGGGAAAACATGCCGCTTGTTGAAAATTTGCTTGTCACTTGTCGCTTGTTGAAAATTCGCTTGTCGCTTGTCGCTTGTTGAAAATTTGCTTGTCGCTTGTTGAAAATTCGCTTGTCGCTTGTTTTAGTCATGCGTATTTTTAGCATTTGACTAAATTGTCCTTCTATATTGTAACGTCGTTTTTGCAATTGAGGCGTCTTTTTTACCATAAGAAAAAGACGGCATAACATTAACCCCCCAGTTTCGCGTGCGACTTGTCGTGTGGGAAACTTTGCTTCTCATCCTCTTCTTTATTGATTTATTATTTATAATATTGTATGTGTATAATATCTTTACTATCTTTTTAGGAAAGGTGACTAATCCGGTTATAACTTTTGAAAAATACATGCACAAGTACCCACACATTTGCAAGTTGCGTAGGTTTCTTTTTAGGCATAGACTTATATATGTATTTTGATGTACTATAGGTAGCCAGTTTTTATATCATCATTACTCCGTGTATAGGTATATGCCCATTATCCTATTTATCATTTATTATTATTATTATTATTATTTCCTATACTCTGTGCATAGATTGGTTTACTCATTTGTTTTTTTTTACTTTAACACCTACCCCATGCTCTCTTTCTTTAAAAACTGAGATGTATCCGGGGATTGAGCTGCCATCACAGGAGCGTAGCAGAGTTGAGATCAGCAAATCTCCTTGGATTTTCTGGCTTCCTTCTTGAGGTTGGTTTCTTCTTTGGTGATTATATATATTCTTTACTTCTCACTTTGCCATTTCTTTCTTTTTCACTCCGTCCCTCGACCCTCTTGTCCCCTTCCTTGAATCTTTCTGGCTTTTCTTCCAAAATACTGTGATGACTCTTAATAATCTGATCAATGGTGGGCCTAATTCGCCCCGTGGTCCCAACGACCTAGTGGTCCCACCCGATTGTTCTAGAGCTTTTGACACTTTCGATTTTGGTGAGTCGTGGGTGTTTGATGACTTTCCATGCGCTTTTGGCGAAGGTATGGGTTCCACAAATTTGCCTAATGGTTTCGGTGATGGCGACCTCGATGCCTTTCTTGATGTGGTCCTCGGACGGAGGCCGGTTCCGCGTGTGTCGGGTCTGTGTTTCGATGGGAGAGGTAATGTCGTTCGATCAGCGGCCCATGGCGAGTCGTCTCGGTCCCCGCTGGCCATGAGAGGCTGCGAGGTAGGTCCAGCGAATGAAGATGGTGTCACACCGGGTGTTCTCCGGAGTTTGGAAAGTGATACTCCCTTGACTTCGACGCCGCTTTTCTTCACAAACGGGTCCCCGTCGCTGCCGGCGGACTTCGGAGCATCAAGGGGTGGGTTTCTTCCGGCGTCGATGGGCGGCGAGGTCGGTCTGGACCGAGGCTCTGTCATCGGCGGGCCTTCGTTGACATCAGGGGAGGGCAACGTAGACGTTCTTCCGAATGCCTGCTCGTCGTTTGCCGCAGAGGGCGTAGAGGCTCCAGCAAGCGAGCATCGTTGTAGCTCCCCAAAAAACGGGAAGAAGATGTCGTTGTTGCTCGAGGCGTTTGGTCATTTGGTCGGAGGTGAGACTTCGGCACGTCACATCCCAGGACGCGACGACGAAGGCCTCGGTGCCAACTCCTCGGCGAGCGGCGAGGTGAGTTTTCCGTCTCTTGGGGTTGATATTGATGATGATGGTGATAAGGTTGTTATGGCAGAATGCTCTGAGGGAGAGGTCGAGTCTTATCGGTGCAACTCGTTTATAGTTGAGCCCCCAAAACGGCCGCGGTCTTGGTCGAGGCGGTCGAGATGCGGGGATTTTGCTGGCCTCGATGCCGTGAGCTTGACAACGGAAGATAGATTTAGGTTCCTCCGTGAGAAGTACGAGATCCCGCCGGAAATCTCCATCATTGTTCCCTCCGTCGATGATTATTCCGACCAGCCACCCGAGGGATATACAACCGTCTACGTGGAGAGTCTTAAGCATGGGTTGAAGCTCCCTCCACACCCCTTCATATGCAATTTGCTCGAGAGGATCAAGCTGCCACCCGGTCAACTAAATCCAAGGAGCTATTGGGTCATCGTGGCTTGTTATATCATGTGGTTTCGGGAAAAGCACCGTGAAATGACGGTGTGTGAATTTCTAAGTTTGTGTGCTGTGATTCCGAATTACAGAACGAAAGGGTCGTTCTTTCTTCGTAACAATACGTCAAAAAAAATACTCGACAAACTACCCGGCACGGGGCGTGAGTGGGTCGATGAGTTCTTTTACACGCACGTCGACTATTTTGGAAACATTCCCCTTGGTTTTCGTACATCGACTGATTGCCCAAAACCCCCTGATTAGCGATCCGAGGTTGCTTCTTTTCTTGAAGGGATACCTCTTAGTGATCGCGAGGCTAACTTGTTTCTTGACGACTAGCTGTGGGAAGAGGTTGGGTGGTTCCCTTACCGTTCGGCCGACGAGGTTCCATTGCTGTTTTCGCGCTCTTTTCCGTCCTCGGCAGAGTCTGGTGGTATAGTAATAGGGTTTTTATTTTTATTTTTTATTATTGCTATCACAATTTGGTTCCCATATGTATACATATCTCCATATTTGACAAGAGAAAAAACTCTAATTCTCTCGACGATCCCTCGCAGGTATGGCGGCTTATGGGGCCCGAGGTGTTACAGGGCCGGGACTCTCTGCGGGGCGGTCGTTGCCGGTTCCTCTTCTTGGTTCGGAGGCGTCGCTCCCTTCGCAGCCCTCAAGGGTAGGCTTATCTCCTCGCGCTACTACAGCATCTATGTCAACCATAAAAGTAGCGATTACTAGTTCAAAAAGAGCGCGAGATGAGGCTCCGTTAGTGGCTTCCTCGCGTGCCAATTTTGGGAAGAAGTTTAAAGCTCCTCTTCGCTCGTCGTCCGACATAGTTGTCAGGTTCTCGGTCGCTGACTCCTTTGGCCCGTAAAGGCATTAGTGGTATCGAGTCCACTCATGCATCGGAGGTGACTAAGTTGGATCGGATGACCGCGATTGCCCTTGCTGAGTTGCTGACTCGCGAGGCCCGACAAGTTTTCCTCCACGTGCATGGCCCAATATTTTCTTTGTTCACCATCTTTTCACCTCTTTTATATACCTATTTTTGTTTGTAGTGCTATCTGGCTTCTGTTGCAACTAAGCGAAATGTTCGCGAGTTGGTGAGGAAATTAGGACACGAGACCGAGGCCCGTCGTCTGGCACAGGTGGATGCCGATGGTCGCGCGGAGGCCCTCGAGGCTGAGATTGCAGGGCTCAGGAAACGTGCTGTGGATGATGCTATGAAGATATGTGAGCAAAGAGCCGAGCTTCAGCGTTTGCGTATCGAACTGGGGACCATTCAGGCCGGGCTAGTTCGGCTATCGACTGGGCACACCGCGACTTGGTTGCATACTGGAGTGGATCGGGAAAGGAAAATCCTCCGGAGGGAGCAGAGAGACTCTCCGCCTTAGATGATAGTGACTCGTCTCTTTCCCCCTTTTTTTGTGATGGACTAACGGCCTTATCGCCCCTTTTTGTATGTGAATTCGGGCAAACTTCCATTCGTCAGGATTTTTCTTTTTGATGGCACGGTCGGTTGTGCGTCTCTCAAGACCCGTTGTGTTTTTTGCGGGCCCCGATTTCGGGTATAACTCTGACGAATGGGCATTTTCCCTTTTTTGCGTAGTTTCTGTGTTTGTATGCTTTTGGGAAAACTGTCATTTGTTGGTTTTTTCCTTTTGGTGGCGCAGATTGTTTGAGCGTCCTTCTAGTCCGCTCGTCTAGTCGAGCTCGTCACCAGCTAGTCGAGCTCGTCACCTCGTCTAGTCGAGCTCGTCACGTTGTCCAGTCGAGCTCGTCTCTCGTCTAGTCGAGCTTGTCTCCTCGTCTAGTCGAGCTCGGCACCAGCTAGTCGAGCTCGTCACCTCGCCTAGTCGAGTTCGTCACGTTGTCTAGTCGAGCTTGTCTCCTCGTCTAGTCGAGCTCGTCACGTTGTCCAGTCGAGCTCGTCTCTCGTCTAGTCGAGCTTGTCTCCTCGTCTAGTCGAGCTTGTCTCCTCGTCTAGTCGAGCTCGTCACCAACTAGTCGAGCTCGTCACCTCGCCTAGTCGAGCTCGTCACGTTGTCTAGTCGAGCTCGTCTCTCGTCTAGTCGAGCTTGTCTCCTCGTCTAGTCGAGCTCGTCACGTTGTCTAGTCGAGCTCGTCTCTCGTCTAGTCGAGCTTGTCTCCTCGTCTAGTCGAGCTCGTCACGTTGTCTAGTGGAGCTTGTCTCCTCGTCTAGTCGAGCTCGTCACACAGTCCGTGACGAGCCGGAATGACTTCGACACTTCGTCCAAACGTCTTTTTCGTGTTTGTCGTATGGAAATGCTTTGAGCTTGTGCGGGGCTCCTGCTGCCTTTTCCCTTCTTGCGCCTTGAGCAGGCTTCGAGGTGGGTCGGGTTCTCGATGGCGCGAGTTCCCTTATCTTGGGCTTCACAAGATTCTTTGAGGTGTGTTCGGAGTTTCAATATTGCGAAATCTCATTTCTCGGATCCCGTGGACACTTTGAGGTCGGTCGGGGATTTGATGGCGCAAGTCCCCTCATCTCGGGTCGTACGGGATTTTTTTTTAGATGTGTTCGGAGTTTCAACGTTGTGAAACCCCATTTCTCGGATCCGTAGATGCTTTGAGGTTGGTCGGGGACTTGATGGCGCAAGTCCCCTCATCTTGGGTCGCACGGAGTTCTTTGCGATACGTTCGGGGTTTCAACGTTGCGAAACCCCATTTCTCGGACTCCGTGTACACTTTAAGGTCGGTCGGGGACTTGATGGTGCAAGTCCCCTCATCTCGGGTCGCACGGAGTTCTTTGCGATACGTTCGGGGTTTTAACGTTGCGAAACCCCATTTCTCGGACTCTGTGGACGCTTTGAGGTCGGTCGGGGACTTGGTGGTGCAACCCCCTCATCTCGGGTCGTACGGGGATTTTTTTAGATGTGTTCGGAGTTTCGACGTTGCGAACCCCATTTCTTGGATCCGTAGACGCTTTGAGGTTGGTCGGGGACTTGATGGCGCAAGTCCCTTCATCTCAGGTCGCACGGAGTTCTTTGCGATACGTTCGGGGTTTCAACGTTGCGAAACCCCATTTCTCGGACTCCGTGGACGCTTTGAGGTTGGTCGGGGACTTGATGGCGCAAGTCCCCTCATCTCGGGTCGCACGGAGTTCTTTGCGATACGTTCGGGGTTTCAACGTTGCGAAACCCCATTTCTCGGACTCCGTGGACTCTTTGAGGTCGGTCGGGGACTTGATGGTGCAAGTCCCCTCATCTCGGGTCGCACGGAGTTCTTTGCGATATGCTCGGGGTTTCAACGTTGCGAAACCCCATATCTCGGACTCCGTGGACGCTTTGAGGTGCGTTTGGGGCTCGATGCCGCGGTTGCTATGTCTGTATTCCTGCATTTTCACATGTATGCATATATATTTTTTTTTGTTGCGTTTTCCGTGGTGCTTGGTGTTTGTCTTACTCTATTAACCCCCCAGTTTTTATGCAATTTTGTTTAAATTGTATGAAAAGTTAGGAGCTAAAGATTGCAAACTGAACGCGAATTTCGACTTCATTCATTAATTGGGCGAATGGCCTGCTTTTGAAAAATTCAAAGTTCATTGGGGCCGGTGGTCGCTTTTGGAAAGCTAAAAATTTGAAAGGACTTGATTTGTTGTTCAGGTTTCGTCGCTTGCTAACCTTCAGGTGCCTTGGCGCCACGGCCTATTGGTAGTATTGGCGGAGATGCTCCGCGTTCCACGGGTGTCTAATTTCCTTGCCGTCCATCTCGTCGAGATGGTAAGTTCCGTCGTGTATCACCTTTCGAATTCGGTAAGGCCCTTCCCAGTTCGGCCCCAGTACCCCTGCTCCGTGAACCTGGGTGTTTTGGAACACCCTCCTCAGGACGAGGCTTCCTTCGGCGCAACGGCGGATTTTGACCCTTGTGTTGTAATGCTTCTCAACGATCCTCTTCTGCGCGGCCATGCGGGCGAATGTTGGAATCGATCTAGGGTTTAAGAAAAAGTTTAACGCTTCGTTAAGCGGCGGAATTTTAAAAATTTTCTTTTTAAGTAAAACTAGTTTTTACTAACCTAGACAAGAGCATGTGCATGTAAATAAAAACTAATATGAGCTATAAAAGTTACTAACCTTTCTTGAAGCTTGAACCTTGTAGAAGCTTTTGGAAAGTCGCAACGCTCGTCTCCCCTCGCAGCACGTCTCTCTTTCTTTCCTCGGCACCTCGAGCAACCACGAAAGTTTCTATCACTAAATCACTCGAAAAGAAGGAATCAGTGAGTGGGCACTTTTAAACACTACGACTTAAGAACGAGTCTCGAAGTCGCAGAGCTAAACACTAGGTCGAGTGAGGACCTAGGTGCCAAGACAAGAAAAATCGAAAATATAAACTAGAGAGAGAGAGAGGAAGGGGCGGCCAAGTCTAGAGAGAGAAGCTCTCAATCTCTAAAACTTTGCATGAATGAAAAGTGTGGAATGAGGCTCCTATTTATAGGAGAGGTCTCACCTTCAATAAGGTAGTTTCCTCTTCTATAGAATATCACATATTCATGAGCCAATTTCCCTTTTCCTTCAAAAAGGTGCACGTCCAAGACAAAACAAGTAAGTCCTTGGATTTGTTTCCTCTTTTGTTTGCTTCTCTCTTGACAACATTTGGGCGCCCACCATGTTTCCTCTTAGGGGAAATTTGTTTCCTCTTTTTCTTTTGGCAAGTATCTTGATACATTTATGCACAAAATATTCTCTCTTCCTATTGGTATTATGGGCGCCTATCACCTTCTAGAAGGGGCTTCTAGAAGCTTTTCCATTTTGTTCATGACAACATGAAAAAGGCCCATTAAGAATTTTCAATAAAATTCTTATGAAATGAAATTAATCCACAAGGCCCAATTAATCATATTATGGCCGAGTGACATTAAGTCATCAAATGAACTTGTCAAAAAAAATTTATTGACATTCATTTCATCCTTTGTCTCAAAAGACAAAAATACCCTTTTGACTATTTTCGT
Source organism: Urtica dioica subsp. dioica (assembly GCF_054948205.1). Taxonomy (NCBI): domain Eukaryota; kingdom Viridiplantae; phylum Streptophyta; class Magnoliopsida; order Rosales; family Urticaceae; genus Urtica; species Urtica dioica. The sequence goes on from NC_142763.1 coordinate 17,537,693, forward strand.
TCTTGTTTTGACTTAGCTTCCAGTTTAACTATTCCTATCGATGTGATTCGTGACAGTGACCTCATGGACCCAAATGAACAAAGCTTTAGCTAAACACTTGGACTCAAAAGTTCACAAACCTTTTCCAAGTTTAGCTTAATGCCAGCTGACTCCACTAAAGAGCTGACACTGAAAATCTCTCGGTTCAAATGAATTTGTTTTCTACTCAAGAATTCGACCTAATTATAATGAGCGGATCCACTGAATATTATCTATGCTACCCTTCATGAATGTCATCAGCTAGTCGGGATTTACTAAATTACCATTTTACCCTTCTAGCTGTTATTTCCTCAACTCCTTTGTCGCTTGTGAATAAGTTAGAAACAATGTATTGACGAGGAGCTAACAAGTCACATTGTTTCATCCAAAAGAGTCAGGACTCAATTTGGACACTGGCCAGTTCATTTATTCACACTCCAAGGAACAAAGCATGAGGTGACATACATTGCATTTCAGCAATCTTGTACATGAATTCCATATCTATGAGAACTTCACAAAGTTACTCATGACATACTCACAACTTAGTATTTCACCAATAGGCCCTGTTCGGAATGACATAGTGAGTCCGAACTCTGACTTTCTCAAATGAGAATACTAAGGTGTGAAATGGCATGTCTCATTTCAGGATTAAGGTAAGCATGATGCAATTCATACATAGTGACTTCGAGACATAAGAGGTTAAATGGTTTGTTCTTATATTGTCTCTAGAAGTGCACTGGTCAATTCAGTACCTTCGGAAGATACCTAGAAGAACTATAGAGTCTCCAACTCTCAATGCCTCATAACCAGACATCATAGATTCTTCTAACAATCATACTGAGGTCAATAGTCCTTTGACCCTAAGATTGCGAATATATCGTTTTAAGCAAACTACGAAGAGTTTGTTCATGCAAATCTACATTTGTCTCTTCGTAAGTTGTTTAGTTTGTTTATGGACTAAAAGACTATGGTTTTATCATAAAGCTTCAGACAAGGAAGATTGAATGAACGTTTCAAATTTTTATTAATGAATAAGCAATTTCAAGCAAGAGTCTTCGTAAGACTATATGACATCAAATGTACATAAATAGACACTACTACTCTTCTTGTGGGCACCATTGACAACAGCGAACGCTTCAGCTCTCCTTTCTTCGATCATGTCGAGCTCCATTCGGAGGGCTTCGTTGTTGCTGTCTTCGTCGAAGGTCTCTGTTCGGAATGACGGCGCTCCGATCTCAACGGGGATGACGGCTTCAACCCCGTAAGTGAGGGAGAAAGGCGTTTCGCCTGTGGCGGTCCGCGTGGTTGTCCGGTAAGCCCAAAGGACAAGGGGGAGCTCGTCGGCCCATGCGCCTTTCTTTTCTTCCAGCTTCTTCTTCAAAGTCTCCTTGATCGTCTTGTTCACGGCCTCAACTTGGCCGTTTGCCTGTGGGTGGCGTGGTGAGGAGAAGGTCTTGCTGATCTTCAATTGCTCGCATATCCTTCGAACCATCGCGTTGTCGAACTGGCTGCCGTTGTCGGTGACGATCGAGGCGGGGATGCCGTGGCGGCATATGATCGATTTCCACATAAAGCTTGTAGTGTTTGCTTCGGTTTGTGGCCAGAGGCACCGCCTCCACCCATTTCGTGAAGTAGTCGATGGCGACTATCGCCCAGACTCGCTGGCCGGACGCCATCGGGAGCTTGCCTATGAGGTCCACCCCCACTTCGCGAATGGACGTGCCACGAGGATCGGGCACAATGGGGCCGGGGCATGTCTCGGAATATGCGAGAATCTTTGGCACTTGTCGCATTTTTGCGCCCAACTGAACGCGTCTTTCTTCATCGTTGGCCAGAAGTAGCCTTGCTTGAGCGCCTTCAAGGTCAGGGACTGACCTGCGGAGTGATTCCCGCAAATTCCTTCATGGATTTCCCTCAAGACGTAGTCGGCTTCGGCGTCGTCCAGGCATCGGAGGAGTGGCTGCGAATACCATCTCTTATAGAGTGTGGATCCTCGCCAGACATATTTGTGTGCGTGATACTTGACCTTCTTAGCTTCAGCCTGGTCGGTGGGGAGGACGCCATCGCGGAGGTATTTGATGATCGGTGTCATCCAGTTCGGTTGGGGCTCTTCTTCGATCAGGTTCACTTCTTCCTTGGTGATGGACGGGAGGTTCAAGGTCTCGACAGGTACCTTGCCTAACTCCTCGCTGTCGCAGCTAGATGCCATCCTAGCCAAGGCGTCTAATGTGACATCAAATGTACATAAATAGACACTACTACTCTTCTTGTGGGCACCATTGACAACAAACTCCCACTTGACTCAAAGAAGATGTGAGTAGTCCTACATGCCTAATCCCTCTCGAAGTTGGTCGAAGACCATGTTCGCTAGGGCCTTGGTGAATGGATCTTCCAGAGATCTACTTCACCTCCACGTCTCCGCGTTGCGCGATCTCTCGAATCAAATGGTATTTCCTCTCAATATGTTTAGAGTGCTTATGGCTTCTAGGTTCCTTTGAGTTAGCGATAGCCCCACTATTATCACAATAAAGGGTCATGGGCTCGTCGACGTTTGGAACAACTTCCAAATACTTAAGGAATTTTCTAAGCCATACAGCCTCTTTGGATGCTTCACAAGCAGCCACATATTCTGCTTCCATTGTGGAGTCAGCAATGCAAGATTGCTTAATACTTCTCCACACAACAGCTCCACCATTAAGGATGAACACAGATCCCGAAGTGGATTTCCTGGAATCCTTATCCGCTTGAAAATCGGAGTCGGTATATCCCGTCATAGTCAGGTCAGTACCTGAGTATGTAAGCATCATATTCCTACTTCTTCGAAGATACTTAAGAACATGCTTAACAGCAATCCAGTGCTCGGGTCCAGGGTTGGATTGGAAACAGCTAACTACGCCAACGGCGAAACAGATGTCAGGTCTAGTGCAAAGCATAGCATACATAAGGCTTCCTACGGCAGAGGCGTAAGGAATTTTCCTCATGTCTTCAATCTCTTGTGCAGTCTTGGGAGACTGGTCCTTAGAGAGTGAAACTCCATGCCTAAAGGGTGTTTGACCCCTCTTGCAGTCTTGCATCGAGAAGCGATCCATCACCTTATCAATATAAGATGCTTGAGAGAGCGACAGGGTCCGGTTTTTCCTATCTCGAAAGATTTGGATTCCCAGAATGTACGCGGCTTCTCCTAGATCCTTCATATCGAATTGCTTTGCTAGCCAGACCTTAACCTCAGATAACTTACCCACGTCATTACCAATGAGTAGTATATCATCGACATATAGTACCAGAAACACAACTTTGCCTTCGTGTATTAACTTGTAAACACAAGGCTCATCTATTGACTGTTCAAAGCCGAAGCTCTTTACAGTTTCATCGAATCTAATGTTCCATGACCTAGATGCTTGCTTTAGTCCATAAATGGATTTAAGCAACTCACAAACCTTGGTCTCTTGACCTTTATCCACGAAACCGTCTGGTTGAGCCATGTAAATGCGCTCGTCAAGATTGCCATTCAGAAAAGCTGTCTTGACATCCATTTGCCAGATCTCATAGTCGAGAGCTGCAGCTATGGATAGGAGTATACGGATGGATTTAAGCATCGCGACTGGCGAGAAGGTTTCTTCATAGTCAATCCCTTCTTGTTGGGTATAACCCTTCGCCACAAGTCGTGCTTTGAACGTCTCAACGTTCCCATCAGGACCCCTTTTCTTCTTGTATATCCACTTACACCCTACGGGTTTAATCCCTTCAGGAAGGTCTACAAGTTTCCAGACTTTGTTGACATACATCGAGTGCATCTCAACTTTCATGGCGTCAAGCCAAAGGTTTGATTCAGAACAAGCCATTGCTTGGCTATAGGAAACAGGATCATCCATGTCAGAGACGGCTACAAGAGAGTCTCCATAAGACATGTACCTGTCAGGCTTTTGAGTAGCCCTCCCACTACGTCTAAGTACTACTTGACGAGATTCTGATGAGTTAGGTTGTGTTTCAGTTGGGGTAAGAACAGTTCTTACAGATGAGGTAGAAGCTTCCTCACCCAACTTTTCTTCAAGCACAATTTTGCTTCTAGGTTTCGCATCCTTCATAAAGTCCTCCTCGAGGAAACGAGCATTCGTGCTAACGAAAGTCTTATCGTCCTCGGGACTATAGAAAGTAAAACCTTTGGTTTCCTTCGGATATCCTACAAACAGGCACAATTCTGACCTACTAGCCAACTTGCTAGTCTTTTGCCTCAGCACGTGTGCAGGGCAACCCCAAATTCGGATGCGGCCAAGATTCACTTTACGGCCAGTCCATCGTTCATAAGGAGTACCAGGAACCGTCTTGGACGGAACTTGGTTCAGAATGTAGGTGGCTGTTTCGAGGGCATATCCCCAAAAGGAAAGCGGGAGTGATGAGTAACTCATCATCGATCTAACCATCTCCATAAGAGTTCGGTTTCTTCTCTCTGACACTCCGTTTTGTTGAGGTGTGCCAGGTGCGGTAAGCTGAGAAGCGATACCTTCTTCTTTAAGAAAGTCATCGAACTCTCCAGACATATACTCACCACCTCGATCAGATCGAAGGGTTTTGATCACTTTGCCAGTTTGCTTTTCCACTAAAGCCCTAAAGACCTTAAATACGTTAAAGGTCTCGGATTTGTGTTTAAGCAAATAGACAAACCCATATCTTGAGTAATCATCAGTGAAGGTAACGAAGCATTCGTATCCTCCACATGCCTGTTGGCTGAGCGGACCACATACATCAGAATGTATCAGTTCCAGCAACTCAGTGGCTCTTCGACCTTTATCAGAGAAAGGTCGCTTAGTCATTTTTCCTTCTATGCAGGATTCACAAGTAGGTAGTGAACCTATTGCAGAGTCTTGGAGTGGACCGTCCCTCACAAGTCTCTTAATCCTATCTAGACTGATATGACCAAGTCTCAAGTGCCAGAGGTATGTTGATTTTGTTAGATCGGAGGATTCAGAAAGTTTGATCCTCTTTGGCTCCCTAATTAGATCATTATCTATTTCGGTGTCTAAAAGAGAAGGTTGAGTGGGATAGATGTAGAAAAGAGAATTCTTCATACATGCATTAGTGACAAAAGAATTATCAGGAAACGAAATACGAATTCCATTCTTTATGAACTTTAAACAATAATCTTGCTCGAGAAGACGAGCAACGGATATTAAGTTCTTCCCAAAGGTAGGAACAAAATAAGCATTATTCAAGTTTAAAGCGCGGTCTTCAAAAGACAGCGTCACGGATCCCACAGCCTTCGCAGACACCAGGCTCCCATCACCCCATTTGAAACAGAACTCGCCTTTCTCTAAGTTTTTGGTTTTCTTGAAACCATTCAAGGAACAGCAAATATGGTTAGTAGCAGCGGAGTCAAGAATCCACGTTGATACATTATCAGCTACTAAGCATGCTTCGGTAACTAGTACAATACTATGTTCCTTTGCTTTGAGATAGGCGGGACAGTTCTTTTTGTCGGCCTTGTAAGGTCTCTTCACAGTTTCAGAGGCGGAGGCTTTTTGCTCAGTAGCATGTGCCTCTCCTTGATTCCTCTTTCTCTTAGTGAAACCTACAGCAGTGTGAAGTTCCTCCATAAGCTTGGTAGCAGTGTACTCTAGTTTGTTTATGGAGTAGTTCATCTTGGAGGTATCAAGAGACGCGGGGAGAGTTTCTAAGATCATATCTATGAGATTCTTCCCATCAGTCTCAGATCCTAGGATTTCCATTTTATTTAGAAAACTAATGATCAGTATCATAAAGTCTCTAACAGGAGTCCTAGCCTTCATATGACAGTTCATAAACTGTCGGACTGCTTTTTGCCTTGCTTGACGCCTTTGCCCTCCAAAACTCTCAAGGAGACTGTAGAGCATGTCAGCGGCAGTCTCGATGTCACGATGTTGCTTGTTCAGCATATTGTTCATAGATGCTAAGATATAGCACCTCACAATCTCATCGGATCGAAGCCAGGCCGCTAAGGCGTCATTGTCCTCTTGAGTTGAATCATCATTCGTCAGAGGAGGACACGGGGTGGTGAGTACCCATTTGTGCTTGTTAACGGTAGGTATTATGTCGAGGTTATGTTTCGAATCTATGTAGTTTTCGTTTTCGAGTTGGTTCGAGGAAAGAAAGATAGAGAGAGGGTTGAGAGACATATTGCCTATATAAGTTGAAACAAGTTTATGATTAGTCTTTGGTTTAGGATTTAAGTTTCATTAAGACTTTTGTAAAATCCAAAGGTGTTATGAACGAAATGACACTTTACTCCTTCGAGGGAAGGCCGCAACGAGTCTCCTTTCATAAGTAAATGACTCATCATTAATGCATAGCCAAGATGTCAATACATCAATTTTGACTAGCCACCTTGTAAATTGGTTTGATCACTCACATCCTTTCGCCGGGCCTCGAGGGAGGATTACTAGGGATTGAGTCTAAGTGTGTAACCAACCACTTAGTCCAAAAGATTGACTTTGAAAAACAATCCGCCGAGGGGAGGTCTTGTCATCATCGTCTCACTCTCGAACGTAGCTCATTGAGCAATGATCAGAGCAAAGCGCCCTTGAGTACTCTCATTTAAGAGAGGGCCACGAGGGTGACTCTTAGTCCGGCGACACTTGCACTTTTCATTAGTGTTGGGGATCGTGGGTTACAAACAACAAGTATAACCCTCCCACTTAGTTTTTGGAGTTGGTTCATCGACTCTTATAAGTTCGGAAACAAATTTCCTAGTTAGAGAGCGACAGAGCGGACAACTAGAAGAGAATCCTAGATCGACATGTTCAGAGCAGTATTAGTGCATAAAGGCACAAGGGACATACTCGATCTTTTCCTATTTTCTATTTCGGGAAAGTGCGTGAGGGAAGTGTGAACTTCAACTCACTTGAACACTTGAAAGTTTGAGATTACACATCTTTTTATTTTTCGGCTTTGTCTACAAAGAGACCTCCCACTCAAAATTTCAAGAGCATATAGATTTTGAACATATGTGATATAGATATAGTTTTGAAAACATTTTGAAAACTTATTTGATTTGGATGACAAAATATTTTCAAGTTTGAAAGTGAAAACGGTTTTTCAAAATTCAAACTAGTTTTGTAAAAATTCAATTTCAATTAATCTTTCAAAAATCAAAACTTTTTAATCTTACACATCATGTTTATAATCATATGAAAAACATTTTTGCTCAAGAAAGTTTTCTCATTAGAGTTCTATAACTCATGGTAGTGGGGTTTGAAAATCCGGATTTCTAAAAAACTGGAGTTTCAGACAGCCGCGCACCTCGGAGTAAAATCGCCATAACTGGCGGCTCCGATGTCCTTTTGAGCCGAAACCGGTGGCATTGGACAGAGGACAGACAGAGCTTTAATTTGATTCAAGAATCATTAAATTTAGATTTCTGAGCAGAGAGTTATGCCGCTTTTAATGCGGGTTTACATTCCAGCTCGAAGAAAAAGAAATAAATTAAAGCTTTGTCCTTTTAGGTGCGAAAAAGAATCGAGTGTAACGAAACGTTTTATGAAGTTGTTTAAAGCTTTTATTTGTGTTTTATTAGCAGGGTAATAACATAGAATAAAAGAAATAACAACATGCATAAAACGATTCGAGTAAATAAACGAAACTAGCAAGAAAATAAAACTAGTCACAAAAATTACTCGAAAAATCTCAAACCTTTAAAACACGTTTTTCAATATAAAAAATTAAAAACTTTTAGAACTGATTCTAATGTGTTTTAACATCATCCCAAACTCATAGAAAAACAACATGGTTCTTAATTTAAAGGCATGAGCAATAAATTAAAAAAAAATCTAAGATTACAATTCTAACTTGTCACAAAATTAGTAAACTTTCGAAAACGATTTTCAAGCTCATAATTTAAAAACATGCACATGCATTCCTTTGACCATAGCTCTGATACCATTTGTTGGAATCGATCTAGGGTTTAAGAAAAAGTTTAACGCTTCGTTAAGCGGCGGAATTTTAAAAATTTTCTTTTTAAGTAAAACTAGTTTTTACTAACCTAGACAAGAGCATGTGCATGTAAATAAAAACTAATATGAGCTATAAAAGTTACTAACCTTTCTTGAAGCTTGAACCTTGTAGAAGCTTTTGGAAAGTCGCAACGCTCGTCTCCCCTCGCAGCACGTCTCTCTTTCTTTCCTCGGCACCTCGAGCAACCACGAAAGTTTCTATCACTAAATCACTCGAAAAGAAGGAATCAGTGAGTGGGCACTTTTAAACACTACGACTTAAGAACGAGTCTCGAAGTCGCAGAGCTAAACACTAGGTCGAGTGAGGACCTAGGTGCCAAGAAAAGAAAAATCGAAAATATAAACTAGAGAGAGAGAGAGGAAGGGGCGGCCAAGTCTAGAGAGAGAAGCTCTCAATCTCTAAAACTTTGCATGAATGAAAAGTGTGGAATGAGGCTCCTATTTATAGGAGAGGTCTCACCTTCAATAAGGTAGTTTCCTCTTCTATAGAATATCACATATTCATGAGCCAATTTCCCTTTTCCTTCAAAAAGGTGCACGTCCAAGACAAAACAAGTAAGTCCTTGGATTTGTTTCCTCTTTTGTTTGCTTCTCTCTTGACCACATTTGGGCGCCCACCATGTTTCCTCTTAGGGGAAATTTGTTTCCTCTTTTTCTTTTGGCAAGTATCTTGATACATTTATGCACAAAATATTCTCTCTTCCTATTGGTATTATGGGCGCCTATCACCTTCTAGAAGGGGCTTCTAGAAGCTTTTCCATTTTGTTCATGACAACATGAAAAAGGCCCATTAAGAATTTTCAATAAAATTCTTATGAAATGAAATTAATCCACAAGGCCCAATTAATCATATTATGGCCGAGTGACATTAAGTCATCAAATGAACTTGTCAAAAAAAATTTATTGACATTCATTTCATCCTTTGTCTCAAAAGACAAAAATACCCTTTTGACTATTTTCGTTCTTGTTTTGACTTAGCTTCCAGTTTAACTATTCCTATCGATGTGATTCGTGACAGTGACCTCATGGACCCAAATGAACAAAGCTTTAGCTAAACACTTGGACTCAAAAGTTCACAAACCTTTTCCAAGTTTAGCTTAATGCCAGCTGACTCCACTAAAGAGCTGACACTGAAAATCTCTCGGTTCAAATGAATTTGTTTTCTACTCAAGAATTCGACCTAATTATAATGAGCGGATCCACTGAATATTATCTATGCTACCCTTCATGAATGTCATCAGCTAGTCGGGATTTACTAAATTACCATTTTACCCTTCTAGCTGTTATTTCCTCAACTCCTTTGTCGCTTGTGAATAAGTTAGAAACAATGTATTGACGAGGAGCTAACAAGTCACATTGTTTCATCCAAAAGAGTCAGGACTCAATTTGGACACTGGCCAGTTCATTTATTCACACTCCAAGGAACAAAGCATGAGGTGACATACATTGCATTTCAGCAATCTTGTACATGAATTCCATATCTATGAGAACTTCACAAAGTTACTCATGACATACTCACAACTTAGTATTTCACCAATAGGCCCTGTTCGGAATGACATAGTGAGTCCGAACTCTGACTTTCTCAAATGAGAATACTAAGGTGTGAAATGGCATGTCTCATTTCAGGATTAAGGTAAGCATGATGCAATTCATACATAGTGACTTCGAGACATAAGAGGTTAAATGGTTTGTTCTTATATTGTCTCTAGAAGTGCACTGGTCAATTCAGTACCTTCGGAAGATACCTAGAAGAACTATAGAGTCTCCAACTCTCAATGCCTCATAACCAGACATCATAGATTCTTCTAACAATCATACTGAGGTCAATAGTCCTTTGACCCTAAGATTGCGAATATATCGTTTTAAGCAAACTACGAAGAGTTTGTTCATGCAAATCTACATTTGTCTCTTCGTAAGTTGTTTAGTTTGTTTATGGACTAAAAGACTATGGTTTTATCATAAAGCTTCAGACAAGGAAGATTGAATGAACGTTTCAACTTTTTATTAATGAATAAGCAATTTCAAGCAAGAGTCTTCGTAAGACTATATGACATCAAATGTACATAAATAGACACTACTACTCTTCTTGTGGGCACCATTGACAACAGCGAACGCTTCAGCTCTCCTTTCTTCGATCATGTCGAGCTCCATTCGGAGGGCTTCGTTGTTGCTGTCTTCGTCGAAGGTCTCTGTTCGGAATGACGGCGCTCCGATCTCAACGGGGATGACGGCTTCAACCCCGTAAGTGAGGGAGAAAGGCGTTTCGCCTGTGGCGGTCCGCGTGGTTGTCCGGTAAGCCCAAAGGACAAGGGGGAGCTCGTCGGCCCATGCGCCTTTCTTTTCTTCCAGCTTCTTCTTCAAAGTCTCCTTGATCGTCTTGTTCACGGCCTCAACTTGGCCGTTTGCCTGTGGGTGGCGTGGTGAGGAGAAGGTCTTGCTGATCTTCAATTGCTCGCATATCCTTCGAACCATCGCGTTGTCGAACTGGCTGCCGTTGTCGGTGACGATCGAGGCGGGGATGCCGTGGCGGCATATGATCGATTTCCACATAAAGCTTGTAGTGTTTGCTTCGGTTTGTGGCCAGAGGCACCGCCTCCACCCATTTCGTGAAGTAGTCGATGGCGACTATCGCCCAGACTCGCTGGCCGGACGCCATCGGGAGCTTGCCTATGAGGTCCACCCCCACTTCGCGAATGGACGTGCCACGAGGATCGGGCACAATGGGGCCGGGGCATGTCTCGGAATATGCGAGAATCTTTGGCACTTGTCGCATTTTTGCGCCCAACTGAACGCGTCTTTCTTCATCGTTGGCCAGAAGTAGCCTTGCTTGAGCGCCTTCAAGGTCAGGGACTGACCTGCGGAGTGATTCCCGCAAATTCCTTCATGGATTTCCCTCAAGACGTAGTCGGCTTCGGCGTCGTCCAGGCATCAGAGGAGTGGCTGCGAATACCATCTCTTATAGAGTGTGGATCCTCGCCAGACATATTTGTGTGCGTGATACTTGACCTTCTTAGCTTCAGCCTGGTCGGTGGGGAGGACGCCATCGCGGAGGTATTTGATGATCGGTGTCATCCAGTTCGGTTGGGGCTCTTCTTCGATCAGGTTCACTTCTTCCTTGGTGATGGACGGGAGGTTCAAGGTCTCGACAGGTACCTTGCCTAACTCCTCGCTGTCGCAGCTAGATGCCATCCTAGCCAAGGCGTCGGCCTCAGCGTTCGAACCCCTGGGGACCTGCACGATCTCGTACCAGGAGATTGCCTCTAGTCGGAACTTGGTTTCCTCCAGGTACGCCGCCATGTTCTCCTCCTTCGCCTGGTATTCTCCCTTGACTTGGTTGACGATGAGGAGCGAGTCGTAGTGGATCTTAAGGTTTTCGGCCCCGAGCTTCCTGGCTATGTCGAGTCCGGCTAGGAGGGCTTCGTATTCGGCCTCGTTGTTCGAGGCTTTGAATTGGAAGTGGATGGAGTACTTGAGCTTTCCTCCGTCCGGGTTGACGAAGACGATTCATGCCCCTGACCCGCGGACATTGGATGCTCCGTCCACGTGCAGGTTCCAGACCGGCCCATCGAGAGCGGCCTTCCTTTTCTTTTTCGGATCCTTGTCCCCCGCGGTTTCTTCTTCTCGCTTGTCTTCCTCGTCTTTGCATAGATTCACATCGTAAGTGAATTCGGCGATGAAGTCGGCGACGGCCTGTCCCTTAATCGCGATCCTTGGCTGGAACTCCACCCCGTATTCTCCTAGCTCCTGGGACCAGACGGCCATTCTCGTTGAGGTGCCCTTCTGCAGAGCTTTCTTGACTGGGTACCCGGTCCTCACTATGACTTGGTGTGCTTGGAAATATGGTCGAAGCTTTCTTGCGGACATCGTCAGAGCAAGGGAGAGCTTCTTTATCTCCGGGTATCATGTCTCAGCGTCCAGGAGCGCCTTGCTTACATAATACACGGGCCATTGTATCTTCTCTTCTTCTCGGACGAGGACAGCGCTGACCGCCCTCGTCGACACAGAGAGGTACAGGTAGAGGGCATCGCCGTCCTTGGGCTTCGCTAGGAGCGGTGGCGTGGCGAAGTATGTCTTCAAGTCCTGGAATGCGGTTTCGCACTCGTTGGTCCACTTAAAGTCGGCTCCTCCTTTGATGGCTTGGAAGAAAGGCTGACATCGGTCGGTGGCCTTGGAGACGAACCGACTTAGCGTAGCCACGCGTCCAGTGAGGCTTTGGACTTCCTTCGCCTTGGTTGGGGACCTCATGTCCAGGAGTGCCTGTATTTTTTCGGGGTTGGCTTCGATGCCTCGCTGGTTGACGATAAATCCCAAGAATTTCCCTGACTCTACACCGAACGCGCACTTGTTCGGGTTCAACTTCATCTTGTACTTTCGGAGAAGGGCGAAGGTCTCCTCCAGGTCTTTGACGTGGTCAGGCGCCTCGAGGCTTTTGACGAGCATGTCGTCGACATAGACCTCCATCGTCTTCCCGATTTGCTTGGCGAACATTTGGTTTACCAAGCGCTGATAAGTGGCTCCGGCGTTCTTCAGCCCGAACGGCATCACCTGGTAACAGAATAGGCCTCGATCGGTGGTGAAAGTGGTCTTCAACTCGTCCGGTCCGTACATTCTGATCTGATTGTATCCTGAGTAGGCGTCCATGAAACTTAAGAGTTCGTGCCCTGCGGTGGAATCGACCAGCTGATCGATCCTCGGCAGGGGGAAGCAATCCTTCGGGCAAGCCTTGTTGAGGTCGGTGTAGTCGATACAGATTCGCCACTTCCCGTTCGACTTTTTCACCATGACCACATTAGAGACCCAACTAGGGAACTTGGCCTCGCGGACGAATCCAGCGGTGATTAGCTTCTCGACCTCCTTGTTGATCGCGAGATACCTTTCGAGGTTGAACGATCTTCTTTTTTGGATTTTTCCCTTCTCTCCAGGGAGTACGTTGAGCCTGTGGGTGATAATCTCCGGGTCGATCCCCGGCATGTCTGCGTGTGTCCACGCAAAGACGTCTTTGTGTTCTTGGAGGAACGCTCCGAGCCGATCTTTTAGTTCGGCTGGCAGGTGTGCTCCGATCATGACGACATGTTCGGGGTTGGCGCTGTCGAGTATCACAGGTACGAGGTCGCTCGACGCCTCTACTTTCTTAGAGTTGGCTTCTTCTCGCGGGTCCAGGTCCTCGAGTGTTTGCGCCTTGCCGATCTCGCCTGAGAGGTCGTCTCCGACCTCACATATGACACTCACCATGGCGTCGCCTTTCCTGATGCGGGATCCCTGGACGTGGCATGCCCTGGAGTCGGCTTGGCTTCATCGCATCACCCCTACTCCCTTCGGTGTCGGGAATTTCATGAGGAGGTGGTATGTTGAGGTGACCGCGCGCAGCCTGTTGAGCGTCGGTCGCCCTATAATGACATTGTGAGTGGAAGGTCGGTCCACAATTAGGAAGTCCACCAGGCGCGTGACCTGGGCTCCCCCCTCCTGTCCAAATGTGACTGGGAGGCTTATGGAACCTTCTGTGTAAACGCACTCTCCTGCAAACCCGAAGAGCGGGGTCTTGACTGGGGTTGGACGAACTTCTCCAAGGTCCATCCGGTCGAGGGCAGTTTTGAATAGGATGTCGGCTGAGCTCCCGTTGTCAATGAGAATCTTCTTCACCATATTGTTTGCTACTTGCGTCTTGACAACGATGGCGTCGTTGTGCGGGTGCATCACCTGGCGGGCCTCTGCCTCGGTGAAGTGGATTTTTTCGTATGGCGTAATCGGGCATGTGCTCTGGGTGAGGTTGATATGGTGGGAGGGACCCTCTCCGTTCGCCGCTCGCGCATATTTCCTTCGTTCGTGCGCGGTATCTCCCATTTATGGCCCCCCAAAGATAGTGGTTACCAAGTTGAGTGGGGCGTTGGCCACGTTACCTCGGGTGTTGTTGTTGTTGCTTCCACCCGCGACAACTTCTTTCCCACGTTTCTGCCGCCTGTCGTTTTGGGGAACCTGTCTCCTCGGTGCGGGGTTCGGATTGGCGACCATGGCCATCACGAACTCCTTCAGCTCGCCATTTTGGATGTGACTTTCGATCTGCCTCCTGAGCTCGAAGCATTCGACGGTGAGGTGACCGTGGTCTTTGTGGAAACGGCAGTACTTGTTCTTGTTGCGTTCTGATGGGTCCTTCGCCATGGGTCGGGGCTCGGTGAACATGTCCCCGTGCAAGGCCAGAATTCGATCCGGCGTAGCTTTGAGTGGCGTGAAGTCAGCGTTCCTCTGGAACTTCTCGACTAGTAGGGGTCTCTGTCTTGACGAGGGTCGGACGTTCGAAGCCGCGGAGCTGGCGCCCCGGCTCTTCTTTCTTCGTTGTTCGTCGTCGACCTCGTCCTCGTCCCTGCGCCGGTTTCCCCTCTCGCGGATCCTCCGACTCTCGTAGTACTCCTCGACGGAGATGTGCTGGGTAGCTTGGGAGATGAGCTCCGTCATCGTGGCGGGTCGCTGCTTCACCAGCGACGTCAGGAGGTCGCCAGCCCGTAGGCCGTCGATGAAGGCGTAGACAGCGTCGCCGTCCTCGTAATTGTCCACCTTGTTGGACTCCTCGATGAACCGGTTGAGGTAGTGTTGGAGCGTCTCGGAGCCGCCCTGTTTGATCGTCAGGAGGTATGATTTTTCCTTTCTCCGGACCCGTGAGGCGGAGAAGCGAGTGAGGAACCTCTCCTGGAGGTCTTCGAACGATTGCACGGACCCTCGCACGAGCCTTTGGAACCACTCGAACGCGGTACCGGTGAGGGTGAGACAAAATGCCTGGCACATCGTTGACGGGGATTGTCCCGCCATCCTCATGTTGGTCTGGTACTGGTGGATGTGGTAAAGAGGGTCTGTGCTTCCGTCATAGAGCGGCATGGTGGGCGGACGGAAGCTCCCCCCCGGTGTCGTTAGCGAGCACGTGTGCCGCGAATGGCGAAGCCACGCCCTCGATCATGCTTCTCACCAAGGGGGTTCTTGTATGTGCTGCCTGCAACTCTCGGATTTCCTCTCTCAACACGTGGAACATGTTAGTTACTTCATTATTTCCGGCATGTATGGTGGTAGGCGCAAATCTGGTGGTACGTTCTCTTTCATTCGATGCTTGATCGATCAGAGTGATATGTGCTGCTGGCGGCGTTGCCGTAATTGGAGGGGCGACTTCTTGTGGTTCGCCTGTTTCGGGGACGGCTTGGCGCCCCGGGATCTCCCATCGAGCGTTGAGGTGACGTCGTAGATCCACGTTGGGCACTAAGCGTCCTGGCGACCCCGTACGTCGCGGCCCAATCTATCGAGAGCAGACCTTCGTGATTCGGCTCCGGTTCCTACGACGGAGCGGGCGGCCTGGGGGATACTGACGCGTTGTGGGTCGGTGCCTAAGTTCTGCGGTCCATGTTGATCTAGCCCCCGAGCGGTTCTTCGTTCTGCCTGGTGGTGGCGGTCGATGTCTCGAATACTTGGGTCAGGGTCGTCGTCTTGTCTGCCTTCGATGTTCGCATTTAGTGTTTGCCCTTGTTCGCGCCTTTCACCCCCAGAGTTAGCGTTTTGCGGGCGTCCTTCTCTTGCATGGGCGTGTAAAGTCATGACCCTCTCCTCTCGATCTCTAGCGAACTCGCTTGCTAGCAGGAAAAGACTGTTCTCGAGGCGCTCCATGCGACTGTCTCGTTCGACGAAGACAGTGTCGAGGGCGGGATTTCTAACGCCGGTGGTATTTGGGTGTGGCAGAGGCGCGGTGCCTGCTGCCGGGACGACGCTTGGTGGCGAGGTTTCTTGACCGTGCCTAGCCTGAGTTCGGGCCCGTGTGTGAAGTGCTACGCTCTCCGCCTATTGAGGGGCGTTGCTCCCAGAAGCGGCGACGCGGTTGGACATTTTGCAGGAGATTTTTGCCGGAGGAATCTTCCGGTTATGATGATTTGGCGGATTAGTCCTCCGGTCTTGAGACTTTCGGTGGAGGATTCTTCTGGTTTTGAAAAGAGAAGGTCTACCAGGGAGGCTTGTGATGGTCCCGTGAAGGGAGGTGGATTTGCCGGTGGAGAACTCGTGGTTGTTTTCGAGTCCCACTCCTTCTAGCGCCAAAATGTTAAGCCGTTTTTTGGTTTTAACATTTGAGGACACGTGGTGGGCCTGCAATAGTCACGTGCCTAGTATTGGATCGGCCCAAATTATTTTCCGAGAGTCCAAAGGGCTCAAGGAAGTTCGGGACAAAGCCCAAAGCGTCCAAGAGCTTCAGAGGATCTTAGAATCGCAAAGAGGGAAATAATGCTTTGCCTTCTTCTTCGTCGGGAATGCGTTCTTCGTCTTTGATTCCTGGCCTGGAGGTTGAGCCTGCCTGGAGGTCGAACCTGCCTGGAGGTCGAGCTCGCCTGGAAGTCCAGCCTGGCCTGGAGGTCGACCCTGGCTGGAGGTCGAGCCTGCCTGGAGGTTGAGCTCGCATGGGGGGTCGAGCTCGCCTGGCGGTCGAGCCTGGCCTGGAGGTCGACCCTGGCTGGAGGTCGAGCTCGCCTGGAGGTCGAGTCTGGCCTGGAGGTCGACCCTGGCTGGAGGTCGAGTCTGGCCTGGAGGTCGACCCTGGCTGGAGGTCGAGCTCGCCTGGAGGTCGAGCCTGGCCTGGGGGTTGAGCTCGTCTGGGGGGTTGAGCTCGCCTGGAGGCCGAGCCTGGCCTGGAGGTCGACCCTGGCTGGAGGTCGAGCCTGCCTGGAGGTTGAGCTCGCCTGGGGGGTCGAGCTCGCCTGGAGGTCGACCCTGGCTGGAGGTCGGGCCTGCCTGGAGGTTGAGCTCGCCTGGGGGGTCGAGCTCTCCTGGAGGTCGACCCTGGCTGGAGGTCGAGCCTGCCTGGGGGTTGAGCTCGCCTGGGGGGTCGAGCTCGCCTGGAGGTCGACCCTGGCTGGAGGTCGGGCCTGCCTGGAGGTTGAGCTCGCCTGGGGGGTCGAGCTCGCCTGGAGGTCGAACCTGGCTGGAGGTCGATCCTGGGGGGTGTGACCGTGCTCTTCGTGAGCTGCCTACGCACCCGCTTTGTGGGATCAGGTCATGACGTAGTTCAGGGCGAGTGTGTTTGCTATGTGAATGGATTCTTGGATTTTTGTTTTTTTTTCCTCCCGCCGAGAGGTGGCTCTCGGTTTTTGTTTATGATCCGGGATAATTTTGAAGTTGGGAGAGTATTTGGCTGAGAGAATTCTGGGGTTGAGAGAATTTTGAGTTCAAAGGATTCTCTATTCCTTTTGATTTGTGTGAGTGAGCTATTTATAGGGAAAACATGCCGCTTGTTGAAAATTCGCTTGTCGCTTGTCTCTTGTTGAAAATTCGCTTGTCGCTTGTTGAAAATTCGTTTGTCGCTTGTTGAAAATTCGCTTGTCGCTTGTTTTTAGTCATGCGTATTTTTAGCATTTGACTAAATTGTCCTTCTATATTGTAACGTCGTTTTTGCAATTGAGGCGTCGTTTTTACCATAAGAAAAGGACGGCATAACAATAACTATACCATAAAAATTTGGAGATATGACAAAACTTAAATTTACATATGACTTTATATCTGAAGAGAGCCCTTAAATTAATTTATTAGTACATAGAAATTTTTACCGATTAAATTGTATGAGTGATAAAAAAAATGAAGGTAAAAGTCACCACGCACGTTTTAAACTTGGGGGTTCTAGCATGCTTTACCTCTCTTTTGTCTCTTCTCATGTGGCATGTCTGTCATTTATCTGATTTAATTAGATTTAATTATGATAGTAATAAGTTAATAACCAACCAGATGCATTCCCCCTTTTAAAAAAAAAAAGAAAAAAAAGAGTTGCATAATGATAATGTTAATAATAAAAACCAATCTGAGCCGACAGTATAGACATCTGTAATATATATAATAGTTCTTTTTTTTTCTTCGTTAAACCTGTAAGAGTATATTATTATTGGAGAAGAAATATTAATACAATATTTATGGCTATTAAAAATGCTTTGCACGTCGGTAGTGTACAACGATAACTGTCCAAACAGACGACGATCTGTGGAGAGAGAGAGAGATAGATATGAGAGGTGCAGATAGATATAGGTAGAAAGGAAACAGCTATAGATGTAAAATAGGTAGCTGGGGATCAATAAATATGTATCATTAAGAGAGATCAGCTTAAAAGACAAATTAATACCACAATAAAAAAATAAAAATAGCAGCATTGTTTGAGTTGGTCTCATATGGACTAGCTAGCAATAGCATTAGCATAGTAGGACTGTGCTACGACAGTAATGTTGGAAACTGTTTCAATGAGTTGGAAATGAATGCAAACACAAACTGCAAATAGGATGGCAACGGGTACGAGTAAAGTCGGGTACACCGATTTTGTTACTCGTACCCGCTATAATTTATATACGTTCCTGTTTAATTTTATTATTTATTTTAGGAAAACAAAATAATTTTGGATTGGGTCTTCATGACAAAGTCTTGAGAGGCATATTATGTCTCTAATCTCTCTATGCATGCATTACTCAAATATTATATATATTAAATTTTGGTTATGTAAATATCATAAAATTTATTATTATTATATTCATAAGCTAATATTTTTTTTAAATAGCATAACTCTATTTTTTTTTCACTTACCCGCAACTACGCGAGGGTTAAATAACTTTATATAAATCGAAAGCTGTTGTTTTTATTAATAGCGTTTCTTTAATAAGTGATTGAGATTGGCCCTCTAAACTCTCATTCTCTCTAACCTTCCAATACTGACACCATTGCAACTTGCCCAAGAAATTAATGGTGTGCGACAAATATTTCACTTTATCTCTATGCACTCACAAAAAAATCCAAAGCATCTCTGCACTCATTTCTTATCTACCATATCACTTTATCTGTCTAGTCTTGGTAGTTGCCCAAGAAATTAATGGTGTGCGTATTTCACTTTATCTCTATGCACTCACAAAAAAATCCAAAGCATCTATCTGTCTAGTCTTGGTAGTTGCCCAAGAAATTAATGGTGTGCGTATAAAAAGCCTAATTTATTTATTTTAATGATGAAACAATCACTTGAAATAAATTAATGGTGTGCGTATAAAAATAAATTAATGGTGTGCGTATAAATTAATATGCTAATTGATTCTTTCGGAAACAGTAAATAAAATATTTGTTAACATATGGAAAACTAGTTATTTGCTAACAAAGTGATAAACTAACAAACAATCAAATAGAAATAAAAAATACAAGACAATTGGTAATTATGTCTGGTGTAAACCACCACTCAAAGAGACTGATCATGATGTGAAAACAGACTTTTGGCGTCACTTTATCTAAGAGCAACGCTGTAGTTTTAATTCTGTAATGAATTTATACATATAATGTCGCACGCACCTAACTGGACTCATTATCGCACACACATAATTACTCCTTACAACATTGTGAACCTTACAGATGCATAACTGGACTGATTATCTACAATTATTGATTAGCAGCGCTAACATTTTTTGTATGAAAGAAATTTATGTTTTTGTAGGTCCTCACCAATAATTCCACTGTTTCTTTTCGCTATGATTTATCATTTATGGACCTGTGGCTGTGGTTCCCACATTTGCATTGCATCTTTGCAATTTGCACGTTGTTTCAAAATGTGATTTTACGCAATCTGCTGTTTGAACGGAAATTAATAATTAATCAGCACCAAACAAATGTGGCTATTTGATATGTGTTATTTTATACCTATTTTATTAAGTGTTTCAATATTGTTTTTTTTTAGAAGGCCGGGCATGTTTGGTTTAAAATAAAAAATGGAATGTTAATGGCAATGGGAATGATAATGGCAATGACAATGGAATGGTATTATATTTTTTTGTTTGGTTTGTAATATTAACTCCAAAAGAATGGAAAGTAAAATTTACCATATTACCATTTTCATAACTTTACCAACTTTCTCTTCTTTATCACTACCACTTCGTCTTCTTCTCAGCATGGACTGATACAGTAAAACAAGATGAACTAAAATGGACTTTAAACCATATTTCTCAATAAAACTTCAAATCCATTGTCTATTTAGGAGAATAATCTGAGGTCCCGATTTTTTTTCCCTTTCATTGGGTGTTGTGCAGGCAAAACCAGTTTCAATTTTTTTGGATCTTTACTGGTTAATCTCCCATGCCTAACAATTTCCATACACAAACTCGACAAAACAATCGATAAAAGAAAAAAATGAAAATATGTTGAAATCGCTTTGCGTTCATCTATGAACCTACTCTAGACTACTCGTCTCCGTCGTCTTCATCGTCGGCGTCGCATCTTCTCCGGCAAGAGAACGGCGGCGAAGGCGGGTGGTGCCGAATGTCTCGTCAAAGACCTTCACAACCTCCCATATCAAAGTTACCATTTGCGGTGGCTCGGCTGTCGACGGCGCCTTCGAGATCCCTCCGGCGTCAATCTTCACTGTCGCCGCCCTAGGAATGATCGTCTCCGTCGTGCTCTACGAGAAGGCGCTCGTTTTAGTTTTAGATTACAAATATAAATATATATTAAATGATATAAAAGGTCAGTTTGGGAAGAATATTTCATTACACGGTGGAATGGTTCATTCATCCCAATTTATAAAGAATCAAATTAATGCAATGATCATTCCGTATAATGATGATTACCTCATTTAAAAATGAATCAAATAAAAGAATAATAAATTTAAGGAATCCATTCCATTCCATTCCCTTAAAAAGTCACCAACCAAACATACCCTAAATTCTTTTGGTTATCAGCCATGGCACCTTTGACGTCTGTTATATTTTTTTTTTTTTGAGGAAACGTGGTCGGAGCCACGAAAATTCATAAAAGCCCTCACGTATGGCGGAGGAAAACCGTGGTTACAAAGATAGGAGATAAACAGAAACCAACGGAAAAGGAAAAGGAAGCTCAAAACAAACAGGGCCCTAGGAGACCATGCGGGACCTCAACTCGCGATCATCGGCCCTAATGGCCTCTTCCGAACAAGGCAGGACTAAACCCAGCCAGGTCGAGGACGAGTGATGGTTAACCGCATAACGCGCTAGATTATGCGCAGCAACATTACAAAGACGAGAAATATGCATAATGCGAAAAACCTCAAGCTCCCTCGCCTCTCTGGAGATGCGGAGCAAGATCGTCCCAAGCTCTGTCGCAGGCGTCACGCCCTCATCAATCATCCTCACCACCCCCAAGCAGTCAGACTGGATCTCTGCTCTCCTGCCACCGACGCTGCGAACTAGCTCTATGTCCTGGAGGACAGCATACGCTTCCGCAAGCTGGGGGGAGAACCCCCTAGCCAGGAAAAGCGTCTGCGAGGCGATCACCTCTCCGGTGTGGTCTCGAACAATACAACCGACACCGAAGCCTCCACGGTCGCGAGCGAGTGCCGCGTCGACGTTAATCGAGAGGGTCCCGTCCGTAGGGGGGTCCATCTGGGGGTCGTAGTCACCCTCGTGTTCGTCGGAGACTCCCCAACCATAGCCGCTCTGTACTCCTCGAGGAAGCTCGCCATCCACTGGACTAGCTGTGGCTGGCTCCAAGCTGATCTCCCGGCCAAGACATTGTTCCTGTGGTTCCAAAGTTCCCAAATAATGGTAATGAAAAGCTCATGGAAACGAACCTCAAGGGTCTCCATCGCTCTGAGGATAGCGTCGAAAACATCGCTGTCTCTAAAAGGCGGAAGAATGTGGCCGAAGCCCACCTCTTTCCAGACTCTCCTACTCCACCTGCAACCCAAAAACGCGTGGAAAACAGTCTCTCTCGCCTCCTGACAGACAAGGCAGCTGTCGTCAGAGGTGATCCTCTTTTTGGCTAAGACTGCTCTGGCCGGGATCTGGCCTAAACAGACTCGCCAACAGAAGAGTTTCACCTTAGGAGGGACTCTCAGGTGCCAGAACTTCGTCCACCACTTCTCCATCACCGTCGGATCTGAAGAGTTGGCGACCGGAGTACTGGCTCTCTCCATCGCAACACGGAAGCCGCTCTTGACGGAGTACTCTCCGTTCTCAGTGAAATGCCAGCGACGCACGTCAGGAGTGCCCTCGCCCCCACACGGAATGCTCAGGATCGCCGCAGCGTCCTCCTCACCGAACATCGTTGTGATAAGATCAACGTCCCAGCTACCGTCGGGTCTCATAAGCTCAGCTACCCGCATATATCGGAGGGAATCCAATGGGGGTCAATCCAGGTGGCCGGTCTGTCCCTCGGAACCCAACTGTCGCCCATGACCAACACAGACTCCCCGTCCCCGATCCGCCATCTCGAACAGGACTGAATGATCTCACGTCCCCAGAGAAGACTGCGCCAAATGGAAGAGCTGCACGAGCCAGGGAGAGCTGTCATAATATCACCGTCGGGGAAGTAGCTCTGACTATAGACTCGACCTACCAGACTATCCGGTCTCCTGAGAAGTCTCCAGATACTCTTAGCCAAAAGGGCCTGGTTGGACTTCTCCAGATCTCTGAAGCCCATCCCGCCCTCTGACTTGTGTCGCGTGAGGTCCTCCCACTTGCACCAGTGGATCTTCTTCGTCGCCGTTCCACCCCCCCACCAGAATCTGGCGATCGCCGAGTGGATGTCTCTAATCAAACGCAGCGGGATCTTGTGGCACGAGGCCACGTAACTGGGGATCGACTGAAGGACGGATTTAATGAGGACCTCTCTACCAGCCTGCGAGAGGGAGAGGCCATTCCAACTCTTAATCTTAGCCCAAACACGGTCTCTCACAAATCCAAAAAGCTTCGCCTTCTGCCGACCCGTGAACGCGGGAAGACCCAGGTATCGCTTATGGCAGTCCGTCTTCCTGACACCTAGGATCTGAGCCAACACCTCACCCTCCTCATCGCTAACCTCCGTACCGAAACAAACATCGGACTTCTGAAAGTTCACCATCTGGCCCGAGGCCATAGAATAAGTTCGAAGAATGTCAGTAACCCTCTCACACTCGTCAAGAGTCGCTCGGCAAAAAACCAAGCTATCATCCGCAAAGAGAAGGTGAGACACATGGATATCCCGGAACCGGACTCCTAAAATCGCTCCGGAATCCTCACTCGCTCGAAAGAGGCTCGAGAGACCCTCAGAGCAGAAGAGGAAGAGGAAAGGAGAGAGAGGGTCCCCCTGGCGGAGGCCTCTGAAAGGAGTCACACTGCCTCGAATGGAGCCGTTGATGTTGAAAGCAAATCTGACTGAGGTAACGCATCTCATGATAAGGTGCACCCAACGCGTGCTGTATCCCAGTCTCAGCATCATCGACTCCAGGTAGACCCACTCAACCCTGTCGAAAGCCTTCGCCATGTCAAGCTTGAGAGACGCACACTTTCCATTACCGAAGCGTTTCCGCTTCATCGTGTGGAGAGCCTCGAAACCAACCATGACATTATCGAAGATCAGTCTACCACCAACGAAAGCACTCTGGGACTCAGAAATAGCGACGTGCATAGTAGTCTTAAGACGGTTGACCAAGCACTTGGCCACTATCTTATAGATCACGTTGCACAGGCTAATCGTCTCGGGTCCTCGACTTTGGGGATAAGGGTGACCACAGTATCATTAATGGTGGCCACCTCGTCCCCGTCGTTAAGAATCCCAAGGCAGGTCTTCAAGACCGATTCGCCTACTACGTCCCAATATCTCTGGTAAAAAATCGCGGGAAAGCCGTCACTTCCCGGGGCCTTGATCGCATCCATCGAGAAAAGCGCCTTTTTCACCTCCCATGGCTCAAAAGGGCGCTCCAACTCGGCGTTCAAAGCCTCTGAGATCCTAGGCTGTACGTCCGCAGAAACTAACTCGATACTCTGCGAAGAAGGCCTCGTGGAAGAGAAAATGTCACCAAAGTAACCGGAGACGATCCTCTCTATCTCAGTGTCTCCACTGTGCCAATCCCCGTGATCGTCCTCCAGTCCTCTGATAGCGTTCCTCTTCCTCCTAGCAGAAGCCTTGCGGTGAAAAAGCTTCGTGTTCTTATCCCCGCACCGCATCCAGGACACTCTGCTCCTCTGTCTCCAGTACTGCTCCTCCTTCTGAACTAAGGCGTCAAGCTGTCTCTCCTCCCGTCTGAAGGACTCCATACAGAAGTTCGGGCCCGAAAGACCCGCAAGCTCAACGATCTTCTTCTGCTTCTCAATCCTGTCTCTGATCTCTCTGTTCCTCTCTCCGCCCCAGCGGGAGAGACTCTGTCTGCACTGACAGATCGCATCAGCTAAGCTCGGACTCTGATCACCACTCTGGCCCGTCTCCCAAGCTCTACGGCTCCGCTCGTCGCACTCAGGCTCACCTATCCAAGACTCCTCAAAGAAGAAACGCCTCGGCCTCCTGCTCCGCCGGCGATCTCTGAGACCCGCTGTAAGCAGAAGAAGTGGTCTATGGTCCGAACTCCAGAACCTCAAGTGTCGAACAGTGGCCGAAGGGAAGAGATCGCTCCACTCGTGACTCGCGAGGCATCTATCCTAGCGCTCCTATATACTTCCTCTGCGCCAGGTGAAGGGGTCTCCCTCAAAGCCTAAGTCATGGATGTCGCAATCCGAAATCATCTCTCTAAAAGAAGACAACTGGCCGGGACCTCTATCTCTACCTCCTCTAATCTCAGAGTTGGAGGCGACTTCGTTCATGTCGCCCCCAACTAACCAAGGACCCGTGTAAGAATTCCGGAGGCGACGAAGAAGCTCCCAAGTATGTCTCCTCTGAGCGCTCACTGGATCACCGTAGATCCCCGCAAATCTCCAACTCTCGCCTAACTCGTTAACCAAATCTCCCTCGATGTGATATCTCGAAAACGTCCCGAGTAGGAATCTCACAGGCTCTTTCCAAAGTAACATCAAGCCTCCACTCCTACCAAGACAGTCCACCGTCATACAACCATCAAAACCCAGCAACACTCTCACTCTTTCAGCCCCCTCACTCCGTAACATCGCGTCTATGATCACGAACGTGGGCGAGGAGGGCTGACCTCGTCCCGGGGTTGCCTAACCCCTGGACGTTCTAGATAACGCCTATCATCGCGTTCGGCGGCCCTCGCTCTCGAGGGGCGCCGCTCTCTCATCAGTAACAACTAAGGTCGAATCTAACGGACTAGAAACTTCCAAAGTGCGAGTAACAGAAAATAAGTCTCTCCTCCCTAGGTCATGTGTGGCAGAAAGTAAGTCTCTATGTCCTATATCAAACTGAAGCGCAAGAGAATGAGGGGAGATAGATGGACTTACCTGAGTGTCGAGCGTGGATCTCAACACTCTCCCTTGGCCACTCTCACCATCGGACCCGGGGCCCGTGTCAGCTACCATCTCCCACTGGATCACCCGACGAGTGGAAGATGGGCTCGCCTTATTCCCGTCGGTGTAGCCTCCCTCATTGGTCTCACCTCCGCCGGCTTCAAACATGCGTGCCATCTTCTTGACGTTCCCAATTCTGACGCTCTCGCTCGATTTCCTCTTCCCCGACCTACCTTCATTGTCACCGGCAGCCCCCGCTTTTGTCTCGGCTCCCACATCCCGTCCTAGACCCGGTTTGCACCCAAGGGGCCTTTTCCTGGTGTCGCAGGGCGTTCTCTTGGCAGTGAAACTCCCAGGGGGGTCCTGGCCCTTTTGCTGAAGAGCCCCAAAGGGGTCCAGGCCCGGTTGAAAAAGGGGCCCAGACTGGCCTTTGGAGCGTTGCCGAAGAGGCCCAGCAAGTTTCCCAGCCAAGTCATGGGCAAGGCCTTCCAAGCCGTTGGGCTTAAAAATTCTGGTAGGCCCAACAAGGTCTTCCCCTCCATCTTTGACCAAATCCCCCTCTGCCCCAAGGACAGTGGGTCCCAGCTCACTCGAAATACCCACTAGGTCCTCAGCGGGATTGATAAATCCTTCACCAACTGCCCCAGAATTCATGCTCTCTGTAGCTTTCTCTTTACCAGAACTAGTAACCTGCTCCAAAGAGCCGTTGTCACTTCCTCTCCCCGAAACGGCCCCAAAACCCTCCTCCTTTTTTTAGGGTAAGTTTTGCCTACCCCAGACTGGCAATGAGACCCGGTGGCCGAGGGATTGACTTCGCTCCTCGTTTGAGATCCACGCGCGTCAGCCCTAACCGTCGTCGGACCAGGGTTGTCGTGGTGGTTCTCCTCAGTCGGCATCTCGGTATCCATGGCTTCACTCAGCGGCCCTCCCGGATTGATCTCTTTATCCTTCGTCGGCTCATCTTCCCTTGTCGGTGGCTTGGTCAGAGTCGCGGTCGGGCCGGTCTCTGTCTCCATCGGCGGCGATTGTTTTTCCTTCCCACGCCTCTGTTTCTCGCCTCTCTCCCCCGACTCCTCTTGCAAAGCTTTTGATGAGTCCCGGTGAGTTTTTGCAAAACAGGACTCCGGCCCAGCCCAACCAGGTTCCCGGTTAGGTCCCACACCGTTAAACCTCCAAGTACCACCGTTAGATTTGTGAGGGGGCTGTCCTCTCAGCCCAGCTCCATACTTGACCCAGCTCCTCCTTCTCATGACAGTCAGAGCCACAGTGCCCGAGCCTTCCACACACGAAACAAAAGTCTCCGAGTTTTTCGTATCGGAAAGTCACCCAGGCCTTCCCCTCCTCCGTCCCAAGCTTTAGAAATGTTCCCTTCATCAGAGGTTTGCCTATGTCCACCGCGACACGGACCCGAATGAAATCCCCACTGATTCTACCCTCCTTATCCTTGTCAACTTTGGTAACCCGTCCTATTCGTCCTCCGACAAGCTCACCCATTCTTGCCGACCGAAACTTGAGAGGGATTCCGTGAATCTGAACCCAGAAATCCACATGTCGGAATTCATCATCTTTGTCCTTTTCAATCTCATGGTCATTCAAAACTAGGAGGGATTTGTCAAACGTCCATGGCCCCAATTCCCAGACCCGCCTCTTATCGGCCCTGTTCCCGAACCGGAAGCTGAGGATTCCGTCCCGGTGATCGCTGATTTCGAGCTTTCCACTCGTCCTCCAAATCGTGGCCATGACCGACTTAAGCGCACCTCGGTTGAAGGCTTTTTGCCGGAGCAGCCTCCCGAGAAGGCAGTCAGAGAGATCGACTGCCGCGCTCACAAGTTCCTCCTCTTCAATGACTAACACATCCCCGTCCTCTTCCTCTCCGATGCCCATCTCAGACCATTTGTCGCACAAATCCTCCATACTTCGAGAAGAAGGAGGAGGCTTGACGAAATCAACATCTGTAAATGTAACTTCAACACCAGACTGCTCAGTGATAGCTCCAACTTGTTGTCAATGGTGCCCACAAGAAGAGTTGTAGTCTTTATTTTGAACATTTGATGTAATAAAGTCTCATGAAGACTCTTGCTTGTAATTGCCTATTCATTCATTAATAAAGTTGAAACGTTCATTCAATCTCCCTTGTCTGAAGCTTTATGATAAAACCATAGTCTTTTAGTCCATAAACAAACTTAACAACTTACGAAGAGACAAATGTAGATTTGCATGAACAAACTCTTCGTAGTTTGCTTAAAACGATACATTCGCAATCTTAGGGTCAAAGGACTATTGACCTCAGTATGATTGTTAGAAGAATCTATGATGTCTGGTTATGAGGCATTGAGAGTTAGGAACTCTATAGTTCTTCTAGGTATCTTCCGAAGGTACTGAATTGACCAGTGCACTTCTAGAGACAAGATAAGAACAAACCATTTAACCTCTTATGTCTCGAAGTCACTATGTATGAATTGCATCATGCTTACCTTAATCCTGAAATGAGACATGCCATTTCACACCTTAGTATTCTCATTTGAGAAAGTCAAAGTTCGGACTCACTATGTGATTCCGAACAAGGACTATTGGTGAAGTACTAAGTTGTGAGTCTGTCATGAGTAACTTTGTGAAGTTCTCATAGATATGGAATTCATGTACAAGATTGCTGAAATGCAATGTATGTCACCTCATGCTTTGTTCCTTGGAGTGTGAATAAATGAACTGGCCAGTGTCCAAATTGAGTCCTGACTCTTTTGGATGAAACAATGTGACTTGTTAGCTCCTCGTCAATACATTGTTTCTAACTTATTCACAAGCGACAAAGGAGTTGAGGAAATAACAGCTAGAAGGGTAAAATGGTAATTTAGTAAATCCCGACTAGCTGATGACATTCATGAAGGGTAAACATAGATAATATTCAGTGGATCCGCTCATCATAATTAGGTCGAATTCTTGAGTAGAAAATAAATTCATTTGAACCGAGAGATTTTCAGTGTCAGCTCTTTAGTGGAGTCAGTTGGCATTAAGCTAAACTTGGAAAAGGTTTGTGAACTTTTGAGTCCAAGTGTTTAGCTAAAGCTTTGTTCATTTGGGTCCATGAGGTCACTGTCACGAATCACATCGATAGGAATAGTTAAACTGGAAGCTAAGCCAAAACAAGAACGAAAATAGTTAAAAGGGTATTTTTGTCTTTTGAGACAAAGGATGAAATGAATGTCAATAAATTTTTTTGACAAGGTCATTTTATGACATGTTTCACTCGGCCATGACTTGATCATTGGGCCTTGTGAATTAATTTCATTTCATAAGAATTTCATTGAAAATTCTTAATGGGCCTTTTTCATGTTCTCATGAATAAATGAAGAAGCTTCTAGAAGCTCCTTCTAGAGACATGTTGGGCGCCCAACATACCTAAGGAAAGAGAGTTTATTTTGTGCATAAATGTATTTAGATACTTGCCAAAAGAAAAAGAGGAAACAAATTTCCCACACAAGCATGGGGAATTTTGGCCAAGAGAGCAATAGGCAAGCCAAGGAACAAAAAAGGAAACAAATCCTAGCCTTCTAGAAGGCTGCCTTGGGCGCCTAAGAGGAATGGGAAATAAGGGTTATTTTGCTCATGAATATGTGATATTCTATAGAAGAGGAAACTACCTTATTGAAGGTGAGACCTCTCCTATAAATAGGAGCCTCATTCTTCTCACAATTCATTCATCCAAGTTTAAGAGATTTGAGAGACTCTCTCTCTAGAACTTGGCCGAAGTCCTCTTCTCTCTCTCTCTAGTTTATTTTGGTTTTCTCTTGTCTTGGCACCTAGGTCCTCACTCGACCTAGTCTTTAGCTCTGCGACTTCGAGACTCGTTCTCAAGTCGTAGTGTTTAAAAGTGCCCACTCACTGATTCCTTCTTTTCGAGTGATTTAGTGATAGAAACTATCGTGGTTGCTCGAGTTCCCGAGGAAAGAAAAGAGAGACGTGCTGCGAGGGGAGACGAACGTTGCCAACCTTCCAAAGGCTCATCAACGTTCAAGCATCAAAAAGGTTAGTAACTTTTATAGCTCGTATTAGTTTTTATTTACATGCATATGCTCTTGTCTAGGTTAGTAAAAACTAGTTTTACTTAAAAAGAAAATTTTTAAAATTCCGCCGCTTAACGAAGCGTTAAACTTTTTCTCAAACCCTAGATCGATTCCAACAAATGGTATCAGAGCTATGGTCAAAGGAATGCATGTGCATGTTTTTAAATTATGAGCTTGAAAATCGTTTTCGAAAGTTTACTAATTTTGTGACAAGTTAGAATTGTAATCTTAGATTTTTTTTAATTTATTGCTCTTGTCTCTAAATTAAAAACCATGTTGATTTTCTATGAGTTTGGGATGTTTTTAAAACACATTAGAATCAGTTCTAAAAGTTTTTAATTTTTTATATTGAAAAACGTGTTTTAAAGGTTTGAGAAATTTCGAGCAAAATTTTGTGACTAGTTTTGATATCTTGCTAGTTTCTTATTTTTACTTGAATCGTTTTATGCATGTTGTTATTTCTTTTATTCTATGTTATTACCCTGCTAATAAAACACAAATAAAAGCTTTAAACAACATCTTAAAACGTTCCGTTACGCTCGATTCTTTTTCGCACCTAAAAGGACGAAGCTTTAATTTATTTCTTTTTCTTCGAGCTGGAATGTAAACCCGCATTAAAAGCGGCATAACTCTCTGCTCAGAAATCGAAATTTAATGATTCTTGAATCCAATTAAAGCTCTTTCTGTCCTCTGTCCAATGCCACCGGTTTCGGCTCAAAAGGACATCGGAACCGCCAGATATGGCGATTTTACTCCGAGGTGCGCGGCTGTCTGAAACTCCAGTTTTTTAGAAATCCGGATTTTCAAACCCCACTACCATGAGTTATAGAACTCTAATGAGAAAATTTTCTTGAGCAAAAATGTTTTTCATATGATTATAAACATGATGTGTAAGATTAAAATGTTTTAATTTTTGAAAGTTTAATTAAAATTGAATTTTTACAAAACTAGTTTGAATTTTGAAAAACCGTTTTCACTTTCAAACTTGAAAATATTTTGTCATCCAAATCAAATAAGTTTTCAAAATGTTTTCAAAACTATATCTATATCACATATGTTCAAAATCTATATGCTCTTGAAATTTTGAGTGGGAGGTCTCTTTGTAGACAAAACCGAAAAATAAAAAGATGTGTAATCTCAAACTTTCAAGTGTTCGAGTGAGTTGAAGTTCACACTTCCCTCACGCACTTTCCCGAAATAGAAAATAGGAAAAGATCGAGTATGTCCCTTGTGCCTTTATGCACTAATACTGCTCTGAACATGTCGATCTAGGATTCTCTTCTAGTTGTCCGCTCTGTCGCTCTTTAACTAGGAAATCTGTTTCCGAACTTATAAGAGTCGATGAACCAACTCCAAAAACTAAGTGGGAGGGTTATATTCGTTGTTTGTAACCCGCGATCCCCAACACTAGTGAAAGATGCAATAACGTGGGACTAAGAGCCGCTCTTGCGACCCTCACTTAAATGTGAGTACTCCAAGGCGTTATTGCTTCGATCATTGCTCAATGAGCTACGTCCGAGAGTGATGCAATGATGGCAAGGCCTCCCCTTGGGGGATTGTTTTTCAAAGCTGATCTTTTGGACTAAGTGGTTGGTTGCACACTTAGGCTCAATCCCTAGTATCCTCCCTTGAGGCTCTGCGAAAGGATGTGAGTGATCAAACCAATTTACAAGGTGGCTAGTCAAAATAGATGTATTGACATCTTGGCTTAGCATTAATGATGTGTCATTTACTTATAAATGGAGATTTTTTGCGGCCTTCTCTTGAGGGAGTAAATTATCGTTTGGTTTATAACACCTTTGGATTTTACAAAAGTCTTAATGAAACTTAAATCCTAAACCAAAGACTAATCATAAACTTGTTCCAACTTATATAAGCAACATGTCTCTCAAACATCTCTCAATCTTTCTTTCCTCGAATAAACTCGAAAACGAAAACTACGTAGATTCGAAACGTAACCTCGACATAATACCTACCGTCAACAAGCACAAATGGGTACTCACCACCCCGTGTCCTCCTCTGACGAATGATGATTCAACTCAAGAGGACAATGACGCCTTAGCGGCCTGGCTTCGATCCGATGAGATTGTGAGGTGCTATATCTTGGCATCTATGAACAATATGCTGAAAGAGCAACATCGTGTCTTCGAGACTGCCGCTGACATGCTCTACAATCTCCTTGAGATGTTTGGAGGGCAAAGGCGTCAGACAAGGCTACAAGCAGTCCGACAGTTTATGAACTGTCGCATGAAGGCTAGGACTCCTGTTAGGGACCATATGATGCTGATCATTAGTTACCTAAATGAAATGGAAGTCCTAGGATCTGAGATTAATGGGAAGAATATCATAGATATGATCTTAGAAACTCTCCCCGAGTCTCTTGATACCTTCATGCTGAACTACTCCATTACAAAGCTAAAGTACACTGTTACCGAGCTTATAAAGGAGCTTCACACTGCTGTAGGTCTCAATAAGAGAAAGAGGAATCAAGGAGAGGCACATGCTACTGAGCAAAAGGCCTCCGCCTCTGGAACTAAGAAGAGACCTCACAAGGCCGATAAAGAGAACTGTCCCGCCTATCTCAAAGCAAAGGAACATAGTATTGTACTAGTTACCGAAGCATGCTTAGTAGCTGATAATGTATCAACGTGGATTCTTGACTCCGCTGCTACTAACCATATTTGTTGTTCCTTGAATGGTTTCAAGAAAACCAAAAGCTTAGAGGAAGGCGAGTTCTGTTTCAAATGGGGTGATGGGAGCCTGGTGTCTGCTAAGGCTGTGGGATCCGTGACGCTGTCTTTTGAAGACCGCACTTTAAACTTGAATAATGTTTATTTTGTTCCTACCTTTGGGAAGAACTTAATATCCGTTGCTCGTCTTCTAGAGCAAGATTATTGTTTAAAGTTCATTAAGAATGGAATTCGTATTTCGTTTCCTGATAATTCTTTTGTCACTGATGCATGTATGAAGAATGCTCTTTTTTACATCTATCCCACTAAACCTTCTCTTTTAGACACCGAAATAGATAACGATCTAATTAGGGAGCCAAAGAGGATCAAACTTTCTGAATCCTCCGATCTAACAAAATCAACATACCTCTGGCACTTAAGACTTGGTCATATCAGTCTAGATAGGATTAAGAGACTTGTGAGGGATGGTCCACTCCAAGCCTCTGCAATAGGTTCACTACCTACTTGTGAATCCTGTATAGAAGGAAAAATGACTAAGCGACCTTTCTCCGATAAGGGTCGAAGAGCCACTGAGTTGCTGGAACTAATACATTCTGATGTATGTGGTCCGCTCAACCAACAGGCACGTGGAGGATACGAATACTTCGTTACCTTCACTGATGATTACTCAAGATATGGGTTTGTCTATTTTCTTAAACACAAATCCGAGACCTTTAACGTATTTAAGGTCTTTAGGGCTTTAGTGGAAAAGCAAACTGGCAAAGTGATCAAAACCCTTCGATCTGATCGAGGTGGTGAGTATATGTCTGGAGAGTTCGATGACTTTCTTAAAGAAGAAGGTATCGCTTCTCAGCTTACCGCACCTGGCACACCTCAACAAAACGGAGTGTCAGAGAGAAGAAACCGAACTCTTATGGAGATGGTTAGATCAATGATGAGTTACTCATCACTCCCGCTTTCCTTTTGGGGATATGCCCTCGAAACAGCCGCCTACATTCTGAACCAAGTTCCGTCCAAGACGGTTCCTGGTACTCCTTATGAACGATGGACTGGCCGTAAAGTGAATCTTGGCCGCATCCGAATTTGGGGTTGCCCTGCACACGTGCTGAGGCAAAAGACTAGCAAGTTGGCTAGTAGGTCAGAATTGTGCCTGTTTGTAGGATATCCGAAGGAAACCAAAGGTTTTACTTTCTATAGTCCCGAGGACGATAAGACTTTCGTTAGCACGAATGCTCGTTTCCTTGAGGAGGACTTTATGAAGGATGCGAAACCTAGAAGCAAAATTGTGCTTGAAGAAAAGTTGGGTGAGGAAGCTTCTACCTCATCTGTAAGAACTGTTCTTACCCCAACTGAAACACAACCTAACTCATCAGAATCTCGTCAAGTAGTACTTAGACGTAGTGGGAGGGCTACTCAAAAGCCTGACAGGTACATGTCTTATGGAGACTCTCTTGTAGCCGTCTCCGACATGGATGACCCTGTTTCCTATAGCCAAGCGATGGCTTGTTCTGAATCAAACCTTTGGCTTGACGCCATGAAAGTTGAAATGCACTCGATGTATGTCAACAAAGTCTGGAAACTTGTAGACCTTCCTGAAGGGATTATATCCGTAGGGTGTAAGTGGATATACAAGAAGAAAAGGGGTCCTGATGGGAACGTCGAGACGTTCAAAGCACGACTTGTGGCAAAGGGTTATACCCAACAAGAAGGGATTGACTATGTAGAAACCTTCTCGCCAGTCGCGATGCTTAAATCCATCCGCATACTCCTATCCATAGCTGCAGCTCTCGACTATGAGATCTGGCAAATGGATGTCAAGACAGCCTTTCTGAATGGCAATCTTGACGAGCGCATTTACATGGCTCAACCAGACGGTTTCGTGGATAAAGCAAGCATCTAGGTCATGGAATATTAGATTCGATGAAACTGTAAAGAGCTTTGGCTTTGAACAGTCAATAGATGAGCCTTGTGTTTACAAGTTAATACACGAAAGTAAAGTTGTGTTTCTGGTACTATATGTCGATGATATACTTCTCATTGGTAATGACGTGGGTAAGTTATCTGAGGTTAAGGTCTAGCTAGCAAAGCAATTCGATATGAAGGATCTAGGAGAAGCCGCGTACATTCTGGGAATCCAAATCCTTCGAGATAGGAAAAACCGGACCCTGTCGCTCTCTCAAGCATCTTATATTGATAAGGTGATGGATCGCTTCTCGATGCAAGACTGCAAGAGGGGTCAACACCCTTTAGGCATGGAGTTTCACTCTCTAAGGACCAGTCTCCCAAGACTGCACAAGATATTGAAGACATGAGGAAAATTCCTTACGCCTCTGCCGTAGGAAGCCTCATGTATGCTATGCTTTGCACAAGACCTGATATATGTTTCGCCGTTGGCGTAGTTAGTCGTTTCCAATCCAACCCTGGACCCGAGCACTGGATTGCTGTTAAGCATGTTCTTAAGTATCTTCGAAGAACTAGGAACTTGATGCTTACATACTCAGGTACTGACCTGACTATGACGGGATATACCGACTCCGATTTTCAAGCGGATAAGGATTCCAGGAAATCCACTTCGGGATCTGTGTTCATCCTTAATGGTGGAGCTGTTGTGTGGAGAAGTATTAAGCAATCTTGCATTGCTGACTCCACAATGGAAGCAGAATATGTGGCTGCTTGTGAAGCATCCAAAGAGGCTGTATGGCTTAAGAAATTCCTTAAGTATTTGGAAGTTGTTCCAAACGTCGACGAGCCCATGACACTTTATTGTGATAATAGTGGGGCTGTCGCTAACTCAAAGGAACCTAGAAGCCATAAGCGCTCTAAGCATATTGAGAGGAAATACCATTTGATTCGAGAGATCGTGCAGCGCGGAGACGTGGAAGTGAAGAAGATCTCAACGGTGGACAACCTCGCAGATCCATTCACCAAGGCCCTAGCGAACAAGGTCTTCGACCAACATCGTGAGGGATTAGGCATAAAGGACTACACACACCTTCTTTGAGTCAAGTGGGAGTTTGTTGTCAATGGTGCCCACAAGAAGAGTTGTAGTCTTTATTTTGAACATTTGATGTAATAAAGTCTCATGAAGACTCTTGCTTGTAATTGCCTATTCATTCATTAATAAAGTTGAAACGTTCATTCAATCTCCCTTGTCTGAAGCTTTATGATAAAACCATAGTCTTTTAGTCCATAAACAAACTTAACAACTTACGAAGAGACAAATGTAGATTTGCATGAACAAACTCTTCGTAGTTTGCTTAAAACGATACATTCGCAATCTTAGGGTCAAAGGACTACTGACCTCAGTATGATTGTTAGAAGAATCTATGATGTCTGGTTATGAGGCATTGAGAGTTAGGAACTCTATAGTTCTTCTAGGTATCTTCCGAAGGTACTGAATTGACCAGTGCACTTCTAGAGACAAGATAAGAACAAACCATTTAACCTCTTATGTCTCGAAGTCACTATGTATGAATTGCATCATGCTTACCTTAATCCTGAAATGAGACATGCCATTTCACACCTTAGTATTCTCATTTGAGAAAGTCAAAGTTCGGA
The DNA here is from genome assembly GCF_054948205.1 of Urtica dioica subsp. dioica. Classification (NCBI taxonomy): domain Eukaryota; kingdom Viridiplantae; phylum Streptophyta; class Magnoliopsida; order Rosales; family Urticaceae; genus Urtica; species Urtica dioica. The sequence goes on from NC_142763.1 coordinate 17,573,155, forward strand.
CTCACTATGTGATTCCGAACAAGGCCTATTGGTGAAGTACTAAGTTGTGAGTCTGTCATGAGTAACTTTGTGAAGTTCTCATAGATATGGAATTCATGTACAAGATTGCTGAAATGCAATGTATGTCACCTCATGCTTTGTTCCTTGGAGTGTGAATAAATGAACTGGCCAGTGTCCAAATTGAGTCCTGACTCTTTTGGATGAAACAATGTGACTTGTTAGCTCCTCGTCAATACATTGTTTCTAACTTATTCACAAGCAACAAAGGAGTTGAGGAAATAACAGCTAGAAGGGTAAAATGGTAATTTAGTAAATCCCGACTAGCTGATGACATTCATGAAGGGTAAACATAGATAATATTCAGTGGATCCGCTCATCATAATTAGGTCGAATTCTTGAGTAGAAAATAAATTCATTTGAACCGAGAGATTTTCAGTGTCAGCTCTTTAGTGGAGTCAGTTGGCATTAAGCTAAACTTGGAAAAGGTTTGTGAACTTTTGAGTCCAAGTGTTTAGCTAAAGCTTTGTTCATTTGGGTCCATGAGGTCACTGTCACGAATCACATCGATAGGAATAGTTAAACTGGAAGCTAAGCCAAAACAAGAACGAAAATAGTTAAAAGGGTATTTTTGTCTTTTGAGACAAAGGATGAAATGAATGTCAATAAATTTTTTTGACAAGGTCATTTTATGACATGTTTCACTCGGCCATGACTTGATCATTGGGCCTTGTGAATTAATTTCATTTCATAAGAATTTCATTGAAAATTCTTAATGGGCCTTTTTCATGTTCTCATGAATAAATGAAGAAGCTTCTAGAAGCTCCTTCTAGAGACATGTTGGGCGCCCAACATACCTAAGGAAAGAGAGTTTATTTTGTGCATAAATGTATTTAGATACTTGCCAAAAGAAAAAGAGGAAACAAATTTCCCACACAAGCATGGGGAATTTCGGCCAAGAGAGCAATAGGCAAGCCAAGGAACAAAAAAGGAAACAAATCCTAGCCTTCTAGAAGGCTGCCTTGGGCGCCTAAGAGGAATGGGAAATAAGGGTTATTTTGCTCATGAATATGTAATATTCTATAGAAGAGGAAACTACCTTATTGAAGGTGAGACCTCTCCTATAAATAGGAGCCTCATTCTTCTCACAATTCATTCATCCAAGTTTAAGAGATTTGAGAGACTCTCTCTCTAGAACTTGGCCGAAGTCCTCTTCTCTCTCTCTCTAGTTTATTTTGGTTTTCTCTTGTCTTGGCACCTAGGTCCTCACTCGACCTAGTCTTTAGCTCTGCGACTTCGAGACTCGTTCTCAAGTCGTAGTGTTTAAAAGTGCCCACTCACTGATTCCTTCTTTTCGAGTGATTTAGTGATAGAAACTATCGTGGTTGCTCGAGTTCCCGAGGAAAGAAAAGAGAGACGTGCTGCGAGGGGAGACGAACGTTGCCAACCTTCCAAAGGCTCATCAACGTTCAAGCATCAAAAAGGTTAGTAACTTTTATAGCTCATATTAGTTTTTATTTACATGCATATGCTCTTGTCTAGGTTAGTAAAAACTAGTTTTACTTAAAAAGAAAATTTTTAAAATTCCGCCGCTTAACGAAGCGTTAAACTTTTTCTCAAACCCTAGATCGATTCCAACACAACTGACAGTAAGTTGAACTTGAATCCAGGAACATACAACACACTTCTCAAAACCAGATTATTGTTGAGTCTGACATCTCCAAACAAATGAACTGGTATGACAGTATGGTTGGGTAGTGTAACAGTAGCACCACTGATGGGCTTGAGGCTTATGAACTGAGAGCTATGAGCACATATGTGCTTGGAAGCTCCAGAATCTGAAAGCCATACTGTATGTGTGTTTGACAAGTAATCACAAGAGTTGGCATAGTAACAGGCACCTGTGACATAGGTAGTCTGATTGACATCTGAATTGGATGAGCTAGGCTTGGAGGTGTTCATGTGACTGGAGAGCATCGCCATCAACTGGTTGCACCGCTCATACAACTGAGTTGTTGTCAGCTGGTCTTGATCCTCATGCTTGACTGCCTGATCTTTGGCCTCAGCACAGTTGACCTGACTCTTCGGCTTCCTGCTCCCCGGGGGATAGCCATGGAGTTTGTAGCACTTGTCAGCAGTGTGGCCTGGGATCTTGCAATGAGCACACGTCGGTTTCTCCTTGTCCTTTTTGTATGGCTTCTTCTGCAAGTCATCTTTCACTGCCATCGCCACAGTACTGGTTTGTTCCATGTTGCCATGCTCGTTTCCAACACTTCGTTGTTTCTCCTCTTGTGTAATTAATGCAAACACCTTGTTGATTGCAGGAATAGGATCCATGAGTAGCACTTGACTCCTCACTGCTGAGAACGAGCCATTGAGTCCCATAAGGAAGCTCATCACATACTCATTTTGGAAGAACTCATTAAGTTTCTTCACACCTCCACATTTACACGTTCCACAAGTACAATTTGGTCGAAAATTGTTCAACTCCTCCCAAATTTCTTTCAACCTTGTGAAGTACATCCCAACCGATCGCTGATCTTGAGTTAGGTTTGTGAGTTCTCGTTTCAACTGGAAAATGCGCGGTCCATTGGATTGCTGAAACCTCTCGTTCAGATCATTCCAGATCTCCGCAGCTGATTCTCCGAACAAAATGTTCGATGAAATTTCCTTCGAAACAGAGTTCAACAACCAAGAGATCACGATATGGTTGTTGCGTCTCCATGAATTCAATAGGTGTGGATCAGATCCATCAGGTTTCACGATAGATCCATCAACAAACCCTAACTTGTTCTTCACGGACAGTGCAATCAACATCGATCGATTCCACGACGCATAATTATCTCCATTCAGCAATTGAGATACGAGAACTGTACCTGGATTGTCTGAATGATGCAGATAATATGCACTCAGTGGATCATCGATTACTGACCTTCGTGAAGCTCGGAACGCTAAATTCTCCATCGAAGTGTTGCTCTGTTCCTCCATTCACTTGGTGCCAGAAACAGAGTATCGCCGATGACTCGAGTTCAGGTAAAGACGAAGCTCCAAAATGCTCTAACAATGGCGGAATTTAGAGTTCTGATACCATATTGAGATCAGACTGAGAGAGTGTTTGGGAGAGAATGGTCTCGACTCAATGTGAGATCGAGTATGCAAATTCTCATTAACCAGAAAATGTACAATGTGTGTGTTTATATACACGGAGCAACTAACATAACTAATTTAGCCTATCCGTGCTATACACGTGTCTATACACAAGATAAAATAAAAACAAAAGCAGAGACTGAAACGACTGCGTTTCATCTCTAATATAAATCACTTCACTTGATTTGTAAATGAGATTTGTAGATCTAGCTAGAAGACGAGATCACCGAGTTTAAAGATGTTAAAACTTGGAAAATTAAAATGCTATAGGAATAGTTAGTTCTTTTGAGTGTCCAATATTGTTAGTCACTTTAAGGATGAAAGGGCCATCGCGCGTCGGGAACTGTACTAAGGTATGTTTATGATCGACATTTGATAGAAACAACCCTGAAGAGGTCTACACCTGATCACAGCCAGCTCACCTGCCGTGCCAGCTGAGCGCCCATTGGTCAAGGCGCTGGTCAAGACGGTTAGGCGGTTAGGAAGATAGTTAGATAAATACAATGTATCTAGACAGTTATGGTTTATATAAATACGTGTAACTCAATTAATTCAGTTAAGCAATACAAATACACAAAAAGGCTCATAGAGAAGATTCTCTCTCTAGAGCATTGGATTCTCCTAGATCTGAGATTATCCAAAGCTTCACTTGGTATCAGAGATATATCAATGGCGTTCGACGGAATTTCCTCGTCGTCATCAGAGATCCCGAGATCATCAGTCTCTCCACACTTCGCTCCTACTCTCTCAATAGCAATCTATGTCAAGCTCGACAAAGAAAACTACTCTGTTTGGAGAAGCCAAGTCTTACCAGCAGTAATTGGACACAACCTTGAAGGATTTGTCTTCGGAACGAAGATCTACCCCAAGGAATTCGTCAAACACACAGATCCGCAAGGAAATGTCAAGAAATCAACAAATCCAGAGTATATCCAGTGGTTGAGAGAGGATCAGCTTCTCTTGAGTTGGCTCCTTTCGTCTCTATCAACCACGATTCTCAGGTCAGTCACAAGAATCCGTTCTTCTCATGGAATGTGGATTGCTCTGGAACAGAGGTTTGCTGTCAGATCGAAGGCTAGGTTAATTCCTCTGAAGACTCAGCTCCAAGCAACAAAGAAAGGAAGTCTTTCGATCTGTGACTACTTCGCCAAAATGGAAGCCATCGTAGACTCAATTTTCTTGGCTGGTGGTGACATCTCCGACGATGATCTGATCCTGGCACTACTCATGGGATTACCTGTTGAGTATGATGTTGTTGTTGCATTGGTAAACAACCGTCTACAACAATGTGATGGTGAATCGTCTGGAATAACCGTCCAAGAGGTCTTAGCTATGGCTCTCTCACAAGAAACGCGCATTGACCAGCTCACCTCACAATCAACGATTGATGTTCAGTCAGTCTCAATAAACTACAATGGAGCAATGGCGAACTACACAGATACTCATGGTAGAGGTCGCTCTAGGGGCAGAGGTGGTCGAGGACGTTTCACTGGTGGTCGAGGTTCAAACTCAAGACCTACTTGTCAGATCTGTGGTAAGCAAGGACACGTGGCTATTACGTGTTGGCACAGACTCGATGAGTCCTTCCAAGGACCTATCTCAGCACCAGCAACAAGCAACAACAACAATCCACTCAACAAGGCAGCGTTCTATGCTGGTCCTGAAACTGTAGCTGATCCAGCGTGGTATGCTGATTCTGGTGCAACGAATCACGTGACTGCTGAGCTGGACAAGCTTCACATGAACACTGAGTACAATGGTAGTGACAAACTCATGGTCGGGAATGGTAAATGTCTCTCCATCACTCACACTGGACTATCTCATTTACATTCCAAATCAACAAAAAATAAATTAAGAAATGTCTTGCGCAAGAGCTTCCGGATATAGAGAGTAAGTCAATATGAAATCCAAATCTCTTTCACGCTTTCGTTGTTCTGATTTTGTTTTCACACTTGTTCGATACAGCTGTCGCCACCACCCTTTTCCCCTCTTCCTCTCTCTCACCCGCTCCCTCTCCTTTGTCCTCTCTTCCTCTCTCCCGCGCGAGCGCCGACCCCGACTGCGCGCGCGCCTCTGCCGACTGCGCGACCAGCGACCGGGCGCCGCCATCTCTCCCTCTCGCCTGTTGTCTCTCTGTCCTCGCGCTCACTCGACGCGCGCTTCCGAGTCCTCTGCGCGACTTGACAGGACTCTTTCTCCTCCGCCGAGTCCGCCTCTGCCAAGCCGCTTCCGCCCCGTCGCTGACCTCTGCTCTGTCCTCGCTGGCAACGACGCTTCCGAAGAATCTCGGCCGCCCGATTCCTCTGTCTTCGTCATCAGCTTCCAGACTTTTAGGTTTGTAAATTAGGGGTTTTTTAATTGTTTTCTAAGGTTTGAAATTGTCATCTGATTTGGGGATTCCGAAATCGTGGTTGTTTGGATTGATTTAGTTGGTGATTCATGGTTTTTGGTTGATTGAGATTTTAGGCTGACTTATTGATTGAGTTTCAATTAGATTGATTGATCTCATTATGATTTCAAGAGTGTGGATTGTTAATGGTGAAGTCCTACATCTTGGCATTGTGTAGAGTTCTTGTTTTGCTTAATTTCGGCTCGGCAGATCAAGTGGCGATCCAGCTGATGCGAAGACTTTTAGTTCAAGTTTCCGGAGCAGCTCCCTTGGAGAAGGATCTTGTAAAGAAGTTTAAGCGCATGCCTGATCATCTCAAGGTATCTCTCCTATTTTTTTTTTATACACATGTACCGTTGCAAGTCTTTTGTTTCACTGCTGAAATACAAGCTAATGATACGAAAGCAGGGAAATCCATCCATCCCAGAGAACAAGTTATTCAAATAAGTGCACTAAGAAACCAACGTAAAGAGATGGGGATATATGTGAATTTATAGGAGATACAAGATAACTTACGTATGCATAAATATGAATTAGCTTACAGTCACTAATATGGGATATGTTAGCTTACAGTCACCAACGTATGTTACCATATTTCAGCTACTGCATCTTTTTGTCATGTTCAAGTTATCTTTCAACGTGAGATGTTAGCTTACAGTCATTTATATATATCTCATTAAGCTCTATATCGGATTTACAAAGCTAATATGGGCTTTGTAGGATCATAACATACGTTTGATATTTTCCTCTGAATATTCCGAAAATAAAGAAAGATGAATTTATATAATGATACGGAAAGAGTACACGAAGTGAAACCATACAATTTGAATAAGAAAGTGGTTTCACGTCAGCAGGAAGCGAAAGACAGCTGGCATGTTTTAGAAGTTATCTTGTAAAGGGTGTAAATAATGACTTTTGTAGAGTTGTTCTCTGGTATCCAGTTGTGTTTCAGCTTGTAGTTAAGTTGCAATGGAACAAACATATTTGTTCAAATCTGTAGCCTTTACTGGTTATATATGTTTGGGTTGTTGCTATTATCGGTGTAAATGTCAATATTTCTCTACCGATGTTCGCCAGGTTCATTACAGAAATGCAAAAAGCTTTACGTTGTTCACTTGTCGGAGAGAGAGTACTCGCAGTTCCGTTGTTTGAGCTCTACGACAACGTCCAGGTACAGAGGTTATGGGATTAGGTTGTGAAAGTTTAGTTCATACTTCATATTATGATTTTGTTTTCTGTATGTTTAATGCTTCATAGAGAAGAAAAGGGACTCACCCTTTATATTATAAGGGAAACATAGCATGTCACAAACAAGAGGCTCCTACTGAGATGGGAAATTCCGGGCATATATATATATTTCCTACTTATCATTTTGTTTATGGTGTTGTAGTTTCCTGAAATCATTGACCAAGGGTCCACAAACAGGAAGAAGTGAGGCTGTCACAGCATGACTGATGTAGAGCGTAATATAGGAAAGAGAGATAATCGCAAGTTGCAATATTGACTTCTTTTTACTATTTCATAAAATCTACCAAATTACATCAATGGAGAATAATACTTATAGAGTTGAAAAGGGCGTAAAAAAGGAAATAAACCATAATCAATGCACCAAATTCTAAAATTGAAATGAAATAAAACTGATCACAATTGATGCTCATAATTCGTCCGGAGTAGAGAAAATTTGTCCTCGAATTTGTAAGGGTGTGTTTTTTTTCTTATGGACATTGAGAGGTTCACAAAGACTGATCTTCTCGGCCTTCACACGGGCGGTTTGTCGGGAGGCTTCTTGTTAGGAATCAACATGGAATCCACCTCGATTTTCTTTGTGTCCTCATCGATCCACGCTGAAATTTTAAGCCTGTTTCTAAGTTCTTATTTTCTTCATTAATTATCATTTTATTTCTTAATTATCTTTTACATTTTTCATTAATTTTTATTTGGTGAAAAAATTCTTCTATTTTTCTATTTTATTCTGTTCAAAATCAGCTCAGTTCTTATTTTCTTCTTTTCTTTTTAAATATTAACTATTTCGAAATAAACTATCGTTATTTTGAACAAAAGAAAGTGAAATAATTGTGAATGATGTTTTTCATTTTTCAAATATTATGTGAATGATTTTGAGGGCATTTTTGTTATTTCGAAAAACAGAGTTATGGAGTCTTCAATTTTAAAAGAGATAATTGAACAATAAACTTAGAATATTTATTATTTGATAGAAACCTCAGATACATGGATTAAAATTGCTCAGATAGATATGCTATTTTCCGGCAAAGAATGATTACGATTGTTTTTTTAATTTATTCCGAAAAAATGTGTTGAATTTGGAGCTTTTAATAAACACTTAAAAATCTCTGTTGTGTCAGTTTTAATCCGGTGATTAAAAGCTGATTAGTTGTTAGTCAATCGCTCCTAATTACACAGGAATGCATTAAATAGAAACCAATAATTTAGCTATTCCTCAAAAATTTGCATAGCAATAGCAAGTCTATATAATACATTCAAACCAAGCCATTAAAACTAGTGATCAAACAAGCTCAGCCTTACAAAGACGTCAATGACATTCTCTGCTTCCGTTCCTCTTTTGTACTCGCATTATATTATTATTATTTATAACTAGTTTCAGTTGAGCCAATTTGATCACCCATTAAAGCCTCTCTTTTTTCACACACAGCTTATTTATGGCGCGACTCAGTAAAGCTAAAGATCGGGACACCATTTCCGGAAAGGAGATCTTGGTGGATCGATCGTCAATCCTTAAAAACGACCTCTTTCGAGATGGAATAGTGGAAAGTGAAGTTGTGGGGAATCCACTCGATGCCCTTGGAACCTTTCTTGTGGACGAATTTGCTTCGAGAATCGAGCATCAATTTATCGACCATATCGGCCAGATAAGCAGTTGTCAACCCGAGTCCTTTGCGAAAGACTCCACGATCTTCGGGAGAAGAATCTTTTGCTCTTTCTGCGCGAACAAGCTCGACCGGATGAACACATCTCTTGCTTTTTTCCATCTCCTCGAACACCCTTTTCCGAGTAAATACACGAACCTGAAATAAAAGTCAATACTTACTAGACGTGGTGCCCAAAAAAAAAATTGTTTAAACTCCACATCAGATTGGATCACCAGCTTTTATTTGAAAAGGCACGTCCGGTTTGGTTTCAAGTAATGGAAACCGCAGTCCAAACGAAATCGTATCAGAAATTTTTTATTATTTTCAATTTGCAAGGATTTAAAACTTGTTAATTAAAGATGAATCCGTGCTTATTTTAAGACTTGGTAGCATGGATGAAATTTATACGCCGCTTCATTTACTTGGAGATTCGAAATTTGAAAAAAAGAAAAATTTAAACGTATCCAAAACGATAGTCTGGTTAAGATATCTTAACAAGTAAAAATTTATTTTTATTTTTTCTCAGGCACAATTCAGTCTCAATTTCAAACGATCTGGTCTAGTCCGGTTAAGATAATTAGCAATTAAAGACCCCTACTATGAAGATTACTAGGCCAACAAGTAAAGAAGAAATATCAGGTGTACCGCGGGATCGGATTTGCTTCCCAAGCAAATCGAGAAGTGTAGAAGAGGCTCGATTCTTTGGATGGCAAAAGGTCTCCGAGCATCTCCAATTTTGAACCTGCTCTTTAACGAAAAAAGCATCCTCAACCACTGCTGATAAACAACAACAAAAAAAGGTAAGTCAAAAAAGCAATGATCAAACAGTTTCAATGATATTAATAAAATGAGAATCGGTTTTAATTGTCCCGGTCGAGGTAATCGACACCCTAGGATGGAATTCTGAATCGTATCGACGCTTATGGTATGACTCCCAAAGTTAAACGCGACCTAATTTACACACATTCGAAAGATCATACCGAGGATAATTCAGAGGCTTAAATTAGATTAAAAAACACCAGGTTATACCAGAGGAACTTAGGTGATAATGTTGTATATCAAAGTGACGGCGACAGAAGAAAGAAAGTACGAATGAGTGAAATGCTATAGCTTCCATGCATTTCAAATCATCTGTGCTTTCTCTCTTCTGTCATCGTCTATAAACATATAGACCACCATGTTTCCTCTAATTAACAAAAACATAAATATAATAAATATGTATGTATATAAAAACATGCTGGCAGCTTCACTTTCTCAATTGTAAACATTAACAATCGGAACATATATGATATATACATATATTTATATATTACAAGTGCGGGACTCTTATGTGCGTGTGGGCATGAAATAATCGATTAGGTGGGCTTTATATTTATAGACGAAGATGACGCTGAGAAAGAGAAAGGAGAGAGAGGGGGAGAAGAAATATTAATACAATATTTATGGCTATTAAAAATGCTTCGCACGTCGGTTAGTCGGTACAACGACAACTGTCCAAACATTGACGACAAGAGAGAGAGAGAGAGAGAGAGATGGGTTGGGAGTCTTGGGACTTGGAACTCTCTGCTTTGGGGTGGTGGTGTATTTATAGTGGAGGAAAAAAAAGAGGGTATATTAATTGAGCCGTTGATTAATTCAAAAAGCACATACTTTACGATGTATTTATATTATTATTGGAGAAGAAATATTAATACAATATTTATGGCTATTAAAAATGCTTTGCACGTCGGTACAACGACAACTGTCCAAACATTGACGACAAGAGAGAGAGAGAGAGAGAGAGAGCTGTACTATTCATAAATTAATAACACAATAAAAAAATAAAAATAGCAGCAGGGCTTCGTAGCACAAACAATAAATTTGTGCATTGTTTGAGTTGTTTACTCGAATTTCGAGGAAGAAGACGCTGAGAAAGAGAAAGGAGAGAGAGGAGGAGAGAGCAATAAATTTGGCCCACCTAACTTTCTTACCGATTAAATTGTATGAGTAAAAAAAAATGACTGATCGCTTTACATCTAATTAGAAAGGAATGGTACCAAAATAAAGGTAAAAGTCACCACGCACGTTTTAAACTTGTTGGGGGGTTCTAGTATGCTTTACGCCTTTATCTCTCTTTTGTCTCTTCTCATGTGGCTTGTCTGTCATTTATCTGATTTAATTAGATTTAATTATGATAGTAATAACCAACCAGATGCATTCCCCCTTTTAAAGAAAAAAGAAAAAACAAAAAAAGAGTTGCATAATGATAATGTTAATAATAAAAACCAATCTGAGCCGACAGTATAGACATCTGTAATATATATAATAGTTCTTTTTTTTCTTCGTTAAAACTGTAATATATTATTATTGGAGAAGAAATATTAATACAATATTTATGGCTATTAAAAATGCTTTGCACGTCGGTACAACGATAACTGTCCAAACATTGACGACGATCTAATGAACTTGAGCATATTTTTTATATTATTTTGCTTATTAATAAACTAGGTGGACATTTTGCTTGCTTAGCTTTTCATTAACACCGCTTTGTTGTTGTTTTTTTTTTTTTTTTATTATTTGTAGGGAATTACATTAAATTATATTAATGAGAAATGTTGATATAAAAAAGCTTGAAGTTCATACGAACGTGATAAATGGTAAATAAATAAAAAAACATATCATGAGGTAAAATCATCGTAACAAAATAACTCTTCGAATAGTTAATAAAAAAAATTCGATTGAAAAACATAGTTAGCTAAATTTATATAAAAATAAATCTCAATATGTCCGAATTTCAAAAAATAGATTTGATGATGGATAAAACTTTGGATTAGAATCCCAGAGAAGAGCATAATCAGAATATTAAATATTAACTATAAAGTAAACAAATATAATAAAATAAATAAAACTATCTGAACATAACTTTACGAGTAATAAATCATTTTTCAATGGAATAACAAAGCTAATAGGTATTTAGTTGCAATTAAATCTCAGTAACTATTGATCTAAAAATAATATTGATGATGAATAAAAAATCCATGTAATCATCCAAGAGTACGAATTCACAATTTAGAAGACAAAAATGAAATTTACAGAATTGGTATACAAAGTGATGAAAATGATTATTTAGGATGTCAATAATTAAAAATATTTAATTTAAATTTTGTAAATAATTTGACTAAAAGTTAAATACACATATTTTAAATATTTTTCTCTTTAAATAATTTAGTATTCATTTATAATAAAATAAATTTGATAAATTATAAAGATAAAATTAATAATTTTACATTATTAGTGAGATTGTATATAAGTCACGCTCTCAGGCAAGGAAGGAAGGGTGCAATATGCACCCCTTTTAAGCACGCAATTGATGATAATTCTCATTAAGTTAACAATTAATTAAATAACTGTTAAGCCGTTTTTTGGTTTTAACATTTGAGTACACGTGGTGGGCCTGGAATAGTCACGTGCCTAGTATTGGATCGGCCCAAATTACTTTCCGAGAGTCCAAAGGGTTCAAGGAAGTTCGGGACAAAGCCCAAAGCGTCCAAGAGCTTCAGAGGATCTTAGAATCGCAAAGAGGGAAATAATGCTTTGCTTTCTTCTTCGTCGGGAATGCGTTCTTCGTCATTGATTCCTGGCCTGGAGGTTGAGCCTACCTGGAGGTCGAACCTGCCTGGAGGTCGAGCTCGCCTGGAAGTCGAGCCTGGCCTGGAGGTCGACCCTGGCTGGAGGTCGAGCCTGCCTGGAGGTTGAGCTCGTCTGGGGGGTCGAGCTCGGCTGGAGGTCGAGCCTGGCCTGGAGGTCGACCCTGGCTGGAGGTCGAGCTCGCCTGGAGGTCGAGCTCGCCTGGAGGTCGAGACTGGCCTGGAGGTCGACCCTGGCTGGAGGTCGAGTCTGGCCTGGAGGTCGACCCTGGCTGGAGGTCGAGCTCGCCTGGAGGTCGAGCCTGGCCTGGGGGGTTGAGCTCGCCTGGGGCGTCGAGCTCGCCTGGAGGCCGAGCCTGGCCTGGAGGTCGACCCTGGCTGGAGGTCGAGCCTGCCTGGAGGTTGAGCTCGCCTGGGGGGTCGAGCTCGCCTGGAGGTCGAGCTCGCCTGGAGGTCGACCCTGGCTGGAGGTTGGGCCTGCCTGGAGGTTGAGCTCGCCTGGGGGGTCGAGCTCGCCTGGAGGTCGACCCTGGCTGGAGGTCGAGCCTGCCTGGGGGTTGAGCTCGCCTGGGGGGTCGAGCTCGCCTGGAGGTCGACCCTGGCTGGAGGTCGAGCCTGCCTGGGGGTTGAGCTCGCCTGGGGGGTCGAGCTCGCCTGGAGGTCGACCCTGGCTGGAGGTCGGGCCTGCCTGGAGGTTGAGCTCGCCTGGGGGGTCGAGCTCGCCTGGAGGTCGAACCTGGCTGGAGGTCGATCCTCGGGGGTGTGACCGTGCTCTTCGTGAGCTGCCTACGCACCCGCTTTGCGGGATCAGGTCATGACGTAGTTCAGGGCGAGTGTGTTTGCTATGTGAATGGATTCTTGGATTTTTGTTTTTTTTCCTCCCGCCGAGAGGTGGCTCTCGGTTTTTGTTTATGATCCGGGATAATTTTGAAGTTGGGAGAGTATTTGGCTGAGAGAATTCTGGGGTTGAGAGAATTTTGGGGTTGAGAGAATTTTGAGTTCAAAGGATTCTCTGTCCCTTTTGATTTGTGTGAGTGAGCTATTTATAGGGAAAACATGCCGCTTGTTGAAAATTTGCTTGTCACTTGTCGCTTGTTGAAAATTCGCTTGTCGCTTGTCGCTTGTTGAAAATTTGCTTGTCGCTTGTTGAAAATTCGCTTGTCGCTTGTTTTAGTCATGCGTATTTTTAGCATTTGACTAAATTGTCCTTCTATATTGTAACGTCGTTTTTGCAATTGAGGCGTCGTTTTTACCATAAGAAAAAGATGGCATAACATTAACCCCCCAGTTTCGCGTGCGACTTGTCGTGTGGGAAACTTTGCTTCTCATCCTCTTCTTTATTGATTTATTATTTATAATATTGTATGTGTATAATATCTTTATTATCTTTTTAGGAAAGGTGACTAATCCGGTTATAACTTTTGAAAAATACATGCACAAGTACCCACACATTTGCAAGTTGCGTAGGTTTCTTTTTAGGCATAGACTTATATATGTATTTTGATGTACTATAGGTAGCCAGTTTTTATATCATCATTACTCCGTGTATAGGTATATGCCCATTATCCTATTTATCATTTATTATTATTATTATTATTATTTCCTATACTCTATGCATAGATTGGTTTACTCATTTGTTTTTTTTTTTACTTTAACACCTACCCCATGCTCTCTTTCTTTAAAAACTGAGATGTATCCGGGGATTGAGCTGCCATCACAGGAGCGTAGCAGAGTTGAGATCAGCAAATCTCCTTGGATTTTCTGGCTTCCTTCTTGAGGTTGGTTTCTTCTTTGGTGATTATATATATTCTTTACTTCTCACTTTGCCATTTCTTTCTTTTTCACTCCGTCTCTCGACCCTCTTGTCCCCTTCCTTGAATCTTTCTGGCTTTTCTTCCAAAATACTGTGATGACTCTTAATAATCTGATCAATGGTGGGCCTAATTCGCCCCGTGGTCCCAACGACCTAGTGGTCCCACCCGATTGTTCTAGAGCTTTTGACACTTTCGATTTTGGTGAGTCGTGGGTGTTTGATGACTTTCCATGCGCTTTTGGCGAAGGTATGGGTTCCACAAATTCGCCTAATGGTTTCGGTGATGGCGACCTCGATGCCTTTCTTGATGTGGTCCTCGGACGGAGGCCGGTTCCGCGTGTGTCGGGTCTGTGTTTCGATGGGAGAGGTAATGTCGTTCGATCAGAGGCCAATGGCGAGTCGTCTCGGTCCCTGCTGGCCGTGAGAGGCTGCGAGGTAGGTCCAGCGAATGAAGATGGTGTCACACCGGGTGTTCTCCGGAGTTTGGAAAGTGATACTCCCTTGACTTCGACGCCGCTTTTCTTCACAAACGGGTCCCCGTCGCTGCCGGCGGACTTCGGAGCATCAAGGGGTGGGTTTCTTCCGGCGTCGATGGGCGGCGAGGTCGGTCTGGACCGAGGCTCTGTCATCGGCGGGCCTTCGTTGACATCAGGGGAGGGCAACGTAGACGTTCTTCCGAATGCCTTCTCGTCGTTTGCCGCAGAGGGCGTAGAGGCTCCAGCAAGCGAGCATCGTTGTAGCTCCCCAAAAAACGGGAAGAAGCTGTCGTTGTTGCTCGAGGCGTTTGGTCATTTGGTCGGAGGTGAGACTTCGGCACGTCACATCCCAGGATGCGACGACGAAGGCCTCGGTGCCAACTCCTCGGCGAGCGGCGAGGTGAGTTTTCCGTCTCTTGGGGTTGATATTGATGATGATGGTGATAAGGTTGTTATGGCAGAATGCTCTGAGGGAGAGGTCGAGTCTTATCGGTGCAACTCGTTTATAGTTGAGCCCCCAAAACGGCCGCGGTCTTGGTCGAGGCGGTCGAGATGCGGGGATTTTGCTGGCCTCGATGCCGTGAGCTTGACAACGGAAGATAGAGTTAGGTTCCTCCGTGAGAAGTACGAGATCCCGCCGGAAATCTCCATCATTGTTCCCTCCGTCGATGATTATTCCGACCAGCCACCCGAGGGATATACAACCGTCTACGTGGAGAGTCTTAAGCATGGGTTGAAGCTCCCTCCACACCCCTTCATATGCAATTTGCTCGAGAGGATCAAGCTGCCACCCGGTCAACTAAATCCAAGGAGCTATTGGGTCATCGTGGCTTGTTATATCATGTGGTTCCGGGAAAAGCACCGTGAAATGACGGTGTGTGAATTTCTAAGTTTGTGTGCTGTGATTCCGAATTACAGAACGAAAGGGTCGTTCTTTCTTCGTAACAATACGTCAAAAAAAATACTCGACAAACTACCCGGCACGGGGCGTGAGTGGGTCGATGAGTTCTTTTACACGCACGTCGACTATTTTGGAAACATTCCCCTTGGTTTTCGTACATCGGCTGATTGCCCAAAACCCCCTGATTAGCGATCCGAGGTTGCTTCTTTTCTTGAAGGGATACCTCTTAGTGATCGCGAGGCTAACTTGTTTCTTGACGACAAGCTGTGGGAAGAGGTTGGGTGGTTCCCTTACCGTTCGGCCAACGAGGTTCCATTGCTGTTTTCGCGCTCTTTTCCGTCCTCGGCAGAGTCTGGTGGTATAGTAATAGGGTTTTTATTTTTATTTTTTTATTATTGCTATCACAATTTGGTTCCCATATGTATACATATCTCCATATTTGACAAGAGAAAAAACTCTAATTCTCTCGACGATCCCTCGCAGGTATGGCGGCTTATGGGGCCCGAGGTGTTACAGGGCCGGGACTCTCTGCGGGGCGGTCGTTGCCGGTTCCTCTTCTTGGTTCGGAGGTGTCGCTCCCTTCGCAGCCCTCAAGGGTAGGCTTATCTCCTCGCGCTAATACAGCATCTATGTCAACCATAAAAGTAGCGATTACTAGTTCAAAAAGAGCGCGAGATGAGGCTCCGTTAGTGGCTTCCTCGCGTGCCAATTTTGGGAAGAAGTTTAAAGCTCCTCTTCGCTCGTCGTCCGACATAGTTGTCAGGTTCTCGGTCGCTGACTCCTTTGGCCCGTAAAGGCATTAGTGGTATCGAGTCCACTCATGCATCGGAGGTGACTAAGTTGGATCGGATGACCGCGATTGCCCTTGCTGAGTTGCTGACTCGCGAGGCCCGACAGGTTTTCCTCCACGTGCATGGCCCAATATTTTCTTTGTTCACCATCTTTTCACCTCTTTTATATACCTATTTTTTTTTGTAGTGCTATCTGGCTTCTGTTGCAACTAAGCGAAATGTTCGCGAGTTGGTGAGGAAATTAGGACACGAGACCGAGGCCCGTCGTCTGGCACAGGTGGATGCCGATGGTCGCGCGGAGGCCCTCGAGGCTGAGATTGCAGGGCTCAGGAAAGGTGCTGTGGATGATGCTATGAAGATATGTGAGCAAAGAGCCGAGCTTCAGCGTTTGCGTATCGAACTGGGGACCATTCAGGCGGAGCGGGCTAGTTCGGCTATCGACTGGGCACACCGCGACTTGGTTGCATACTGGAGTGGATCGGGAAAGGAAAATCCTCCGGAGGGAGCGGAGAGACTCTCCGCCTTAGATGATAGTGACTCGTCTCTTTCCCCCTTTTTTTTGTGATGGACTAACGGCCTTATCGGCCCTTTTTGTATGTGAATTCGGGCAAACTTCCATTCGTCAGGATTTTTCTTTTTGATGGCGCGGTCGGTTGTGCGTCTCTCAAGACCCGTTGTGTTTTTTGCGGGCCCCGATTTCGGGTATAACTCTGACGAATGGGCATTTTCCCTTTTTTGCGTAGTTTCTGTGTTTGTATGCTTTTGGGAAAACTGTCATTTGTTGGTTTTTTCCTTTTGGTGGCGCAGCTTGTTTGAGCATCCTTCTAGTCCGCTCGTCTAGTCGAGCTCGTCACCAGCTAGTCGAGCTCGTCACCTCGTCTAGTCGAGCTCGTCACGTTGTCCAGTCGAGCTCGTCTCTCGTCTAGTCGAGCTTGTCTCCTTGTCTAGTCGAGCTCGGCACCAGCTAGTCGAGCTCGTCACCTCGCCTAGTCGAGTTCGTCACGTTGTCTAGTCGAGCTTGTCTCCTCGTCTAGTCGAGCTCGTCACGTTGTCCAGTCGAGCTCGTCTCTCGTCTAGTCGAGCTTGTGTCCTCGTCTAGTCGAGCTTGTCTCCTCGTCTAGTCGAGCTCGTCACCAACTAGTCGAGCTCGTCACCTCGCCTAGTCGAGCTCGTCACGTTGTCTAGTCGAGCTCGTCTCTCGTCTAGTCGAGCTTGTCTCCTCGTCTAGTCGAGCTCGTCACGTTGTCTAGTCGAGCTCGTCTCTCGTCTAGTCGAGCTTGTCTCCTCGTCTAGTCGAGCTCGTCACGTTTTCTAGTCGAGCTTGTCTCCTCGTCTAGTCGAGCTCGTCACACAGTCCGTGACGAGCCGGAATGACTTCGACACTTCGTCCAAACGTCTTTTTCGTGTTTGTCGTATGGAAATGCTTTGAGCTTGTGCGGGGCTCCTGCTGCCTTTTCCCTTCTTGCGCCTTGAGCAGGCTTCGAGGTGGGTCGGGTTCTCGATGGCGCGAGTTCCCTTATCTTGGGCTTCACAAGATTCTTTGAGGTGTGTTCGGAGTTTCAATGTTGCGAAATCTCATTTCTCGGATCCCGTGGACACTTTGAGGTCGGTCGGGGACTTGATGGCGCAAGTCCCCTCATCTCGGGTCGTACGGGATTTTTTTTTAGATGTGTTCGGAGTTTCAACGTTGTGAAACCCCATTTCTCGGATCCGTAGACGCTTTGAGGTTGGTCGGGGACTTGATGGCGCAAGTCCCCTCATCTTGGGTCGCACGGAGTTCTTTGCGATACGTTCGGGGTTTCAACGTTGCGAAACCCCATTTCTCGGACTCCGTGGACGCTTTGAGGTCGGTCGGGGACTTGATGGCGCAAGTCCCCTCATCTCGGGTCGCACGGAGTTCTTTGCGATACGTTCGGGGTTTTAACGTTGCGAAACCCCATTTCTCGGACTCCGTGGACGCTTTGAGGTCGGTCGGGGACTTGGTGGCGCAAGCCCCCTCATCTCGGGTCGTACGGGATTTTTTTTAGATGTGTTCGGAGTTTCGACGTTGCGAAACCCCATTTCTCGAATCCGTAGACGCTTTGAGGTTGGTCGGGGACTTGATGGCGCAAGTCCCTTCATCTCAGGTCGCACGGAGTTCTTTGCGATACGTTCGGGGTTTCAACGTTGCGAAACCCCATTTCTCGGACTCCGTGGACGCTTTGAGGTTGGTCGGGGACTTGATGGCGCAAGTCCCCTCATCTCGGGCCGCACGGAGTTCTTTGCGATACGTTCGGGGTTTCAACGTTGCGAAACCCCATTTCTCGGACTCCGTGGACGCTTTGAGGTCGGTCGGGGACTTGATGGTGCAAGTCCCCTCATCTCGGGTCGCACGGAGTTCTTTGCGATATGCTCGGGGTTTCAACGTTGCGAAACCCCATATCTCGGACTCCGTGGACGCTTTGAGGTGCGTTTGGGGCTCGATGTCGCGGTTGCTATGTCTGTATTCCTGCATTTTCACATGTATGCATATATTTTTTTTTTTTGCGTTTTCCGTGGTGCTTGGTGTTTGTCTTACTCTATTAACCCCCCAGTTTTTATGCAATTTTGTTTAAATTGTATGAAAAGTTAGGAGCTAAAGATTGCAAACTGAACGCGAATTTCGACTTCATTCATTAATTGGGCGAATGGCCTGCGTTTGAAAAATTCAAAGTTCATTGGGGCCGGTGGTCGCTTTTGGAAAACTAAAAATTTGAAAGGACTTGATTTGTTGTTTAGGTTTCGTCGCTTGCTAACCTTCAGGTGCCTTGGCGTCACGGCCTATTGGTAGTATTGGCGGAGATGCTCCGCGTTCCACGGGTGTCTAATTTCCTTGCCGTCCATCTCGTCGAGATGGTAAGTTCCGTCGTATATCACCTTTCGAATTCGGTAAGGCCCTACCCAGTTCGGCCCGAGTACCCCTGCTCCGTGAACCTGGGTGTTTTGGAACACCCTCCTCAGGACGAGGCTTCCTTCGGCGCAACGGCGGATTTTGACCCTTGTGTTGTAATGCTTCTCAACGATCCTCTTCTGCGCGGCCATGCGGGCGAACGCTTCAGCTCTCCTTTCTTCGATCATGTCGAGCTCCATTCGGAGGGCTTCGTTGTTGCTGTCTTCGTCGAAGGTCTCTGTTCGGAATGACGGCGCTCCGATCTCAACGAGGATGACGGCTTCAACACCGTAAGTGAGGGAGAAAGGCGTTTCGCCTGTGGCGGTCCGCGTGGTTGTCCGGTAAGCCCAAAGGACAAGGGGGAGCTCGTCGGCCCATGCGCCTTTCTTTTCTCCCAGCTTCTTCTTCAAAGTCTCCTTGATCGTCTTGTTCACGGCCTCAACTTGGCCGTTTGCCTGTGGGTGGCGTGGTGAGGAGAAGGTCTTGCTGATCTTCAATTGCTCGCATATCCTTCGGACCATCGCGTTGTCGAACTGGCTGCCGTTGTCGGTGACGATCGAGGCGGGGATGCCGTGGCGGCATATGATCGATTTCCACATAAAGCTTGTAGTGTTTGCTTCGGTTTGTGGCCAGAGGCTCCGCCTCCACCCATTTCGTGAAGTAGTCGATGGCGACTATCGCCCAGACTCGCTGGCCGGACGCCATCGGGAGCTTGCCTATGAGGTCCACCCCCACTTCGCGAATGGACGTGCCACGAGGATCGGGCACAATGGGGCCGGGGCCTGTCTCGGAATATGCGAGAATCTTTGGCACTTGTCGCATTTTTGCGCCCAACTGAACGCGTCTTTCTTCATCGTTGGCCAGAAGTAGCCTTGCTTGAGCGCCTTCAAGGTCAGGGACTGACCTGCGGAGTGATTCCTGCAAATTCCTTCATGGATTTCCCTCAAGACGTAGTCGTCTTCGGCGTCGTCCAGGCATCGGAGGAGTGGCTGCGAATACCATCTCTTATAGAGTGTGGATCCTCGCCAGACATATTTGTGTGCGTGATACTTCACCTTCTTAGCTTCAACCTGGTCGGTGGGGAGGACGCCATCGCGGAGGTATTTGATGATCGATGTCATCCAGTTCGGTTGGGGCTCTTCTTCGATCAGGTTCACTTCTTCCTTGGTGATGGACGGGAGCTTCAAGGTCTCGACAGGTACCTTGCCTAACTCCTCGCTGTCGCAGCCAGATGCCATCCTAGCCAAGGCGTCGGCCTCAGCGTTCGAACCCCTGGGGACCTGCACGATCTCGTACCAGGAGATTGCCTCAAGTCGGAGCTTGGTTTCCTCCAGGTACGCCGCCATGTTCTCCTCCTTCGCCTGGTATTCTCCCTTGACTTGGTTGACGATGAGGAGCGAGTCGTAGTGGATCTTAAGGTTTTCGGCCCCGAGCTTCCTGGCTATGTCGAGTCCGGCTAGGAGGGCTTCGTATTCGGCCTCGTTGTTCGAGGCTTTGAATTGGAAGTGGATGGAGTACTTGAGCTTTTCTCCGTCCGGGTTGACGAAGACGATTCATGCCCCTGACCCGCGGACATTGGATGCTCCGTCCACGTGCAGGTTCCAGACCGGCCCATCGGGAGCGGCCTTCCTTTTCTTTTTCGGATCCTTGTCCCCCGCGGTTTCTTCTTCTCGCTTGTCTTCCTCGTCTTTGCTTAGATTCACATCGTAAGTGAATTCGGCGATGAAGTCGGCGACGGCCTGTCCCTTAATCGCGATCCTTGGCTGGAACTCCACCCCGTATTCTCCTAGCTCCTGGGACCAGACGGCCATTCTCGTTGAGGTGCCCTTCTGCAGAGCTTTCTTGACTGGGTACCCGGTCCTCACTATGACTTGGTGTGCTTGGAAATATGGTCGAAGCTTTCTTGCGGACATCGTCAGAGCAAGGGAGAGCTTCTTTATCTCCGGGTATCGTGTCTCAGCGTCCAGGAGCGCCTTGCTTACATAATACACGGGCCATTGTATCTTCTCTTCTTCTCAGACGAGGACAACGCTGACCGCCCTCGTCGACACAGAGAGGTACAGGTAGAGGGCATCGCCGTCCTTGGGCTTCGCTAGGAGCGGTGGCGTGGCGAAGTATGTCTTCAAGTCCTGGAATGCGGTTTCGCACTCGTTGGTCCACTTAAAGTCGGCTCCTCCTTTGATGGCTTGGAAGAAAGGCTGACATCGGTCGGTGGCCTTGGAGACGAACCGACTTAGCGTAGCCACGCGTCCAGTGAGGCTTTGGACTTCCTTCGCCTTGGTTGGGGACCTCATGTCCAGGAGTGCCTGTATTTTTTTGGGGTTGGCTTCGATGCCTCGCTGGTTGACGATAAATCCCAGGAATTTCCCTGACTCTACACCGAACGCGCACTTGTTCGGGTTCAACTTCATCTTGTACTTTCGGAGAAGGGCGAAGGTCTCCTCCAGGTCTTTGACGTGGTCAGGCGCCTCGAGGCTTTTGACGAGCATGTCATCGACATAGACCTCCATCGTCTTCCCGATTTGCTTGGCGAACATTTGGTTTACCAAGCGCTGATAAGTGGCTCCGGCGTTCTTTAGCCCGAACGGCATCACCTGGTAACAGAATAGGCCTCGATCGGTGGTGAAAGTGGTCTTCAACTCGTCCGGTCCGTACATTCTGATCTGATTGTATCCTGAGTAGGCGTCCATGAAACTCAAGAGTTCGTGCCCTGTGGTGGAATCGACCAGCTGATCGATCCTCGGCAGGGGGAAGCAATCCTTCGGGCAAGCCTTGTTGAGGTCGGTGTAGTGGATACAGATTCGCCACTTCCCGTTCGACTTTTTCACCATGACCACATTAGAGACCCAACTAGGGAACTTGGCCTCGCGGACGAATCCAGCGGTGATTAGCTTCTCGACCTCCTTGTTGATCGCGAGATACCTTTCGAGGTTGAACGATCTTCTTTTTTGGATTTTTCCCTTCTCTCCAGGGAGTACGTTGAGCCTGTGGGTGATAATCTCCGGGTCGATCCCCGGCATGTCTGCGTGTGTCCACGCAAAGACGTCTTTGTGTTCTTGGAGGAACGCTCCGAGCCGATCTTTTAGTTCGGCTGGCAGGTGTGCTCCGATCATGACGACATGTTCGGGGTTGGCGCTGTCGAGTATCACAGGTACGAGGTCGCTCGACGCCTCTACTATCTTGGAGTTGGCTTCTTCTCGCGGGTCCAGGTCCTCGAGTGTTTGCGCCTTGCCGATCTCGCCTGAGAGGTCGTCTCCGACCTCACATATGACACTCACCATGGCGTCGCCTTTCCTGATGCGGGATCCCTGGACGTGGCATGCCCTGGAGTCGGCTTGGCTTCATCGCATCACCCCTACTCCCTTCGGTGTCGGGAATTTCATGAGGAGGTGGTATGTTGAGGTGACCGCGCGCAGCCTGTTGAGCGTCGGTCGCCCTATAATGACATTGTGAGTGGAAGGTCGGTCCACAATTAGGAAGTCCACCAGGCGCGTGACCTGGGCTCACCCCTCCTGTCCAAATGTGACTGGGAGGCTTATGGAACCTTCTGTGTAAACGCACTCTCCTGCAAACCCGAAGAGCGGGGTCTTGACTGGGGTTGGACGAACTTCTCCAAGGTCCATCCGGTCGAGGGCAGTTTTGAATAGGATGTCGGCTGAGCTCCCGTTGTCAATGAGAATCTTCTTCACCATATTGTTTGCTACTTGCGTCTTGACAACGATTGCGTCGTTGTGCGGGTGCATCACCTGGCGGGCCTCTGCCTCGGTGAAGTGGATTGTTTCGTATGGCGTAATCGGGCATGTGCTCTGGGTGAGGTTGATATGGTGGGAGGGACCCTCTCCGTTCGCCGCTCGCGCATATCTCCTTCGTTCGTGCGCGGTATCTCCCATTTATGGCCCCCCAAAGATAGTGGTTACCAAGTTGAGTGGGGCATTGGCCACGTTACCTCGGGTGTTGTTGTTGTTGCTTCCACCCGCGACAACTTCTTTCCCACGTTTCTGCCACCTGTCGTTTTGGGGAACCTGTCTCCTCGGTGCGGGGTTCGGATTGGCGACCATGGCCATCACGAACTCCTTCAGCTCGCCATTTTGGATGTGACTTTCGATCTGCCTCCTGAGCTCGAAGCATTCGACGGTGAGGTGACCGTGGTCTTTGTGGAAACGGCAGTACTTGTTCTTGTTGCGTTCTGATGGGTCCTTCGCCATGGGTCGGGGCTCGGTGAACATGTCCCCGTGCAAGGCCAGAATTCGATCCGGCGTAGCTTTGAGTGGCGTGAAGTCGGCGTTCCTCTGGAACTTCTCGACTAGTAGGGGTCTTTGTCTTGACGAGGGTCGGACGTTCGAAGCCGCGGCGCTGGCGCCCCGGCTCTTCTTTCTTCGTTGTTCGTCGTCGACCTCGTCCTCGTCCCTGCGCCGGTTTCCCCTCTCGCGGATCCTCCGACTCTCGTAGTACTCCTCGACGGAGATGTGCTGGGTAGCTTGGGAGATGAGCTCCGTCATCGTGGCGGGTCGCTGCTTCACCAGCGACGTCAGGAGGTCGCCAGCCCGTAGGCCGTCGATGAAGGCGTAGACAGCGTCGCCGTCCTCGTAATTGTCCACCTTGTTGGACTCCTCGATGAACCGGTTGAGGTAGTGTTGGAGCGTTTCGGAGCCGCCCTGTTTGATCGTCAGGAGGTATGATTTTTCCTTTCTCCGGACCCGTGAGGCGGAGAAGCGAGTGAGGAACCTCTCCTGGAGGTCTTCGAACGATTGCACGGACCCTCGCACGAGCCTTTGGAACCACTCGAACGCGGTACCGGTGAGGGTGAGACAAAATGCCTGGCACATCGTTGACGGGGATTGTCCCGCCATCCTCATGTTGGTCTGGTACTGGTGGATGTGGTAAAGAGGGTCTGTGCTTCCGTCATAGAGCGGCATGGTGGGCGGACGGAAGCTCCCCCCGGTGTCGTTAGCGAGCACGTGTGCCGCGAATGGCGAAGCCACGCCCTCGATCATGCTTCTCACCAAGGGGGTTCTTGTATGTGCTGCCTGCAACTCTCGGATTTCCTCTCTCAACACGTGGAACATGTTAGTTACTTCATTATTTCCGGCATGTATGGTGGTAGGCGCAAATCTGGTGGTACGTTCTCTTTCATTCGATGCTTGATCGATCAGAGTGATATGTGCTGCTGGCGGCGTTGCCGTAATTGGAGGGGCGACTTCTTGTGGTTCGCCTGTTTCGGGGACGGCTTGGCGCCCCGGGATCTCCCATCGAGTGTTGAGGTGACGTCGTAGATCCACGTTGGGCACTAAGCGTCCTGGCGACCCCGTACGTCGCGGCCCAATCTATCGAGAGCAGACCTTCGTGATTCGGCTCCGGTTCCTACGACGGAGCGGGCGGCCTGGGGGATACTGACGCGTTGTGGGTCGGTGCCTAAGTTCTGCGGTCCATGTTGATCTAGCCCCCGAGCGGTTCTTCGTTCTGCCTGGTGGTGGCGGTCGATGTCTCGAATACTTGGGTCAGGGTCGTCGTCTTGTCTGCCTTCGATGTTCTCATTTAGTGTTTGCCCTTGTTCGCGCCTTTCACCCCCAGAGTTAGCGTTTTGCGGGCGTCCTTCTCTTGCATGGGCGTGTAAAGTCATGACCCTCTCCTCTCGATCTCTAGCGAACTCGCTTGCTAGCAGGAAAAGACTGTTCTCGAGGCGCTCTATGCGACTGTCTCGTTCGACGAAGACAATGTCGAGGGCGGGATTTCTAACGCCGGTGGTATTTGGGTGTGGCAGAGGCGCGGTGCCTGCTGCCGGGACGACGCTTGGTGGCGAGGTTTCTTGACCGTGCCTAGCCTGAGTTCGGGCCCGTGTGTGAAGTGCTACGCTCTCCGCCTGTTGAGAGGCGTTGCTCCCAGAAGCGGCGACGCGGTTGGACATTTTGCAGGAGATTTTTGCCGGAGGAATCTTTCGGTTATGATGATTTGGCGGATTAGTCATCCGGTCTTGAGACTTTCGGTGGAGGATTCTTCTGGTTTTGAAAAGAGAAGGTCTACCAGGGAGGCTTGTGATGGTCCCGTGAAGGGAGGTGGATTTGCCGGTGGAGAACTCGTGGTTGTTTTCGAGTCCCACTCCTTCTAGCGCCAAAATGTTAAGCCGTTTTTTGGTTTTAACATTTGAGGACACGTGGTGGGCCTGCAATAGTCACGTGCCTAGTATTGGATCGGCCCAAATTACTTTCCGAGAGTCCAAAGGGCTCAAGGAAGTTCGGGACAAAGCCCAAAGCGTCCAAGAGCTTCAGAGGATCTTAGAATCGCAAAGAGGGAAATAATGCTTTGCCTTCTTCTTCGTCGGGAACGCGTTCTTCGTCTTTGATTCCTGGCCTGGAGGTCGAGCCTGCCTGGAGGTCGAACCTGCCTTGAGGTCGAGCTCGCCTGGAAGTCGAGCCTGGCCTGGAGGTCGACCCTTGCTGGAGGTCGAGCCTGCCTGGAGGTTGAGCTCGCATGGGGGGTCGAGCTCGCCTGGAGGTCGAGCCTGGCCTGGAGGTCGACCCTGGCTGGAGGTCGAGCTCGCCTGGAGGTCGAGTCTGGCCTGGAGGTCGACCCTGGCTGGAGGTCGAGTCTGGCCTGGAGGTCGACCCTGGCTGGAGGTCGAGCTCGCCTGGAGGTCGAGCCTGGCTTGGGGGTTGAGCTCGTTTGGGGGGTTGAGCTCGCCTGGAGGCCGAGCCTGGCCTGGAGGTCGACCCTGGCTGGAGGTCGAGCCTGCCAGGAGGTTGAGCTCGCTTGGGGGGTCGAGCTCGCCTGGAGGTCGACCCTGGCTGGAGGTCGGGCCTGCCTGGAGGTTGAGCTCGCCGGGGGGGTCGAGCTCGCCTGGAGGTCGACCCTGGCTGGAGGTCGAGCCTGCCTGGGGGTTGAGCTCGCCTGGGGGGTCGAGCTCGCCTGGAGGTCGACCCTGGCTGGAGGTCGGGCCTGCCTGGAGGTTGAGCTCGCCTGGGGGGTCGAGCTCGCCTGGAGGTCGAACCTGGCTGGAGGTCGATCCTGGGGGGTGTGACCGTGCTCTTCGTGAGCTGCCTACGCACCCGCTTTGTGGGATCAGGTCATGACGTAGTTCAGGGCGAGTGTGTTTGCTATGTGAATGGATTCTTGGATTTTTGTTTTTTTTTCCTCCCGCCGAGAGGTGGCTCTCGGTTTTTGTTTATGATCCGGGATAATTTTGAAGTTGGGAGAGTATTTGGCTGAGAGAATTCTGGGGTTGAGAGAATTTTGAGTTCAAAGGATTCTCTATTCCTTTTGATTTGTGTGAGTGAGCTATTTATAGGGAAAACATGCCGCTTGTTGAAAATTCGCTTGTCGCTTGTCTCTTGTTGAAAATTCGCTTGTCGCTTGTTGAAAATTCGTTTGTCGCTTGTTGAAAATTCGCTTGTCGCTTGTTTTTAGTCATGCGTATTTTTAGCATTTGACTAAATTGTCCTTCTATATTGTAACGTCGTTTTTGCAATTGAGGCGTCGTTTTTACCATAAGAAAAGGACGGCATAACAATAACTATACCATAAAAATTTGGAGATATGACAAAACTTAAATTTACATATGACTTTATATCTGAAGAGAGCCCTTAAATTAATTTATTAGTACATAGAAATTTTTACCGATTAAATTGTATGAGTGATAAAAAAAATGAAGGTAAAAGTCACCACGCACGTTTTAAACTTGGGGGTTCTAGCATGCTTTACCTCTCTTTTGTCTCTTCTCATGTGGCATGTCTGTCATTTATCTGATTTAATTAGATTTAATTATGATAGTAATAAGTTAATAACCAACCAGATGCATTCCCCCTTTTAAAAAAAAAGAAAAAAAAGAGTTGCATAATGATAATGTTAATAATAAAAACCAATCTGAGCCGACAGTATAGACATCTGTAATATATATAATAGTTCTTTTTTTTTCTTCGTTAAAACTGTAAGAGTATATTATTATTGGAGAAGAAATATTAATACAATATTTATGGCTATTAAAAATGCTTTGCACGTCGGTAGTGTACAACGATAACTGTCCAAACAGACGACGATCTGTGGAGAGAGAGAGAGATAGATATGAGAGGTGCAGATAGATATAGGTAGAAAGGAAACAGCTATAGATGTAAAATAGGTAGCTGGGGATCAATAAATATGTATCATTAAGAGAGATCAGCTTAAAAGACAAATTAATACCACAATAAAAAAATAAAAATAGCAGCATTGTTTGAGTTGGTCTCATATGGACTAGCTAGCAATAGCATTAGCATAGTAGGACTGTGCTACGACAGTAATGTTGGAAACTGTTTCAATGAGTTGGAAATGAATGCAAACACAAACTGCAAATAGGATGGCAACGGGTACGAGTAAAGTCGGGTACACCGATTTCGTTACTCGTACCCGCTATAATTTATATACGTTCCTGTTTAATTTTATTTATTTATTTTAGGAAAACAAAATAATTTTGGATTGGGTCTTCATGACAAAGTCTTGAGAGGCATATTATGTCTCTAATCTCTCTATGCATGCATTACTCAAATATTATATATATTAAATTTTGGTTATGTAAATATCATAAAATTTATTATTATTATATTCATAAGCTAATATTTTTTTTAAATAGCATAACTCTATTTTTTTTTCACTTACCCGCAACTACGCGAGGGTTAAATAACTTTATATAAATCGAAAGCTGTTGTTTTTATTAATAGCGTTTCTTTAATAAGTGATTGAGATTGGCCCTCTAAACTCTCATTCTCTCTAACCTTCCAATACTGACACCATTGCAACTTGCCCAAGAAATTAATGGTGTGCGACAAATATTTCACTTTATCTCTATGCACTCACAAAAAAATCCAAAGCATCTCTGCACTCATTTCTTATCTACCATATCACTTTATCTGTCTAGTCTTGGTAGTTGCCCAAGAAATTAATGGTGTGCGTATTTCACTTTATCTCTATGCACTCACAAAAAAATCCAAAGCATCTATCTGTCTAGTCTTGGTAGTTGCCCAAGAAATTAATGGTGTGCGTATAAAAAGCCTAATTTATTTATTTTAATGATGAAACAATCACTTGAAATAAATTAATGGTGTGCGTATAAAAATAAATTAATGGTGTGCGTATAAATTAATATGCTAATTGATTCTTTCGGAAACAGTAAATAAAATATTTGTTAACATATGGAAAACTAGTTATTTGCTAGTAATACTCTGAAATTACTAAACGGGTGTAAAATAGTTGTTCAACTATGAATGAAACAATTTGTTGACCAGCTGATCGTTTTTAAGCAGTTCTAATCTTTTATTCAAAGTGATAAACTAACAAACAATCAAATAGAAATAAAAAATACAAGACAATTGGTAATTATGTCTGGTGTAAACCACCACTCAAAGAGACTGATCATGATGTGAAAACAGACTTTTGGCGTCACTTTATCTAAGAGCAACGCTGTAGTTTTAATTCTGTAATGAATTTATACATATAATGTCGCACGCACCTAACTGGACTCATTATCGCACACACATAATTACTCCTTACAACATTGTGAACCTTACAGATGCATAACTGGACTGATTATCTACAATTATTGATTAGCAGCGCTAACATTTTTTGTATGAAAGAAATTTATGTTTTTGTAGGTCCTCACCAATAATTCCACTGTTTCTTTTCGCTATGATTTATCATTTATGGACCTGTGGCTGTGGTTCCCACATTTGCATTGCATCTTTGCAATTTGCACGTTGTTTCAAAATGTGATTTTACGCAATCTGCTGTTTGAACGGAAATTAATAATTAATCAGCACCAAACAAATGTGGCTATTTGATATGTGTTATTTTATACCTATTTTATTAAGTGTTTCAATATTGTTTTTTTTTAGAAGGCCGGGCATGTTTGGTTTAAAATAAAAAATGGAATGTTAATGGCAATGGGAATGATAATGGCAATGACAATGGAATGGTATTATATTTTTTTGTTTGGTTTGTAATATTAACTCCAAAAGAATGGAAAGTAAAATTTACCATATTACCATTTTCATAACTTTACCAACTTTCTCTTCTTTATCACTACCACTTCGTCTTCTTCTCAGCATGGACTGATACAGTAAAACAAGATGAACTAAAATGGACTTTAAACCATATTTCTCAATAAAACTTCAAATCCATTGTCTATTTAGGAGAATAATCTGAGGGCCCGATTTTTTTTCCCTTTCATTGGGTGTTGTGCAGGCAAAACCAGTTTCAATTTTTTTGGATCTTTACTGGTTAATCTCCCATGCCTAACAATTTCCATACACAAACTCGACAAAACAATCGATAAAAGAAAAAAATGAAAATATGTTGAAATCGCTTTGCGTTCATCTATGAACCTACTCTAGACTACTCGTCTCCGTCGTCTTCATCGTCGGCGTCGCATCTTCTCCGGCAAGAGAACGGCGGCGAAGGCGGGTGGTGCCGAATGTCTCGTCAAAGACCTTCACAACCTCCCATATCAAAGTTACCATTTGCGGTGGCTCGGCTGTCGACGGCGCCTTCGAGATCCCTCCGGCGTCAATCTTCACTGTCGCCGCCCTGGGAATGATCGTCTCCGTCGTGCTCTACGAGAAGGCGCTCGTTTTAGTTTTAGATTACATATATAAATATATATTAAATGATATAAAAGGTCAGTTTGGGAAGAATATTTCATTACACGGTGGAATGGTTCATTCATCCCAATTTATAAAGAATCAAATTAATGCAATGATCATTCCGTATAATGATGATTACCTCATTTAAAAATGAATCAAATAAAAGAATAATAAATTTAAGGAATCCATTCCATTCCATTCCATTCCCTTAAAAAGTCACCAACCAAACATACCCTAAATTCTTTTGGTTATCAGCCATGGCACCTTTGACGTCTGTTATATTTTTTTTTTTTGAGGAAACGTGGTCGGAGCCACGAAAATTCATAAAAGCCCTCACGTATGGCGGAGGAAAACCGTGGTTACAAAGATAGGAGATAAACAGAAACCAACGGAAAAGGAAAAGGAAGCTCAAAACAAACAGGGCCCTAGGAGACCATGCGGGACCTCAACTCGCGATCATCGGCCCTAATGGCCTCTTCCGAACAAGGCAGGACTAAACCCAGCCAGGTCGAGGACGAGTGATGGTTAACCGCATAACGCGCTAGATTATGCGCATCAACATTACAAAGACGAGAAATATGCATAATGCGAAAAACCTCAAGCTCCCTCGCCTCTCTGGAGATGCGGAGCAAGATCGTCCCAAGCTCTGTCGCAGGCGTCACGCCCTCATCAATCATCCTCACCACCCCCAAGCAGTCAGACTGGATCTCTGCTCTCCTGCCACCGACGCTGCGAACTAGCTCTATGCCCTGGAGGACAGCATACGCTTCCGCAAGCTGGGGGGAGAACCCCCTAGCCAGGAAAAGCGTCTGCGAGGCGATCACCTCTCCGGTGTGGTCTCGAACAATACAACCGACACCGAAGCCTCCACGGTCGCGAATGAGTGCCGCGTCGATGTTAATCGAGAGGGTCCCGTCCGTAGGGGGGTCCATCTGGGGGTCGTAGTCACCCTCGTGTTCGTCGGAGACTCCCCAACCATAGCCGCTCTGTACTCCTCGAGGAAGCTCGCCGTCCACTGGACTAGCTGTGGCTGGCTCCAAGCTGATCTCCCGGCCAAGACATTGTTCCTGTGGTTCCAAAGTTCCCAAATAATGGTAATGAAAAGCTCATGGAAACGAACCTCAAGGGTCTCCATCGCTCTGAGGATAGCGTCGAAAACATCGCTGTCTCTAAAAGGCGGAAGAATGTGGCCGAAGCCCACCTCTTTCCAGACTCTCCTGCTCCACCTGCAACCCAAAAACGCGTGGAAAACAGTCTCTCTCGCCTCCTGACAGACAGGGCAGCTGTCGTCAGAGGTGATCCTCTTTTTGGCTAAGACTGCTCTGGCTGGGATCTGGCCTAAACAGACTCGCCAACAGAAGAGTTTCACCTTAGGAGGGACTCTCTGCTGCCAGAACTTCGTCCACCACTTCTCCATCACCGTCGGATCTGAAGAGCTGGCGACCGGAGTACTGGCTCTCTCCATCGCAACACGGAAGCCGCTCTTGACGGAGTACTCTCCGTTCTCAGTGAAATGCCAGCGACGCACGTCAGGAGTGTCCTCGCCCCCACACGGAATGCTCAGGATCGCCGCAGCGTCCTCCTCACCGAACATCGCTGTGATAAGATCAACGTCCCAGCTACCGTCGGGTCTCATAAGCTCAGCTACCCGCATATCGGGGGGAATCCAATGGGGGTCAATCCAGGTGGCCGGTCTGTCCCTCGGAACCCAACTGTCGCCCATGACCAACACAGACTCCCCGTCCCCGATCCGCCATCTCGAACCAGACTGAATGATCTCACGTCCCCAGAGAAGACCGCGCCAAATGGAAGAGCGGCACGAGCCAGGGAGAGCTGTCATAATATCACCGTCGGGGAAGTAGCTCTGACTATAGACTCGACCTACCAGACTATCCGGTCTCCTGAGAAGTCTCCAGACACTCTTAGCCAAAAGGGCCTGGTTGGACTTCTCCAGATCTCTGAAGCCCATCCCGCCCTCTGACTTGTGTCGCGTGAGGTCCTCCCACTTGCACCAGTGGATCTTCTTCGTCGCCGTTCCACCCCCCCACCAGAATCTGGCGATCGCCGAGTGGATGTCTCTAATCAAACGCAGCAGGATCTTGTGGCACGAGGCCACGTAACTGGGGATCGACTGAAGGACGGATTTAATGAGGACCTCTCTACCAGCCTGCGAGAGGGAGATGCCATTCCAACTCTTAATCTTAGCCCAAACACGGTCTCTCACAAATCCAAAAAGCTTCGCCTTCCGCCGACCCGTGAACGCGGGAAGACCCAGGTATCGCTTATGGCAGTCCGTCTTCCTGACACCTAGGATCTGAGCCAACACCTCACCCTCCTCATCGCTAACCTCCGTACCGAAACAAACATCGGACTTCTGAAAGTTCACCATCTGGCCCGAGGCCATAGAATAAGTTCAAAGAATGTCAGTAACCCTCTCACACTTGTCAGGAGTCGCTCGGCAAAAAACCAAGCTATCATCCGCAAAGAGAAGGTGAGACACATGGATATCCCGGAACCGGACTCCTAAAATCGCTCCGAAATCCTCACTCGCTCGAAAGAGGCTCGAGAGACCCTCAGAGCAGAAGAGGAAGAGGAAAGGAGAGAGAGGGTCCCCCTGGCGGAGGCCTCTGAAAGGAGTCACACTGCCTCGAATGGAGCCGTTGATGTTGAAAGCAAATCTGACTGAGGTAACGCATCTCATGATAAGGTGCACCCAACGCGTGCTGTATCCCAGTCTCAGCATCATCGACTCCAGGTAGACCCACTCAACCCTGTCGAAAGCCTTCGCCATGTCGAGCTTGAGAGACGCACACTTTCCATTACCGAAGCGTTTCCGCTTCATCGTGTGGAGAGCCTCGAAACCAACCATGACATTATCGAAGATCAGTCTACCACCAACGAAAGCGCTCTGGGACTCAGAAATAGCGACGTGCATAGTAGTCTTAAGACGGTTGACCAAGCACTTGGCCACTATCTTATAGATCACGTTGCATATGCTAATCGTCTCGGGTCCTCGACTTTGGGGATAAGGGTGACCACAGTATCATTAATGGTGGCCACCTCGTCCCCGTCGTTAAGAATCCCAAGGCAGGTCTTCAAGACCGATTCGCCTACTACGTCCCAATATCTCTGGTAAAAAATCGCGGGAAAGCCGTCACTTCCCGGGGCCTTGATCGCATCCATCGAGAAAAGCGCCTTTTTCACCTCCCATGGCTCAAAAGGGCGCTCCAACTCGGCATTCAAAGCCTCTGAGATCCTAGGCTGTACGTCCGCAGAAACTAACTCGATACTCTGCGAAGAAGGCCTCGTGGAAGAGAAAATGTCACCAAAGTAACCGGAGACGATCCTCTCTATCTCAGTGTCTCCACTGTGCCAATCCCCGTGATCGTCCTCCAGTCCTCTGATAGCGTTCCTCTTCCTCCTAGCAGAAGCCTTGCGGTGAAAAAGCTTCGTGTTCTTATCCCCGCACCGCATCCAGGACACTCTGCTCCTCTGTCTCCAGTACTGCTCCTCCTTCTGAACTAAGGCGTCAAGCTGTCTCTCCTCCCGTCTGAAGGACTCCATACAGAAGTTCGGGCCCGAAAGACCCGCAAGCTCAACGATCTTCTTCTGCTTCTCAATCCTGTCTCTGATCTCTCTGTTCCTCTCTCCGCCCCAGCGGGAGAGACTTTGTCTGCACTGACAGATCGCATCAGCTAAGCTCGGACTCTGATCACCACTCTGGCCCGTCTCCCAAGCTCTACGGATCCGCTCGTCGCACTCAGGCTCACCTATCCAAGACTCCTCAAAGAAGAAACGCCTCGGCCTCCTGCTCCGCCGGCGATCTCTGAGACCCGCTGTAAGCAGAAGAATTGGTCTATGGTCCGAACTCCAGAACCTCAAGTGTCGAACAGTGGCCGAAGGGAAGAGATCGCTCCACTCGTGACTCGCGAGGCATCTATCCAAGCGCTCCTCTATACTTCCTCTGCGCCAGGTGAAGGGGTCTCCCTCAAAGCCTAAGTCATGGATGTCGCAATCCGAAATCATCTCTCTGAAAGAAGACAACTGGCCGGGACCTCTATCTCTACCTCCTCTAATCTCAGAGTTGGAGGCGACTTCGTTCATGTCGCCCCCAACTAACCAAGGACCCGTGTAAGAATTCCGGAGGCGACGAAGAAGCTCCCAAGTATGTCTCCTCTGAGCGCTCACTGGATCACCGTAGATCCCCGCAAATCTCCAACTCTCGCCTAACTCGTTAACCAAATCTCCCTCGATGTGATATCTCGAAAACGTCCCGAGTAGGAATCTCACAGGCTCTTTCCAAAGTAACATCAAGCCTCCACTCCTACCAAGACAGTCCACCGTCATACAACCATCAAAACCCAGCAAAACTATCACTCTTTCAGCCCCCTCACTGCGTAGTCTAGTCTCCGACAGAAAGATAAAATCGGGACTATGATCACGAACGTGGGCGAGGAGGGCTGACCTCGTCCCGGGGTTGCCTAACCCCTGGACGTTCCAGATAACGCCTATCATCGCGTTCGGCGGCCCTCGCTCTCGAGGGGCGCTGCTCTCTCATCAGTAACAACTAAGGTCGAATCTAACGGACTAGAAACTTCCAAAGTGCGAGTAACAGAAAATAAGTCTCTCCTCCCTAGGTCATGTGTGGCAGAAAGTAAGTCTCTATGTCCTATATCAAACTGAAGCGCAAGAGAATGAGGGGAGATAGATGGACTTACCTGAGTGTCGAGCGTGGATCTCAACACTCTCCCTTGCCCACTCTCACCATCGGACCCGGGGCCCGTGTCAGCTACCATCTCCCACTGGATCACCCGACCAGTGGAAGAAGGGCTCGCCTTGTTCCCGTCGGTGTAGCCTCCCTCATTGGTCTCACCTCCGCCGGCTTCAAACATGCGTGCCATCTTCTTGACGTTCCCAATTCTGACCCTCTCGCTCGATTTCCTCTTCCCCGACCCACCTTCATTGTCGCCGGCAGCCCCCGCTTTTGTCTCGGCTCCCACATCCCGTCCTAGACCCGGTTTGCACCCAAGGGGCCTTTTCCCAGGGGCGTTCTCTTGGCAGTGAAACTCCCAGGGGGGTCCTGGCCCTTTTGCTGAAGAGCCCCAAAGGGGTCCAGGCCCGGTTGAAAAAGGGGCCCAGACTGGCCTTTGGAGCGTTGCCGAAGAGGCCCAGCAAGTTTCCCAGCCAAGTCATGGGCAAGGCCTTCCAAGCCGTTGGGCTTAAAAATTCTGGTAGGCCCAACAAGGTCTTCCCCTCCATCTTTGACCAAATCCTCCTCTGCCCCAAGGACAGTGGGTCCCAGCTCACTCGAAATACCCACTAGGTCCTCAGCGGGATTGATAAATCCTTCACCAACTGCCCCAGAATTCATGCTCTCTGTAGCTTTCTCTTTACCAGAACTAGTAACCTGCTCCAAAGAGCCGTTGTCACTTCCTCTCCCCGAAACGGCCCCAAAACCCTCCTCCTTTTTTTTAGGGTAAGTTTTGCCTACCCCATACTGGCAATGAGACCCGGTGGCCGAGGGATTGACTTCGCTCCTCGTTTGAGATCCACGCGCGTCAGCCCTAACCGTCGTCGGACCAGGGTTGTCGTGGTGGTTCTCCTCAGTCGGCATCTCGGTATCCATGGCTTCACTCGGCGGCCCTCCCGGATTGATATCTTTATCCTTCGTCGGCTCATCTTCCCTTGTCGGTGGCTTGGTCAGAGTCGCGGTCGGGCCGGTCTCTGTCTCCATCGGCGGTGATTGTTTTTCCTTCCCACGCCTCTGTTTCTCGCCTCTCTCCCCCGACTCCTCTTGCAAAGCTTTTGATGAGTCCCGGTGAGTTTTCGCAGAACAGGACTCCGGCCCAGCCCAACCAGGTTCCCGGTTAGGTCCCACACCGTTAAACCTCCAAGTACCACCGTTAGATTTGTGAGGGGGCTGTCCTCTCAGCCCAGCTCCATACTTGGGGTTCCCCCCACACCCAGCTCCTCCTTCTCATGACAGTCAGAGCCACAGTGCCCGAGCCTTCCACACACGAAACAAAAGTCTCCGAGTTTTTCGTATCGGAAAGTCACCCAGGCCTTCCCCTCCTCCGTCCCAAGCTTTAGAAATGTTCCCTTCATCAGAGGTTTGCCTATGTCCACCGCGACACGGACCCGAATGAAATCCCCACTGATTCTACCCTCCTTATCCTTGTCAACTTTGGTAACCCGTCCTATTCGTCCTCCGACAAGCTCACCCATTCTTGCCGACCGAAACTTGAGAGGGATTCCGTGAATCTGAACCCAGAAATCCACATGTCGGAATTCATCATCTTTGTCCTTTTCAATCTCAGGGTCATTCAAAACTAGGAGGGATTTGTCAAACGTCCATGGCCCCAATTCCCAGACCCGCCTCTTATCGGCCCTGTTCCCGAACCGGAAGCAGAGGATTCCGTCCCGGTGATCGCTGATTTCGAGCTTTCCACTCGTCCTCCAAATCGTGGCCATGACCGACTTAAGCGCACCTCGCCTGTTGTCAGCTGGTCTTGATCCTCATGCTTGACTGCCTGATCTTTGGCCTCAGCACAGTTGACCTGACTCTTCGGCTTCCTGCTCCCCGGGGGATAGCCATGGAGTTTGTAGCACTTGTCAGCAGTGTGGCCTGGGATCTTGCAATGAGCACACGTCGGTTTCTCCTTGTCCTTTTTGTATGGCTTCTTCTGCAAGTCATCTTTCACTGCCATCGCCACAGTACTGGTTTGTTCCATGTTGCCATGCTCGTTTCCAACACTTCGCTGTTTCTCCTCTTGTGTAATTAATGCAAACACCTTGTTGATTGCAGGAATAGGATCCATGAGTAGCACTTGACTCCTCACTGCTGAGAACGAGTCATTGAGTCCCATAAGGAAGCTCATCACATACTCATTTTGGAAGAACTCATTAAGTTTCTTCACACCTCCACATTTACACGTTCCACAAGTACAATTTGGTCGAAAATTGTTCAACTCCTCCCAAATTGCTTTCAACCTTGTGAAGTACATCCCAACCGATCGCTGATCTTGAGTTAGGTTTGTGAGTTCTCGTTTCAACTGGAAAATGCGCGGTCCATTGGATTGCTGAAACCTCTCGTTCAGATCATTCCAGATCTCCGCAGCTGATTCTCCGAACAAAATGTTCGATGAAATTTCCTTCGAAACAGAGTTCAACAACCAAGAGATCACGATATGGTTGTTGCGTCTCCATGAATTCAATAGGTGTGGATCAGATCCATCAGGTTTCACGATAGATCCATCAACAAACCCTAACTTGTTCTTCACGGACAGCGCAATCAACATCGATCGATTCCACGACGCA
Organism: Urtica dioica subsp. dioica; assembly: GCF_054948205.1. NCBI lineage: Eukaryota > Viridiplantae > Streptophyta > Magnoliopsida > Rosales > Urticaceae > Urtica > Urtica dioica. The sequence continues at coordinate 17,610,012 of NC_142763.1, forward strand.
TAATTATCTCCATTCAGCAATTGAGATACGAGAACTGTACCTGGATTGTCTGAATGATGCAGATAATATGCACTCAGTGGATCATCAATTACTGACCTTCGTGAAGCTCCGAACGCTAAATTCTCCATCGAAGTGTTGCTCTGTTCCTCCATTCAGTTGGTGCCAGAAACAGAGTATCGCCGATGACTCGAGTTCAGGTAAAGACGAAGCTCCAAAATGCTCTAACAATGGCGGAATTTAGAGCTCTGATACCATATTGAGATCAGACTGAGAGAGTGTTTGGGAGAGAATGGTCTCGACTCAATGTGAGATCGAGTATGCAAATTCTCATTAACCAGAAAATGTACAATGTGTGTGTTTATATACACGGAGCAACTAACATAACTAATTTAGCCTATCCGTGCTATACACGTGTCTATACACAAGATAAAATAAAAACAAAAGCAGAGACTGAAACGACTGCGTTTCATCTCTAATATAAATCACTTCACTTGATTTGTAAATGAGATTTGTAGATCTAGCTAGAAGACGAGATCACCGAGTTTAAAGATGTTAAAACTTGGAAAATTAAAATGCTATAGGAATAGTTAGTTCTTTTGAGTGTCCAATATTGTTAGTAGTAAGGATGAAAGGGCCATCGCGCGTCGGGAACTGTACTAAGGTATGCTTATGATCGACATTTGATAGAAACAACCCTGAAGAGGTCCACACCTGATCACAGCCAGCTCACCTGCCGTGCCAGCTGAGCGCCCATTGGTCAAGGCGCTGGTCAAGACGGTTAGGCGGTTAGGAAGATAGTTAGATAAATACAATGTATCTAGACAGTTATGGTTTATATAAATACGTGTAACTCAATTAATTCAGTTAAGCAATACAAATACACAAAAAGGCTCATAGAGAAGATTCTCTCTCTAGAGCATTGGATTCTCCTAGATCTGAGATTATCCAAAGCTTCACTTGGTATCAGAGATATATCAATGGCGTTCGACGGAATTTCCTCGTCGTCATCAGAGATCCCGAGATCATCAGTCTCTCCACACTTCGCTCCTACTCTCTCATCTGCAATCTCTGTCAAGCTCGACAAAGAAAACTACTCTGTTTGGAGAAGCCAAGTCTTACCAGCAGTAATTGGACACAACCTTGAAGGATTTGTCTTCGGAACGAAGATCTACCCCAAGGAATTCGTCAAACACACAGATCCGCAAGGAAATGTCACGAAATCAACAAATCCAGAGTATATCCAGTGGTTGAGAGAGGATCAGCTTCTCTTGAGTTGGCTCATTTCGTCTCTATCAACCACGATTCTCAGGTCAGTCACAAGAATCTGTTCTTCTCATGGAATGTGGATTGCTCTGGAACAGAGGTTTGCTGTCAGATCGAAGGCTAGGTTAATTCCTCTGAAGACTCAGCTCCAAGCAACAAAGAAAGGAAGTCTTTCGATCTGTGACTACTTCGCCAAAATGGAAGCCATCGTAGACTCAATTTTCTTGGCTGGTGGTGACATCTCCGACGATGATCTGATCCTGGCACTACTCATGGGATTACCTGTTGAGTATGATGTTGTTGTTGCATTGGTAAACAACCGTCTGCAACAATGTGATGGTGAATCGTCTGGAATAACCGTCCAAGAGGTCTTAGCTATGGCTCTCTCACAAGAAACGCGCATTGACCAGCTCACCTCACAATCAACGATTGATGTTCAGTCAGTCTCAACAAACTACAATGGAGCAATGGCGAACTACACAGATACTCATGGTAGAGGTCGCTCTAGGGGCAGAGGTGGTCGAGGACGTTTCACTGGTGGTCGAGGTTCAAACTCAAGACCTACTTGTCAGATCTGTGGTAAGCAAGGACACGTGGCTATTGCGTGTTGGCACAGACTCGATGAGTCCTTCCAAGGACCTATCTCAGCACCAGCAACAAGCAACAACAACAATCCACTCAACAAGGCAGCGTTCTATGCTGGTCCTGAAACTGTAGCTGATCCAGCGTGGTATGCTGATTCTGGTGCAACGAATCACGTGACTGCTGAGCTGGACAAGCTTCACATGAACACTGAGTACAATGGCAGTGACAAACTCATGGTCGGGAATGGTAAATGTCTCTCCATCACTCACACTGGACTGTCTCATTTACATTCCAAATCAACAAAAAATACATTAAGAAATGTCTTGCGCAAGAGCTTCCGGATATAGAGAGTAAGTCAATATGAAATCCAAATCTCTTTCACGCTTTTGCTGTTCTGATTTTGTTTTCACACTTGTTCGATACAGCTGTCGCCACCACCCTTTTCCCCTCTTCCTCTCTCTCACCCGCTCCCTCTCCTTCGTCCTCTCTTCCTCTCTCCCGCGCGAGCGCCGACCCCGACTGCGCGCGCGCCTCTGCCGACTGCGCGACCAGCGACCGGGCGCCGCCATCTCTCCCTCTCGCCTGTTGTCTCTCTGTCCTCGCGCTCACTCGACGCGCGCTTCCGAGTCCTCTGCGCGACTTGACAGGACTCTTTCTCCTCCGCCGAGTCCGCCTCTGCCAAGCCGCTTCCGCCCCGTCGCTGACCTCTGCTCTGTCCTCGCTGGCAACGACGCTTCCGAAGAATCTCGGCCGCCCGATTCCTCTGTCTTCGTCATCAGCTTCCAGACTTTTAGGTTTGTAAATTAGGGGTTTTTTAATTGTTTTCTAAGGTTTGAAATTGTCATCTGATTTGGGGATTCCGAAATCGTGGTTGTTTGGATTGATTTAGTTGGTGATTCATGGTTTTTGGTTGATTGAGATTTTAGGCTGACTTATTGATTGAGTTTCAATTAGATTGATTGATCTCATTATGATTTCAAGAGTGTGGATTGTTAATGGTGAAGTCCTACATCTTGGCATTGTGTAGAGTTCTTGTTTTGCTTAATTTCGGCTCGGCAGATCAAGTGGCGATCCAGCTGATGCAAAGACTTTTAGTTCAAGTTTCCGGAGCAGCTCCCTTGGAGAAGGATCTTGTAAAGAAGTTTAAGCGCATGCCTGATCATCTCAAGGTATCTCTCCTATATTTTTTTTATACACATGTACCGTTGCAAGTCTTTTGTTTCACTGCTGAAATACAAGCTAATGATACGAAAGCAGGGAAACCCATCCATCCCAGAGAACAAGTTATTCAAATAAGTGCACTAAGAAACCAACGTAAAGAGATGGGGATATATGTGAATTTATAGGAGATACAAGATAACTTACGTATGCATAAATATGAATTAGCTTACAGTCACTAATATGGGATATGTTAGCTTACAGTCACCAACGTATGTTACCATATTTCAGCTACTGCATCTTTTTTTCATGTTCAAGTTATCTTTCAACGTGAGATGTTAGCTTACAGTCATTTATATATATCTCATTAAGCTCTATATCGGATTTACAAAGCTAATATGGGCTTTGTAGGATCATAACATACGTTTGATATTTTCCTCTGAATATTCCGAAAATAAAGAAAGATGAATTTGTATAATGATACGGAAAGAGTACACAAAGTGAAACCATACAATTTGAATAAGAAAGTGGTTTCACGTCAGCAGGAAGCGAAAGACAGCTGGCATGTTTTAGAAGTTATCTTGTAAAGGGTGTAAATAATGACTTTTGTAGAGTTCTTCTCTGGTATCCAGTTGTGTTTCAGCTTGTAGTTAAGTTGCAATGGAACAAACATATTTGTTCAAATCTGTAGCCTTTACTGGTTATATATGTTTGGGTTGTTGCTATTATCGGTGTAAATGTCAATATTTCTCTACCGATGTTCGCCAGGTTCATTACAGAAATGCAAAAAGCTTTACGTTGTTCACTTGTCGGAGAGAGAGTACTCGCAGTTCCGTTGTTTGAGCTCTACGACAACGTCCAGGTACAGAGGTTATGGGATTAGGTTGTGAAAGTTTAGTTCATACTTCATATTATGATTTTGTTTTCTGTATGTTTAATGCTTCATAGAGAAGAAAAGGGACTCACCCTTTATATTATAAGGGAAACATAGCATGTCACAAACAAGAGGCTCCTACTGAGATGGGAAATTCCGGGCATATATATATATTTCCTACTTATCATTTTGTTTATGGTGTTGTAGTTTCCTGAAATCATTGACCAAGGGTCCACAAACAGGAAGAAGTGAGGCTGTCACAGCATGACTGATGTAGAGCGTAATATAGGAAAGAGAGATAATCGCAAATTGCAATATTGACTTCTTTTTACTATTTCATAAAATCTACCAAATTACATCAATGGAGAATAATACTTATAGAGTTGAAAAGGGCGTAAAAAAGGAAATAAACCATAATCAATGCACCAAATTCTAAAATTGAAATGAAATAAAACTGATCACAATTGATGCTCATAATTCGTCCGGAGTGGAGAAAATTTGTCCTAGAATTTGTAAGGGTGTGTTTTTTTTCTTATGGACATTGAGAGGTTCACAAAGACTGATCTTCTCGGCCTTCACACGGGCGGTTTGTCGGGAGGCTTCTTGTTAGGAATCAACATGGAATCCACCTCGATTTTCTTTGTGTCCTCATCGATCCACGCTGAAATTTTAAGCCTGTTTCTAAGTTCTTATTTTCTTCATTAATTATCATTTTATTTCTTAATTATCTTTTACATTTTTCATTAATTTTTATTTGGTGAAAAAATTCTTCTATTTTTCTATTTTATTCTGTTCAAAATCAGCTCAGTTCTTATTTTCTTCTTTTCTTTTTAAATATTAACTATTTCGAAATAAACTATCGTTATTTTGAACAAAAGAAAGTGAAATAATTGTGAATGATGTTTTTCATTTTTCAAATATTATGTGAATGATTTTGAGGGCATTTTTGTTATTTCGAAAAACAGAGTTATGGAGTCTTCAATTTTAAAAGAGATAATTAAACAATAAACTTAGAATATTTATTATTTGATAGAAACCTCAGATACATGGATTAAAATTGCTCAGATAGATATGCTATTTTCCGGCAAAGAATGATTACGATTGTTTTTTTAATTTATTCCGAAAAAATGTGTTGAATTTGGAGCTTTTAATAAACACTTAAAAATCTCTGTTGTGTCAGTTTTAATCCGGTGATTAAAAGCTGATTAGTTGTTAGTCGATCGCTCCTAATTACACAGGAATGCATTAAATAGAAACCAATAATTTAGCTATTCCTCAAAAATTTGCATAGCAATAGCAAGTCTATATAATACATTCAAACCAAGCCATTAAAACTAGTGATCAAACAAGCTCAACCTTACAAAGACGTCAATGACATTCTCTGCTTCCGTTCCTCTTTTGTACTCGCATTATATTATTATTATTTATAACTAGTTTCAGTTGAGCCAATTTGATCACCCATTAAAGCCTCTCTTTTTTCACACACAGCTTATTTATGGCGCGACTCAGTAAAGCTAAAGATCGGGACACCATTTCCGGAAAGGAGATCTTGGTGGATCGATCGTCAATCCTTAAAAACGACCTCTTTCGAGATGGAATAGTGGAAAGTGAAGTTGTGGGGAATCCACTCGATGCCCTTGGAACCTTTCTTGTGGACTAATTTGCTTCGAGAATCGAGCATCAAATTATCGACCATATCGGCCAGATAAGCAGTTGTCAACCCGAGTCCTTTGCGAAAGACTCCACGATCTTCGGGAGAAGAATCTTTTGCTCTTTCTGCGCGAACAAGCTCGACCGGATGAGCACATCTCTTGCTTTTTCCATCTCCTCGAACACCCTTTTCCGAGTAAATACACGAACCTGAAATAAAAGTCAATACTTACTAGACGTGGTGCCCAAAAAAAAATTGTCCAAACTCCACATCAGATTGGATCACCAGCTTTTATTTGAAAAGGCACGTCCGGTTTGGTTTCAAGTAATGGAAACCGCAGTCCAAACGAAATCGTATCAGAAATTTTTTATTATTTTCAATTTGCAAGGATTTAAAACTTGTTAATTAAAGATGAATCCGTGCTTATTTTAAGACTTGGTAGCATGGATGAAATTTATACGCCGCTTCATTTACTTGGAGTTTCGAAATTTGAAAAAAAGAAAAATTTAAACGTATCCAAAACGATAGTCTGGTTAAGATATCTTAACAAGTAAAAATTTATTTTTATTTTTTCTCAGGCACAATTCAGTCTCAATTTCAAACGATCTGGTCTAGTCCGGTTAAGATAATTAGCAATTAAAGACCCCTACTATGAAGATTACTAGGCCAACAAGTAAAGAAGAAATATCAGGTGTACCGCGGGATCGGATTTGCTTCCCAAGCAAATCGAGAAGTGTAGAAGAGGCTCGATTCTTTGGATGGCAAAAGGTCTCCGAGCATCTCCAATTTTGAACCTGCTCTTTAACGAAAAAAGCATCCTCAACCACTGCTGATAAACAACAACAAAAAAAGGTAAGGCAAAAAAGCAATGATCAAACAGTTTCAATGATATTAATAAAATGAGAATCGGTTTTAATTGTCCCGGTCGAGGTAATCGACACCCTAGGATGGAATTCTGAATCGTATCGACGCTTATGGTATGACTTCCAAAGTTAAACGCGACCTAATTTACTCACATTCGAAAGAACATAACGAGGATAATTCAGAGGCTTAAATTAGATTAAAAAACACCAGGTTATACCAGAGGAACTTAGGTGATAATGTTGTATATCAAAGTGACGGCGACAGAAGAAAGAAAGTACGAATGAGTGAAATGCTATAGCTTCCATGCATTTCAAATCATCTGTGCTTTCTCTCTTCTGTCATCGTCTATAAACATATAGACCACCATGTTTCCTCTAATTAACAAAAACATAAATATAATAAATATGTATGTATATAAAAACATGCTGGCAGCTTCACTTTCTCAATTGTAAACATTAACAATCGGAACATATATGATATATACATATATTTATATATTACAAGTGCGGGACTCTTATGTGCGTGTGGGCATGAAATAATCGATTAGGTGGGCTTTATATTTATAGACGAAGATGACGCTGAGAAAGAGAAAGGAGAGAGAGGGGGAGAAGAAATATTAATACAATATTTATGGCTATTAAAAATGCTTCGCACGTCGGTTAGTCGGTACAATGACAACTGTCCAAACATTGACGACAAGAGAGAGAGAGAGAGAGAGAGAGAGAGAGAGAGAGAGAGAGAGATGGGTTGGGAGTCTTGGGACTTGGAACTCTTTGCTTTGGGGTGGTGGTGTATTTATAGTGGAGGAAAAAAAAGAGGGTATATTAAATGAGCCGTTGATTAATTCAAAAAGCACATACTTTACGATGTATTTATATTATTATTGGAGAAGAAATATTAATACAATATTTATGGCTATTAAAAATGCTTTGCACGTCGGTACAACGACAACTGTCCAAACATTGACGACAAGAGAGAGAGAGAGAGAGAGAGAGAGAGAGAGAGAGAGCTGTACTATTCATAAATTAATAACACAATAAAAAAATAAAAATAGCAGCAGGGTTTCGTAGCACAAACAATAAATTTGTGCATTGTTTGAGTTGTTTACTCGAATTTCGAGGAAGAAGACGCTGAGAAAGAGAAAGGAGAGAGAGGAGGAGAGAGCAATAAATTTGGCCCACCTAACTTTCTTACCGATTAAATTGTATGAGTAAAAAAAAAATGACTGATCGCTTTACATCTAATTAGAAAGGAATGGTACCAAAATAAAAGTAAAAGTCACCACGCACGTTTTAAACTTGTTGGGGGGTTCTAGTATGCTTTACGCCTTTACCTCTCTTTTGTCTCTTCTCATGTGGCTTGTCTGTCATTTATCTGATTTAATTAGATTTAATTATGATAGTAATAACCAACCAGATGCATTCCCCCTTTTAAAGAAAAAAGAAAAAACAAAAAAAAGAGTTGCATAATGATAATGTTAATAATAAAAACCAATCTGAGCCGACAGTATAGACATCTGTAATATATATAATAGTTCTTTTTTTTCTTCGTTAAAACTGTAATATATTATTATTGGAGAAGAAATATTAATACAATATTTATGGCTATTAAAAATGCTTTGCACGTCGGTACAACGATAACTGTCCAAACATTGACGACGATCTAATGAACTTGAGCATATTTTTTATTTTATTTTGCTTATTAATAAACTAGGTGGACATTTTGCTTGCTTAGCTTTTCATTAACACCGCTTTGTTGTTGTTTTTTTTGTTTTTGTTTTTTTTTTATTATTTGTAGGGAATTACATTAAATTATATTAATGAGAAATGTTGATATAAAAAAGCTTGAAGTTCATACGAACGTGATAAATGGTAAATAAATAAAAAAACATATCATGAGGTAAAATCATCGTAACAAAATAACTCTTCGAATAGTTAATAAAAAAATTTCGATTGAAAAACATAGTTAGCTAAATTTATATAAAAATAAATCTCAATATGTCCGAATTTCAAAAAATAGATTTGATGATGGATAAAACTTTGGATTAGAATCCCAGAGAAGAGCATAATCAGAATATTAAATATTAACTATAAAGTAAACAAATATAATAAAATAAATAAAACTATCTGAACATAACTTTACGAGTAATAAATCATTTTTCAATGGAATAACAAAGCTAATAGGTATTTAGTTGCAATTAAATCTCAGTAACTATTGATCTAAAAATAATATTGATGATGAATAAAAAATCCATGTAATCATCCAAGAGTACGAATTCACAATTTAGAAGACAAAAATGAAATTTACAGAATTGGTATACAAAGTGATGAAAATGATTATTTAGGATGTCAATAATTAAAAATATTTAATTTAAATTTTGTAAATAATTTGACTAAAAGTTAAATACACATATTTTAAATATTTTTCTCTTTAAATAATTTAGTATTCATTTATAATAAAATAAATTTGATAAATTATAAAGATAAAATTAATAATTTTACATTATTAGTGAGATTGTATATAAGTCACGCTCTCAGGCAAGGAAGGAAGGGTGCAATATGCACCCCTTTTAAGCACGCAATTGATGATAATTCTCATTAAGTTAACAATTAATTAAATAACTGTTAAGCCGTTTTTTGGTTTTAACATTTGAGTACACGTGGTGGGCCTGGAATAGTCACGTGCCTAGTATTGGATCGGCCCAAATTACTTTCCGAGAGTCCAAAGGGCTCAAGGAAGTTCGGGACAAAGCCCAAAGCGTCCAAGAGCTTCAGAGGATCTTAGAATCGCAAAGAGGGAAATAATGCTTTGCTTTCTTCTTCGTCGGGAATGCGTTCTTCGTCTTTGATTCCTGGCCTGGAGGTTGAGCCTACCTGGAGGTCGAACCTGCCTGGAGGTCGAGCTCGCCTGGAAGTCGAGCCTGGCCTGGAGGTCGACCCTGGCTGGAGGTCGAGCCTGCCTGGAGGTTGAGCTCGTCTGGGGGGTCGAGCTCGCCTGGAGGTCGAGCCTGGCCTGGAGGTCGACCCTGGCTGGAGGTCGAGCTCGCCTGGAGGTCGAGCTCGCCTGGAGGTCGAGACTGGCCTGGAGGTCGACCCTGGCTGGAGGTCGAGTCTGGCCTGGAGGTCGACCCTGGCTGGAGGTCGAGCTCGCCTGGAGGTCGAGCCTGGCCTGGGGGGTTGAGCTCGGCTGGGGCGTCGAGCTCGCCTGGAGGCCGAGCCTGGCCTGGAGGTCGACCCTGGCTGGAGGTCGAGCCTGCCTGGAGGTTGAGCTCGCCTGGGGGGTCGAGCTCGCCTGGAGGTCGACCCTGGCTGGAGGTCGGGCCTGCCTGGAGGTTGAGCTCGCCTGGGGGGTCGAGCTCGCCTGGAGGTCGACCCTGGCTGGAGGTCGAGCCTGCCTGGGGGTTGAGCTCGCCTGGGGGGTCGAGCTCGCCTGGAGGTCGACCCTGGCTGGAGGTCGGGCCTGCCTGGAGGTTGAGCTCGCCTTGGGGGTCGAGCTCGCCTGGAGGTCGAACCTGGCTGGAGGTCGATCCTGGGGGGTGTGACCGTGCTCTTCGTGAGCTGCCTACGCACCCGCTTTGCGGGATCAGGTCATGACGTAGTTCAGGGCGAGTGTGTTTGCTATGTGAATGGATTCTTGGATTTTTGTTTTTTTTCCTCCCGCCGAGAGGTGGCTCTCGGTTTTTGTTTATGATCCGGGATAATTTTGAAGTTGGGAGAGTATTTGGCTGAGAGAATTCTGGGGTTGAGAGAATTTTGGGGTTGAGAGAATTTTGAGTTCAAAGGATTCTCTGTCCCTTTTAATTTGTGTGAGTGAGCTATTTATAGGGAAAACATGCCGCTTGTTGAAAATTTGCTTGTCACTTGTCGCTTGTTGAAAATTCGCTTGTCGCTTGTCGCTTGTTGAAAATTTGCTTGTCGCTTGTTGAAAATTCGCTTGTCGCTTGTTTTAGTCATGCGTATTTTTAGCATTTGACTAAATTGTCCTTCTATATTGTAACGTCGTTTTTGCAATTGAGGCGTCGTTTTTACCATAAGAAAAAGACGGCATAACATTAACCCCCCAGTTTCGCGTGCGACTTGTCGTGTGGGAAACTTTGCTTCTCATCCTCTTCTTTATTGATTTATTATTTATAATATTGTATGTGTATAATATCTTTATTATCTTTTTAGGAAAGGTGACTAATCCGGTTATAACTTTTGAAAAATACATGCACAAGTACCCACACATTTGCAAGTTGCGTAGGTTTCTTTTTAGGCATAGACTTATATATGTATTTTGATGTACTATAGGTAGCCAGTTTTTATATCATCATTACTCCGTGTATAGGTATATGCCCATTATCCTATTTATCATTTATTATTATTATTATTATTATTATTATTTCCTATACTCTGTGCATAGATTGGTTTACTCATTTGTTTTTTTTTTTACTTTAACACCTACCCCATGCTCTCTTTCTTTAAAAACTGAGATGTATCCGGGGATTGAGCTGCCATCACAGGAGCGTAGCAGAGTTGAGATCAGCAAATCTCCTTGGATTTTCTGGCTTCCTTCTTGAGGTTGGTTTCTTCTTTGGTGATTATATATATTCTTTACTTCTCACTTTGCCATTTCTTTCTTTTTCACTCCGTCTCTCGACCCTCTTGTCCCCTTCCTTGAATCTTTCTGGCTTTTCTTCCAAAATACTGTGATGACTCTTAATAATCTGATCAATGGTGGGCCTAATTCGCCCCGTGGTCCCAACGACCTAGTGGTCCCACCCGATTGTTCTAGAGCTTTTGACACTTTCGATTTTGGTGAGTCGTGGGTGTTTGATGACTTTCCATGCGCTTTTGGTGAAGGTATGGGTTCCACAAATTCGCCTAATGGTTTCGGTGATGGCGACCTCGATGCCTTTCTTGATGTGGTCCTCGGACGGAGGCCGGTTCCGCGTGTGTCGGGTCTGTGTTTCGATGGGAGAGGTAATGCCGTTCGATCAGCGGCCCATGGCGAGTCGTCTCGGTCCCCGCTGGCCGTGAGAGGCTGCGAGGTAGGTCCAGCGAATGAAGATGGTGTCACACCGGGTGTTCTCCGGAGTTTGGAAAGTGATACTCCCTTGACTTCGACGCCGCTTTTCTTCACAAACGGGTCCCCGTCGCTGCCGGCGGACTTCGGAGCATCAAGGGGTGGGTTTCTTCCGGCGTCGATGGGCGGCGAGGTCGGTCTGGACCGAGGCTCTGTCATCGGCGGGCCTTCGTTGACATCAGGGGAGGGCAACGTAGACGTTCTTCCGAATGCCTACTCGTCGTTTGCCGCAGAGGGCGTAGAGGCTCCAGCAAGCGAGCATCGTTATAGCTCCCCAAAAAACGGGAAGAAGATGTCGTTGTTGCTCGAGGCGTTTGGTCATTTGGTCGGAGGTGAGACTTCGGCACGTCACATCCCAGGACGCGACGACGAAGGCCTCGGTGCCAACTCCTCGGCGAGCGGCGAGGTGAGTTTTCCGTCTCTTGGGGTTGATATTGATGATGATGGTGATAAGGTTGTTATGGCAGAATGCTCTGAGGGAGAGGTCGAGTCTTATCGGTGCAACTCGTTTATAGTTGAGCCCCCAAAACGGCCGCGGTCTTGGTCGAGGCGGTCGAGATGCGGGGATTTTGCTGGCCTCGATGCCGTGAGCTTGACAACGGAAGATAGAGTTAGGTTCCTCCGTGAGAAGTACGAGATCCCGCCGGAAATCTCCATCATTGTTCCCTTCGTCGATGATTATTCCGACCAGCCACCCGAGGGATATACAACCGTCTACGTGGAGAGTCTTAAGCATGGGTTGAAGCTCCCTCCACACCCCTTCATATGCAATTTGCTCGAGAGGATCAAGCTGCCACCCGGTCAACTAAATCCAAGGAGCTATTGGGTCATCGTGGCTTGTTATATCATGTGGTTTCGGGAAAAGCACCGTGAAATGACGGTGTGTGAATTTCTAAGTTTGTGTGCTGTGATTCCGAATTACAGAACGAAAGGGTCGTTCTTTCTTCGTAACAATACGTCAAAAAAAATACTCGACAAACTACCCGGCACGGGGCGTGAGTGGGTCGATGAGTTCTTTTACACGCACGTCGACTATTTTGGAAACATTCCCCTTGGTTTTCGTACATCGGCTGATTGCCCAAAACCCCCTGATTAGCGATCCGAGGTTGCTTCTTTTCTTGAAGGGATACCTCTTAGTGATCGCGAGGCTAACTTGTTTCTTGACGACAAGCTGTGGGAAGAGGTTGGGTGGTTCCCTTACCGTTCGGCCGACGAGGTTCCATTGCTGTTTTCGCGCTCTTTTCCGTCCTCGGCAGAGTCTGGTGGTATAGTAATAGGGTTTTTATTTTTATTTTTTATTATTGCTATCACAATTTGGTTCCCATATGTATACATATCTCCATATTTGACAAGAGAAAAAACTCTAATTCTCTCGACGATCCCTCGCAGGTATGGCGGCTTATGGGGCCCGAGGTGTTACAGGGCCGGGACTCTCTGCGGGGCGGTCGTTGCCGGTTCCTCCAATATTTTCTTTGTTCACCATCTTTTCACCTCTTTTATATACCTATTTTTTTTTTGTAGTGCTATCTGGCTTCTGTTGCAACTACGCAAAATGTTCGCGAGTTGGTGAGGAAATTAGGACACGAGACCGAGGCCCGTCGTCTGGCACAGGTGGATGCCGATGGTCGCGCGGAGGCCCTCGAGGCTGAGATTGCAGGGCTCAGGCGGAGCGGGCTAGTTCGGCTATCGACTGGGCACACCGCGACTTGGTTGCATACTGGAGTGGATCGGGAAAGGAAAATCCTCCGGAGGGAGCGGAGAGACTCTCCGCCTTAGATGATAGTGACTCGTCTCTTTCCCCCTTTTTTTGTGATGGACTAACGGCCTTATCGCCCCTTTTTGTATGTGAATTCGGGCAAACTTCCATTCGTCAGGATTTTTCTTTTTGATGGCGCGGTCGGTTGTGCGTCTCTCAAGACCCGTTGTGTTTTTTGCGGGCCTCGATTTCGGGTATAACTCTGACAAATGGGCATTTTCCCTTTTTTGCGTAGTTTCTGTGTTTGTATACTTTTGGGAAAACTGTCATTTGTTGGTTTTTTCCTTTTGGTGGCGCAGCTTGTTTGAGCGTCCTTCTAGTCCGCTCGTCTAGTCGAGCTCGTCACCAGCTAGTCGAGCTCGTCACCTCGTCTAGTCGAGCTCGTCACGTTGTCCAGTCGAGCTCGTCTCTCGTCTAGTCGAGCTTGTCTCCTCGTCTAGTCGAGCTCGGCACCAGCTAGTCGAGCTCGTCACCTCGCCTAGTCGAGTTCGTCACGTTGTCTAGTCGAGCTTGTCTCCTCGTCTAGTCGAGCTCGTCACGTTGTCCAGTCGAGCTCGTCTCTCGTCTAGTCGAGCTTGTCTCCTCGTCTAGTCGAGCTTGTCTCCTCGTCTAGTCGAGCTCGTCACCAACTAGTCGAGCTCGTCACCTCGCCTAGTCGAGCTCGTCACGTTGTCTAGTCGAGCTCGTCTCTCGTCTAGTCGAGCTTGTCTCCTCGTCTAGTCGAGCTCGTCACGTTGTCTAGTCGAGCTCGTCTCTCGTCTAGTCGAGCTTGTCTCCTCGTCTAGTCGAGCTCGTCACGTTGTCTAGTCGAGCTTGTCTCCTCGTCTAGTCGAGCTCGTCACACAGTCCGTGACGAGCCGGAATGACTTCGACACTTCGTCCAAACGTCTTTTTCGTGTTTGTCGTATGGAAATGCTTTGAGCTTGTGCGGGGCTCCTGCTGCCTTTTCCCTTCTTGCGCCTTGAGCAGGCTTCGAGGTGGGTCGGGTTCTCGATGGCGCGAGTTCCCTTATCTTGGGCTTCACAAGATTCTTTGAGGTGTGTTCGGAGTTTCAATGTTGCGAAATCTCATTTCTCGGATCCCGTGGACACTTTGAGGTCGGTCGGGGACTTGATGGCGCAAGTCCCCTCATCTCGGGTCGTACGTGATTTTTTTTTAGATGTGTTCGGAGTTTCAACGTTGTGAAACCCCATCTCTCGGATCCGTAGACGCTTTGAGGTTGGTCGGGGACTTGATGGCGCAAGTCCCCTCATCTTGGGTCGCACGGAGTTCTTTGCGATACGTTCGGGGTTTTAACGTTGCGAAACCCCATTTCTCGGACTCTGTGGACGCTTTGAGGTCGGTCGGGGACTTGGTGGCGCAAGCCCCCTCATCTCGGGTCGTACGGAATTTTTTTTAGATGTGTTCAGAGTTTCGACGTTGCGAAACCCCATTTCTCGGATCCGTAGACGCTTTGAGGTTGGTCGGGGACTTGATGGCGCAAGTCCCTTCATCTCAGGTCGCACGGAGTTCTTTGCGATACGTTCGGGGTTTCAACATTGCGAAACCCCATTTCTCGGACTCCGTGGACACTTTGAGGTTGGTCGGGGACTTGATGGCGCAAGTCCCCTCATCTCGGGTCGCACGGAGTTCTTTGCGATACGTTCGGGGTTTCAACGTTGCGAAACCCCATTTCTCGGACTCCGTGGACTCTTTGAGGTCGGTCGGGGACTTGATGGTGCAAGTCCCCTCATCTCGGGTCGCACGGAGTTCTTTGCGATATGCTCGGGGTTTCAACGTTGCGAAACCCCATATCTCGGACTCCGTGGACGCTTTGAGGTGCGTTTGGGGCTCGATGCCGCGGTTGCTATGTCTGTATTCCTGCATTTTCACATGTATGCATATATTTTTTTTTGTTGCGTTTTCCGTGGTGCTTTGTGTTTGTCTTACTCTATTAACCCCCCAGTTTTTATGCAATTTTGTTTAAATTGTATGAAAAGTTAGGAGCTAAAGATTGCAAACTGAACGCGAAATTCGACTTCATTCATTAATTGGGCGAATGGCCTGCTTTTGAAAAATTCAAAGTTCATTGGGGCCGGTGGTCGCTTTTGGAAAACTACAAATTTGAAAGGACTTGATTTGTTTTTCAGGTTTCGTCGCTTGCTAACCTTCAGGTGCCTTGGCGCCACGGCCTATTGGTAGTATTGGCGGAGATGCTCCGCGTTCCACGGGTGTCTAATTTCCTTGCCGTCCATCTCGTCGAGATGGTAAGTTCCGTCGTGTATCACCTTTCGAATTCGGTAAGGCCCTTCCCAGTTCGGCCCGAGTACCCCTGCTCCGTGAACCTGGGTGTTTTGGAACACCCTCCTCAGGACGAGGTTTCCTTCGGCGCAACGGCGGATTTTGACCCTTGTGTTGTAATGCTTCTCAACGATCCTCTTCTGCGCGGCCATGCGGGCGAACGCTTCAGCTCTCCTTTCTTCGATCATGTCGAGCTCCATTCGGAGGGCTTCGTTGTTGCTGTCTTCGTCGAAGGTCTCTGTTCGGAATGACGGCGCTCCGATCTCAACGGGGATGACGACTTCAACCCCGTAAGTGAGGGAGAAAGGCGTTTCGCCTGTGGCGGTCCGCGTGGTTGTCCGGTAAGCCCAAAGGACAAGGGGGAGCTCGTCGGCCCATGCGCCTTTCTTTTCTTCCAGCTTCTTCTTCAAAGTCTCCTTGATCGTCTTGTTCACGGCCTCAACTTGGCCGTTTGCCTGTGGGTGGCGTGGTGAGGAGAAGGTCTTGCTGATCTTCAATTGCTCGCATATCCTTCGGACCATCGCGTTGTCGAACTGGCTGCCGTTGTCGGTGACAATCGAGGCGGGGATGCCGTGGCGGCATATGATCAATTTCCACATAAAGCTTGTAGTGTTTGCTTCGGTTTGTGGCCAGAGGCTCCGCCTCCACCCATTTCGTGAAGTAGTCGATGGCGACTATCGCCCAGACTCGCTGGCCGGACGCCATCGGGAGCTTGCCTATGAGGTCCACCCCCACTTCGCGAATGGACGTGCCACGAGGATCGGGCACAATGGGGCCGGGGCCTGTCTCGGAATATGCGAAAATCTTTGGCACTTGTCGCATTTTTGCGCCCAACTGAACGCGTCTTTCTTCATCGTTGGCCAGAAGTAGCCTTGCTTGAGCGCCTTCAAGGTCAGGGACTGACCTGCGGAGTGATTCCCGCAAATTCCTTCATGGATTTCCCTCAAGACGTAGTCGGCTTCGGCGTCGTCCAGGCATCGGAGGAGTGGCTGCGAATACCATCTCTTATAGAGTGTGGATCCTCGCCAGACATATTTGTGTGCGTGATACTTCACCTTCTTAGCTTCAGCCTGGTCGGTGGGGAGGACGCCATCGCGGAGGTATTTGATGATCGGTGTCATCTAGTTCGGTTGGGGCTCTTCTTCGATCAGGTTCACTTCTTCCTTGGTGATGGACGGGAGCTTCAAGGTCTCGACAGGTACCTTGCCTAACTCCTCGCTGTCGCAGCCAGATGCCATCCTAGCCAAGGCGTCGGCCTCAGCGTTCGAACCCCTGGGGACCTGCACGATCTCGTACCAGGAGATTGCCTCTAGTCGGAGCTTGGTTTCCTCCAGGTACGCCGCCATGTTCTCCTCCTTCGCCTGGTATTCTCCCTTGACTTGGTTGACGATGAGGAGCGAGTCGTAGTGGATCTTAAGGTTTTCGGCCCCGAGCTTCCTGGCTATGTCGAGTCCGGCTAGGAGGGCTTCGTATTCGGCCTCGTTGTTCGAGGCTTTGAATTGGAAGTGGATGGAGTACTTGAGCTTTTCTCCGTCCGGGTTGACGAAGACGATTCATGCCCCTGACCCGCGGACATTGGATGCTCCGTCCACGTGCAGGTTCCAGACCGGCCCATCGGGAGCGGCCTTCCTTTTCTTTTTCGGATCCTTGTCCCCCGCGGTTTCTTCTTCTCGCTTGTCTTCCTCGTCTTTGCATAGATTCACATCGTAAGTGAATTCGGCGATGAAGTCGGCGACGGCCTGTCCCTTAATCGCGATCCTTGGCTGGAACTCCACCCCGTATTCTCCTAGCTCCTGGGACCAGACGGCCATTCTCGTTGAGGTGCCCTTCTGCAGAGCTTTCTTGACTGGGTACCCGGTCCTCACTATGACTTGGTGTGCTTGGAAATATGGTCGAAGCTTTCTTGCGGACATCGTCAGAGCAAGGGAGAGCTTCTTTATCTCCGGGTATCGTGTCTCAGCGTCCAGGAGCGCCTTGCTTACATAATACACGGGCCATTGTATCTTCTCTTCTTCTCGGACGAGGACAGCGCTGACCGCCCTCGTCGACACAGAGAGGTACAGGTAGAGGGCATCGCCGTCCTTGGGCTTCGCTAGGAGCGGTGGCGTGGCGAAGTATGTCTTCAAGTCCTGGAATGCGGTTTCGCACTCGTTGGTCCACTTAAAGTCGGCTCCTCCTTTGATGGCTTGGAAGAAAGGCTGACATCGGTCGGTGGCCTTGGAGACGAACCGACTTAGCGTAGCCACGCGTCCAGTGAGGCTTTGGACTTCCTTCGCCTTGGTTGGGGACCTCATGTCCAGGAGTGCCTGTATTTTTTCAGGGTTGGCTTCGATGCCTCGCTGGTTGACGATAAATCCCAGGAATTTCCCTGACTCTACACCGAACGCGCACTTGTTCGGGTTCAACTTCATCTTGTACTTTCGGAGAAGGGCGAAGGTCTCCTCCAGGTCTTTGACGTGGTCAGGCGCCTCGAGGCTTTTGACGAGCATGTCGTCGATATAGACCTCCATCGTCTTCCCGATTTGCTTGGCGAACATTTGGTTTACCAAGCGCTGATAAGTGGCTCCGGCGTTCTTCAGCCCGAACGGCATCACCTGGTAACAGAATAGGCCTCGATCGGTGGTGAAAGTGGTCTTCAACTCGTCCGGTCCGTACATTCTGATCTGATTGTATCCTGAGTAGGCGTCCATGAAACTTAAGAGTTCGTGCCCTGCGGTGGAATCGACCAGTTGATCGATCCTCGGCAGGGGGAAGCAATCCTTCGGGCAAGCCTTGGTGAGGTCGGTGTAGTCGATACAGATTCGCCACTTCCCGTTCGACTTTTTCACCATGACCACATTAGAGACCCAACTAGGGAACTTGGCCTCGCGGACGAATCTAGCGGTGATTAGCTTCTCGACTTCCTTGTTGATCGCGAGATACCTTTCGAGGTTGAACGATCTTCTTTTTTGGATTTTTCCCTTCTCTCCAGGGAGTACGTTGAGCCTGTGGGTGATAATCTCCGGGTCGATCCCCGGCATGTCTGCGTGTGTCCACGCAAAGACGTCTTTGTGTTCTTGGAGGAACGCTCCGAGCCGATCTTTTAGTTCGGCTGGCAGGTGTGCTCCGATCATGACGACATGTTCGGGGTTGGCGCTGTCGAGTATCACAGGTACGAGGTTGCTCGACGCCTCTACTTTCTTGGAGTTGGCTTCTTCTCGCGGGTCCAGGTCCTCGAGTGTTTGCGCCTTGCCGATCTCGCCTGAGAGGTCGTCTCCGACCTCACATATGACACTCACCATGGCGTCGCCTTTCCTGATGCGGGATCCCTGGACGTGGCATGCCCTGGAGTCGGCTTGGCTTCATCGCATCACCCCTACTCCCTTCGGTGTCGGGAATTTCATGAGGAGGTGGTATGTTGAGGTGACCGCGCGCAGCCTGTTGAGCGTCGGTCGCCCTATAATGACATTGTGAGTGGAAGGTCGGTCCACAATTAGGAAGTCCACCAGGCGCGTGACCTGGGCTCCCCCCCTCCTGTCCAAATGTGACTGGGAGGCTTATGGAACCTTCTGTGTAAACGCACTCTCCTGCAAACCCGAAGAGCGGGGTCTTGACTGGGGTTGGACGAACTTCTCCAAGGTCCATCCGGTCGAGGGCAGTTTTGAATAGGATGTCGGCTGAGCTCCCGTTGTCAATGAGAATCTTCTTCACCATATTGTTTGCTACTTGCGTCTTGACAACGATGGCGTCGTTGTGCGGGTGCATCACCTGGTGGGCCTCTGCCTCGGTGAAGTGGATTGTTTCGTATGGCGTAATCGGGCATGTGCTCTGGGTGAGGTTGATATGGTGGGAGGGACCCTCTCCGTTCGCCGCTCGCGCATATTTCCTTCGTTCGTGCGCGGTATCTCCCATTTATGGCCCCCCAAAGATAGTGGTTACCAAGTTGAGTGGGGCGTTGGCCACGTTACCTCGGGTGTTGTTGTTGTTGCTTCCACCCGCGACAACTTCTTTCCCATGTTTCTGCCGCCTGTCGTTTTGGGGAACCTGTCTCCTCGGTGCGGGGTTCGGATTGGCGACCATGGCCATCACGAACTCCTTCAGCTCGCCATTTTGGATGTGACTTTCGATCTGCCTCCTGAGCTCGAAGCATTCGACGGTGAGGTGACCGTGGTCTTTGTGGAAACGGCAGTACTTGTTCTTGTTGCGTTCTGATGGGTCCTTCGCCATGGGTCAGGGCTCGGTGAACATGTCCCCGTGCAAGGCCAGAATTCGATCTGGCGTAGCTTTGAGTGGCGTGAAGTCGGCGTTCCTCTGGAACTTCTCGACTAGTAGGGGTCTCTGTCTTGACGAGGGTCGGACGTTCGAAGCCGCGGCGCTGGCGCCCCGGCTCTTCTTTCTTCGTTGTTCGTCGTCGACCTCGTCCTCGTCCCTGCGCCGGTTTCCCCTCTCGCGGATCCTCCGACTCTCGTAGTACTCCTCGACGGAGATGTGCTGGGTAGCTTGGGAGATGAGCTCCGTCATCGTGGCGGGTCGCTGCTTCACCAGCGACGTCAGGAGGTCGCCAGCCCGTAGGCCGTCGATGAAGGCGTAGACAGCGTCGCCGTCCTCGTAATTGTCCACCTTGTTGGACTCCTCGATGAACCGGTTGAGGTAGTGTTGGAGCGTCTCGGAGCCGCCCTGTTTGATCGTCAGGAGGTATGATTTTTCCTTTCTCCGGACCCGTGAGGCGGAGAAGCGAGTGAGGAACCTCTCCTGGAGGTCTTCGAACGATTGCACGGACCCTCGCACGAGCCTTTGGAACCACTCGAACGCGGTACCGGTGAGGGTGAGACAAAATGCCTGGCACATCGTTGACGGGGATTGTCCCGCCATCCTCATGTTGGTCTGGTACTGGTGGATGTGGTAAAGAGGGTCTGTGCTTCCGTCATAGAGCGGCATGGTGGGCGGACGGAAGCTCCCCCCGGTGTCGTTAGCGAGCACGTGTGCCGCGAATGACGAAGCCACGCCCTCGATCATGCTTCTCACCAAGGGGGTTCTTGTATGTGCTGCCTGCAACTCTCGGATTTCCTCTCTCAACACGCGGAACATGTTAGTTACTTCATTATTTCCGGCATGTATGGTGGTAGGCGCAAATCTGGTGGTACGTTCTCTTTCATTCGATGCTTGATCGATCAGAGTGATATGTGCTGCTGGCGGCGTTGCCGTAATTGGAGGGGCGACTTCTTGTGGTTCACCTGTTTCGGGGACGGCTTGGCGCCCCGGGATCTCCCATCGAGCGTTGAGGTGACGTCGTAGATCCACGTTGGGCACTAAGCGTCCTGGCGACCCCGTACGTCGCGGCCCAATCTATCGAGAGCAGACCTTCGTGATTCGGCTCCGGTTCCTACGACGGAGCGGGCGGCCTGGGGGATACTGACGCGTTGTGGGTCGGTGCCTAAGTTCTGCGGTCCATGTTGATCTAGCCCCCGAGTGGTTCTTCGTTCTGCCTGGTGGTGGCGGTCGATGTCTCGAATACTTGGGTCAGGGTCGTCGTCTTGTCTGCCTTCGATGTTCGCATTTAGTGTTTGCCCTTGTTCGCGCCTTTCACCCCCACAGTTAGCGTTTTGCGGGCGTCCTTCTCTTGCATGGGCGTGTAAAGTCATGACCCTCTCCTCTCGATCTCTAGCGAACTCGCTTGCTAGCAGGAAAAGACTGTTCTCGAGGCGCTCCATGCGACTGTCTCGTTCGACGAAGACAGTGTCGAGGGCGGGATTTCTAACGCCGGTGGTATTTGGGTGTGGCAGAGGCGCGGTGCCTGCTGCCGGGACGACGCTTGGTGGCGAGGTTTCTTGACCGTGCCTAGCCTGAGTTCGGGCCCGTGTGTGAAGTGCTACGCTCTCCGCCTGTTGAGGGGCGTTGCTCCCAGAAGCGGCGACGCGGTTGGACATTTTGCAGGAGATTTTTGCCGGAGGAATCTTCCGGTTATGATGATTTGGCGGATTAGTCCTCCGGTCTTGAGACTTTCGGTGGAGGATTCTTCTGGTTTTGAAAAGAGAAGGTCTACCAGGGAGGCTTGTGATGGTCCCGTGAAGGGAGGTGGATTTGCCGGTGGAGAACTCGTGGTTGTTTTCGAGTCCCACTCCTTCTAGCGCCACTAAGCCGTTTTTTGGTTTTAACATTTGAGGACACGTGGTGGGCGTGCAATAGTCACGTGCCTAGTATTGGATCGGCCCAAATTACTTTCCGAGAGTCCAAAGGGCTCAAGGAAGTTCGGGACAAAGCCCAAAGCGTCCAAGAGCTTCAGAGGATCTTAGAATCGCAAAGAGGGAAATAATGCTTTGCCTTCTTCTTCGTCGGGAATGCGTTCTTCGTCTTTGATTCCTGGCCTGGAGGTTGAGCCTGCCTGGAGGTCGAACCTGCCTGGAGGTCGAGCTCGCCTGGAAGTCGAGCCTGGGCTGGAGGTCGACCCTGGCTGGAGGTCGAGCCTGCCTGGAGGTTGAGCTCGCATGGGGGGTCGAGCTCGCCTGGAGGTCGAGCCTGGCCTGGAGGTCGACCCTGGCTGGAGGTCGAGCTCGCCTGGAGGTCGAGTCTGGCCTGGAGGTCGACCCTGGCTGGAGGTCGAGTCTGGCCTGGAGGTCGACCCTGGCTGGAGGTCGAGCTCGCCTGGAGGTCGAGCCTGGCCTGGGGGTTGAGCTCGTCTGGGGGGTTGAGCTCGCCTGGAGGCCGAGCCTGACCTGGAGGTCGACCATGGCTGGAGGTCGAGCCTGCCTGGAGGTTGAGCTCGCCTGGGGGGTCGAGCTCGCCTGGAGGTCGACCCTGGCTGGAGGTCGGGCCTGCCTGGAGGTTGAGCTCGCCTGTGGGGTCGAGCTCTCCTGGAGGTCGACCCTGGCTGGAGGTCGAGCCTGCCTGGGGGTTGAGCTCGCCTGGGGGGTCGAGCTCGCCTGGAGGTCGACCCTGGCTGGAGGTCGGGCCTGCCTGGAGGTTGAGCTCGCCGGGGGGGTCGAGCTCGCCTGGAGGTCGAACCTGGCTGGAGGTCGATCCTGGGGGGTGTGACCGTGCTCTTCGTGAGCTGCCTACGCACCCGCTTTGTGGGATCAGGTCATGACGTAGTTCAGGGCGAGTGTGTTTGCTATGTGAATGGATTCTTGGATTTTTGTTTTTTTTTCCTCCCGCCGAGAGGTGGCTCTCGGTTTTTGTTTATGATCCGGGATAATTTTGAAGTTGGGAGAGTATTTGGCTGAGAGAATTCTGGGGTTGAGAGAATTTTGAGTTCAAAGGATTCTCTATTCCTTTTGATTTGTGTGAGTGAGCTATTTATAGGGAAAACATGCCGCTTGTTGAAAATTCGCTTGTCGCTTGTCTCTTGTTGAAAATTCGCTTGTCGCTTGTTGAAAATTCGTTTGTCGCTTGTTGAAAATTCGCTTGTCGCTTGTTTTTAGTCATGCGTATTTTTAGCATTTGACTAAATTGTCCTTCTATATTGTAACGTCGTTTTTGCAATTGAGGCGTCGTTTTTACCATAAGAAAAGGACGGCATAACAATAACTATACCATAAAAATTTGGAGATATGACAAAACTTAAATTTACATATGACTTTATATCTGAAGAGAGCCCTTAAATTAATTTATTAGTACATAGAAATTTTTACCGATTAAATTGTATGAGTGATAAAAAAAATGAAGGTAAAAGTCACCACGCACGTTTTAAACTTGGGGGTTCTAGCATGCTTTACCTCTCTTTTGTCTCTTCTCATGTGGCATGTCTGTCATTTATCTGATTTAATTAGATTTAATTATGATAGTAATAAGTTAATAACCAACCAGATGCGTTCCCCCTTTAAAAAAAAATGAAAAAAAAAGAGTTGCATAATGATAATGTTAATAATAAAAACCAATCTGAGCCGACAGTATAGACATCTGTAATATATATAATAGTTCTTTTTTTTCTTCGTTAAAACTGTAAGAGTATATTATTATTGGAGAAGAAATATTAATACAATATTTATGGCTATTAAAAATGCTTTGCACGTCGGTAGTGTACAACGATAACTGTCCAAACAGACGACGATCTGTGGAGAGAGAGAGAGATAGATATGAGAGGTGCAGATAGATATAGGTAGAAAGGAAACAGCTATAGATGTAAAATAGGTAGCTGGGGATCAATAAATATGTATCATTAAGAGAGATCAGCTTAAAAGACAAATTAATACCACAATAAAAAAATAAAAATAGCAGCATTGTTTGAGTTGGTCTCATATGGACTAGCTAGCAATAGCATTAGCATAGTAGGACTGTGCTACGACAGTAATGTTGGAAACTGTTTCAATGAGTTGGAAATGAATGCAAACACAAACTGCAAATAGGATGGCAACGGGTACGAGTAAAGTCGGGTACACCGATTTCGTTACTCGTACCCGCTATAATTTATATACGTTCCTGTTTAATTTTATTTATTTATTTTAGGAAAACAAAATAATTTTGGATTGGGTCTTCATGACAAAGTCTTGAGAGGCATATTATGTCTCTAATCTCTCTATGCATGCATTACTCAAATATTATATATATTAAATTTTGGTTATGTAAATATCATAAAATTTATTATTATTATATTCATAAGCTAATATTTTTTTAAATAGCATAACTCTATTTTTTTTTCACTTACCCGCAACTACGCAAGGGTTAAATAACTTTATATAAATCGAAAGCTGTTGTTTTTATTAATAGCGTTTCTTTAATAAGTGATTGAGATTGGCCCTCTAAACTCTCATTCTCTCTAACCTTCCAATACTGACACCATTGCAACTTGCCCAAGAAATTAATGGTGTGCGACAAATATTTCACTTTATCTCTATGCACTCACAAAAAAATCCAAAGCATCTCTGCACTCATTTCTTATCTACCATATCACTTTATCTGTCTAGTCTTGGTAGTTGCCCAAGAAATTAATGGTGTGCGTATTTCACTTTATCTCTATGCACTCACAAAAAAATCCAAAGCATCTATCTGTCTAGTCTTGGTAGTTGCCCAAGAAATTAATGGTGTGCGTATAAAAAGCCTAATTTATTTATTTTAATGATGAAACAATCACTTGAAATAAATTAATGGTGTGCGTATAAAAATAAATTAATGGTGTGCGTATAAATTAATATGCTAATTGATTCTTTCGGAAACAGTAAATAAAATATTTGTTAACATATGGAAAACTAGTTATTTGCTAGTAATCCTCTGAAATTACTAAACGGGTGTAAAATAGTTGTTCAACTATGAATGAAACAATTTGTTGACCAGCTGATCGTTTTTAAGCAGTTCTAATCTTTTATTCAAAGTGATAAACTAACAAACAATCAAATAGAAATAAAAAATACAAGACAATTGGTAATTATGGCTGGTGTAAACCACCACTCAAAGAGACTGATCATGATGTGAAAACAGACTTTTGGCGTCACTTTATCTAAGAGCAACGCTGTAGTTTTAATTCTGTAATGAATTTATACATATAATGTCGCACGCACCTAACTGGACTCATTATCGCACACACATAATTACTCCTTACAACATTGTGAACCTTACAGATGCATAACTGGACTGATTATCTACAATTATTGATTAGCAGCGCTAACATTTTTTGTATGAAAGAAATTTATGTTTTTGTAGGTCCTCACCAATAATTCCACTGTTTCTTTTCGCTATGATTTATCATTTATGGACCTGTGGCTGTGGTTCCCACATTTGCATTGCATCTTTGCAATTTGCACGTTGTTTCAAAATGTGATTTTACGCAATCTGCTGTTTGAACGGAAATTAATAATTAATCAGCACCAAACAAATGTGGCTATTTGATATGTGTTATTTTATACCTATTTTATTAAGTGTTTCAATATTGTTTTTTTTAGAAGGCCGGGCATGTTTGGTTTAAAATAAAAAATGGAATGTTAATGGCAATGGGAATGATAATGGCAATGACAATGGAATGGTATTATATTTTTTTGTTTGGTTTGTAATATTAACTCCAAAAGAATGGAAAGTAAAATTTACCATATTACCATTTTCATAACTTTACCAACTTTCTCTTCTTTATCACTACCACTTCGTCTTCTTCTCAGCATGGACTGATACAGTAAAACAAGATGAACTAAAATGGACTTTAAACCATATTTCTCAATAAAACTTCAAATCCATTGTCTATTTAGGAGAATAATCTGAGGGCCCGATTTTTTTTCCCTTTCATTGGGTGTTGTGCAGGCAAAACCAGTTTCAATTTTTTTGGATCTTTACTGGTTAATCTCCCATGCCTAACAATTTCCATACACAAACTCGACAAAACAATCGATAAAAGAAAAAAATGAAAATATGTTGAAATCGCTTTGCGTTCATCTATGAACCTACTCTAGACTACTCGTCTCCGTCGTCTTCATCGTCGGCGTCGCATCTTCTCCGGCAAGAGAACGGCGGCGAAGGCGGGTGGTGCCGAATGTCTCGTCAAAGACCTTCACAACCTCCCATATCAAAGTTACCATTTGCGGTGGCTCGGCTGTCGACGGCGCCTTCGAGATCCCTCCGGCGTCAATCTTCACTGTCGCCGCCCTGGGAATGATCGTCTCCGTCGTGCTCTACGAGAAGGCGCTCGTTTTAGTTTTAGATTACAAATATAAATATATATTAAATGATATAAAAGGTCAGTTTGGGAAGAATATTTCATTACACGGTGGAATGGTTCATTCATCCCAATTTATAAAGAATCAAATTAATGCAATGATCATTCCGTATAATGATGATTACCTCATTTAAAAATGAATCAAATAAAAGAATAATAAATTTAAGGAATCCATTCCATTCCATTCCCTTAAAAAGTCACCAACCAAACATACCCTAAATTCTTTTGGTTATCAGCCATGGCACCTTTGACGTCTGTTATATTTTTTTTTTTGAGGAAACGTGGTCGGAGCCACGAAAATTCATAAAAGCCCTCACGTATGGCGGAGGAAAACCGTGGTTACAAAGATAGGAGATAAACAGAAACCAACGGAAAAGGAAAGGAAGCTCAAAACAAACAGGGCCCTAGGAGACCATGCGGGACCTCAACTCGCGATCATCGGCCCTAATGGCCTCTTCCGAACAAGGCAGGACTAAACCCAGCCAGGTCGAGGACAAGTGATGGTTAAACGCATAACGTGCTAGATTATGCGCAGCAACATTACAAAGACGAGAAATATGCATAATGCGAAAAACCTCAAGCTCCCTCGCCTCTCTGGAGATGCGGAGCAAGATCGTCCCAAGCTCTGTCGCAGGCGTCACGCCCTCATCAATCATCCTCACCACCCCCAAGCAGTCAGACTGGATCTCTGCTCTCCTGCCACCGACGCTGCGAACTAGCTCTATGCCCTGGAGGACAGCATACGCTTCCGCAAGCTGGGGGGAGAACCCCCTAGCCAGGAAAAGCGTCTGCGAGGCGATCACCTCTCCGGTGTGGTCTCGAACAATACAACCGACACCGAAGCCTCCACGGTCGCGAGCGAGTGCCGCGTCGACGTTAATCGAGAGGGTCCCGTCCGTAGGGGGGTCCATCTGGGGGTCGTAGTCACCCTCGTGTTCGTCGGAGACTCCCCAACCATAGCCGCTCTGTACTCCTCGAGGAAGCTCGCCGTCCACTGGACTAGCTGTGGATGGCTCCAAGCTGATCTCCCGGCCAAGACATTGTTCCTGTGGTTCCAAAATTCCCAAATAATGGTAATGAAAAGCTCATGGAAACGAACCTCAAGGGTCTCCATCGCTCTGAGGATAGCGTCGAAAACATCGCTGTCTCTAAAAGGCGGAAGAATATGGCCGAAGCCCACCTCTTTCCAGACTCTCCTGCTCCACCTGCAACCCAAAAACGCGTGGAAAACAGTCTCTCTCGCCTCCTGACAGACAGGGCAGCTGTCGTCAGAGGTGATCCTCTTTTTGGCTAAGACTGCTCTGGCCGGGATCTGGCCTAAACAGACTCGCCAATAGAAGAGTTTCACCTTAGGAGGGACTCTCAGCTGCCAGAACTTCGTCCACCACTTCTTCATCACCGTCGGATCTGAAGAGCTGGCGACCGGAGTACTGGCTCTCTCCATCGTAACACGGAAGCCGCTCTTGACGGAGTACTCTCCGTTCTCAGTGAAATGCCAGCGACGCACGTCAGGAGTGCCCTCGCCCCCACACGGAATGCTCAGGATCGCCGCAGCGTCCTCCTCACCGAACATCGCTGTGATAAGATCAACGTCCCAGCTACCGTCGGGTCTCATAAGCTCAACTACCCGCATATCGGGGGGAATCCAATGGGGGTCAATCCAGGTGGCCGGTCTGTCCCTCGGAACCCAACTGTCGCCCATGACCAACACAGACTCCCCGTCCCCGATCCGCCATCTCGAACCGGACTGAATGATCTCACGTCCCCAGAGAAGACTGCGCCAAATGGAAGAGCTGCACGAGCCAGGGAGAGCTGTCATAATATCACCGTCGGGGAAGTAGCTCTTACTATAGACTCGACCTACCAGACTATCCGGTCTCCTGAGAAGTCTCCAGACACTCTTAGCCAAAAGGGACTGGTTGGACTTCTCCAGATCTCTGAAGCCCATCCCGCCATCTGACTTGTGTCGCGTGAGGTCCTCCCACTTGCACCAGTGGATCTTCTTCGTCGCCGTTCCACCCCCCCACCAGAATCTGGCGATCGCCGAGTGGATGTCTCTAATCAAACGCAGCGGGATCTTGTGGCACGAGGCCACGTAACTGGGGATCGACTGAAGGACGGATTTAATGAGGACCTCTCTACCAGCCTGCGAGAGGGAGAGGCCATTCCAACTCTTAATCTTAGCCCAAACACGGTCTCTCACAAATCCAAAAAGCTTCGCCTTCCTCCGACCCGTGAACGCGGGAAGACCCAGGTATCGCTTATGGCAGTCCGTCTTCCTGACACCTAGGATCTGAGCCAACACCTCACCCTCCTCATCGCTAACCTCCGTACCGAAACAAACATCGGACTTCTGAAAGTTCACCATCTGGCCCGAGGCCATAGAATAAGTTCGAAGAATGTCAGTAATCCTCTCACACTCGTCAAGAGTCGCTCGGCAAAAAACCAAGCTATCATCCGCAAAGAGAAGGTGAGACACATGGATATCCCGGAACCGGACTCCTAAAATCGCTCCGGAATCCTCACTCGGTCGAAAGAGGCTCGAGAGACCCTCAGAGCAGAAGAGGAAGAGGAAAGGAGAGAGAGGGTCCCCCTGGCGGAGGCCTCTGAAAGGAGTCACACTGCCTCGAATGGAGCCGTTGATGTTGAAAGCAAATCTGACTGAGGTAACGCATCTCATGATAAGGTGCACCCAACGCGTGCTGTATCCCAGTCTCAGCATCATCGACTCCAGGTAGACCCACTCAACCCTGTCGAAAGCCTTCGCCATGTCGAGCTTGAGAGACGCACACTTTCCATTACCGAAGCATTTCCGCTTCATCGTGTGGAGAGCCTCGAAACCAACCATGACATTATCGAAGATCAGTCTACCACCAACGAAAGCGCTCTGGGACTCAGAAATAGCGACGTGCATAGTAGTCTTAAGACGGTTGACCAAGCACTTTACCACTATCTTATAGATCACGTTGCACAGGCTAATCGTCTCGGGTCCTCGACTTTGGGGATAAGGGTGACCACAGTATCATTAATGGTGGCCACCTCGTCCCCGTCGTTAAGAATCCCAAGGCATGTCTTCAAGACCCATTCGCCTACTACGTCCCAATATCTCTGGTAAAAAATCGCGGGAAAGCCGTCACTTCCCGGGGCCTTGATCGCATCCATCGAGAAAAGCGCCTTTTTCACCTCCCATGGCTCAAAAGGGCGCTCCAACTCGGCGTTCAAAGCCTCTGAGATCCTAGGCTGTACGTCCGCAGAAACTAACTCGATACTCTGCGAAGAAGGCCTCGTGGAAGAGAAAATGTCACCAAAGTAACCGGAGACGATCTTCTCTATCTCAGTGTCTCCACTGTGCCAATCCCCGTGATCGTCCTCCAGTCCTCTGATAGCGTTCCTCTTCCTCCTAGCAGAAGCCTTGCGGTGAAAAAGCTTCGTGTTCTTATCCCCGCACCGCATCCAGGACACTCTGCTCCTCTGTCTCCAGTACTGCTCCTCCTTCTGAACTAAGGCGTCAAGCTGTCTCTCCTCCCGTCTGAAGGACTCCATACAGAAGTTCGGGCCCGAAAGACCCGCAAGCTCAACGATCTTCTTCTGCTTCTCAATCCTGTCTCTGATCTCTCTGTTCCTCTCTCCGCCCCAGCGGGAGAGACTCTGTCTGCACTGACAGATCGCATCAGCTAAGCTCGGACTCTGATCACCACTCTGGCCCGTCTCCCAAGCTCTACGGATCCTCTCGTCGCACTCAGGCTCACCTATCCAAGACTTCTCAAAGAAGAAATGCCTCGGCCTCCTGCTCCGCCGGCGATCTCTGAGACCCGCTGTAAGCAGAAGAAGTGGTCTATGGTCCGAACTCCAGAACCTCAAGTGTCGAACAGTGGCCGAAGGGAAGAGATCGCTCCACTCGTGACTCGCGAGGCATCTATCCAAGCGCTCCTCTATACTTCCTCTACGCCAGGTGAAGGGGTCTCCCTCAAAGCCTAAGTCATGGATGTCGCAATCCGAAATCATCTCTCTGAAAGAAGACAACTGGCCGGGACCTCTATCTCTACCTCCTCTAATCTCAGAGTTGGAGGCGACTTCGTTCATGTCGCCCCCAACTAACCAAGGACCCGTGTAAGAATTCCGGAGGCGACGAAGAAGCTCCCAAGTATGTCTCCTCTGAGCGCTCACTGGATCACCGTAGATCCCCGCAAATCTCCAACTCTCGCCTAACTCGTTAACCAAATCTCCCTCGATGTGATATCTCGAAAACGTCCCGAGTAGGAATCTCACAGGCTCTTTCCAAAGTAACATCAAGCCTCCACTCCTACCAAGACAGTCCACCGTCATACAACCATCAAAACCCAGCAACACTCTCACTCTTTCAGCCCCCTCACTCCGTAGTCTAGTCTCCAACAGAAAGATAAAATCGGGACTATGATCACGAACGTGGGCGAGGAGGGCTGACCTCGTCCCGGGGTTGCCTAACCCCTGGACGTTCCAGATAACGCCTATCATCGCGTTCGGCGGCCCTCGCTCTCGAGGGGCGCCGCTCTCTCATCAGTAACAACTAAGGTCGAATCTAACGGACTAGAAACTTCCAAAGTGCGAGTAACAGAAAATAAGTCTCTCCTCCCTAGGTCATGTGTGGCAGAAAGTAAGTCTCTATGTCCTATATCAAACTGAAGCGCAAGATAATGAGGGGAGATAGATGGACTTACCTGAGTGTCGAGCGTGGATCTCAACACTCTCCCTTGCCCACTCTCACCATCGAACCCGGGGCCCGTGTCAGCTACCATCTCCCACTGGATCACCCGACGAGTGGAAGAAGGGCTCGCCTTGTTCCCGTCGGTGTAGCCTCCCTCATTGGTCTCACCTCCGCCGGCTTCAAACATGCGTGCCATCTTCTTGACGTTCCCAATTCTGACCCTCTCGCTCGATTTCCTCTTCCCCGACCCACCTTCATTGTCGCCGGCGGCCCCCGCTTTTGTCTCGGCTCCCACATCCCGTCCTAGACCCGGTTTGCACCCAAGGGGCCTTTTCCTGGTGTCGCAGGGCGTTCTCTTGGCAGTGAAACTCCCAGGGGGGTCCTGGCCCTTTTGCTGAAGAGCCCCAAAGGGGTCCAGGCCCGGTTGAAAAAGGGGCCCAGACTAGCCTTTGGAGCGTTGCCGAAGAGGCCCAGCAAGTTTCCCAGCCAAGTCATGGGCAAGGCCTTCCAAGCCGTTGGGCTTAAAAATTCTGGTAGGCCCAACAAGGTCTTCCCCTCCATCTTTGACCAAATCCTCCTCTGCCCCAAGGACAGTGGGTCCCAGCTCACTCGAAATACCCACTAGGTCCTCAGCGGGATTGATAAATCCTTCACCAACTGCCCCAGAATTCATGCTCTCTGTAGCTTTCTCTTTACCAGAACTAGTAACCTGCTCCAAAGAGCCGTTGTCACTTCCTCTCCCCGAAACGGCCCCAAAACCCTCCTCCTTTTTTTTAGGGTAAGTTTTGCCTACCCCAGACTGGCAATGAGACCCGGTGGCCGAGGGATTGACTTCGCTCCTCGTTTGAGATCCACGCGCGTCAGCCCTAACCGTCGTCGGACCAGGGTTGTCGTGGTGGTTCTCCTCAGTCGGCATCTCGGTATCCATGGCTTCACTCGGCGGCCCTCCCGGATTGATCTCTTTATCCTTCGTCGGCTCATCTTCCCTTGTCGGTGGCTTGGTCAGAGTCGCGGTCGGGCCGGTCTCTGTCTCCATCGGCGGCGATTGTTTTTCCTTCCCACGCCTCTGTTTCTCGCCTCTCTCCCCCGACTCCTCTTGCAAAGCTTTTGACGAGTCCCGGTGAGTTTTCGCAAAACAGGACTCCGGCACAGCCCAACCAGGTTCCCGGTTAGGTCCCACACCGTTAAGCCTCCAAGTACCACCGTTAGATTTGTGAGGGGGCTGTCCTCTCAGCCCAGCTCCATACTTGGGGTTCCCCCCACACCCAGCTCCTCCTTCTCATGACAGTCAGAGCCACAGTGCCCGAGCCTTCCACACACGAAACAAAAGTCTCCGAGTTTTTCGTATCGGAAAGTCACCCAGGCCTTCCCCTCCTCCGTCCCAAGCTTTAGAAATGTTCCCTTCATCAGAGGTTTGCCTATGTCCACCGCGACACGGACCCGAATGAAATCCCCACTGATTCTACCCTCCTTATCCTTGTCAACTTTGGTAACCCGTCCTATTCGTCCTCCGACAAGCTCACCCATTCTTGCCGACCGAAACTTGAGAGGGATTCCGTGAATCTGAACCCAGAAATCCACATGTCGGAATTCATCATCTTTGTCCTTTTCAATCTCAGGGTCATTCAAAACTAGGAGGGATTTGTCAAACGTCCATGGCCCCAATTCCCAGACCCGCCTCTTATCGGCCCTGTTCCCGAACCGGAAGCAGAGGATTCCGTCCCGGTGATCGCTGATTTCGAGCTTTCCACTCGTCCTCCAAATCGTGGCCATGACCGACTTAAGCGCACCTCGGTTGAAGGCTTTTTGCCGGAGCAGCCTCCCGAGAAGGCAGTCAGAGAGATCGACCGCCGTGCTCGCAAGTTCCTCCTCTTCAATGACTAACACATCCCCGTCCTCTTCCTCTCCGATGCCCATCTCAGACCATTTGTCGCACAAATCCTCCATACTTCGAGAAGAAGGAGGAGGCTTGACGAAATCAACATCTGTAAATGTAACTTCAACACCAGACTGCTCAGTGATAGCTCCAACTGACAGTAAGTTGAACTTGAATCCAGGAACATACAACACACTTCTCAAAACCAGATTATTGTTGAGTCTGACATCTCCAAACAAATGAACTGTTATGACAGTATGGTTGGGTAGTGTAACAGTAGCACCACTGATGGAATTGAGGCTTATGAACTGAGAGCTATGAGCACATATGTGCTTGGAAGCTCCAGAATCTGAAAGCCATACTGTATGTGTGTTTGACAAGTAATCACAAGAGTTGGCATAGTAACAGGCACCTGTGACATAGGTAGTCTGATTGACATCTGAATTGGATGAGCTAGGCTTGGAGGTGTTCATGTGACTGGAGAGCATCGCCATCAACTGGTTGCACTGCTCATACAACTGAGTTGTTGTCAGCTGGTCTTGATCCTCATGCTTGACTGCCTGATCTTTGGCCTCAGCACAGTTGACCTGACTCTTCGGCTTCCTGCTCCCCGGGGGATAGCCATGGAGTTTGTAGCACTTGTCAGCAGTGTGGCCTGGGATCTTGCAATGAGCACACGTCGGTTTCTCCTTGTCCTTTTTGTATGGCTTCTTCTGCAAGTCATCTTTCACTGACATCGCCACAGTACTGGTTTGTTCCATGTTGCCATGCTCGTTTCCAACACTTCGTTGTTTCTCCTCTTGTGTAATTAATGCAAACACCTTGTTGATTGCAGGAATAGGATCCATGAGTAGCACTTGACTCCTCACTGCTGAGAACGAGTCATTGAGTCCCATAAGGAAGCTCATCACATACTCATTTTGGAAGAACTCATTAAGTTTCTTCACACCTCCACATTTACACGTTCCACAAGTACAATTTGGTCGAAAATTGTTCAACTCCTCCCAAATTGCTTTCAACCTTGTGAAGTACATCCCAACCGATCGCTGATCATGAGTTAGGTTTGTGAGTTCTCGTTTCAACTGGAAAATGCGCGGTCCATTGGATTGCTGAAACCTCTCGTTCAGATCATTCCAGATCTCCGCAGCTGATTCTCCGAACAAAATGTTCGATGAAATTTCCTTCGAAACAGAGTTCAACAACCAAGAGATCACGATATGGTTGTTGCGTCTCCATGAATTCAATAGGTGTGGATCAGATCCATCAGGTTTCACGATAGATCCATCAACAAACCCTAACTTGTTCTTCACGGACAGTGCAATCAACATCGATCGATTCCACGACGCATAATTATCTCCATTCAGCAATTGAGATACGAGAACTGTACCTGGATTGTCTGAATGATGCAGATAATATGCACACTGACCTTCGTGAAGCTCCGAACGCTAAATTCTCCATCGAAGTGTTGCTCTGTTCCTCCATTCACTTGGTGCCAGAAACAGAGTATCGCCGATGACTCGAGTTCAGGTAAAGACGAAGCTCCAAAATGCTCTAACAATGGCGGAATTTAGAGTTCTGATACCATATTGAGATCAGACTGAGAGAGTGTTTGGGAGAGAATGGTCTCGACTCAATGTGAGATCGAGTATGCAAATTCTCATTAACCAGAAAATGTACAATGTGTGTGTTTATATACACGGAGCAACTAACATAACTAATTTAGCCTATCCGTGCTATACACGTGTCTATACACAAGATAAAATAAAAACAAAAGCAGAG
This sequence comes from Urtica dioica subsp. dioica, assembly GCF_054948205.1. NCBI lineage: Eukaryota > Viridiplantae > Streptophyta > Magnoliopsida > Rosales > Urticaceae > Urtica > Urtica dioica. Next base: position 17,644,458 of record NC_142763.1, read on the forward strand.
ACTGAAACGACTGCGTTTCATCTCTAATATAAATCACTTCACTTGATTTGTAAATGAGATTTGTAGATCTAGCTAGAAGACGAGATCACCGAGTTTAAAGATGTTAAAACTTGGAAAATTAAAATGCTATAGGAATAGTTAGTTCTTTTGAGTGTCCAATATTGTTAGTCACTTTAAGGATGAAAGGGCCATCGCGCGTCGGGAACTGTACTAAGGTATGCTTATGATCGACATTTGATAGAAACAACCCTGAAGAGGTCCACACCTGATCACAGCCAGCTCACCTGCCGTGCCAGCTGAGCGCCCATTGGTCAAGGCGCTGGTCAAGACGGTTAGGCGGTTAGGAAGATAGTTAGATAAATACAATGTATCTAGACAGTTATGGTTTATATAAATACGTGTAACTCAATTAATTCAGTTAAGCAATACAAATACACAAAAAGGCTCATAGAGAAGATTCTCTCTCTAGAGCATTGGATTCTCCTAGATCTGAGATTATCCAAAGCTTCACTTGGTATCAGAGATATATCAATGGCGTTCGACGGAATTTCCTCGTCGTCATCAGAGATCCCGAGATCATCAGTCTCTCCACACTTCGCTCCTACTCTCTCATCTGCAATCTCTGTCAAGCTCGACAAAGAAAACTACTCTGTTTGGAGAAGCCAAGTCTTACCAGCAGTAATTGGACACAACCTTGAAGGATTTGTCTTCGGAACGAAGATCTACCCCAAGGAATTCGTCAAACACACAGATCCGCAAGGAAATGTCACGAAATCAACAAATCCAGAGTATATCCAGTGGTTGAGAGAGGATCAGCTTCTCTTGAGTTGGCTCATTTCGTCTCTATCAACCACGATTCTCAGGTCAGTCACAAGAATCCGTTCTTCTCATGGAATGTGGATTGCTCTGGAACAAAGGTTTGCTGTCAGATCGAAGGCTAGGTTAATTCCTCTGAAGACTCAGCTCCAAGCAACAAAGAAAGGAAGTCTTTCGATCTGTGACTACTTCGCCAAAATGGAAGCCATCGTAGACTCAATTTTCTTGGCTGGTGGTGACATCTCCGACGATGATCTGATCCTGGCACTACTCATGGGATTACCTGTTGAGTATGATGTTGTTGTTGCATTGGTAAAAAACCGTCTGCAACAATGTGATGGTGAATCGTCTGGAATAACCGTCCAAGAGGTCTTAGCTATGGCTCTCTCACAAGAAACGTGCATTGACCAGCTCACCTCACAATCAACGATTGATGTTCAGTCAGTCTCAACAAACTACAATGGAGCAATGGCGAACTACACAGATACTCATGGTAGAGGTCGCTCTAGGGGCAGAGGTGGTCGAGGACGTTTCACTGGTGGTCGAGGTTCAAACTCAAGACCTACTTGTCAGATCTGTGGTAAGCAAGGACACGTGGCTATTGCGTGTTGGCACAGACTCGATGAGTCCTTCCAAGGACCTATCTCAGCACCAGCAACAAGCAACAACAACAATCCACTCAACAAGGCAGCGTTCTATGCTGGTCCTGAAACTGTAGCTGATCCAGCGTGGTATGCTGATTCTGGTGCAACGAATCACGTGACTGCTGAGCTGGACAAGCTTCACATGAACACTGAGTACAATGGCAGTGACAAACTCATGGTCGGGAATGGTAAATGTCTCTCCATCACTCACACTGGACTGTCTCATTTACATTCCAAATCAACAAAAAATACATTAAGAAATGTCTTGCGCAAGAGCTTCCGGATATAGAGAGTAAGTCAATATGAAATCCAAATCTCTTTCACGCTTTTGCTGTTCTGATTTTGTTTTCACACTTGTTCGATACAGCTGTCGCCACCACCCTTTTCCCCTCTTCCTCTCTCTCACCCGCTCCCTCTCCTTCGTCCTCTCTTCCTCTCTCCCGCGCGAGCGCCGACCCCGACTGCGCGCGCGCCTCTGCCGACTGCGCGACCAGCGACCGGGCGCCGCCATCTCTCCCTCTCGCCTGTTGTCTCTCTGTCCTCGCGCTCACTCGACGCGCGCTTCCGAGTCCTCTGCGCGACTTGACAGGACTCTTTCTCCTCCGCCGAGTCCGCCTCTGCCAAGCCGCTTCCGCCCCGTCGCTGACCTCTGCTCTGTCCTCGCTGGCAACGACGCTTCCGAAGAATCTCGGCCGCCCGATTCCTCTGTCTTCGTCATCAGCTTCCAGACTTTTAGGTTTGTAAATTAGGGGTTTTTTAATTGTTTTCTAAGGTTTGAAATTGTCATCTGATTTGGGGATTCCGAAATCGTGGTTGTTTGGATTGATTTAGTTGGTGATTCATGGTTTTTGGTTGATTGAGATTTTAGGCTGACTTATTGATTGAGTTTCAATTAGATTGATTGATCTCATTATGATTTCAAGAGTGTGGATTGTTAATGGTGAAGTCCTACATCTTGGCATTGTGTAGAGTTCTTGTTTTGCTTAATTTCGGCTCGGCAGATCAAGTGGCGATCCAGCTGATGCGAAGACTTTTAGTTCAAGTTTCCGGAGCAGCTCCCTTGGAGAAGGATCTTGTAAAGAAGTTTAAGCGCATACCTGATCATCTCAAGGTATCTCTCCTATATTTTTTTTATACACATGTACCGTTGCAAGTCTTTTGTTTCACTGCTGAAATACAAGCTAATGATACGAAAGCAGGGAAACCCATCCATCCCAGAGAACAAGTTATTCAAATAAGTGCACTAAGAAACCAACGTAAAGAGATGGGGATATATGTGAATTTATAGGAGATACAAGATAACTTACGTATGCATAAATATGAATTAGCTTACAGTCACTAATATGGGAGATGTTAGCTTACAGTCACCAACGTATGTTACCATATTTCAGCTACTGCATCTTTTTTTCATGTTCAAGTTATCTTTCAACGTGAGATGTTAGCTTACAGTCATTTATATATATCTCATTAAGCTTTATATCGGATTTACAAAGCTAATATGGGCTTTGTAGGATCATAACATACGTTTGATATTTTCCTCTGAATATTCCGAAAATAAAGAAAGATGAATTTGTATAATGATACGGAAAGAGTACATGACGTGAAACCATACAATTTGAATAAGAAAGTGGTTTCACGTCAGCAGGAAGCGAAAGACAGCTGGCATGTTTTAGAAGTTATCTTGTAAAGGGTGTAAATAATGACTTTTGTAGAGTTCTTCTCTGGTATCCAGTTGTGTTTCAGCTTGTAGTTAAGTTGCAATGGAACAAACATATTTGTTCAAATCTGTAGCCTTTACTGGTTATATATGTTTGGGTTGTTGCTATTATCGGTGTAAATGTCAATATTTCTCTTCCGATGTTTGCCAGGTTCATTACAGAAATGCAAAAAGCTTTACGTTGTTCACTTGTCGGAGAGAGAGTACTCGCAGTTCCGTTGTTTGAGCTCTACGACAACGTCCAGGTACAGAGGTTATGGGATTAGGTTGTGAAAGTTTAGTTCATACTTCATATTATGATTTTGTTTTCTGTATATAGTATGTTTTCCTTGACTTTTAAAGAATACACACAGAAAGCTCATTGACTTTTTAAAAAATAATATGCTTTCCTTGAAGTAGCTACAATTTTTTTTTTTTTTTTGACAAACTTTCTGCAGAACAATTTGATGGATATAGGTATATAGTATGGTCTATGGTGTTGTGCACTTGTAGTAGAGAATCAAATACCGAGTACGAAATTGAATTGATTCACAGTATTTTATTGTATGCGTGATCTGTTTTACATTTATATACGTATATATGCATTGATTTTTTAATGTCAACAATGCTTTCCTTGAAGTAGCTACAATTTTTTTTTTTTTTGACAAACTTTCTGCAGAACAATTTGATGGATATAGGTATATAGTATGGTCTATGGTGTTGTGCACTTGTAGTAGAGAATCAAATACCGAGTACGAAATTGAATTGATTCACAGTATTATACTGTATGCGTGATCTGTTTTACATTTATATAAGTATATATGCATTTATTTTTTTATGTCAACAATGCTGGTTTAACGAAAATTATGCAGAACTTTAATAAAACCATAATGTATAAAAATTTAAAGAGTTATATTTTTTTATTGGCAACAATTTAACCAAAAATAGTCGCATGGCTGTAGATACTTAAAGACACGTAATTGCTGAAATTAGTTAAATAAAATAGGGGAACACACTCTCAACACATTAATTTAGCACTTCCTCATCATAAAATATTTATGTACCAAAAATATCGAATATACAAAATATCAAAGCAGCTTACAAATACTTTTATAAATGCAAATAATACATATTTATGTCACAAAACCCTCTACTGAGATTCGATTTTTTTTTCTTTAATCAATACCGATACTTATATGTACTCGGTATTAGTTGTTCCTGAGATCAATTAATGTCTTAGAGGCCATTATGTCTATTCGCGCAAGTCCTTTAGCAAAAGAGAGCAGTAATTGCCTCACTATATCTTTGCTTGGTTTTCTCTCTAACAACCCAAAACGTCCCAAGACATCTGACAGCAATTCTTTGAGCGTCTAAATGAGCATGTTTTGCCTGCAGTTTAGACAGCATAAAAAAAATGTTGGCACTTTCAAATCATGAGCGTAAATGTTTTCTTTGAGCCACTTTTCATATAACTTATATCCTCGGGACAAAAAAATTGGAGAGTAACCATACATAAAGGAAATGCTAAATCGTAGTTACTGTATCAAAATCAAATTTTTATATTTAGAAAATCTAAATCAGATTCAATTTAGATTCCACCAGACGTATGGGAAACCACCAGTATGTATCCACTTCTTTGATAATTGTGTGATCTTGTTTATTTTACAAGTTTATGTTGTGCATACATGTACATTTTTCTCTCAACCATTAAATCCTCTGCCAATCAAAATTCAGGAAATGTTGTTTTGCTCCAGAGTTGTTGGGTCTTGTTTGGGTGTTGGGCTCTTGTACTGTAACTTTTACCTTTTCCTTTAAATACAAAAAAAAAGAAAAAGAAAAAAGAAAAAAAAATCACGAAATGTCAAAATTTGGTTAAGCATCTTGAAAAAAATAAAATTTGGTTGGATTGGACATTGGGCATTGTATACGGAATCGATTTGGCCATTGTGCAGATCACTGTTAATTCTGTGCTACCATGCATATTACAATAGTATTGGATCAACTGATATAGGTTTTCTGTAGCAGGTTTAAACGTCCAATGCACTTGTCATCGCCGTGGCATTGCAGGATTGTCAACACCAGTTTTACTTCTGAATCTTACTTCCGCACATGAACAAAATGGCTGAAGAAGGTTAGCCATTATATTTTCTAACGTCTTCTTTTTTTACGGTGCACTTTTATCACAATTGTCAGTCTTTTACTATGCTTACATGACCTTGGTGTCTGTTCATTCTTGGTATGTTGGTGTCCTTTTTAGGACCGGAAGATTCTATATCATCGGCTACAATATTAGCTTCATATCGCGACTCCACTCGGTCGAGAAAATATAAAAAGGTCTGTTTATGGTTTTTCTTTCTAAACTACTCTCTTCAACGGTTCCAAAATGCGCATCATATAGTATAAATGTCTTCTACAGTCAGAAATCATTTAGTTGTGTTAAATTAGCTACCTCTTACAATGACGCTCATCAAAATAATTGCTTTCGTATCTTTTCTATACCGGAAACTCCGGTCCTCTGAACCTCCATCAATCGTATCGAAATGTATGAGTAAGCGTAATATTGGCTTACAGAATCCTGTACATCGGCCCTTCAATTTAAGTATGTCTTTATTATTTTACATTTGTCATCTTTTTAATATTTCAATTTATATTAGTTGCTTTTTGAAGCACTGACTGTATAATGCATTATCTTTTCCCTATACTTAATAAGCAGGTAATGACGACGCATCCACATCCGACGCTATTGGTGATTCCATTTCTTCAGACATGATGTTAAGTACCTATTTAGGTTTGACCACTACCCGACCTTTGGAAACGTATTACCACAAAACACATTTACTGAGTTTTGTCCTTTCTGTTTTCACCTTTAAATTAGATTACTCTAAATAATAACCCGATTTCGTGTTTTGTCTATTTTTTTTTCCATTTTGGTGTAATTTTAGATTGTGAATGTTTTCCAACATAACTACATGATTTTTTCCATGATGCCGCTTGAGTTATTAAAGCTTTGCCTAATATGAGTTCAGCTGTCTATTATAATTTTTTGAGTTGTTTTAGTTTAACATAAGAGATTGAAATACCCTCATTGAATTTGAGTTTTTGGGCTATTTATATACAATAGTTTTTTTAAAAATTCATTTGCTTGTGTTACTAAGTATTCCAGGAAGCCTAATGAATTAATTTTAAAGGTCATTTTAGCTATCATGTCTTCTTAGGGCTATTCTGATCTGGAGAAAGCCGCAATCAATAGGAAAAAACCCCATTTCTCGAAAGGAAGAACTTGAAATTCTTTTTCCTTTCCCCAGCCTTTTTTTTACCATTAGCAAGAACTTGTTTCAGTTGCGGATCATAAGGAATTCGAACAACTGTCTATGTTTTATTTTCTTATTACATTAATAACTTCATGTTTCTTTACAGCAAACTCTTCCTCTCCTATCAACCACACAGTCACACCCAAATGGTAAATATATGCTTTTCTATATTCAGCTTATACCATATTTCCTTTACGCTACACGCTTTTACAACTTGTGTTCATTTTATGCTGCTTACTTTTACTATCATGTTGGTACAACAAGTTGTAGTTATCCCTGCCTAATAACGTAATAAATACGTACTGCAGGAGCACGGACTTCTACTGACACCACTTCTGAATCTGTTCCTTCAGAAACGGTACTGAGTACTTTTCTGGAGTTGAAGAATAAGAACTCTTCCATAAAGGTACAAGAATATGTACATCAATTATTTATAAATACAGTATTTATTTTCATGGCGATTCCATCATAAAGAAACATGTTTTCGGGAAAACCTTCCTTTCTCTTGAGAATACTAGGATTTGGAAAAAAATACTTCCCAGTACGCAGGTAGAAACATAGTTTTTTTTTTTTCCCCGTTTTCTATCGTAAATTGTTAGTAACTGATTACATATCCAAGCAAATGTTTTGTAGATATTATTAGTAACTGTCAAGAAATGAAAAATCAAATACAAACTAAATGGTTGGGGACGTGCTATTTTAATCCTTGTTTTAACTTAAACTTCTGCCACGTTACTTGTTAATATTGTCAAATTTCAGGAAAAAAAATGTTTTCCCAATAGAAATAGCTTAGACAAAAAATTAAAATGTTAATTGATCGGGGATCAATTATATTTTTAGAATAGTATATAGGTTACCAATACTTGCTCTTGCATTGTTTTTACATTATGTATTTTTCAGGCAAATAAGAAATTAACGACGACATGCGAACGGTCTAAGGTCCCCTACATGTCTGCACGCCAATTATTCTTTGCGCAAGAGCTTCCGGATATAGAGAGTAAGTCAATATGAAATCCAAATCTCTTTCACGCTTTTGCTGTTCTGATATTGTTTTCACACTTGTTCGATACAGCTGTCGCCACCACCCTTTTCCCCTCTTCCTCTCTCTCACCCGCTCCCTCTCCTTCGTCCTCTCTTCCTCTCTCCCGCGCGAGCGCCGACCCCGACTGCGCGCGCGCCTCTGCCGACTGCGCGACCAGCGACCGGGCGCCGCCATCTCTCCCTCTCACCTGTTGTCTCTCTGTCCTCGCGCTCACTCGACGCGCGCTTCCGAGTCCTCTGCGCGACTTGACATGACTCTTTCTCCTCCGCCGAGTCCGCCTCTGCCAAGCCGCTTCCGCCCCGTCGCTGACCTCTGCTCTGTCCTCGCTGGCAACGACGCTTCCGAAGAATCTCGGCCGCCCGATTCCTCTGTCTTCGTCATCAGCTTCCAGACTTTTAGGTTTGTAAATTAGGGGTTTTTTAATTGTTTTCTAAGGTTTGAAATTGTCATCTGATTTGGGGATTCCGAAATCGTGGTTGTTTGGATTGATTTAGTTGGTGATTCATAGTTTTTGGTTGATTGAGATTTTAGGCTGACTTATTGATTGAGTTTCAATTAGATTGATTGATCTCATTATGATTTCAAGAGTGTGGATTGTTAATGGTGAAGTCCTACATCTTGGCATTGTGTAGAGTTCTTGTTTTGCTTAATTTCGGCTCGGCAGATCAAGTGGCGATCCAGCTGATGCGAAGACTTTTAGTTCAAGTTTCCGGAGCAGCTCCCTTGGAGAAGGATCTTGTAAAGAAGTTTAAGCGCATGCCTGATCATCTCAAGGTATCTCTCCTATATTTTTTTTTATACACATGTACCGTTGCAAGTCTTTTGTTTCACTGCTGAAATACAAGCTAATGATACGAAAGCAGGGAAACCCATCCATCCCAGAGAACAAGTTATTCAAATAAGTACACTAAGAAACCAACGTAAAGAGATGGGGATATATGTGAATTTATAGGAGATACAAGATAACTTACGTATGCATAAATATGAATTAGCTTACAGTCACTAATATGGGATATGTTAGCTTACAGTCACCAACGTATGTTACCATATTTCAGCTACTGCATCTTTTTTTCATGTTCAAGTTATCTTTCAACGTGAGATGTTAGCTTACAGTCATTTATATATATCTCATTAAGCTCTATATCGGATTTACAAAGCTAATATTGGCTTTGTAGGATCATAACATACGTTTGATATTTTCCTCTGAATATTCCGAAAATAAAGAAAGATGAATTTGTATAATGATACGGAAAGAGTACACGAAGTGAAACCATACAATTTGAATAAGAAAGTGGTTTCACGTCAGCAGGAAGCGAAAGACAGCTGGCATGTTTTAGAAGTTATCTTGTAAAGGGTGTAAATAATGACTTTTGTAGAGTTCTTCTCTGGTATCCAGTTGTGTTTCAGCTTGTAGTTAAGTTGCAATGGAACAAACATATTTGTTCAAATCTGTAGCCTTTACTGGTTATATATGTTTGGGTTGTTGCTATTATCGGTGTAAATGTCAATATTTCTCTACCGATGTTCGCCAGGTTCATTACAGAAATGCAAAAAGCTTTACGTTGTTCACTTGTCGGAGAGAGAGTACTCGCAGTTCCGTTGTTTGAGCTCTACGACAACGTCCAGGTACAGAGGTTATGGGATTAGGTTGTGAAAGTTTAGTTCATACTTCATATTATGATTTTGTTTTCTGTATGTTTAATGCTTCATAGAGAAGAAAAGGGACTCACCCTTTATATTATAAGGGAAACATAGCATGTCACAAACAAGAGGCTCCTACTGAGATGGGAAATTCCGGGCATATATATATATTTCCTACTTATCATTTTGTTTATGGTGTTGTAGTTTCCTGAAATCATTGACCAAGGGTCCACAAACAGGAAGAAGTGAGGCTGTCACAGCATGACTGATGTAGAGCGTAATATAGGAAAGAGAGATAATCGCAAATTGCAATATTGACTTATTTTTACTATTTCATAAAATCTACCAAATTACATCAATGGAGAATAATACTTATAGAGTTGAAAAGGGCGTAAAAAAGGAAATAAACCATAATCAATGCACCAAATTCTAAAATTGAAATGAAATAAAACTGATCACAATTGATGCTCATAATTCGTCCGGAGTAGAGAAAATTTGTCCTCAAATTTGTAAGGGTGTGTTTTTTTTCTTATGGACATTGAGAGGTTCACAAAGACTGATCTTCTCGGCCTTCACACGGGCGGTTTGTCGGGAGGCTTCTTGTTAGGAATCAACATGGAATCCACCTCGATTTTCTTTGTGTCCTCATCGATCCACGCTGAAATTTTAAGCCTGTTTCTAAGTTCTTATTTTCTTCATTAATTATCATTTTATTTCTTAATTATCTTTTACATTTTTCATTAATTTTTATTTGGTGAAAAAATTCTTCTATTTTTCTATTTTATTCTGTTCAAAATCAGCTCAGTTCTTATTTTCTTCTTTTCTTTTTAAATATTAACTATTTCGAAATAAACTATCGTTATTTTGAACAAAAGAAAGTGAAATAATTGTGAATGATGTTTTTCATTTTTCAAATATTATGTGAATGATTTTGAGGGCATTTTTGTTATTTCGAAAAACAGAGTTATGGAGTCTTCAATTTTAAAAGAGATAATTAAACAATAAACTTAGAATATTTATTATTTGATAGAAACCTCAGATACATGGATTAAAATTGCTCAGATAGATATGCTATTTTCCGGCAAAGAATGATTACGATTGTTTTTTTAATTTATTCCGAAAAAATGTGTTGAATTTGGAGCTTTTAATAAACACTTAAAAATCTCTGTTGTGTCAGTTTTAATCCGGTGATTAAAAGCTGATTAGTTGTTAGTCAATCGCTCCTAATTACACAGGAATGCATTAAATAGAAACCAATAATTTAGCTATTCCTCACAAATTTGCATAGCAATAGCAAGTCTATATAATACATTCAAACCAAGCCATTAAAACTAGTGATCAAACAAGCTCAACCTTACAAAGACGTCAATGACATTCTCTGCTTCCGTTCCTCTTTTGTACTCGCATTATATTATTATTATTTATAACTAGTTTCAGTTGAGCCAATTTGATCACCCATTAAAGCCTCTCTTTTTTCACACACAGCTTATTTATGGCGCGACTCAGTAAAGCTAAAGATCGGGACACCATTTCCGGAAAGGAGATCTTGGTGGATCGATCGTCAATCCTTAAAAACGACCTCTTTCGAGATGGAATAGTGGAAAGTGAAGTTGTGGGGAATCCACTCGATGCCCTTGGAACCTTTCTTGTGGACGAATTTGCTTCGAGAATCGAGCATCAAATTATCGACCATATCGGCCAGATAAGCAGTTGTCAACCCGAGTCCTTTGCGAAAGACTCCACGATCTTCGGGAGAAGAATCTTTTGCTCTTTCTGCGCGAACAAGCTCGACCGGATGAGCACATCTCTTGCTTTTTCCATCTCCTCGAACACCCTTTTCCGAGTAAATACACGAACCTGAAATAAAAGTCAATACTTACTAGACGTGGTGCCCAAAAAAAAAATTGTCCAAACTCCACATCAGATTGGATCACCAGCTTTTATTTGAAAAGGCACGTCCGGTTTGGTTTCAAGTAATGGAAACCGCAGTCCAAACGAAATCGTATCAGAAATTTTTTATTATTTTCAATTTGCAAGGATTTAAAACTTGTTAATTAAAGATGAATCCGTGCTTATTTTAAGACTTGGTAGCATGGATGAAATTTATACGCCGCTTCATTTACTTGGAGTTTCGAAATTTGAAAAAAAGAAAAATTTAAACGTATCCAAAACGATAGTCTGGTTAAGATATCTTAACAAGTAAAAATTTATTTTTATTTTTTCTCAGGCACAATTCAGTCTCAATTTCAAACGATCTGGTCTAGTCCGGTTAAGATAATTAGCAATTAAAGACCCCTACTATGAAGATTACTAGGCCAACAAGTAAAGAAGAAATATCAGGTGTACCGCGGGATCGGATTTGCTTCCCAAGCAAATCGAGAAGTGTAGAAGAGGCTCGATTCTTTGGATGGCAAAAGGTCTCCGAGCATCTCCAATTTTGAACCTGCTCTTTAACGAAAAAAGCATCCTCAACCACTGCTGATAAACAACAACAAAAAAAGGTAAGGCAAAAAAGCAATGATCAAACAGTTTCAATGATATTAATAAAATGAGAATCGGTTTTAATTGTCCCGGTCGAGGTAATCGACACCCTAGGATAAAATTCTTAATCGTATCGACGCTTATGGTATGACTTCCAAAGTTAAACGCGACCTAATTTACACACATTCGAAAGATCATACCGAGGATAATTCAGAGGCTTAAATTAGATTAAAAAACACCAGGTTATACCAGAGGAACTTAGGTGATAATGTTGTATATCAAAGTGACGGCGACAGAAGAAAGAAAGTACGAATGAGTGAAATGCTATAGCTTCCATGCATTTCAAATCATCTGTGCTTTCTCTCTTCTGTCATCGTCTATAAACATATAGACCACCATGTTTCCTCTAATTAACAAAAACATAAATATAATAAATATGTATGTATATAAAATCATGCTGGCAGCTTCACTTTCTCAATTGTAAACATTAACAATCGGAACATATATGATATATACATATATTTATATATAAGAAGTGCGGGACTCTTATGTGCGTGTGGGCATGAAATAATCGATTAGGTGGGCTTTATATTTATAGACGAAGATGACGCTGAGAAAGAGAAAGGAGAGAGAGGGGGAGAAGAAATATTAATACAATATTTATGGCTATTAAAAATGCTTCGCACGTCGGTTAGTCGGTACAACGACAACTGTCCAAACATTGACGACAAGAGAGAGAGAGAGAGAGAGAGAGAGAGATGGGTTGGGAGTCTTGGGACTTGGAACTCTTTGCTTTGGGGTGGTGGTGTATTTATAGTGGAGGAAAAAAAAGAGGGTATATTAATTGAGCCGTTGATTAATTCAAAAAGCACATACTTTACGATGTATTTATATTATTATTGGAGAAGAAATATTAATACAATATTTATGGCTATTAAAAATGCTTTGCACGTCGGTACAACGACAACTGTCCAAACATTGACGAGAAGAGAGAGAGAGAGAGAGAGAGAGAGAGAGAGCAGTACTATTCATAAATTAATAACACAATAAAAAAATAAAAATAGCAGCAGGGCTTCGTAGCACAGACAATAAATTTGTGCATTGTTTGAGTTGTTTACTCGAATTTCGAGGAAGAAGACGCTGAGAAAGAGAAAGGAGAGAGAGGAGGAGAGAGCAATAAATTTGGCCCACCTAACTTTCTTACCGATTAAATTGTATGAGTAAAAAAAAATGACTGATCGCTTTACATCTAATTAGAAAGGGATGGTACCAAAATAAAGGTAAAAGTCACCACGCACGTTTTAAACTTGTTGGGGGGTTCTAGTATGCTTTACGCCTTTACCTCTCTTTTGTCTCTTCTCATGTGGCTTGTCTGTCATTTATCTGATTTAATTAGATTTAATTATGATAGTAATAACCAACCAGATGCATTCCCCCTTTTAAAGAAAAAAGAAAAAACAAAAAAAAGAGTTGCATAATGATAATGTTAATAATAAAAACCAATCTGAGCCGACAGTATAGACATCTGTAATATATATAATAGTTCTTTTTTTTCTTCGTTAAAACTGTAATATATTATTATTGGAGAAGAAATATTAATACAATATTTATGGCTATTAAAAATGCTTTGCACGTCGGTACAACGATAACTGTCCAAACATTGACGACGATCTAATGAACTTGAGCATATTTTTTATTTTATTTTGCTTATTAATAAACTAGGTGGACATTTTGCTTGCTTAGCTTTTCATTAACACCGCTTTGTTGTTGTTTTTTTTGTTTTTGTTTTTTTTTTTATTATTTGTAGGGAATTACATTAAATTATATTAATGAGAAATGTTGATATAAAAAAGCTTGAAGTTCATACGAACGTGATAAATGGTAAATAAATAAAAAAACATATCATGAGGTAAAATCATCGTAACAAAATAACTCTTCGAATAGTTAATAAAAAAATTTCGATTGAAAAACATAGTTAGCTTAATTTATATAAAAATAAATCTCAATATGTCCGAATTTCAAAAAATAGATTTGATGATGGATAAAACTTTGGATTAGAATCCCAAAGAAGAGCATAATCAGATTATTAAATATTAACTATAAAGTAAACAAATATAATAAAATAAATAAAACTATCTGAACATAACTTTACGAGTAATAAATCATTTTTCAATGGAATAACAAAGCTAATAGGTATTTAGTTGCAATTAAATCTCAGTAACTATTGATCTAAAAATAATATTGATGATGAATAAAAAATCCATGTAATCATCCAAGAGTACGAATTCACAATTTAGAAGACAAAAATGAAATTTACAGAATTGGTATACAAAGTGATGAAAATGATTATTTAGGATGTCAATAATTAAAAATATTTAATTTAAATTTTGTAAATAATTTGACTAAAAGTTAAATACACATATTTTAAATATTTTTCTCTTTAAATAATTTAGTATTCATTTATAATAAAATAAATTTGATAAATTATAAAGATAAAATTAATAATTTTACATTATTAGTGAGATTGTATATAAGTCACGCTCTCAGGCAAGGAAGGAAGGGTGCAATATGCACCCCTTTTAAGCACGCAATTGATGATAATTCTCATTAAGTTAACAATTAATTAAATAACTGTTAAGCCGTTTTTTGGTTTTAACATTTGAGTACACGTGGTGGGCCTGGAATAGTCACGTGCCTAGTATTGGATCGGCCCAAATTACTTTCCGAGAGTCCAAAGGGCTCAAGGAAGTTCGGGACAAAGCCCAAAGCGTCCAAGAGCTTCAGAGGATCTTAAAATCGCAAAGAGGGAAATAATGCTTTGCTTTCTTCTTCGTCGGGAATGCGTTCTTCGTCTTTGATTCCTGGCCTGGAGGTTGAGCCTACCTGGAGGTCGAACCTGCCTGGAGGTCGAGCTCGCCTGGAAGTCGAGCCTGGCCTGGAGGTCGACCCTGGCTGGAGGTCGAGCCTGCCTGGAGGTTGAGCTCGTCTGGGGGGTCGAGCTCGCCTGGAGGTCGAGCCTGGCCTGGAGGTCGACCCTGGCTGGAGGTCGAGCTCGCCTGGAGGTCGAGACTGGCCTGGAGGTCGACCCTGGCTGGAGGTCGAGTCTGGCCTGGAGGTCGACCCTGGCTGGAGGTCGAGCTCGCCTGGAGGTCGAGCTTGGCCTGGGGGGTTGAGCTCGCCTGGGGCGTCGAGCTCGCCTGGAGGCCGAGCCTGGCCTGGAGGTCGACCCTGGCTGGAGGTCGAGCCTGCCTGGAGGTTGAGCTCGCCTGGGGGGTCGAGCTCGCTTGGAGGTCGAGCTCGCCTGGAGGTCGACCCTGGCTGGAGGTCGGGCCTGTCTGGAGGTTGAGCTCGCCTGGGGGGTCGAGCTCGCCTGGAGGTCGACCCTGGCTGGAGGTCGAGCCTGCCTGGGGGTTGAGCTCGCCTGGGGGGTCGAGCTCGCCTGGAGGTCGACCCTGGCTGGAGGTCGAGCCTGCCTGGGGGTTGAGCTCGCCTGGGGGGTCGAGCTCGCCTGGAGGTCGACCCTGGCTGGAGGTCGGGCCTGCCTGGAGGTTGATCTCGCCTGGGGGGTCGAGCTCGCCTGGAGGTCGAACCTGGCTGGAGGTCGATCCTGGGGGGTGTGACCGTGCTCTTCGTGAGCTGCCTACGCACCCGCTTTGCGGGATCAGGTCATGACATAGTTCAGGGCGAGTGTGTTTGCTATGTGAATGGATTCTTGGATTTTTGTTTTTTTTCCTCCCGCCGAGAGGTGGCTCTCGGTTTTTGTTTATGATCCGGGATCATTTTGAAGTTGGTAGAGTATTTGGCTGAGAGAATTCTGGGGTTGAGAGAATTTTGGGGTTGAGAGAATTTTGAGTTCAAAGGATTCTCTGTCCCTTTTGATTTGTGTGAGTGAGCTATTTATAGGGAAAACATGCCGCTTGTTGAAAATTTGCTTGTCACTTGTCGCTTGTTGAAAATTCGCTTGTCGCTTGTCGCTTGTTGAAAATTTGCTTGTCGCTTGTTGAAAATTCGCTTGTCGCTTGTTTTAGTCATGCATATTTTTAGCATTTGACTAAATTGTCCTTCTATATTGTAACGTCGTTTTTGCAATTGAGGCGTCGTTTTTACCATAAGAAAAAGACGGCATAACATTAACCCCCCAGTTTCGCGTGCGACTTGTCGTGTGGGAAACTTTGCTTCTCATCCTCTTCTTTATTGATTTATTATTTATAATATTGTATGTGTATAATATCTTTATTATCTTTTTAGGAAAGGTGACTAATCCGGTTATAACTTTTGAAAAATACATGCACAAGTACCCACACATTTGCAAGTTGCGTAGGTTTCTTTTTAGGCATAGACTTATATATGTATTTTGATGTACTATAGGTAGCCAGTTTTTATATCATCATTACTCCGTGTATAGGTATATGCCCATTATCCTATTTATCATTTATTATTATTATTATTATTATTATTTCCTATACTCTGTGCATAGATTGGTTTACTCATTTGTTTTTTTTTACTTTAACACCTACCCCATGCTCTCTTTCTTTAAAAACTGAGATGTATCGGGGGATTGAGCTGCCATCACAGGAGCGTAGCAGAGTTGAGATCAGAAAAACTCCTTGGATTTTCTGGCTTCCTTCTTGAGGTTGGTATCTTCTTTGGTGATTATATATATTCTTTACTTCTCACTTTGCCATTTCTTTCTTTTTCACTCCGTCTCTCGACCCTCTTGTCCCCTTCCTTGAATCTTTCTGGCTTTTCTTCCAAAATACTGTGATGACTCTTAATAATCTGATCAATGGTGGGCCTAATTCGCCCCGTGGTCCCAACGACCTAGTGGTCCCACCCGATTGTTCTAGAGCTTTTGACACTTTCGATTTTGGTGAGTCGTGGGTGTTTGATGACTTTCCATGCGCTTTTGGCGAAGGTATGGGTTCCACAAATTCGCCTAATGGTTTCGGTGATGGCGACCTCGATGCCTTTCTTGATGTGGTCCTCGGACGGAGGCCGGTTCCGCGTGTGTCGGGTCTGTGTTTCGATGGGAGAGGTAATGTCGTTCGATCAGAGGCCCATGGCGAGTTGTCTCGGTCCCCGCTGGCCGTGAGAGGCTGCGAGGTAGGTCCAGCGAATGAAGATGGTGTCACACCGGGTGTTCTCCGGAGTTTGGAAAGTGATACTCCCTTGACTTCGACCGCTTTTCTTCACAAACGGGTCCCCGTCGCTGCCGGCGGACTTCAGAGCATCAAGGGGTGGGTTTCTTCTGGCGTCGATGGGCGGCGAGGTCGGTCTGGACCGAGGCTCTGTCATCGGCGGGCCTTCGTTGACATCAGGGGAGGGCAACGTAGACGATCTTCCGAATGCCTGCTCGTCGTTTGCCGCAGCGGGCGTAGAGGATCCAGCAAGCGAGCATCGTTGTAGCTCCCTAAAATACGGGAAGAAGATGTCGTTGTTGCTCGAGGCGTTTGGTCATTTGGTCGGAGGTGAGACTTCGGCACGTCACATCCCAGGACGCGACGACGAAGGCCTCGGTGCCAACTCCTCGGCGAGCGGCGAGGTGAGTTTTCCGTCTCTTGGGGTTGATATTGATGATGATGGTGATAAGGTTGTTATGGCAGAATGCTCTGAGGGAGAGGTCGAGTCTTATCGGTGCAACTCGTTTATAGTTGAGCCCCTAAAACGGCCGCGGTCTTGGTCGAGGCGGTCGAGATGCGGGGATTTTGCTGGCCTCGATGCCGTGAGCTTGACAACGGAAGATAGAGTTAGGTTCCTCCGTGAGAAGTACGAGATCCCGCCGAAAATCTCCATCATTGTTCCCTCCGTCGATGATTATTCCGACCAGCCACCCGAGGGATATACAACCGTCTACGTGGAGAGTCTTAAGCATGGGTTGAAGCTCCCTCCACACCCCTTCATATGCAATTTGCTCGAGAGGATCAAGCTGCCACCCGGTCAACTAAATCCAAGGAGCTATTGGGTCATCGTGGCTTGTTATATCATGTGGTTCCGGGAAAAGCACCGTGAAATGACGGTGTGTGAATTTCTAAGTTTGTGTGTTGTGATTCCGAATTACAGAACGAAAGGGTCGTTCTTTCTTCGTAACAATACGTCAAAAAAAAATACTCGACAAACTACCCGGCACGGGGCGTGAGTGGGTCGATGAGTTCTTTTACACGCACGTCGACTATTTTGGAAACATTCCCCTTGGTTTTCGTACATCGGCTGATTGCCCAAAACCCCCTGATTAGCGATCCGAGGTTGCTTCTTTTCTTGAAGGGATACCTCTTAGTGATCGCGAGGCTAACTTGTTTCTTGACGACAAGCTGTGGGAAGAGGTTGGGTGGTTCCCTTACCGTTCGGCCGACGAGGTTCCATTGCTGTTTTCGCGCTCTTTTCCGTCCTCGGCAGAGTCTGGTGGTATAGTAATAGGGTTTTTATTTTTATTTTTTATTATTGCTATCACAATTTGGTTCCCATATGTATACATATCTCCATATTTGACAAGAGAAAAAACTCTAATTCTCTCGACGATCCCTCGCAGGTATGGCGGCTTATGGGGCCCGAGGTGTTACAGGGCCGGGACTCTCTGCGGGGCGGTCGTTGCCGGTTCCTCTTCTTGGTTCGGAGGCGTCCCTCCCTTCGCAGCCCTCAAGGGTAGGCTTATCTCCTCGCGCTACTACAACATCTATGTCAACCATAAAAGTAGCGATTACTAGTTCAAAAAGAGCGCGAGATGAGGCTCCGTTAGTGGCTTCCTCGCGTGCCAATTTTGGGAAGAAGTTTAAAGATCCTCTTCGCTCGTCGTCCGACATAGTTGTCAGGTTCTCGGTCGCTGACTCCTTTGGCCCGTAAAGGCATTAGTGGTATCGAGTCCACTCATGCATTGGAGGTGACTAAGTTGGATCGGATGACCGCGATTGCCCTTGCTGAGTTGCTGACTCGCGAGGCCCGACAGGTTTTCCTCCACGTGCATGGCCCAATATTTTCTTTGTTCACCATCTTTTCACCTCTTTTATATACCTATTTTTTTTTTGTAGTGCTATCTGGCTTCTGTTGCAACTAAGCGAAATGTTCGCGAGTTGGTGAGGAAATTAGGACACGAGACCGAGGCCCGTCGTCTGGCACAGGTGGATGCCGATGGTCGCGCGGAGGCCCTCGAGGCTGAGATTGCAGGGCTCAGGAAAGGTGCTGTGGATGATGCTATGAAGATATGTGAGCAAAGAGCCGAGCTTCAGCGTTTGCGTATCGAACTGGGGACCATTCAGGCGGAGCGGGCTAGTTCGGCTATCGACTGGGCACACCGCGACTTGGTTGCATACTGGAGTGGATCGGGAAAGGAAAATCCTCCGGAGGGAGCGGAGAGACTCTCCGCCTTAGATGATAGTGACTCGTCTCTTTCCCCCTTTTTTGTGATGGACTAACGGCCTTATCGCCCCTTTTTGTATGTGAATTCGGGCAAACTTCCATTCGTCAGGATTTTTCTTTTTGATGGCGCGGTCGGTTGTGCGTCTCTCAAGACCCGTTGTGTTTTTTGCGGGCCCCGATTTCGGGTATAACTCTGACGAATGGGCATTTTCCCTTTTTTGCGTAGTTTCTGTGTTTGTATGCTTTTGGGAAAACTGTCATTTGTTGGTTTTTTCCTTTTGGTGGCGCAGCTTGTTTGAGCGTCCTTCTAGTCCGCTCGTCTAGTCGAGCTCGTCACCAGCTAGTCGAGCTCGTCACCTCGTCTAGTCGAGCTCGTCACGTTGTCCAGTCGAGCTCGTCTCTCGTCTAGTCGAGCTTGTCTCCTCGTCTAGTCGAGCTCGGCACCAGCTAGTCGAGCTCGTCACCTCGCCTAGTCGAGTTCGTCACGTTGTCTAGTCGAGCTTGTCTCCTCGTCTAGTCGAGCTCGTCACGTTGTCCAGTCGAGCTCGTCTCTCGTCTAGTCGAGCTTGTCTCCTCGTCTAGTCGAGCTTGTCTCCTCGTCTAGTCGAGCTCGTCACCAACTAGTCGAGCTCGTCACCTCGCCTAGTCGAGCTCGTCACGTTGTCTAGTCGAGCTCGTCTCTCGTCTAGTCGAGCTTGTCTCCTCGTCTAGTCGAGCTCGTCACGTTGTCTAGTCGAGCTCGTCTCTCGTCTAGTCGAGCTTGTCTCCTCGTCTAGTCGAGCTCGTCACGTTTTCTAGTCGAGCTTGTCTCCTCGTCTGGTCGAGCTCGTCACACAGTCCGTGACGAGCCGGAATGACTTCGACACTTCGTCCAAACATCTTTTTCGTGTTTGTCGTATGGAAATGCTTTGAGCTTGTGCGGGGCTCCTGCTGCCTTTTCCCTTCTTGCGCCTTGAGCAGGCTTCGAGGTGGGTCGGGTTCTCGATGGCGCGAGTTCCCTTATCTTGGGCTTCACAAGATTCTTTGAGGTGTGTTCGGAGTTTCAATGTTGCGAAATCTCATTTCTCGGATCCCGTGGACACTTTGAGGTCGGTCGGGGACTTGATGGCGCAAGTCCCCTCATCTCGGGTCGTACGGGATTTTTTTTTAGATGTGTTCGGAGTTTCAACGTTGTGAAACCCCATTTCTCGGATCCGTAGACGCTTTGAGGTTGGTCGGGGACTTGATGGCGCAAGTCCCCTCATCTTGGGTCGCACGGAGTTCTTTGCGATACGTTCGGGGTTTCAACATTGCGAAACCCCATTTCTCGGACTCCGTGGACGCTTTGAGGTCGGTCGGGGACTTGATGGCGCAAGTCCCCTCATCTCGGATCGCACGGAGTTCTTTGCGATACGTTCGGGGTTTTAACGTTGCGAAACCCCATTTCTCAGACTCCGTGGACGCTTTGAGGTCGGTCGGGGACTTGGTGGCGCAAGTCCCCTCATCTCGGGTCGTACGGGATTTTTTTTAGATGTGTTCGGAGTTTCGATGTTGCGAAACCCCATTTCTCGGATCCGTAGACGCTTTGAGGTTGGTCGGGGACTTGATGGCGCAAGTCCCTTCATCTCAGGTCGCACGGAGTTCTTTGCGATACGTTCGGGGTTTCAACGTTGCGAAACCCCATTTCTCGGACTCCGTGGACGCTTTGAGGTTGGTCGGGGACTTGATGGCGCAAGTCCTCTCATCTCGGGTCGCACGGAGTTCTTTGCGATACGTTCGGGGTTTCAACGTTGCGAAACCCCATTTCTCGGACTCCGTGGACGCTTTGAGGTCGGTCGGGGACTTGATGGTGCAAGTCCCCTCATCTCGGGTCGCACGGAGTTCTTTGCGATATGCTCGGGGTTTCAACGTTGCGAAACCCCATATCTCGGACTCCGTGGACGCTTTGAGGTGCGTTTGGGGCTCGATGTCGCGGTTGCTATGTCTGTATTCCTGCATTTTCACATGTATGCATATATTTTTTTTTTGTTGCGTTTTCCGTTGTGCTTGGTGTTTGTCTTACTCTATTAACCCCCCAGTTTTTATGCAATTTAGTTTAAATTGTATGAAAAGTTAGGAGCTAAAGATTGCAAACTGAACGCGAATTTCGACTTCATTCATTAATTGGGCGAATGGCCTGCTTTTGAAAAATTCAAAGTTCATTGGGGCCGGTGGTCGCTTTTGGAAAACTAAAAATTTGAAAGGACTTGATTTGTTGTTCAGGTTTCGTCGCTTGCTAACCTTCAGGTGCCTTGGCGCCACGGCCTATTGGTAGTATTGGCGGAGATGCTCCGCGTTCCACGGGTGTCTAATTTCCTTGCCGTCCATCTCGTCGAGATGGTAAGTTCCATCGTGTATCACCTTTCGAATTCGGTGAGGCCCTTCCCAGTTCGGCCCGAGTACCCCTGCTCCGTGAACCTGGGTGTTTTGGAACACCCTCCTCAGGACGAGGCTTCCTTCGGCGCAACGGCGGATTTTGACCCTTGTGTTGTAATGCTTCTCAACGATCCTCTTCTGCGCGGCCATGCGGGCGAACGCTTCAGCTCTCCTTTCTTCGATCATGTCGAGCTCCATTCGGAGGGCTTCGTTGTTGCTGTCTTCGTCGAAGGTCTCTGTTCGGAATGACGGCGCTCCGATCTCAACGGGGATGACGGCTTCAACCCCGTAAGTGAGGGAGAAAGGCGTTTCGCCTGTGGCGGTCCGCGTGGTTGTCCGGTAAGCCCAAAGGACAAGGGGGAGCTCGTCGGCCCATGCGCCTTTCTTTTCTTCCAGCTTCTTCTTCAAAGTCTCCTTGATCGTCTTGTTCACGGCCTCAACTTGGCCGTTTGCCTGTGGGTGGCGTGGTGAGGAGAAGGTCTTGCTGATCTTCAATTGCTCGCATATCCTTCGGACCATCGCGTTGTCGAACTGGCTGCCGTTGTCGGTGACGATCGAGGCGGGGATGCCGTGGCGGCATATGATCGATTTCCACATAAAGCTTGTAGTGTTTGCTTCGGTTTGTGGCCAGAGGCTCCGCCTCCACCCATTTCGTGAAGTAGTCGATGGCGACTATCGCCCAGACTCGCTGGCCGGACGCCATCGGGAGCTTGCCTATGAGGTCCACCCCCACTTCGCGAATGGACGTGCCACGAGGATCGGGCACAATGGGGCCGGGGCCTGTCTCGGAATATGCGAGAATCTTTGGCACTTGTCGCATTTTTGCGCCCAACTGAACGCGTCTTTCTTCATCGTTGGCCAGAAGTAGCCTTGCTTGAGCGCCTTCAAGGTCAGGGACTGACCTGCGGAGTGATTCCCGCAAATTCCTTCATGGATTTCCCTCAAGACGTAGTCGGCTTCGGCGTCGTCCAGGCATCGGAGGAGTGGCTGCGAATACCATCTCTTATAGAGTGTGGATCCTCGCCAGACATATTTGTGTGCGTGATACTTCACCTTCTTAGCTTCAGCCTGGTCGGTGGGGAGGACGCCATCGCGGAGGTATTTGATGATCGGTGTCATCCAGTTCGGTTGGGGCTCTTCTTCGATCAGGTTCACTTCTTCCTTGGTGATGGACGGGAGCTTCAAGGTCTCGACAGGTACCTTGCCTAACTCCTCGCTGTCGCAGCCAGATGCCATCCTAGCCAAGGCGTCGGCCTCAGCGTTCGAACCCCTGGGGACCTGCACGATCTCGTACCAGGAGATTGCCTCTAGTTGGAGCTTGGTTTCCTCCAGGTACGCCGCCATGTTCTCCTCCTTCGCCTGGTATTCTCCCTTGACTTGGTTGACGATGAGGAGCGAGTCGTAGTGGATCTTAAGGTTTTCGGCCCCGAGCTTCCTGGCTATGTCGAGTCCGGCTAGGAGGGCTTCGTATTCGGCCTCGTTGTTCGAGGCTTTGAATTGGAAGTGGATGGAGTACTTGAGCTTTTCTCCGTCCGGGTTGACGAAGACGATTCATGCCCCTGACCCGCGGACATTGGATGCTCCGTCCACGTGCAGGTTCCAGACCGGCCCATCGGGAGCGGCCTTCCTTTTCTTTTTCGGATCCTTGTCCCCCGCGGTTTCTTCTTCTCGCTTGTCTTCATCGTCTTTGCATAGATTCACATCGTAAGTGAATTCGGCGATGAAGTCGGCGACGGCCTGTCCCTTAATCGCGATCCTTGGCTGGAACTCCACCCCGTATTCTCCTAGCTCCTGGGACCAGACGGCCATTCTCGTTGAGGTGCCCTTCTGCAGAGCTTTCTTGACTGGGTACCCGGTCCTCACTACGACTTGGTGTGCTTGGAAATATGGTCGAAGCTTTCTTGCGGACATCGTCAGAGCAAGGGAGAGCTTCTTTATCTCCGGGTATCGTGTCTCAGCGTCCAGGAGCGCCTTGCTTACATAATACACGAGCCATTGTATCTTCTCTTCTTCTCGGACGAGGACAGCGCTGACCGCCCTCGTCGACACAGAGAGGTACAGGTAGAGGGCATCGCCGTCCTTGGGCTTCGCTAGGAGCGGTGGCGTGGCGAAGTATGTCTTCAAGTCCTGGAATGCGGTTTCGCACTCGTTGGTCCACTTAAAGTCGGCTCCTCCTTTGATGGCTTGGAAGAAAGGCTGACATCGGTCGGTGGCCTTGGAGACGAACCGACTTAGCGTAGCCACGCGTCCAGTGAGGCTTTGGACTTCCTTCGCCTTGGTTGGGGACCTCATGTCCAGGAGTGCCTGTATTTTTTCGGGGTTGGCTTCGATGCCTCGCTGGTTGACGATAAATCCCAGGAATTTCCCTGACTCTACACCGAACGCGCACTTGTTCGGGTTCAACTTCATCTTGTACTTTCGAAGAAGGGCGAAGGTCTCCTCCAGGTCTTTGACGTGGTCAGGCGCCTCGAGGCTTTTGACGAGCATGTCGTCGACATAGACCTCCATCGTCTTCCCGATTTGCTTGGCGAACATTTGGTTTACCAAGCGCTGATAAGTGGCTCCGGCGTTCTTCAGCCCGAACGGCATCACCTGGTAACAGAATAGGCCTCGATCGGTGGTGAAAGTGGTCTTCAACTCGTCCGGTCCGTACATTCTAATCTGATTGTATCCTGAGTAGGCGTCCATGAAACTCAAGAGTTCGTGCCCTGTGGTGGAATCGACCAGCTGATCGATCCTCGGCAGGGGGAAGCAATCCTTCGGGCAAGCCTTGTTGAGGTCGGTGTAGTTGATACAGATTCGCCACTTCCCGTTCGACTTTTTCACCAGGACCACATTAGAGACCCAACTAGGGAACTTGGCCTCGCGGACGAATCCAGCGGTGATTAGCTTCTCGACCTCCTTGTTGATCGCGAGATACCTTTCGAGGTTGAACGATCTTCTTTTTTGGATTTTTCCCTTCTCTCCAGGGAGTACGTTGAGCCTGTGGGTGATAATCTCCGGGTCGATCCCCGGCATGTCTGCGTGTGTCCACGCAAAGACGTCTTTGTGTTCTTGGAGGAACGCTCCGAGCCGATCTTTTAGTTCGGCTGGCAGGTGTGCTCCGATCATGACGACATGTTCGGGGTTGGCGCTGTCGAGTATCACAGGTACGAGGTCGCTCGACTCCTCTACTTTCTTGGAGTTGGCTTCTTCTCGCGGGTCCAGGTCCTCGAGTGTTTGCGGCTTGCCGATCTCGCCTGAGAGGTCGTCTCCGACCTCACATATGACACTCACCATGGCGTCGCCTTTCCTGATGCGGGATCCCTGGACGTGGCATGCCCTGGAGTCGGCTTGGCTTCATCGCATCACCCCTACTCCCTTCGGTGTCGGGAATTTCATGAGGAGGTGGTATGTTGAGGTGACCGCGCGCAGCCTGTTGAGCGTCGGTCGCCATATAATGACATTGTGAGTGGAAGGTCGGTCCACAATTAGGAAGTCCACCAGGCGCGTGACCTGGGCTCCCCCCTCCTGTCCAAATGTGACTGGGAGGCTTATGGAACCTTCTGTGTAAACGCACTCTCCTGCAAACCCGAAGAGCGGGGTCTTGACTGGGGTTGGACGAACTTCTCCAAGGTCCATCCGGTCGAGGGCAGTTTTGAATAGGATGTCGGCTGAGCTCCCGTTGTCAATGAGAATCTTCTTCACCATATTGTTTGCTACTTGCGTCTTGACAACGATGGCGTCGTTGTGCGGGTGCATCACCTGGCGGGCCTCTGCCTCGGTGAAGTGGATTGTTTCGTATGGCGTAATCGGGCATGTGCTCTGGGTGAGGTTGATATGGTGGGAGGGACCCTCTCCGTTCGCCGCTCGCGCATATTTCCTTCGTTCGTGCGCGGTATCTCCCATTTATGGCCCCCCAAAGATAGTGGTTACCAAGTTGAGTGGGGCGTTGGCCACGTTACCTCGGGTGTTGTTGTTGTTGCTTCCACCCGTGACAACTTCTTTCCCACGTTTCTGCCGCCTGTCGTTTTGGGGAACCTGTCTCCTCGGTGCGGGGTTCGGATTGGCGACCATGGCCATCACGAACTCCTTCAGCTCGCCATTTTGGATGTGACTTTCGATCTGCCTCCTGAGCTCGAAGCATTTGACGGTGAGGTGACCGTGGTCTTTGTGGAAACGGCAGTACTTGTTCTTGTTGCGTTCTGATGGGTCCTACGCCATGGGTCGGGGCTCGGTGAACATGTCCCCGTGCAAGGCCAGAATTCGATCCGGCGTAGCTTTGGGTGGCGTGAAGTCGGCGTTCCTCTGGAACTTCTCGACTAGTAGGGGTCTCTGTCTTGACGAGGGTCGGACGTTCGAAGCCGCGGCGCTGGCGCCCCGGCTCTTCTTTCTTCGTTGTTCGTCGTCGACCTCGTCCTCGTCCCTGCGCCGGTTTCCCCTCTCGCGGATCCTCCGACTCTCGTAGTACTCCTCGACGGAGATGTGCTGGGTAGCTTGGGAGATGAGCTCCGTCATCGTGGCGGGTCGCTGCTTCACCAGCGACGTCAGGAGGTCGCCAGCCCGTAGGCCGTCGATGAAGGCGTAGACAGCGTCGCTGTCCTCGTAATTGTCCACCTTGTTGGACTCCTCGATGAACCGGTTGAGGTAGTGTTGGAGCGTCTCGGAGCCGCCCTGTTTGATCGTCAGGAGGTATGATTTTTCCTTTCTCCGGACCCGTGAGGCGGAGAAGCGAGTGGGGAACCTCTCCTGGAGGTCTTCGAACGATTGCACGGACCCTCGCACGAGCCTTTGGAACCACTCGAACGCGGTACCGGTGAGGGTGAGACAAAATGCCTGGCACATCGTTGACGGGGATTGTCCCGCCATCCTCATGTTGGTCTGGTACTGGTGGATGTGGTAAAGAGGGTATGTGCTTCCGTCATAGAGCGGCATGGTGGGCGGACGGAAGCTCCCCCCGGTGTCGTTAGCGAGCACGTGTGCCGCGAATGGCGAAACCACGCCCTCGATCATGCTTCTCACCAAGGGGGTTCTTGTATGTGCTGCCTGCAACTCTCGGATTTCCTCTCTCAACACGTGGAACATGTTAGTTACTTCATTATTTCCGGCATGTATGGTGGTAGGCGCAAATCTGGTGGTACGTTCTCTTTCATTCGATGCTTGATCGATCAGAGTGATATGTGCTGCTGGCGGCGTTGCCGTAATTGGAGGGGCGACTTCTTGTGGTTCGCCTGTTTCGGGGACGGCTTGGCGCCCCGGGATCTCCCATCGAGCGTTGAGGTGACGTCGTAGATCCACGTTGGGCACTAAGCGTCCTGGCGACCCCGTACGTCGCGGCCCAATCTATCGAGAGCAGACCTTCGTGATTCGGCTCCGGTTCCTACGACGGAGCGGGCGGCCTGGGGGATACTGACGCGTTGTGGGTCGGTGCCTAAGTTCTGCGGTCCATGTTGATCTAGCCCCCGAGCGGTTCTTCGTTCTGCCTAGTGGTGGCGGTCGATGTCTCGAATACTTGGGTCAGGGTCGTCGTCTTGTCTGCCTTCGATGTTCGCATTTAGTGTTTGCCCTTGTTCGCGCCTTTCACTCCCAGAGTTAGCGTTTTGCGGGCGTCCTTCTCTTGCATGGGCATGTAAAGTCATGACCCTCTCCTCTCGATCTCTAGCGAACTCGCTTGCTAGCAGGAAAAGACTGTTCTCGAGGCGCTCCATGCGACTGTCTCGTTCGACGAAGACAGTGTCGAGGGCGGGATTTCTAACGCCGGTGGTATTTGGGTGTGGCAGAGGCGCGGTGCCTGCTGCCGGGACGACGCTTGGTGGCGAGGTTTCTTGACCGTGCCTAGCCTGAGTTCGGGCCCGTGTGTGAAGTGCTACGCTCTCCGCCTGTTGAGGGGCGTTGCTCCCAGAAGCGGCGACGCGGTTGGACATTTTGCAGGAGATTTTTGCCGGAGGAATCTTCCGGTTATGATGATTTGGCGGATTAGTCCTCCGGTCTTGAGACTTTCGGTGGAGGATTCTTCTGGTTTTGAAAAGAGAAGGTCTACCAGGGAGGCTTGTGATGGTCCCGTGAAGGGAGGTGGATTTGCCGGTGGAGAACTCGTGGTTGTTTTCGAGTCCCACTCCTTCTAGCGCCAAAATGTTAAGCCGTTTTTTGGTTTTAACATTTGAGGACACGTGGTGGGCCTGCAATAGTCACGTGCCTAGTATTGGATCGGCCCAAATTACTTTTCGAGAGTCCAAAGGGCTCAAGGAAGTTTGGGACAAAGCCCAAAGCGTCCAAGAGCTTCAGAGGATCTTAGAATCGCAAAGAGGGAAATAATGCTTTGCCTTCTTCTTCGTCGGGAATGCGTTCTTCGTCTTTGATTCCTGGCCTAGAGGTTGAGCCTGCCTGGAGGTCGAACCTGCCTGGAGGTCGAGCTCGCCTGGAAGTCGAGCCTGGCCTAGAGGTCGACCCTGGCTGGAGGTCGAGCCTGCCTGGAGGTTGAGCTCGCATGGGGGGTCGAGCTCGCCTGGAGGTTGAGCCTGGCCTGGAGGTCGACCCTGGCTGGAGGTCGAGCTCGCTTGGAGGTCGAGTCTGGCCTGGAGGTCGACCCTGGCTGGAGGTCGAGTCTGGCCTGGAGGTCGACCCTGGCTGGAGGTCGAGCTCGCCTGGAGGTCGAGCCTGGCCTGGGGGTTGAGCTCGTCTGGGGGGTTGAGCTCGCCTGGAGGCCGAGCCTGGCCTGGAGGTCGACCCTGGCTGGAGGTCGAGCCTGCCTGGAGGTTGAGCTCGCCTGGGGGGTCGAGCTCGCCTGGAGGTCGACCCTGGCTAGAGATCGGGCCTGCCTGGAGGTTGAGCTCGCCTGAGGGGTCGAGCTCTCCTGGAGGTCGACCCTGGCTGGAGGTCGAGCCTGCCTGGGGGTTGAGATTGCCTGGGGGGTCGAGCTCGCCTGGAGGTCGACCCTGGCTGGAGGTCGGGCCTGCCTGGAGGTTGAGCTCGCCTGGGGGGTCGAGCTCGCCTGGAGGTCGAACCTGGCTGGAGGTCGATCCTGGGGGGTGTGACCGTGCTCTTCGTGAGCTGCCTACGCACCCGCTTTGTGGGATCAGGTCATGACGTAGTTCAGGGCGAGTGTGTTTGCTATGTGAATGGATTCTTGGATTTTTGTTTTTTTTTCCTCCCGCCGAGAGGTGGCTCTCGGTTTTTGTTTATGATCCGGGATAATTTTGAAGTTGGGAGAGTATTTGGCTGAGAGAATTCTGGGGTTGAGAGAATTTTGAGTTCAAAGGATTCTCTATTCCTTTTGATTTGTGTGAGTGAGCTATTTATAGGGAAAACATGCCGCTTGTTGAAAATTCGCTTGTCGCTTGTCTCTTGTTGAAAATTCGCTTGTCGCTTGTTGAAAATTCGTTTGTCGCTTGTTGAAAATTCGCTTGTCGCTTGTTTTTAGTCATGCGTATTTTTAGCATTTGACTAAATTGTCCTTCTATATTGTAACGTCGTTTTTGCAATTGAGGCGTCGTTTTTACCATAAGAAAAGGACGGCATAACAATAACTATACCATAAAAATTTGGAGATATGACAAAACTTAAATTTACATATGACTTTATATCTGAAGAGAGCCCTTAAATTAATTTATTAGTACATAGAAATTTTTACCGATTAAATTGTATGAGTGATAAAAAAAATGAAGGTAAAAGTCACCACGCACGTTTTAAACTTGGGGGTTCTAGCATGCTTTACCTCTCTTTTGTCTCTTCTCATGTGGCATGTCTGTCATTTATCTGATTTAATTAGATTTAATTATGATAGTAATAAGTTAATAACCAACCAGATGCATTCCCCCTTTTAAAAAAAAAGAAAAAAAAGAGTTGCATAATGATAATGTTAATAATAAAAACCAATCTGAGCCGACAGTATAGACATCTGTAATATATATAATAGTTCTTTTTTTTTCTTCGTTAAAACTGTAAGAGTATATTATTATTGGAGAAGAAATATTAATACAATATTTATGGCTATTAAAAATGCTTTGCACGTCGGTAGTGTACAACGATAACTGTCCAAACAGACGACGATCTGTGGAGAGAGAGAGAGATAGATATGAGAGGTGCAGATAGATATAGGTAGAAAGGAAACAGCTATAGATGTAAAATAGGTAGCTGGGGATCAATAAATATGTATCATTAAGAGAGATCAGCTTAAAAGACAAATTAATACCACAATAAAAAAATAAAAATAGCAGCATTGTTTGAGTTGGTCTCATATGGACTAGCTAGCAATAGCATTAGCATAGTAGGACTGTGCTACGACAGTAATGTTGGAAACTGTTTCAATGAGTTGGAAATGAATGCAAACACAAACTGCAAATAGGATGGCAACGGGTACGAGTAAAGTCGGGTACACCGATTTCGTTACTCGTACCCGCTATAATTTATATACGTTCCTGTTTAATTTTATTTATTTATTTTAGGAAAACAAAATAATTTGGGATTGGGTCTTCATGACAAAGTCTTGAGAGGCATATTATGTCTCTAATCTCTCTATGCATGCATTACTCAAATATTATATATATTAAATTTTGGTTATGTAAATATCATAAAATTTATTATTATTATATTCATAAGCTAATATTTTTTTAAATAGCATAACTCTATTTTTTTTTCACTTACCCGCAACTACGCAAGGGTTAAATAACTTTATATAAATCGAAAGCTGTTGTTTTTATTAATAGCGTTTCTTTAATAAGTGATTGAGATTGGCCCTCTAAACTCTCATTCTCTCTAACCTTCCAATACTGACACCATTGCAACTTGCCCAAGAAATTAATGGTGTGCGACAAATATTTCACTTTATCTCTATGCACTCACAAAAAAATCCAAAGCATCTCTGCACTCATTTCTTATCTACCATATCACTTTATCTGTCTAGTCTTGGTAGTTGCCCAAGAAATTAATGGTGTGCGTATTTCACTTTATCTCTATGCACTCACAAAAAAATCCAAAGCATCTATCTGTCTAGTCTTGGTAGTTGCCCAAGAAATTAATGGTGTGCGTATAAAAAGCCTAATTTATTTATTTTAATGATGAAACAATCACTTGAAATAAATTAATGGTGTGCGTATAAAAATAAATTAATGGTGTGCGTATAAATTAATATGCTAATTGATTCTTTCGGAAACAGTAAATAAAATATTTGTTAACATATGGAAAACTAGTTATTTGCTAGTAATCCTCTGAAATTACTAAACGGGTGTAAAATAGTTGTTCAACTATGAATGAAACAATTTGTTGACCAGCTGATCGTTTTTAAGCAGTTCTAATCTTTTATTCAAAGTGATAAACTAACAAACAATCAAATAGAAATAAAAAATACAAGACCATTGGTAATTATGTCTGGTGTAAACCACCACTCAAAGACACTGATCATGATGTGAAAACAGACTTTTGGCGTCACTTTATCTAAGAGCAACGCTGTAGTTTTAATTCTGTAATGAATTTATACATATAATGTCGCACGCACCTAACTGGACTCATTATCGCACACACATAATTACTCCTTACAACATTGTGAACCTTACAGATGCATAACTGGACTGATTATCTACAATTATTGATTAGCAGCGCTAACATTTTTTGTATGAAAGAAATTTATGTTTTTGTAGGTCCTCACCAATAATTCCACTGTTTCTTTTCGCTATGATTTATCATTTATGGACCTGTGGCTGTGGTTCCCACATTTGCATTGCATCTTTGCAATTTGCACGTTGTTTCAAAATGTGATTTTACGCAATCTGCTGTTTGAACGGAAATTAATAATTAATCAGCACCAAACAAATGTGGCTATTTGATATGTGTTATTTTATACCTATTTTATTAAGTGTTTCAATATTGTTTTTTTTTTAGAAGGCCGGGCATGTTTGGTTTAAAATAAAAAATGGAATGTTAATGGCAATGGGAATGATAATGGCAATGACAATGGAATGGTATTATAATTTTTTGTTTGGTTTGTAATATTAACTCCAAAAGAATGGAAAGTAAAATTTACCATATTACCATTTTCATAACTTTACCAACTTTCTCTTTTTTATCACTACCACTTCGTCTTCTTCTCAGCATGGACTGATACAGTAAAACAAGATGAACTAAAATGGACTTTAAACCATATTTCTCAATAAAACTTCAAATCCATTGTCTATTTAGGAGAATAATCTGAGGGCCCGATTTTTTTTTCCCTTTCATTGGGTGTTGTGCAGGCAAAACCAATTTCAATTTTTTTGGATCTTTACTGGTTAATCTCCCATGCCTAACAATTTCCATACACAAACTCGACAAAACAATCGATAAAAGAAAAAAATGAAAATATGTTGAAATCGCTTTGCGTTCATCTATGAACCTACTCTAGACTACTCGTCTCCGTCGTCTTCATCGTCGGCGTCGCATCTTCTCCGGCAAGAGAACGGCGGCGAAGGCGGGTGGTGCCGAATGTCTCGTCAAAGACCTTCACAACCTCCCATATCAAAGTTACCATTTGCGGTGGCTCGGCTGTCGACGGCGCCTTCGAGATCCCTCCGGCGTCAATCTTCACTGTCGCCGCCCTGGGAATGATCGTCTCCGTCGTGCTCTACGAGAAGGCGCTCGTTTTAGTTTTAGATTACAAATATAAATATATATTAAATGATATAAAAGGTCAGTTTGGGAAGAATATTTCATTACACGGTGGAATGGTTCATTCATCCCAATTTATAAAGAATCAAATTAATGCAATGATCATTCCGTATAATGATGATTACCTCATTTAAAAATGAATCAAATAAAAGAATAATAAATTTAAGGAATCCATTCCATTCCATTCCCTTAAAAAGTCACCAACCAAGCATACCCTAAATTCTTTTGGTTATCAGCCATGGCACCTTTGACGTCTGTTATATTTTTTTTTTTTTGAGGAAACGTGGTCGGAGCCACGAAAATTCATAAAAGCCCTCACGTATGGCGGAGGAAAACCGTGGTTTCAAAGATAGGAGATAAACAGAAACCAACGGAAAAGGAAAAGGAAGCTCAAAACAAACAGGGCCCTAGGAGACCATGCGGGACCTCAACTCGCGATCATCGGCCCTAATGGCCTCATCCGAACAAGGCAGGACTAAACCCAGCCAGGTCGAGGACGAGTGATGGTTAACCGCATAACGCGCTAGATTATGCGCAGCAACATTACAAAGACGAGAAATATGCATAATGCGAAAAACCTCAAGCTCCCTCGCCTCTCTGGAGATGCGGAGCAAGATCGTCCCAAGCTCTGTCGCAGGCGTCACGCCCTCATCAATCATCCTCACCACCCCCAAGCAGTCAGACTGGATCTCTGCTCTCCTGCCACCGACGCTGTGAACTAGCTCTATGCCCTGGAGGACAGCATACGCTTCCGCAAGCTGGGGGGAGAACCCCCTAGCCAGGAAAAGCGTCTGCGAGGCGATCACCTCTCCGGTGTGGTCTCGAACAATACAACCGACACCGAAGCCTCCACGGTCGCGAGCGAGTGCCGTGTCGACGTTAATCGAGAGGGTCCCGTCCGTAGGGGGGTCCATCTGGGGGTCGTAGTCACCCTCGTGTTCGTCGGAGACTCCCCAACCATAGCCGCTCTGTACTCCTCGAGGAAGCTCGCCGTCCACTGGACTAGCTGTGGCTGGCTCCAAGCTGATCTCCCGGCCAAGACATTGTTCCTGTGGTTCCAAAGTTCCCAAATAATGGTAATGAAAAGCTCATGGAAACGAACCTCAAGGGTCTCCATCGCTCTGAGGATAGCGTCGAAAACATCGCTGTCTCTAAAAGGCGGAAGAATATGGCCGAAGCCCACCTCTTTCCAGACTCTCCTGCTCCACCTGCAACCCAAAAACGCGTGGAAAACAGTCTCTCTCGCCTCCTGACAGACAGGGCAGCTGTCGTCAGAGGTGATCCTCTTTTTGGCTAAGACTGCTCTGGCCGGGATCTGGCCTAAACAGACTCGCCAACAGAAGAGTTTCACCTTAGGAGGGACTCTCAGCTGCCAGAACTTCGTCCACCACTTCTCCATCACCGTCGGATCTGAAGAGCTGGCGACCGGAGTACTGGCTCTCTCCATCGCAACACGGAAGCCGCTCTTGACGGAGTACTCTCCGTTCTCAGTGAAATGCCAGCGACGCACGTCAGGAGTGCCCTCGCCCCCACACGGAATGCTCAGGATCGCCGCAGCGTCCTCCTCACCGAACATCGCTGTGATAAGATCAACGTCCCAGCTACCGTCGGGTCTCATAAGCTCAGCTACCCGCATATCGGGGGGAATCCAATGGGGGTCAATCCAGGTGGCCGGTCTGTCCCTCGGAACCCAACCGTCGCCCATGACCAACACAGACTCCCCGTCCCCGATCCGCTATCTCGAACCGGACTGAATGATCTCACGTCCCCAGAGAAGACTGCGCCAAATGGAAGAGCTGCACGAGCCAGGGAGAGCTGTCATAATATCACCATCGGGGAAGTAGCTCTGACTATAGACTCGACCTACCAGACTATCCGGTCTCCTGAGAAGTCTCCAGACACTCTTAGCCAAAAGGGCCTGGTTGGACTTCTCCAGATCTCTGAAGCCCATCCCGCCCTCTGACTTGTGTCGCGTGAGGTCCTCCCACTTGCACCAGTGGATCTTCTTCGTCGCCGTTCCACCCCCCCACCAGAATCTGGCGATCGCCGAGTGGATGTCTCTAATCAAACGCAGCGGGATCTTGTGGCACGAGGCCACGTAACTGGGGATCGACTGAAGGACGGATTTAATGAGGACCTCTCTACCAGCCTGCGAGAGGGAGAGGCCATTCCAACTCTTAATCTTAGCCCAAACACGGTCTCTCACAAATCCAAAAAGCTTCGCCTTCCGCCGACCCGTGAACGCGGGAAGACCCAGGTATTGCTTATGGCAGTCTCTCTTCCTGACACCTAGGATCTGAGCCAACACCTCACCCTCCTCATCGCTAACCTCCGTACCGAAACAAACATCGGACTTCTGAAAGTTCACCATCTGGCCCGAGGCCATAGAATAAGTTCGAAGAATGTCAGTAACCCTCTCACACTCGTCAAGAGTCGCTCGGAAAAAAACCAAGCTATCATCCGCAAAGAGAAGGTGAGACACATGGACATCCCGGAACCGGACTCCTAAAATCGCTCCGGAATCCTCACTCGCTCGAAAGAGGCTCGAGAGACCCTCAGAGCAGAAGAGGAAGAGGAAAGGAGAGAGAGGGTCCCCCTGGCGGAGGCCTCTGAAAGGAGTCACACTGCCTCGAATGGAGCCGTTGATGTTGAAAGCAAATCTGACTGAGGTAACGCATCTCATGATAAGGTGCACCCAACGCGTGCTGTATCCCAATCTCAGCATCATCGACTCCAGGTAGACCCACTCAACCCTGTCGAAAGCCTTCGCCATGTCGAGCTTGAGAGACGCACACTTTCCATTACCGAAGCGTTTCCGCTTCATCGTGTGGAGAGCCTCGAAACCAACCATGACATTATCGAAGATCAGTCTACCACCAACGAAAGCACTCTGGGACTCAGAAATAGCGACGTGCATAGTAGTCTTAAGACGGTTGACCAAGCACTTGGCCACTATCTTATAGATCACGTTGCACAGGCTAATCGACTCGGGTCCTCGACTTTGGGGATAAGGGTGACCACAGTATCATTAATGGTGGCCACCTCGTCCCCGTCGTTAAGAATCCCAAGGCAGGTCTTCAAGACCGATTCGCCTACTACGTCCCAATATCTCTGGTAAAAAATCGCGGGAAAGCCGTCACTTCCCGGGGCCTTGATCGCATCCATCGAGAAAAGCGCCTTTTTCACCTCCCATGGCTCAAAAGGGCGCTCCAACTCGGCGTTCAAAGCCTCTGAGATCCTAGGCTGTACGTCCGCAGAAACTAACTCGATACTCTGCGAAGAAGGCCTCGTGGAAGAGAAAATGTCACCAAAGTAACCGGAGACGATCCTCTCTATCTCAGTGTCTCCACTGTGCCAATCCCCGTGATCGTCCTCCAGTCCTCTGATAGCGTTCCTGTTCCTCCTAGCAGAAGCCTTGCGGTGAAAAAGCTTCGTGTTCTTATCCCCGCACCGCATCCAGGACACTCTGCTCCTCTGTCTCCAGTACTGCTCCTCCTTCTGAACTAAGGCGTCAAGCTGTCTCTCCTCCCGTCTGAAGGACTCCATACAGAAGTTCGGGCCCGAAAGATCCGCAAGCTCAACGATCTTCTTCTGCTTCTCAATCCTGTCTCTGATCTCTCTGTTCCTCTCTCCGCCCCAGCGGGAGAGACTCTGTCTGCACTGACAGATCGCATCAGCTAAGCTCGGACTCTGATCACCACTCTGGCCCATCTCCCAAGCTCTACGGATCCGCTCGTCGCACTCAGGCTCACCTATCCAAGACTCCCCAAAGAAGAAACGCCTCGGCCTCCTGCTCCGCCGGCGATCTCTGAGACCCGCTGTAAGCAGAAGAAATGGTCTATGATCCGAACTCCAGAACCTCAAGTGTCGAACAGTGGCCGAAGGGAAGAGATCGCTCCACTCGTGACTCGCGAGGCATCTATCCAAGCGCTCCTATATACTTCCTCTGCGCCAGGTGAAGGGGTCTCCCTCAAAGCCTAAGTCATGGATGTCGCAATCCGAAATCATCTCTCTGAAAGAATACAACTGGCCGGGACCTCTATCTCTACCTCCTCTAATCTCAGAGTTGGAGGCGACTTCGTTCATGTCGCCCCCAACTAACCAAGGACCCGTGTAAGAATTCCAGAGGCGACGAAGAAGCTCCCAAGTATGTCTCCTCTGAGCGCTCACTGGATCACCGTAGATCCCCGCAAATCTCCAACTCTCGCCTAACTCGTTAACCAAATCTCCCTCGATGTGATATCTCGAAAACGTCCCGAGTAGGAATCTCACAGGCTCTTTCCAAAGTAACATCAAGCCTCCACTCCTACCAAGACAGTCCACCGTCATACAACCATCAAAACCCAGCAACACTCTCACTCTTTCAGCCCCCTCACTCCGTAGTCTAGTCTCCGACAGAAAGATAAAATCGGGACTATGATCACGAACGTGGGCGAGGAGGGCTGACCTCGTCCCGGGGTTGCCTAACCCCTGGACGTTCCAGATAACCCCTATCATCGCGTTCGGCGGCCCTCGCTCTCGAGGGGCGCCGCTCTCTCATCAGTAACAACTAAGGTCGAATCTAACGGACTAGAAACTTCCAAAGTGCGAGTAACAGAAAATAAGTCTCTCCTCCCTAGGTCATGTGTGGCAGAAAGTAAGTCTCTATGTCCTATATCAAACTGAAGCGCAAGAGAATGAGGGGAGATAGATGGACTTACCTGAGTGTCGAGCGTGGATCTCAACACTCTCCCTTGCCCACTCTCACCATCGGACCCGGGGCCCGTGTCAGCTACCATCTCCCACTGGATCACCCGACGAGTGGAAGAAGGGCTCGCCTTCTTCCCGTCGGTGTAGCCTCCCTCATTGGTCTCACCTCCGCCGGCTTCAAACATGCGTGCCATCTTCTTGACGTTCCCAATTCTGACCCTCTCGCTCGATTTCCTCTTCCCCGACCCACCTTCATTGTCGCCGACAGCCCCCGCTTTTGTCTCGGCTCCCACATCCCGTCCTAGACCCGGTTTGCACCCAAGTGGCCTTTTCCTGGTGTCGCAGGGCGTTCTCTTGGCAGTGAAACTCCCAGGGGGGTCCTGGCCCTTGTGCTGAAGAGCCCCAAAGGGGTCCAGGCCCGGTTGAAAAAGGGGCCCAGACTGGCCTTTGGAGCGTTGCCGAAGAGGCCCAGCAAGTTTCCCAGCCAAGTCATGGGCAAGGCCTTCCAAGCTGTTGGGCTTAAAAATTCTGGTAGGCCCAACAAGGTCTTCCCCTCCATCTTTGACCAAATCCTCCTCTGCCCCAAGGACAGTGGGTCCCAGCTCACTCGAAATACCCACTAGGTCCTCAGCGGGATTGATAAATCCTTCACCAACTGCCCCAGAATTCATGCTCTCTGTAGCTTTCTCTTTACCAGAACTAGTAACCTGCTCCAAAGAGCCGTTGTCACTTCCTCTCCCCGAAACGGCCCCAAAACCCTCCTCCTTTTTTTTAGGGTAAGTTTTGCCTACCCCAGACTGGCAATGAGACCCGGTGGCCGAGGGATTGACTTCGCTCCTCGTTTGAGATCCACGCGCGTCAGCCCTAACCGTCGTCGGACCAGGGTTGTCGTGGTGGTTCTCCTCAGTCGGCATCTCGGTATCCATGGCTTCACTCGGCGGCCCTCCCGGATTGATCTCTTTATCCTTCGTCGGCTCATCTTCCCTTGTCGGTGGCTTGGTCAGAGTCGCGGTCGGGCCGGTCTCTGTCTCCATCGGCGGCGATTGTTTTTCCTTCCCACGCCTCTGTTTCTCGCCTCTCTCCCCCGACTCCTCTTGCAAAGCTTTTGACGAGTCCCGGTGAGTTTTCGCAAAACAGGACTCCGGCCCAGCCCAACCAGGTTCCCGGTTAGGTCCCACACCGTTAAACCTCCAAGTACCACCGTTAGATTTGTGAGGGGGCTGTCCTCTCAGCCCAGCTCCATACTTAGGGTTCCCCCCACACCCAGCTCCTCCTTCTCATGACAGTCAAAGCCACAGTGCCCGAGCCTTCCACACACGAAACAAAAGTCTCCGAGTTTTTCGTATCGGAAAGTCACCCAGGCCTTCCCCTCCTCCGTCCCAAGCTTTAGAAATGTTCCCTTCATCAGAGGTTTTCCTATGTCCACTGCGACACGGACCCGAATGAAATCCCCACTGATTCTACCCTCCTTATCCTTGTCAACTTTGGTAACCCGTCCTATTCGTCCTCCGACAAGCTCACCCATTCTTGCCGACCGAAACTTGAGAGGGATTCCGTGAATCTGAACCCAGAAATCCACATGTCGGAATTCATCATCTTTGTCCTTTTCAATCTCAGGGTCATTCAAAACTAGGAGGGATTTGTCAAACGTCCATGGCCCCAATTCCCAGACCCGCCTCTTATCGGCCCTGTTCCCGAACCGGAAGCAGAGGATTCCATCCCGGTGATCGCTGATTTCAAGCTTTCCACTCGTCCTCCAAATCGTGGCCATGACCGACTTAAGCGCACCTCGATTGAAGGCTTTTTGCCGGAGCAGCCTCCCGAGAAGGCAGTCAGAGAGATCGACCGCCGTGCTCGCAAGTTCCTCCTCTTCAATGACTAACACATCCCCGTCCTCTTCCTCTCCGATGCCCATCTCAGACCATTTGTCGCACAAATCCTCCATACTTCGAGAAGAAGGAGGAGGCTTGACGAAATCAACATCTGTAAATGTAACTTCAACACCAGACTGCTCAGTGATAGCTCCAACTGACAGTAAGTTGAACTTGAATCCAGGAACATACAACATACTTCTCAAAACCAGATTATTGTTGAGTCTGACATCTCCAAACAAATGAACTGGTATGACAGTATGGTTGGGTAGTGTAACAGTAGCACCACTGATGGGCTTGAGGCTTATGAACTGAGAGCTATGAGCACATATGTGCTTGGAAGCTCCAGAATCTAAAAGCCATACTGTATGTGTGTTTGACAAGTAATCACAAGAGTTGGCATAGTAACAGGCACCTGTGACATAGGTAGTCTGATTGACATCTGAATTGGATGAGCTAGGCTTGGAGGTGTTCATGTGACTGGAGAGCATCGCCATCAACTGGTTGCACTGCTCATACAACTGAGTTGTTGTCAGCTGGTCTTGATCCTCATGCTTGACTGCCTGATCTTTGGCCTCAGCACAGTTGACCTGACTCTTCGGCTTCCTGCTCCCCGGGGGATAGCCATGGAGTTTGTAGCACTTGTCAGCAGTGTGGCCTGGGATCTTGCAATGAGCACACGTCGGTTTCTCCTTGTCCTTTTTGTATGGCTTCTTCTGCAAGTCATCTTTCACTGCCATCGCCACAGTACTGGTTTGTTCCATGTTGCCATGCTCGTTTCCAACACTTCGCTGTTTCTCCTCTTGTGTAATTAATGCAAACACCTTGTTGATTGCAGGAATAGGATCCATGAGTAGCACTTGACTCCTCACTGCTAAGAACGAGTCATTGAGTCCCATAAGGAAGCTCATCACATACTCATTTTGGAAGAACTCATTAAGTTTCTTCACACCTCCACATTTACACGTTCCACAAGTACAATTTGGTCGAAAATTGTTCAACTCCTCCCAAATTGCTTTCAACCTTGTGAAGTACATCCCAACCGATCGCTGATCTTGAGTTAGGTTTGTGAGTTCTCGTTTCAACTGGAAAATGCGCGGTCCATTGGATTGCTGAAACCTCTCGTTCAGATCATTCCAGATCTCCGCAGCTGATTCTCCGAACAAAATGTTCGATGAAATTTCCTTCGAAACAGAGTTCAACAACCAAGAGATCACGATATGGTTGTTGCGTCTCCATGAATTCAATAGGTGTGGATCAGATCCATCAGGTTTCACGATAGATCCATCAACAAACCCTAACTTGTTCTTCACGGACAGCGCAATCAACATCGATCGATTCCACGACGCATAATTATCTCTATTCAGCAATTGAGATACGAGAACTGTACCTGGATTGTCTGAATGATGCAGATAATATGCACTCAGTGGATCATCGATTACTGACCTTCGTGAAGCTCCGAACGCTAAATTCTCCATCGAAGTGTTGCTCTGTTCCTCCATTCACTTGGTGCCAGAAACAGAGTATCGCCGATGACTCGAGTTCAGGTAAAGACGAAGCTCCAAAATGCTCTAACAATGGCGGAATTTAGAGCTCTGATACCATATTGAGATCAAACTGAGAGAGTGTTTGGGAGAGAATGGTCTCGACTCAATGTGAGATCGAGTATGCAAATTCTCATTAACCAGAAAATGTACAATGTGTGTGTTTATATACACGGAGCAACTAACATAACTAATTTAGCCTATCCGTGCTATACACGTGTCTATACACAAGATAAAATAAAAACAAAAGCAGAGACTGAAACGACTGCATTTCATCTCTAATATAAATCACTTCACTTGATTTGTAAATGAGATTTGTAGATCTAGCTAGAAGACGAGATCACCGAGTTTAAAGATGTTAAAACTTGGAAAATTAAAATGCTATAGGAATAGTTAGTTCTTTTGAGTGTCCAATATTGTTAGTCACTTTAAGGATGAAAGGGCCATCGCGCGTCGGGAACTGTACTAAGGTATGCTTATGATCGACATTTGATAGAAACAACCCTGAAGAGGTCCACACCTGATCACAGCCAGCTCACCTGCCGTGCCAGCTGAGCGCCCATTGGTCAAGGCGCTGGTCAAGACGGTTAGGCGGTTAGGAAGATAGTTAGATAAATACAATGTATCTAGACAGTTATGGTTTATATAAATACGTGTAACTCAATTAATTCAGTTAAGCAATACAAATACACAAAAAGGCTCATAGAGAAGATTCTCTCTCTAGAGCATTGGATTCTCCTAGATCTGAGATTATCCAAAGCTTCACTTGGTATCAGAGATATATCAATGGCGTTCGACGGAATTTCCTCATCGTCATCAGAGATCCCGAGATCATCAGTCTCTCCACACTTCGCTCCTACTCTCTCATCTGCAATCTCTGTCAAGCTCGACAAAGAAAACTACTCTGTTTGGAGAAGCCAAGTCTTACCAGCAGTAATTGGACACAACCTTGAAGGATTTGTCTTCGGAACGAAGATCTACCCCAAGGAATTCGTCAAACACACAGATCCGCAAGGAAATGTCACGAAATCAACAAATCCAGAGTATATCCAGTGGTTGAGAGAGGATCAGCTTCTCTTGAGTTGGCTCATTTCGTCTCTATCAACCACGATTCTCAGGTCAGTCACAAGAATCCGTTCTTCTCATGGAATGTGGATTGCTCTGGAACAGAGGTTTGCTGTCAGATCGAAGGCTAGGTTAATTCCTCTGAAGACTCAGCTCCAAGCAACAAAGAAAGGAAGTCTTTCGATCTGTGACTACTTCGCCAAAATGGAAGCCATCGTAGACTCAATTTTCTTGGCTGGTGGTGACATCTCCGACGATGATCTGATCCTGGCACTACTCATGGGATTACCTGTTGAGTATGATGTTGTTGTTGCATTGGTAAACAACCGTCTGCAACAATGTGATGGTGAATCGTCTGGAATAACCGTCCAAGAGGTCTTAGCTATGGCTCTCTCACAAGAAACGCGCATTGACCAGCTCACCTCACAATCAACGATTGATGTTCAGTCAGTCTCAACAAACTACAATGGAGCAATGGCGAACTACACAGATACTCATGGTAGAGGTCGCTCTAGGGGCAGAGGTGGTCGAGGACGTTTCACTGGTGGTCGAGGTTCAAACTCAAGACCTACTTGTCAGATCTGTGGTAAGCAAGGACACGTGGCTATTGCGTGTTGGCACAGACTCGATGAGTCCTTCCAAGGACCTATCTCAGCACCAGCAACAAGCAACAACAACAATCCACTCAACAAGGCAGCGTTCTATGCTGGTCCTGAAACTGTAGCTGATCCAGCGTGGTATGCTGATTCTGGTGCAACGAATCACGTGACTGCTGAGCTGGACAAGCTTCACATGAACACTGAGTACAATGGCAGTGACAAACTCATGGTCGGGAATGGTAAATGTCTCTCCATCACTCACACTGGACTGTCTCATTTACATTCCAAATCAACAAAAAATAAATTAAGAAATGTCTTGCGCAAGAGCTTCCGGATATAGAGAGTAAGTCAATATGAAATCCAAATCTCTTTCACGCTTTTGCTGTTCTGATTTTGTTTTCACACTTGTTCGATACAGCTGTCGCCACCACCCTTTTCCCCTCTTCCTCTCTCTCACCCGCTCCCTCTCCTTCGTCCTCTCTTCCTCTCTCCCGCGCGAGCGCCGACCCCGACTGCGCGCGCGCCTCTGCCGACTGCGCGACTGCGCGACCGGGCGCCGCCATCTCTCCCTATCGCCTGTTGTCTCTCTGTCCTCGCGCTCACTCGACGCGTGCTTCCGAGTCCTCTGCGCGACTTGACAGGACTCTTTCTCCTCCGCCGAGTCCGCCTCTGCCAAGCCGCTTCCGCCCCGTCGCTGACCTCTGCTCTGTCCTCGCTGGCAACGACGCTTCCGAAGAATCTCGGCCGCCCGATTCCTCTGTCTTCGTCATCAGCTTCCAGACTTTTAGGTTTGTAAATTAGGGGTTTTTTAATTGTTTTCTAAGGTTTGAAATTGTCATCTGATTTGGGGATTCCGAAATCGTGGTTGTTTGGATTGATTTAGTTGGTGA
Source organism: Urtica dioica subsp. dioica (assembly GCF_054948205.1). Classification (NCBI taxonomy): domain Eukaryota; kingdom Viridiplantae; phylum Streptophyta; class Magnoliopsida; order Rosales; family Urticaceae; genus Urtica; species Urtica dioica. Next base: position 17,687,108 of record NC_142763.1, read on the forward strand.
TTCATGGTTTTTGGTTGATTGAGATTTTAGGCTGACTTATTGATTGAGTTTCAATTAGATTGATTGATCTCATTATGATTTCAAGAGTGTGGATTGTTAATGGTGAAGTCCTACATCTTGGCATTGTGTAGAGTTCTTGTTTTGCTTAATTTCGGCTCGGCAGATCAAGTGGCGATCCAGCTGATGCGAAGACTTTTAGTTCAAGTTTCCGGAGCAGCTCCCTTGGAGAAGGATCTTGTAAAGAAGTTTAAGCGCATGCCTGATCATCTCAAGGTATCTCTCCTATATTTTTTTTTTTATACACATGTACCGTTGCAAGTCTTTTGTTTCACTGCTGAAATACAAGCTAATGATACGAAAGCAGGGAAACCCATCCATCCCAGAGAACAAGTTATTCAAATAAGTGCACTAAGAAACCAACGTAAAGAGATGGGGATATATGTGAATTTATAGGAGATACAAGATAACTTACGTATGCATAAATATGAATTAGCTTACAGTCACTAATATGGGATATGTTAGCTTACAGTCACCAACGTATGTTACCATATTTCAGCTACTGCATCTTTTTTTCATGTTCAAGTTATCTTTCAACGTGAGATGTTAGCTTACAGTCATTTATATATATCTCAATAAGCTTTATATCGGATTTACAAAGCTAATATGGGCTTTGTAGGATCATAACATACGTTTGATATTTTCCTCTGAATATTCCGAAAATAAAGAAAGATGAATTTGTATAATGATACGGAAAGAGTGCATGACCTGAAACCATACAATTTGAATAAGAAAGTGGTTTCACGTCAGCAGGAAGCGAAAGACAGCTGGCATGTTTTAGAAGTTATCTTGTAAAGGGTGTAAATAATGACTTTTGTAGAGTTCTTCTCTGGTATCCAGTTGTGTTTCAGCATGTAGTTAAGTTGCAATGGAACAAACATATTTGTTCAAATCTGTAGCCTTTACTGGTTATATATGTTTGGGTTGTTGCTATTATCGGTGTAAATGTCAATATTTCTCTTCCGATGTTTGCCAGGTTCATTACAGAAATGCAAAAAGCTTTACGTTGTTCACTTGTCGGAGAGAGAGTACTCGCAGTTCCGTTGTTTGAGCTCTACGACAACGTCCAGGTACAGAGGTTATGGGATTAGGTTGTGAAAGTTTAGTTCATACTTCATATTATGATTTTGTTTTCTGTATATAGTATGTTTTCCTTGACTTTTAAAGAATACACACAGAAAGCTCATTGACTTTTTAAAAAATAATATGCTTTCCTTGAAGTAGCTACAATTTTTTTTTTTTTTTGACAAACTTTCTGCAGAACAATTTGATGGATATAGGTATATAGTATGGTCTATGGTGTTGTGCACTTGTAGTAGAGAATCAAATACCGAGTACGAAATTGAATTGATTCACAGTATTTTATTGTATGCGTGATCTGTTTTACATTTATATACGTATATATGCATTGATTTTTTAATGTCAACAATGCTTTCCTTGAAGTAGCTACAATTTTTTTTTTTTTTTGACAAACTTTCTGCAGAACAATTTGATGGATATAGGTATATAGTATGGTCTATGGTGTTGTGCACTTGTAGTAGAGAATCAAATACCGAGTACGAAATTGAATTGATTCACAGTATTTTATTGTATGCGTGATCTGTTTTACATTTATATAAGTATATATGCATTTATTTTTTTATGTCAACAATGCTGGTTTAACGAAAATTATGCAGAACTTTAATAAAACCATAATGTATAAAAATTTAAAGAGTTATATTTTTTTATTGGCAACAATTTAACCAAAAATAGTCGCATGGCTGTAGATACTTAAAGACACGTAATTGCTGAAATTAGTTAAATAAAATAGGGGAACACACTCTCAACACATTAATTTAGCACTTCCTCATCATAAAATATTTATGTACCAAAAATATCGAATATACAAAATATCAAAGCAGCTTACAAATACTTTTATAAATGCAAATAATACATATTTATGTCACAAAACCCTCTACTGAGATTCGATTTTTTTTTCTTTAATCAATACCGATACTTATATGTACTCGGTATTAGTTGTTCCTGAGATCAATTAATGTCTTAGAGGCCATTATGTCTATTCGCGCAAGTCCTTTAGCAAAAGAGAGCAGTAATTGCCTCACTATATCTTTGCTTGGTTTTCTCTCTAACAACCCAAAAAGTCCCAAGACATCTGACAGCAATTCTTTGAGCGTCTAAATGAGCATGTTTTGCCTGCAGTTTAGACAGCATAAAAAAAATGTTGGCACTTTCAAATCATGAGCATAAAAGTTTTCTTTGAGCCACTTTTCATATAACTTATATCCTCGGGACAAAAAAATTGGAAAGTAACCATACATAAAGGAAATGCTAAATCGTAGTTACTGTATCAAAATCAAATTTTTATATTTAGAAAATCTAAATCAGATTCAATTTAGATTCCACCAGACGTATGGGAAACCACCAGTATGTATCCACTTCTTTGATAATTGTGTGATCTTGTTTATTTTACAAGTTTATGTTGTGCATACATGTACATTTTTCTCTCAACCATTAAATCCTCTGCCAATCAAAATTCAGGAAATGTTGTTTTGCTCCAGAGTTGTTGGGTCTTGTTTGGGTGTTGGGCTCTTGTACTGTAACTTTTACCTTTTCCTTTAAATACAAAAAAAAAAAAGAAAAAGAAAAAAGAAAAAAAAATCACGAAATGTCAAAATTTGGTTAAGCATCTTGAAAAAAATAAAATTTGGTTGGATTGGACATTGGGCATTGTATACGGAATCGATTTGGCCATTGTGCAGATCACTGTTAATTCTGTGCTACCATGCATATTACAATAGTATTGGATCAACTGATATAGGTTTTCTGTAGCAGGTTTAAACGTCCAATGCACTTGTCATCGCCGTGGCATTGCAGGATTGTCAACACCAGTTTTACTTCTGAATCTTACTTCCGCACATGAACAAAATGGCTGAAGAAGGTTAGCCATTATATTTTCTAACGTCTTCTTTTTTTACGGTGCACTTTTATCACAATTGTCAGTCTTTTACTATGCTTACATGACCTTGGTGTCTGTTCATTCTTGGTATGTTGGTGTCCTTTTTAGGATCGGAAGATTCTATATCATCGGCTACAATATTAGCTTCATATCGCGACTCCACTCGGTCGAGAAAATATAAAAAGGTCTGTTTATGGTTTTTCTTTCTAAACTACTCTCTTCAACGGTTCCAAAATGCGCATCATATAGTATAAATGTCTTCTACAGTCAGAAATCATTTAGTTGTGTTAAATTAGCTACCTCTTACAATGACGCTCATCAAAATAATTGCTTTCGTATCTTTTCTGTACCGGAAACTCCGGTCCTCTGAACCTCCATCAATCGTATCGAAATGTATGAGTAAGCGTAATCTTGGCTTACAGAATCCTGTACATCGGCCCTTCAATTTAAGTATGTCTTTATTATTTTACAATATTTGTCATCTTTTTAATATTTCAATTTATATTAGTTGCTTTTTGAAGCACTGACTGTATAATGCATTATCTTTTCCCTATACTTAATAAGCAGGTAATGACGACGCATCCACATCCGACGCTATTGGTGATTCCATTTCTTCAGACATGATGTTAAGTACCTATTTAGGTTTGACCACTACCCGACCTTTGGAAACGTATTACCACAAAACACATTTACTGAGTTTTGTCCTTTCTGTTTTCACCTTTAAATTAGATTACTCTAAATAATAACCCAATTTCGTGTTTTGTCTATTTTTTTTTCCATTTTGGTGTAATTTTAGATTGTGAATGTTTTCCAACATAACTACAAGATTTTTTCCATGATGCCGCTTGAGTTATTAAAGCTTTGCCTAATATGAGTTCAGCTGTCTATTATAATTTTTTTGAGTTGTTTTAGTTTAACATAAGAGATTGAAATACCCTCATTGAATTTGAGTTTTTGGGCTATTTATATACAATAGTTTTTTTAAAAATTCATTTGCTTGTGTTACTAAGTATTCCAGGAAGCCTAATGAATTAATTTTAAAGGTCATTTTAGCTATCATGTCTTCTTAGGGCTATTCTGATCTGGAGAAAGCTGCAATCAATAGGAAAAAACCCCATTTCTCGAAAGGAAGAACTTGAAATTCTTTTTCCTTTCCCCAGCCTTTTTTTTACCATTAGCAAGAACTTGTTTCAGTTGCGGATCATAAGGAATTCGAACAACTGTCTATGTTTTATTTTCTTATTACATTAATAACTTCATGTTTCTTTACAGCAAACTCTTCCTCTCCTATCAACCACACAGTCACACCCAAATGGTAAATATATGCTTTTCTATATTCAGCTTATACCATATTTCCTTTACGCTACACGCATTTACAACTTGTGTTCATTTTATGCTGCTTACTTTTACTATCATGTTGGTACAACAAGTTGTAGTTATCCCTGCCTAATAACGTAATAAATACGTACTGCAGGAGCACGGACTTCTACTGACACCACTTCTGAATCTGTTCCTTCAGAAACGGTACTGAGTACTTTTCTGGCGTTGAAGAATAAGAACTCTTCCATAAAGGTACAAGAATATGTACATCAATTATTTATAAATACAGTATTTATTTTCATGGCGATTCCATCATAAAGAAACATGTTTTCGGGAAAACCTTCCTTTCTCTTGAGAATACTAGGATTTGGAAAAAAATACTTCCCAGTACGCAGGTAGAAACATAGTTTTTTTTTTTTCCCCCGTTTTCTATCGTAAATTGTTAGTAACTGATTACATATCCAAGCAAATGTTTTGTAGATATTATTAGTAACTGTCAAGAAATGAAAAATCAAATACAAACTAAATGGTTGGGGACGTGCTATTTTAATCCTTGTTTTAACTTAAACTTCTGCCACGTTACTTGTTAATATTGTCAAATTTCAGGAAAAAAATGTTTTCCCAATAGAAATAGCTTAGACAAAAAATTAAAATGTTAATTGATCGGGGATCAATTATATTTTTAGAATAGTATATAGGTTACCAACACTTGCTCTTGCATTGTTTTTACATTATGTATTTTTCAGGCAAATAAGAAATTAACGACGACATGCGAACGGTCTAAGGTCCCCTACATGTCTGCACGCCAATTATTCTTTGCGCAAGAGCTTCCGGATATAGAGAGTAAGTCAATATGAAATCCAAATCTCTTTCACGCTTTTGCTGTTCTGATTTTGTTTTCACACTTGTTCGATACAGCTGTCGCCACCACCCTCTTCCTCTCTCTCACCCGCTCCCTCTCCTTCGTCCTCTCTTCCTCTCTCCCGCGCGAGCGCCGACCCCGACTGCGCGCGCGCCTCTGCCAACTGCGCGACCAGCGACCGGGCGCCGCCATCTCTCCCTCTCGCCTGTTGTCTCTCTGTCCTCGCGCTCACTCGACGCGCGCTTCCGAGTCCTCTGCGTGACTTGACAGGACTCTTTCTCCTCCGCCGTATCCGCCTCTGCCAAGCCGCTTCTGCCCCGTCACTGACCTCTGCTCTGTCCTCGCTGGCAACGACGCTTCCGAAGAATCTCGGCCTCCCGATTCCTCTGTCTTCGTCATCAGCTTCCAGACTTTTAGGTTTGTAAATTAGGGGTTTTTTAATTGTTTTCTAAGGTTTGAAATTGTCATCTGATTTGGGGATTCCGAAATCGTGGTTGTTTGGATTGATTTAGTTGGTGATTCATGGTTTTTGGTTGATTGAGATTTTAGGCTGACTTATTGATTGAGTTTCAATTAGATTGATTGATCTCATTATGATTTCAAGAGTGTGGATTATTAATGGTGAAGTCCTACATCTTGGCATTGTGTAGAGTTCTTGTTTTGCTTAATTTCGGCTCGGCAGATCAAGTGGCGATCCAGCTGATGCGAAGACTTTTAGTTCAAGTTTCCGGAGCAGCTCCCTTGGAGAAGGATCTTGTAAAGAAGTTTAACTGCATGCCTGATCATCTCAAGGTATCTCTCCTATATTTTTTTTATACACATGTACCGTTGCAAGTCTTTTGTTTCACTGCTGAAATACAAGCTAATGATACGAAAGCAGGGAAACCCATCCATCCCAGAGAACAAGTTATTCAAATAAGTACACTAAGAAACCAAGGTAAAGAGATGGGGATATATGTGAATTTATAGGAGATACAAGATAACTTACGTATGCATAAATATGAATTAGCTTACAGTCACTAATATGGGATATGTTAGCTTACAGTCACCAACGTATGTTACCATATTTCAGCTACTGCATCTTTTTTTCATGTTCAAGTTATCTTTCAACGTGAGATGTTAGCTTACAGTCATTTATATATATCTCATTAAGCTCTATATCGGATTTACAAAGCTAATATGGGCTTTGTAGGATCATAACATACGTTTGATATTTTCCTCTGAATATTCCGAAAATAAAGAAAGATGAATTTGTATAATGATACGGAAAGAGTACACGAAGTGAAACCATACAATTTGAATAAGAAAGTGGTTTCACGTCAGCAGGAAGCGAAAGACAGCTGGCATGTTTTAGAAGTTATCTTGTAAAGGGTGTAAATAATGACTTTTGTAGAGTTCTTCTCTGGTATCAAGTTGTGTTTCAGCTTGTAGTTAAGTTGCAATGGAACAAACATATTTGTTCAAATCTGTAGCCTTTACTGGTTATATATGTTTGGGTTGTTGCTATTATCGGTGTAAATGTCAATATTTCTCTACCGATGTTCGCCAGGTTCATTACAGAAATGCAAAAAGCTTTACGTTGTTCACTTGTCGGAGAGAGAGTACTCGCAGTTCCGTTGTTTGAGCTCTACGACAACGTCCAGGTACAGAGGTTATGGGATTAGGTTGTGAAAGTTTAGTTCATACTTCATATTATGATTTTGTTTTCTGTATGTTTAATGCTTCATAGAGAAGAAAAGGGACTCACCCTTTATATTATAAGGGAAACATAGCATGTCACAAACAAGAGGCTCCTACTGAGATGGGAAATTCCGGGCATATATATATATTTCCTACTTATCATTTTGTTTATGGTGTTGTAGTTTCCTGAAATCATTGACCAAGGGTCCACAAACAGGAAGAAGTGAGGCTGTCACAGCATGACTGATGTAGAGCGTAATATAGGAAAGAGAGATAATCGCAAATTGCAATATTGACTTCTTTTTACTATTTCATAAAATCTACCAAATTACATCAATGGAGAATAATACTTATAGAGTTGAAAAGGGCGTAAAAAAGGAAATAAACCATAATCAATGCACCAAATTCTAAAATTGAAATGAAATAAAACTGATCACAATTGATGCTCGTAATTCGTCCGAAGTGGAGAAAATTTGTCCTCGAATTTGTAAGGGTGTGTTTTTTTTCTTATGGACATTGAGAGGTTCACAAAGACTGATCTTCTCGGCCTTCACACGGGCGGTTTGTCGGGAGGCTTCTTGTTAGGAATCAACATGGAATCCACCTCGATTTTCTTTGTGTCCTCATCGATCGACGCTGAAATTTTAAGCCTGTTTCTAAGTTCTTATTTTCTTCATTAATTATCATTTTATTTCTTAATTATCTTTTACATTTTTCATTAATTTTTATTTGGTGAAAAAATTCTTCTATTTTTCTATTTTATTCTGTTCAAAATCAGCTCAGTTCTTATTTTCTTCTTTTCTTTTTAAATATTAACTATTTCGAAATAAACTATCGTTATTTTGAACAAAAGAAAGTGAAATAATTGTGAATGATGTTTTTCATTTTTCAAATATTATGTGAATGATTTTGAGGGCATTTTTGTTATTTCGAAAAACAGAGTTATGGAGTCTTCAATTTTAAAAGAGATAATTAAACAATAAACTTAGAATATTTATTATTTGATAGAAACCTCAGATACATGGATTAAAATTGCTCAGATAGATATGCTATTTTCCGGCAAAGAATGATTACGATTGTTTTTTTAATTTATTCCGAAAAAATGTGTTGAATTTGGAGCTTTTAATAAACACTTAAAAATCTCTGTTGTGTCAGTTTTAATCCGGTGATTAAAAGCTGATTAGTTGTTAGTCAATCGCTCCTAATTACACAGGAATGCATTAAATAGAAACCAATAATTTAGCTATTCCTCAAAAATTTGCATAGCAATAGCAAGTCTATATAATACATTCAAACCAAGCCATTAAAACTAGTGATCAAACAAGCTCAACCTTACAAAGACGTCAATGACATTCTCTGCTTCCGTTCCTCTTTTGTACTCGCATTATATTATTATTATTTATAACTAGTTTCAGTTGAGCCAATTTGATCACCCATTAAAGCCTCTCTTTTTTCACACACAACTTATTTATGGCGCGACTCAGTAAAGCTAAAGATCGGGACACCATTTCCGGAAAGGAGATCTTGGTGGATCGATCGTCAATCCTTAAAAACGACCTCTTTCGAGATGGAATAGTGGAAAGTGAAGTTGTGGGGAATCCACTCGATGCCCTTGGAACCTTTCTTGTGGACGAATTTGCTTCGAGAATCGAGCATCAAATTATCGACCATATCGGCCAGATAAGCAGTTGTCAACCCGAGTCCTTTGCGAAAGACTCCACGATCTTCGGGAGAAGAATCTTTTGCTCTTTCTGCGCGAACAAGCTCGACCGGATGAACACATCTCTTGCTTTTTCCATCTCCTCGAACACCCTTTTCCGAGTAAATACACGAACCTGAAATAAAAGTCAATACTTACTAGACGTGGTGCCCAAAAAAAAAATTGTCCAAACTCCACATCAGATTGGATCACCAGCTTTTATTTGAAAAGGCACGTCCGGTTTGGTTTCAAGTAATGGAAACCGCAGTCCAAACGAAATCGTATCAGAAATTTTTTATTATTTTCAATTTGCAAGGATTTAAAACTTGTTAATTAAAGATGAATCCGTGCTTATTTTAAGACTTGGTAGCATGGATGAAATTTATACGCCGCTTCATTTACTTGGAGTTTCGAAATTTGAAAAAAAGAAAAATTTAAACGTATCCAAAACGATAGTCTGGTTAAGATATCTTAACAAGTAAAAATTTATTTTTATTTTTTCTCAGGCACAATTCAGTCTCAATTTCAAACGATCTGGTCTAGTCCGGTTAAGATAATTAGCAATTAAAGACCCCTACTATGAAGATTACTAGGCCAACAAGTAAAGAAGAAATATAAGGTGTACCGCGGGATCGGATTTGCTTCCCAAGCAAATCGAGAAGTGTAGAAGAGGCTCGATTCTTTGGATGGCAAAAGGTCTCCGAGCATCTCCAATTTTGAACCTGCTCTTTAACGAAAAAAGCATCCTCAACCACTGCTGATAAACAACAACAAAAAAAGGTAAGGCAAAAAAGCAATGATCAAACAGTTTCAATGATATTAATAAAATGAGAATCGGTTTTAATTGTCCCGGTCGAGGTAATCGACACCCTAGGATGGAATTCTGAATCGTATCGACGCTTATGGTATGACTCCCAAAGTTAAACGCGACCTAATTTACACACATTCGAAAGATCATACCGAGGATAATTCAGAGGCTTAAATTAGATTAAAAAACACCAGGTTATACCAGAGGAACTTAGGTGATAATGTTGTATATCAAAGTGACGGCGACAGAAGAAAGAAAGTACGAATGAGTGAAATGCTATAGCTTCCATGCATTTCCAAATCATCTGTGCTTTCTCTCTTCTGTCATCGTCTATAAACATATAGACCACCATGTTTCCTCTAATTAACAAAAACATAAATATAATAAATATGTATGTATATAAAAACATGCTGGCAGCTTCACTTTCTCAATTGTAAACATTAACAATCGGAACATATATGATATATACATATATTTATATATTACAAGTGCGGGACTCTTATGTGCGTGTGGGCATGAAATAATCGATTAGGTGGGCTTTATATTTATAGACGAAGATGACGCTGAGAAAGAGAAAGGAGAGAGAGGGGGAGAAGAAATATTAATACAATATTTATGGCTATTAAAAATGCTTCGCACGTCGGTTAGTCGGTACAACGACAACTGTCCAAACATTGACGACAAGAGAGAGAGAGAGAGAGAGAGAGAGAGAGAGAGAGATGGGTTGGGAGTCTTGGGACTTGGAACTCTTTGCTTTGGGGTGGTGGTGTATTTATAGTGGAGGAAAAAAAAGAGGGTATATTAATTGAGCCGTTGATTAATTCAAAAAGCACATACTTTACGATGTATTTATATTATTATTGGAGAAGAAATATTAATACAATATTTATGGCTATTAAAAATGCTTTGCACGTCGGTACAACGACAACTGTCCAAACATTGACGAGAAGAGAGAGAGAGAGAGAGAGAGAGAGAGAGAGAGAGAGCAGTACTATTCATAAATTAATAACACAATAAAAAAAATAAAAATAGCAGCAGGGCTTCGTAGCACAGACAATAAATTTGTGCATTGTTTGAGTTGTTTACTCGAATTTTGAGGAAGAAGACGCTGAGAAAGAGAAAGGAGAGAGAGGAGGAGAGAGCAATAAATTTGGCCCACCTAACTTTCTTACCGATTAAATTGTATGAGTAAAAAAAAATGACTGATCGCTTTACATCTAATTAGAAAGGAATGGTACCAAAATAAAGGTAAAAGTCACCACGCACGTTTTAAACTTGTTGGGGGGTTCTAGTATGCTTTACGCCTTTACCTCTCTTTTGTCTCTTCTCATGTGGCTTGTCTGTCATTTATCTGATTTAATTAGATTTAATTATGATAGTAATAACCAACCAGATGCATTCCCCCTTTTAAAGAAAAAAGAAAAAACAAAAAAAAGAGTTGCATAATGATAATGTTAATAATAAAAACCAATCTGAGCCGACAGTATAGACATCTGTAATATATATAATAGTTCTTTTTTTTCTTCGTTAAAACTGTAATATATTATTATTGGAGAAGAAATATTAATACAATATTTATGGCTATTAAAAATGCTTTGCACGTCGGTACAACGATAACTGTCCAAACATTGACGACGATCTAATGAACTTGAGCATATTTTTTATTTTATTTTGCTTATTAATAAACTAGGTGGACATTTTGCTTGCTTAGCTTTTCATTAACACCGCTTTGTTGTTGTTTTTTTTGTTTTTGTTTTTTTTTTATTATTTGTAGGGAATTACATTAAATTATATTAATGAGAAATTTTGATATAAAAAAGCTTGAAGTTCATACGAACGTGATAAATGGTAAATAAATAAAAAAACATATCATGAGGTAAAATCATCGTAACAAAATAACTCTTCGTATAGTTAATAAAAAAATTTCGATTGAAAAACATAGTTAGCTTAATTTATATAAAAATAAATCTCAATATGTCCGAATTTCAAAAAATAGATTTGATGATGGATAAAACTTTGGATTAGAATCCCAGAGAAGAGCATAATCAGATTATTAAATATTAACTATAAAGTAAACAAATATAATAAAATAAATAAAACTATCTGAACATAACTTTACGAGTAATAAATCATTTTTCAATGGAATAACAAAGCTAATAGGTATTTAGTTGCAATTAAATCTCAGTAACTATTGATCTAAAAATAATATTGATGATGAATAAAAAATCCATGTAATCATCCAAGAGTACGAATTCACAATTTAGAAGACAAAAATGAAATTTACAGAATTGGTATACAAAGTGATGAAAATGATTATTTAGGATGTCAATAATTAAAAATATTTAATTTAAATTTTGTAAATAATTTGACTAAAAGTTAAATACACATATTTTAAATATTTTTCTCTTTAAATAATTTAGTATTCATTTATAATAAAATAAATTTGATAAATTATAAAGATAAAATTAATAATTTTACATTATTAGTGAGATTGTATATAAGTCACGCTCTCAGGCAAGGAAGGAAGGGTGCAATATGCACCCCTTTTAAGCACGCAATTGATGATAATTCTCATTAAGTTAACAATTAATTAAATAACTGTTAAGCCGTTTTTTGGTTTTAACATTTGAGTACACGTGGTGGGCCTGGAATAGTCACGTGCCTAGTATTGGATCGGCCCAAATTACTTTCCGAGAGTCCAAAGGGCTCAAGGAAGTTCGGGACAAAGCCCAAAGCGTCCAAGAGCTTCAGAGGATCTTAGAATCGCAAAGAGGGAAATAATGCTTTGCTTTCTTCTTCGTCGGGAATGCGTTCTTCGTCTTTGATTCCTGGCCTGGAGGTTGAGCCTACCTGGAGGTCGAACCTGCCTGGAGGTCGAGCTCGCCTGGAAGTCGAGCCTGGCCTGGAGGTCGACCCTGGCTGGAGGTCGAGCCTGCCTGGAGGTTGAGCTCGTCTGGGGGGTCGAGCTCGCCTGGAGGTCGAGCCTGGCCTGGAGGTCGACCCTGGCTGGAGGTCGAGCTCGCCTGGAGGTCGAGCTCGCCTGGAGGTCGAGACTGGCCTGGAGGTCGACCCTGGCTGGAGGTCGAGTCTGGCCTGGAGGTCGACCCTGGCTGGAGGTCGAGCCTGGCCTGGGGGGTTGAGCTCGCCTGGGGCGTCGAGCTCGCCTGGAGGCCGAGCCTGGCCTGGAGGTCGACCCTGGCTGGAGGTCGAGCCTGCCTGGAGGTTGAGCTCGCCTGGGGGGTCGAGCTCGCCTGGAGGTCGAGCTCGCCTGGAGGTCGACCCTGGCTGGAGGTCGGGCCTGCCTGGAGGTTGAGCTCGCCTGGGGGGTCGAGCTCACCTGGAGGTCGACCCTGGCTGGAGGTCGAGCCTGCCTGGGGGTTGAGCTCGCCTGGGGGGTCGAGCTCGCCTGGAGGTCGACCCTGGCTGGAGGTCGAGCCTGCCTGGGGGTTGAGCTCGCCTGGGGGGTCGAGCTCGCCTGGAGGTCGACCCTGGCTGGAGGTCGGGCCTGCCTGGAGGTTGAGCTCGCCTGGGGGGTCGAGCCTGCCTGGAGGTCGAACCTGGCTGGAGGTCGATCCTGGGGGGTGTGACCGTGCTCTTCGTGAGCTGCCTACGCACCCGCTTTGCGGGATCAGGTCATGACGTAGTTCAGGGCGAGTGTGTTTGCTATGTGAATGGATTTTTGGATTTTTGTTTTTTTTCCTCCCGCCGAGAGGTGGCTCTCGGTTTTTGTTTATGATCCGGGATAATTTTGAAGTTGGGAGAGTATTTGGCTGAGAGAATTCTGGGGTTGAGAGAATTTTGGGGCTGAGAGAATTTTGAGTTCAAAGGATTCTCTGTCCCTTTTGATTTGTGTGAGTGAGCTATTTATAGGGAAAACATGCCGCTTGTTGAAAATTTGCTTGTCACTTGTCGCTTGTTGAAAATTCTCTTGTCGCTTGTCGCTTGTTGAAAATTTGCTTGTCGCATGTTGAAAATTCGCTTTTCGCTTGTTTTAGTCATGCGTATTTTTAGCATTTGACTAAATTGTCCTTCTATATTGTAACGTTGTTTTTGCAATTGAGGCGTCGTTTTTACCATAAGAAAAAGACGGCATAACATTAACCCCCCAGTTTCGCGTGCGACTTGTCGTGTGGGAAACTTTGCTTCTCATCCTCTTCTTTATTGATTTATTATTTATAATATTGTATGTGTATAATATCTTTATTATCTTTTTAGGAAAGGTGACTCATTTGCCCATTATCCTATTTATCATTTATTATTATTATTATTATTATTATTTCCTATACTCTGTGCATAGATTGGTTTACTCATTTGTTTTTTTTTTACTTTAACACCTACCCCATGCTCTCTTTCTTTAAAAACTGAGATGTATCCGGGGATTGAGCTGCCATCACAGGAGCGTAGCAGAGTTGAGATCAGCAAATCTCCTTGGATTTTCTGGCTTCCTTCTTCAGGTTGGTTTCTTCTTTGGTGATTATATATATTCTTTACTTCTCACTTTGCCATTTCTTTCTTTTTCACTCCATCTCTCGACCCTCTTGTCCCCTTCCTTGAATCTTTCTGGCTTTTCTTCCAAAATACTGTGATGACTCTTAATAATCTGATCAATGGTGGGCCTAATTCGCCCCGTGGTCCCAACGACCTAGTGGTCCCACCCGATTGTTCTAGAGATTTTGACACTTTCGATTTTGGTGAGTCGTGGGTGTTTGATGACTTTCCATGCGCTTTTGGCGAAGGTATGGGTTCCACAAATTCGCCTAATGGTTTCGGTGATGGCGACCTCGATGCCTTTCTTGATGTGGTCCTCGGACGGAGGCCGGTTCCGCGTGTGTCGGGTCTGTGTTTCGATGGGAGAGGTAATGTCGTTCGATCAGCGGCCCATGGCGAGTCGTCTCGGTCCCCGCTGGCCGTGAGAGGCTGCGAGGTAGGTCCAGCGAATGAAGATGGTGTCACACCGGGTGTTCTCCGGAGTTTGGAAAGTGATACTCCCTTGACTTCGACGCCGCTTTTCTTCACAAACGGGTCCCCGTCGCTGCCGGCGGACTTCGGAGCATCAAGGGTTGGGTTTCTTCCGGCGTCGATGGGCGGCGAGGTCGGTCTGGACCGAGGCTCTGTCATCGGCGGGCCTTCGTTGACATCAGGGGAGGGCAACGTAGACGTTCTTCCGAATGCCTGCTCGTCGTTTGCCGCAGAGGGCGTAGAGGCTCCAGCAAGCGAGCATCGTTGTAGCTCCCCAAAAAACGGGAAGAAGATGTCGTTGTTGCTCGAGGCGTTTGGTCATTTGGTCGGAGGTGAGACTTCGGCACGTCACATCCCAGGACGCGACGACGAAGGCCTCGGTGCCAACTCCTCGGCGAGCGGCGAGGTGAGTTTTCCGTCTCTTGGGGTTGATATTGATGATGATGGTGATAAGGTTGTTATGGCAGAATGCTCTGAGGGAGAGGTCGAGTCTTATCGGTGCAACTCGTTTATAGTTGAGCCCCCAAAACGGCCGCGGTCTTGGTCGAGGCGGTCGAGATGCGGGGATTTTGCTGGCCTCGATGCCGTGAGCTTGACAACGGAAGATAGAGTTAGGTTCCTCCGTGAGAAGTACGAGATCCCGCCGGAAATCTCCATCATTGTTCCCTCCGTCGATGATTATTCCGACCAGCCACCCGAGGGATATATAACCGTCTACGTGGAGAGTCTTAAGCATGGGTTGAAGCTCCCTCCACACCCTTTCATATGCAATTTGCTCGAGAGGATCAAGCTGCCACCCGGTCAACTAAATCCAAGGAGCTATTGGGTCATCGTGGCTTGTTATATCATGTGGTTCCGGGAAAAGCACCGTGAAATGACGGTGTGTGAATTTCTAAGTTTGTGTGTTGTGATTCCGAATTACAGAACGAAAGGGTCGTTCTTTCTTCGTAACAATACGTCAAAAAAAATACTCGACAAACTACCCGGCACGGGGCGTGAGTGGGTCGATGAGTTCTTTTACACGCACGTCGACTATTTTGGAAACATTCCCCTTGGTTTTCGTACATCGGCTGATTGCCCAAAACCCCCTGATTAGCGATCCGAGGTTGCTTCTTTTCTTGAAGGGATACCTCTTAGTGATCGCGAGGCTAACTTGTTTCTTGACGACAAGCTGTGGGAAGAGGTTGGGTGGTTCCCTTACCGTTCGGCCGACGAGGTTCCATTGCTGTTTTCGCGCTCTTTTCCGTCCTCGGCAGAGTCTGGTGGTATAGTAATAGGGTTTTTATTTTTATTTTTTATTATTGCTATCACAATTTGGTTCCCATATGTATACATATCTCCATATTTGACAAGAGAAAAAACTCTAATTCTCTTGACGATCCCTCGCAGGTATGGCGGCTTATGGGGCCCGAGGTGTTACAGGGCCGGGACTCTCTGCGGGGCGGTCGTTGCCGGTTCCTCTTCTTGGTTCGGAGGCGTCCCTCCCTTCGCAGCCCTCAAGGGTAGGCTTATCTCCTCGCGCTACTACAACATCTATGTCAACCATAAAAGTAGCGATTACTAGTTCAAAAAGAGCGCGAGATGAGGCTCCGTTAGTGGCTTCCTCGCGTGCCAATTTTGGGAAGAAGTTTAAAGCTCCTCTTCGCTCGTCGTCCGACATAGTTGTCAGGTTCTCGGTCGCTGACTCCTTTGGCCCGTAAAGGCATTAGTGGTATCGAGTCCACTCATGCATTGGAGGTGACTAAGTTGGATCGGATGACCGCGATTGCCCTTGCTGAGTTGCTGACTCGCGAGGCCCGACAGGTTTTCCTCCACGTGCATGGCCCAATATTTTCTTTGTTCACCATCTTTTCACCTCTTTTATATACCTATTTTTTTTTTGTAGTGCTATCTAGCTTCTGTTGCAACTAAGCGAAATGTTCGCGAGTTGGTGAGGAAATTAGGACACGAGACCGAGGCCCGTCGTCTGGCACAGGTGGATGCCGATGGTCGCGCGGAGGCCCTCGAGGCTGAGATTGCAGGGCTCAGGAAAGGTGCTGTGGATGATGCTATGAAGATATGTGAGCAAAGAGCCGAGCTTCAGCGTTTGCGTATCGAACTGGGGACCATTCAGGCGGAGCGGGCTAGTTCGGCTATCGACTGGGCACACCGCGACTTGGTTGCATACTGGAGTGGATCGGGAAAGGAAAATCCTCCGGAGGGAGCGGAGAGACTCTCCGCCTTAGATGATAGTGACTCGTCTCTTTCCCCCTTTTTTGTGATGGACTAACGGCCTTATCGCCCCTTTTTGTATGTGAATTCGGGCAAACTTCCATTCGTCAGGATTTTTCTTTTTGATGGCGCGGTCGGTTGTGCGTCTCTCAAGACCCGTTGTGTTTTTTGCGGGCCCCGATTTCGGGTATAACTCTGACGAATGGGCATTTTCCCTTTTTTGCGTAGTTTCTGTGTTTGTATGCTTTTGGGAAAACTGTCATTTGTTGGTTTTTTCCTTTTGGTGGCGCAGCTTGTTTGAGCGTCCTTCTAGTCCGCTCGTCTAGTCGAGCTCGTCACCAGCTAGTCGAGCTCGTCACCTCGTCTAGTCGAGCTCGTCACGTTGTCCAGTCGAGCTCGTCTCTCGTCTAGTCGAGCTTGTCTCCTCGTCTAGTCGAGCTCGGCACCAGCTAGTCGAGCTCGTCACCTCGCCTAGTCGAGTTCGTCACGTTGTCTAGTCGAGCTTGTCTCCTCGTCTAGTCGAGCTCGTCACGTTGTCCAGTCGAGCTCGTCTCTCGTCTAGTCGAGCTTGTCTCCTCGTCTAGTCGAGCTTGTCTCCTCGTCTAGTCGAGCTCGTCACCAACTAGTCGAGCTCGTCACCTCGCCTAGTCGAGCTCGTCACGTTGTCTAGTCGAGCTCGTCTCTCGTCTAGTCGAGCTTGTCTCCTCGTCTAGTCGAGCTCGTCACGTTGTCTAGTCGAGCTCGTCTCTCGTCTAGTCGAGCTTGTCTCCTCGTCTAGTCGAGCTCGTCACGTTTTCTAGTCGAGCTTGTCTCCTCGTCTAGTCGAGCTCGTCACACAGTCCGTGACGAGCCGGAATGACTTCGACACTTCGTCCAAACGTCTTTTTCGTGTTTGTCGTATGGAAATGCTTTGAGCTTGTGCGGGGCTCCTGCTGCCTTTTCCCTTCTTGCGCCTTGAGCAGGCTTCGAGGTGGGTCGGGTTCTCGATGGCGCGAGTTCCCTTATCTTGGGCTTCACAAGATTCTTTGAGGTGTGTTCGGAGTTTCAATGTTGCGAAATCTCATTTCTCGGATCCCGTGGACACTTTGAGGTCGGTCGGGGACTTGATGGTGCAAGTCCCCTCATCTCGGGTCGTACGGGATTTTTTTTTAGATGTGTTCGGAGTTTCAACGTTGTGAAACCCCATTTCTCGGATCCGTAGACGCTTTGAGGTTGGTCGGGGACAAGATGGCGCAAGTCCCCTCATCTTGGGTCGCACGGAGTTCTTTGCGATACGTTCGGGTTTCAACGTTGCGAAACCCCATTTCTCGGACTCCGTGGACGCTTTGAGGTCGGTCGGGGACTTGATGGCGCAAGTCCCCTCATCTCGGGTCGCACGGAGTTCTTTGCGATACGTTCGGGGTTTTAACGTTGCGAAACCCCATTTCTCGGACTCCGTGGACGCTTTGAGGTCGGTCGGGGACTTGGTGGCGCAAGCCCCCTCATCTCGGGTCGTACGGGATTTTTTTTAGATGTGTTCGGAGTTTCGACGTTGCGAAACCCCATTTCTCGGATCCGTAGACGCTTTGAGGTTGGTCGGGGACTTGATGGCGCAAGTCCCTTCATCTCAGGTCGCACGGAGTTCTTTGCGATACGTTCGGGGTTTCAACGTTGCGAAACCCCATTTCTCGGACTCCGTGGACGCTTTGAGGTTGGTCGGGGACTTGATGGCGCAAGTCCTCTCATCTCGGGTCGCACGGAGTTCTTTGCGATACGTTCGGGGTTTCAACGTTGCGAAACCCCATTTCTCGGACTCCGTGGACGCTTTGAGGTCGGTCGGGGACTTGATGGTGCAAGTCCCCTCATCTCGGGTCGCACGGAGTTCTTTGCGATATGCTCGGGGTTTCAACGTTGCGAAACCCCATATCTCGGACTCCGTGGACGCTTTGAGGTGCGTTTGGGGCTCGATGTCGCGGTTGCTATGTCTGTATTCCTGCATTTTCACATGTATGCATATATTTTTTTTTGTTGCGTTTTCTGTGGTGCTTGGTGTTTGTCTTACTCTATTAACCCCCCAGTTTTTATGCAATTTTGTTTAAATTGTATGAAAAGTTAGGAGCTAAAGATTGCAAACTGAACGCGAATTTCGACTTCATTCATTAATTGGGCGAATGGCCTGCTTTTGAAAAATTCAAAGTTCATTGGGGCCGGTGGTCGCTTTTGGAAAACTAAAAATTTGAAAGGACTTGATTTGTTGTTCAGGTTTCGTCGCTTGCTAACCTTCAGGTGCCTTGGCGCCACGGCCTATTGGTAGTATTGGCGGAGATGCTCCGCGTTCCACGGGTGTCTAATTTCCTTGCCGTCCATCTCGTCGAGATGGTAAGTTCCGTCGTGTATCACCTTTCGAATTCGGTAAGTCCCTTCCCAGTTCGGCCCGAGTACCCCTGCTCCGTGAACCTGGGTGTTTTGGAACACCCTCCTCAGGACGAGGCTTCCTTCGGCGCAACGGCGGATTTTGACCCTTGTGTTGTAATGCTTCTCAACGATCCTCTTCTGCGCGGCCATGCGGGCGAACGCTTCAGCTCTCCTTTCTTCGATCATGTCGAGCTCCATTCGGAGGGCTTCGTTGTTGCTGTCTTCGTCGAAGGTCTCTGTTCGGAATGACGGCGCTCCGATCTCAACGGGGATGACGGCTTCAACCCCGTAAGTGAGGGAGAAAGGCGTTTCGCCTGTGGCGGTCCGCGTGGTTGTCTGGTAAGCCCAAAGGACAAGGGGGAGCTCGTCGGCCCATGCACCTTTCTTTTCTTCCAGCTTCTTCTTCAAAGTCTCCTTGATCGTCTTGTTCACGGCCTCAACTTGGCCGTTTGCCTGTGGGTGGCGTGGTGAGGAGAAGGTCTTGCTGATCTTCAATTGCTCGCATATCCTTCGGACCATCGCGTTGTCGAACTGGCTGCCGTTGTCGGTGACGATCGAGGCGGGGATGCCGTGGCGGCATATGATCGATTTCCACATAAAGCTTGTAGTGTTTGCTTCAGTTTGTGGCCAGAGGCTCCGCCTCCACCCATTTCGTGAAGTAGTCGATGGCGACTATCGCCCAGACTCGCTGGCCGGACGCCATCGGGAGCTTGCCTATGAGGTCCACCCCCACTTCGCGAATGGACGTGCCACGAGGATCGGGCACAATGGGGCCGGGGCCTGTCTCGGAATATGCGAGAATCTTTGGCACTTGTCGCATTTTTGCGCCCAACTGAACGCGTCTTTCTTCATCGTTGGCCAGAAGTAGCCTTGCTTGAGCGCCTTCAAGGTCAGGGACTGACCTGCGGAGTGATTCCCGCAAATTCCTTCATGGATTTCCCTCAAGACGTAGTCGGCTTCGGCGTCGTCCAGGCATCGGAGGAGTGGCTGCGAATACCATCTCTTATAGAGTGTGGATCCTCGCCAGACATATTTGTGTGCGTGATACTTCACCTTCTTAGCTTCAGCCTGGTCGGTGGGGAGGACGCCATCGCGGAGGTATTTGATGATCGGTGTCATCCAGTTCGGTTGGGGCTCTTCTTCGATCAGGTTCACTTCTTCCTTGGTGATGGACGGGAGCTTCAAGGTCTCGACAGGTACCTTGCCTAACTCCTCGCTGTCGCAGCCAGATGCCATCCTAGCCAAGGCGTCGGCCTCAGCGTTCGAACCCCTGGGGACCTGCACGATCTCGTACCAGGAGATTGCCTCTAGTCGGAGCTTGGTTTCCTCCAGGTACGCCGCCATGTTCTCCTCATTCGCCTGGTATTCTCCCTTGACTTGGTTGACGATGAGGAGCGAGTCGTAGTGGATCTTAAGGTTTTCGGCCCCGAGCTTCCTGGCTATGTCGAGTCCGGCTAGGAGGGCTTTGTATTCGGCCTCGTTGTTCGAGGCTTTGAATTGGAAGTGGATGGAGTACTTGAGCTTTTCTCCGTCCGGGTTGACGAAGACGATTCATGCCCCTGACCCGCGGACATTGGATGCTCCGTCCACGTGCAGGTTCCAGACCGGCCCATCGGGAGCGGCCTTCCTTTTCTTTTTCGGATCCTTGTCCCCCGCGGTTTCTTCTTCTCGCTTGTCTTCCTCGTCTTTGCATAGATTCACATCGTAAGTGAATTCGGCGATGAAGTCGGCGACGGCCTATCCCTTAATCGCGATCCTTGGCTGGAACTCCACCCCGTATTCTCCTAGCTCCTGGGACCAGACGGCCATTCTCGTTGAGGTGCCCTTCTGCAGAGCTTTCTTGACTGGGTACCCGGTCCTCACTATGACTTGGTGTGCTTGGAAATATGGTCGAAGCTTTCTTGCGGACATCGTCAGAGCAAGGGAGAGCTTCTTTATCTCCGGGTATCGTGTCTCAGCGTCCAGGAGCGCCTTGCTTACATAATACACGGGCCATTGTATCTTCTCTTCTTCTCGGATGAGGACAGCGCTGACCGCCCTCGTCGACACAGAGAGGTACAGGTAGAGGGCATCGCCGTCCTTGGGCTTCGCTAGGAGCGGTGGCGTGGCGAAGTATGTCTTCAAGTCCTGGAATGCGGTTTCGCACTCGTTGGTCCACTTAAAGTCGGCTCCTCCTTTGATGGCTTGGAAGAAAGGCTGACATCGGTCGGTGGCCTTGGAGACGAACCGACTTAGCGTAGCCACGCGTCCAGTGAGGCTTTGGACTTCCTTCGCCTTGGTTGGGGACCTCATGTCCAGGAGTGCCTGTATTTTTTCGGGGTTGGCTTCGATGCCTCGCTGGTTGACGATAAATCCCAGGAATTTCCCTGACTCTACACCGAACGCGCACTTGTTCGGGTTCAACTTCATCTTGTACTTTCGAAGAAGGGCGAAGGTCTCCTCCAGGTCTTTGACGTGGTCAGGCGCCTCGAGGCTTTTGACGAGCATGTCGTCGACATAGACCTCCATCGTCTTCCCGATTTTCTTGGCGAACATTTGGTTTACCAAGCGCTGATAAGTGGCTCCGGCGTTCTTCAGCCCGAACGGCATCACCTGGTAACAGAATAGGCCTCGATCGGTGGTGAAAGTGGTCTTCAACTCGTCCGGTCCGTACATTCTGATCTGATTGTATCCTGAGTAGGCGTCCATGAAACTCAAGAGTTCGTGCCCTGCGGTGGAATCGACCAGCTGATCGATCCTCGACAGGGGGAAGCAATCCTTCGGGCAAGCCTTGTTGAGGTCGGTGTAGTCGATACAGATTCGCCACTTCCCGTTCGACTTTTTCACCATGACCACATTAGAGACCCAACTAGGGAACTTGGCCTCGCGGACGAATCTAGCGGTGATTAGCTTCTCGACCTCCTTGTTGATCGCGAGATACCTTTCGAGGTTGAACGATCTTCTTTTTTGGATTTTTCCCTTCTCTCCAGGGAGTACGTTGAGCCTGTGGGTGATAATCTCCGGGTCGATCCCCGGCATGTCTGCGTGTGTCCACGCAAAGACGTCTTTGTGTTCTTGGAGGAACGCTCCGAGCCGATCTTTTAGTTCGGCTGGCAGGTGTGCTCCAATCATGACGACATGTTCGGGGTTGGCGCTGTCGAGTATCACAGGTACGAGGTCGCTCGACGCCTTTACTTTCTTGGAGTTGGCTTCTTCTCGCGGGTCCAGGTCCTCGAGTGTTTGCGCCTTGCCGATCTTGCCTGAGAGGTCGTCTCCGACCTCACATATGACACTCACCATGGCGTCGCCTTTCCTGATGCGGGATCCCTGGACGTGGCATGCCCTGGAGTCGGCTTGGCTTCATCGCATCACCCCTACTCCCTTCGGTGTCGGGAATTTCATGAGGAGGTGGTATGTTGAGGTGACCGCGCGCAGCCTGTTGAGCGTCGGTCGCCCTATAATGACATTGTGAGTGGAAGGTCGGTCCACAATTAGGAAGTCCACCAGGCGCGTGACCTGGGCTCCCCCCTCCTGTCCAAATGTGACTGGGAGGCTTATGGAACCTTCTGTGTAAACGCACTCTCCTGCAAACCCGAAGAGCGGGGTCTTGACTGGGGTTGGACGAACTTCTCCAAGGTCCATCCGGTCGAGGGCAGTTTTGAATAGGATGTCGGCTGAGCTCCCGTTGTCAATGAGAATCTTCTTCACCATATTGTTTGCTACTTGCGTCTTGACAACGATGGCGTCGTTGTGCGGGTGCATCACCTGGCGGGCCTCTGCCTCGGTGAAGTGGATTGTTTCGTATGGCGTAATCGGGCATGTGCTCTGGGTGAGGTTGATATGGTGGGAGGGACCCTCTCCGTTCGCCGCTCGCGCATATTTCCTTCGTTCGTGCGCGGTATCTCCCATTTATGGCCCCCCAAAGATAGTGGTTACCAAGTTGAGTGGGGCGTTGGCCACGTTACCTCGGGTGTTGTTGTTGTTGCTTCCACCCGCGACAACTTCTTTCCCACGTTTCTGTCGCCTGTCGTTTTGGGGAACCTGTCTCCTCGGTGCGGGGTTCGGATTGGCGACCATAGCCATCACGAACTCCTTCAGCTCGCCATTTTGGATGTGACTTTCGATCTGCCTCCTGAGCTCGAAGCATTCGACGGTGAGGTGACCGTGGTCTTTGTGGAAACGGCAGTACTTGTTCTTGTTGCGTTCTGATGGGTCCTTCGCCATGGGTCGGGGCTCGATGAACATGTCCCCGTGCAAGGCCAGAATTCGATCCGGCGTAGCTTTGAGTGGCGTGAAGTCGGCGTTCCTCTGGAACTTCTCGACTAGTAGGGGTCTCTGTCTTGACGAGGGTCGGACGTTCGAAGCCGCGGCGCTGGCGCCCCGGCTCTTCTTTCTTCGTTGTTCGTCGTCGACCTCGTCCTCGTCCCTGCGCCGGTTTCCCCTCTCGCGGATCCTCCGACTTTCGTAGTACTCCTCGACGGAGATGTGCTGGGTAGCTTGGGAGATGAGCTCCGTCATCGTGGCGGGTCGCTGCTTCACCAGCGACGTCAGGAGGTCGCCAGCCCGTAGGCCGTCGATGAAGGCGTAGACAGCGTCGCCGTCCTCGTAATTGTCCACCTTGTTGGACTCCTCGATGAACCGGTTGAGGTAGTGTTGGAGCGTCTCGGAGCCGCCCTGTTTGATCGTCAGGAGGTATGATTTTTCCTTTCTCCGGACCCGTGAGGCGGAGAAGCGAGTGAGGAACCTCTCCTGGAGGTCTTCGAACGATTGCACGGACCCTCGCATGAGCCTTTGGAACCACTCGAACGCGGTACCGGTGAGGGTGAGACAAAATGCCTGGCACATCGTTGACGGGGATTGTCCCGCCATCCTCATGTTGGTCTGGTACTGGTGGATGTGGTAAAGAGGGTCTGTGCTTCCGTCATAGAGCGGCATGGTGGGCGGACGGAAGCTCCCCCTGGTGACGTTAGCGAGCACGTGTGCCGCGAATGGCGAAGCCACGCCCTCGATCATGCTTCTCACCAAGGGGGTTCTTGTATGTGCTGCCTGCAACTCTCGGATTTCCTCTCTCAACACGTGGAACATGTTAGTTACTTCATTATTTCCGGCATGTATGGTGGTAGGCGCAAATCTGGTGGTACGTTCTCTTTCATTCGATGCTTGATCGATCAGAGTGATATGTGCTGCTGGCGGCGTTGCCGTAATTGGAGGGGCGACTTCTTGTGGTTCGCCTGTTTCGGGGACGGCTTGGCGCCCCGGGATCTCCCATCGAGCGTTGAGGTGACGTCGTAGATCCACGTTGGGCACTAAGCGTCCTGGCGACCCCGTACGTCGCGGCCCAATCTATCGAGAGCAGACCTTCGTGATTCGGCTCCGGTTCCTACGATGGAGCGGGCGGCCTGGGGGATACTGACGCGTTGTGGGTCGGTGCCTAAGTTCTGCGGTCCATGTTGATCTAGCCCCCGAGCGGTTCTTCGTTCTGCCTGGTGGTGGCGGTCGATGTCTCGAATACTTGGGTCAGGGTCGTCGTCTTGTCTGCCTTCGATGTTCGCATTTAGTGTTTGCCCTTGTTCGCGCCTTTCACCCCCAGAGTTAGCGTTTTGCGGGCGTCCTTCTCTTGCATGGGCGTGTAAAGTCATGACCCTCTCCTCTCTATCTCTAGCGAACTCGCTTGCTAGCAGGAAAAGACTGTTCTCGAGGCGCTCCATGCGACTGTCTCGTTCGACGAAGACAGTGTCGAGGGCGGGATTTCTAACGCCGGTGGTATTTGGGTGTGGCAGAGGCGCGGTGCCTGCTGCCGGGACGACGCTTGGTGGCGAGGTTTCTTGACCGTGCCTAGCCTGAGTTCGGGCCCGTGTGTGAAGTGCTACGCTCTCCGCCTGTTGAGGGGCGTTGCTCCCAGAAGCGGCGACGCGGTTGGACATTTTGCAGGAGATTTTTGCCGGAGGAATCTTCCGGTTATGATGATTTGGCGGATTAGTCCTCCGGTCTTGAGACTTTCGGTGGAGGATTCTTCTGGTTTTGAAAAGAGAAGGTCTACCAGGGAGGCTTGTGATGGTCCCGTGAAGGGAGGTGGATTTGCCGGTGGAGAACTCGTGGTTGTTTTCGAGTCCCACTCCTTCTAGCGCCAAAATGTTAAGCCATTTTTTGGTTTTAACATTTGAGGACACGTGGTGGGCCTGCAATAGTCACGTGCCTAGTATTGGATCGGCCCAAATTACTTTTCGAGAGTCCAAAGGGCTCAAGGAAGTTCGGGACAAAGCCCAAAGCGTCCAAGAGCTTCAGAGGCTCTTAGAATCGCAAAGAGGGAAATAATGCTTTGCCTTCTTCTTCGTCGGGAATGCGTTCTTCGTCTTTGATTCCTGGCCTGGAGGTTGAGCCTGCCTGGAGGTCGAACCTGCCTGGAGGTCGAGCTCGCCTGGAAGTCGAGCCTGGCCTGGAGGTCGACCCTGGCTGGAGGTCGAGCCTGCCTGGAGGTTGAGCTCGCATGGGGGGTTGAGCTCGCCTGGAGGTCGAGCCTGGCCTGGAGGTCGACCCTGGCTGGAGGTCGAGCTCGCCTGGAGGTCGAGCTCGCCTGGAGGTCGAGTCTGGCCTGGAGGTCGACCCTGGCTGGAGGTCGAGTCTGGCCTGGAGGTCGACCCTGGCTGGAGGTCGAGCTCGCCTGGAGGTCGAGCCTGGCCTGGGGGTTGAGCTCGTCTGGGGGGTTGAGCTCGCCTGGAGGCCGAGCCTGGCCTGGAGGTCGACCCTGGCTGGAGGTCGAGCCTGTCTGGAGGTTGAGCTCGCCTGGGAGGTCGAGCTCGCCTGGAGGTCGACCGTAGCTGGAGATCGGGCCTGCCTGGAGGTTGAGCTCGCCTGGGGGGTCGAGCTCTCCTGGAGGTCGACCCTGGCTGGAGGTCGAGCCTGCCTGGGGGTCGAGCTCGCCTGGGGGGTCGAGCTCGCCTGGAGGTCGACCCTGGCTGGAGGTTGAGCTCGCCTGGGGGGTCGAGCTCGTGTCACGACCCGCGAGCCTTAGCTCGCCCGCGAGCCGCGGCAGAGATCTCCGTATCTTACTTGACATAAATAAAATTCATAAAAACTTTGGTGGAAGCGCTTCCAGAAAACATTTTCTAGAAAAACTTATAAAATATTTACATAAACGTCTCAAAAATATGGGCGAATTTTTCGTTTTTCTTAAAACATACTATTTAAAACTTTACAAACAAAAGACTCGTCTTTTAAAAACAAAATAGACTCATTCGCCCTTGACTTAGCCACAGGTCGGCAGCCGTACATACACACGCCT
This sequence comes from Urtica dioica subsp. dioica, assembly GCF_054948205.1. Taxonomy (NCBI): domain Eukaryota; kingdom Viridiplantae; phylum Streptophyta; class Magnoliopsida; order Rosales; family Urticaceae; genus Urtica; species Urtica dioica. The sequence goes on from NC_142763.1 coordinate 17,713,315, forward strand.
ACTTACTTACCGGTTTCGCTGATGCTCTGCTCAGTCTTCTTCGGCCTTTCCTTTATCTACAATATCAAGATAATAACTGTGAGTCGAAAGACTCAGTAAGCGGATATCTACATATCTAATGCACAATGCACATAACACATAAACAATACATAACATGAGATCATATATTTTCATAACTTGCGGAAGTATCGGCTTAGGTCCCGATAAATCCACCTTACTTGAGAATCAATCGGCTTAGGTCCCGATAGATTCATCCTGCTTAAGAACCAATCGGCTTAGGTCCCGATAGATTCATCTGCTTAGGAATCACTCAGCTTAGGTCCCGAGAGATCCCCCTTACTTAAGAATTCACCAGCTTAGGTCCCGGTGATTCACATCATAAACATACTTGCTTTAATCATAACTATGGAATTACCAGCTTAGGTCCCGGTAACTCCTCTTACTTGAGAATATGCCAGCTTAGGTCCCGGCAATTCCCATCATACAATACATTTCCTGCTCGGGATCCCTTAATGATATCCGCACGACACATGTCTTATTGGCGCCAGACAGGAGGGTGCACAGTCTCCTGCCTAATCCCCATGTGGTACCAGCACGAAGCATAATAGGTACCTGCTAACAAGGGGTATATGTCGGAGGCGGTACCATTCTATGTTTTCTCTTTAATTAACTTAACATGAGAGACTGCTTAATTCAGGTTTAATCCCGATCTTACCATATATTCTTTTCGCTTATTAACTCGTGACTTATAAGATCTTGAGATGCGACTCCCAAAGATCCTATCATAATATTCTCGCTTTTGAATACGAGTCTTAACTTCAGTCTCTCATAATCCAGTTCACTAGGACTGGATCTCTGGAAGGTGGCTAACTAAACACATAGCAAAGGCTCGGGTTCCTAGTTACCTCTAGCCATTTTTGTTAGCCGGACTAATTCCGTTTCCCAATTCGTTAGTGGCTTAAAGCCCTTAATCTTGATAGTGAGTTATCTTATGGCTTATCTTACTCTTGCTTACTAGAAAGCATATAAAGAATGCACGTACAATATATGTATATATAAGGATATATATAATATTTCTTGATATTGTAGGTGCCTATAATCCACTTACCCGGATAACGATTCTTTCGAATCCTGAGATCTTCTCTTCCAGATAAAAGGGTTCTTCTTAACTTCACGTATAACCCAGTCCTCGTAAGCTTCTCCTGCTAATCCTTATAGCAATCTGGACGTATCTATGGAAGAGAAAGATCGAACATCGAGCATACTCAGTATCTCGTCCATTGATTTACTAACGTACACACTTCTACTAAAAGAAAGCTCATAAGGAATGCATTCAAAACGTCCTCCTAGTGACAGAACAGAGAATACACGACAGAACAAACATCAGGGAAAACATGACAGAACAGAGACGGGAAAGAATCGACGCCTAAGAACAAGGCCTTAACAACTTCCGTGATCTAGGCTAAGAAACGCCCCGCTATTCGACCACCTATTCTTTTGACGGGACAAAGCCCATTGCTTAGGATAGGTTCCCGAAGGTCGAAACTAAAAGAAAAGAACGTATAAAGAAACTCTTACTAACAATCTATAGAATACGTAAGTTATATGAAAATAACTCAAACCGACACTTCTCAAATGTGGTTTAGAAAATATTTTATGACTTGTCTCTTTTTATTGACAAGTTATAATGTTTGAGAACGTAAATAAAACATTTCTCGTTGATATTCTTTTTCAAAATTAAAAGAGTCGAGCTTATAGTCGAACTCGATTTTTAATACATAATTAAGATAAATATACTAAATAATTACGTGAATAATCAACGAGTTTAATAATGATACATATTAATTATTTTTTTCTTAACGACTTACATAAAACGAGCTCGACTATAAAACATAACAATACTACAAATAAAATCTACTAAGGCGCTAACTCGAAGCAACTCGCGCATATAAATTACAACTTCATAAACCATTTTGAAAAGAAAAACTACTTAATTACGTTCTAGACTCGAGTCGGAACTCAAGGAATTTCGACTCGCTAACTCTAGGCAGAGATTGCCGTAAACAGCCCCCGAGAGCCGCCACAGCGTCGCTGCCGTCCCTGGCTCAACAGCTCGTCCACACCGAGCCAACGAACCACGCTGACCAGCCCCGCTCCGTCGTCGCTCGCGCAGCAGCTCCGTCAACCCTTGGACAGCGCCCTCGCCGTCCCGAACCGCTGCCCCGAGACCTGTGCAGCCTACCTAAAATCGAGCCTCACTCGACAACACACTCGCAACAAAACAAGACTTAACTACCATACCAACAAATCCAGAAAAACATTAAACCAGCCAAACACTATCCGGCCAAAACAGACCAAAATGAACCACACAATCTCATCAAGCCAAACAATACCCACGGCCAAGAGTTCACACGAACAACAACAATATCACACGGCTGAAACAATTCCAAATCCAAACAAAAACCCCCAAATCTCCAAACCCTAGATATATAATTTCTTCTCAAATCCGAGCAGTAGAGGAAGAGAAGTTCAAAATCGAGCTTACCTTCTCTGTCGCCGTCCCTCTCTCCTTCTTCTCCGACGAGTTTCTCTGCTCCGGCGTCCTCGGCTTGCTCGCGGCGGCGCTAGTTCCTTCTCGGCCGCGTGTGGGTGGCGCTCGGGCTCGGTGGCTTGCTGTCGGCCGATCTCCTCCTCCGCGAGCTCACTCCCTCAATCTCTTTCTCTCTCTCGCTCGCTCGACCGCTCTCTCTCCCTTGCTCTCCCTTCTCTCGGCTCTCTCTCTCCCCCTCTGGTTCTCTTCTCCTTCTTCTTTCTTTTTTTTTTCCCGTGTCTTTTCTCTTCCTTGGGCCGGTGGGTTTGATTTTATTCGGCTAAGTGATAAACATCACTTGATATTATCCAAATCTTTGATTGATGACATGGCAATGCTCATCCTTATCCCATTAATTACAAACCAACCTATTTTCTTTGTTTTCTTTCAAATGGGTCCCTTAAAATTGTTACAACCACGTCCTTTTCATATAATTATTTAATTAAATCCATCACCGAACGGATTATAATTATATGATTTGAACCGAGAATTTTCTCGTTCGTTCTCGATTAATTAAAATATATTTAAGATTTCTCGGAATTAATTCTCATCCTTGAGAATTTATTTCTTAAATTAATTTCCGGAATGTTTCCTCGGAATTAATTTATTAATCGAGTTAAACTCGATAATTCCTTTGTTTATTCCGAGATTTCCATAACCTTAATATATTTAAAATTAATTCGATAAATCCATTGAAGTATAATTCACTCGAGAATTTAGTTGTAACAACGGAAACTCGTTATTGACTTCCAAATTTCCAAATACGAGTGACGCAGAAACTTGTCCTTACAATCCCTACCCCCTTAAGTTAGTTTCGTCCTCGAAACTTAAAGCAAAGCAGGGTACTCTTTCTGCATCACACTATTGAGTTTCCAGATAATTTTCCATCCTCATAAAAGAAGAGAGGATATACCTTCCTCTAAACATGTCATCGCTTAATGAACAGCAGATTGATTCTAGTCTTAAGATAGTCACTTCCTAACTGTTAGATATAACTAACCAGGAATCTATTCCATCATCTACCAAGATCAAGAACTTGACTAGGACACAACAGACGAACATGCATAGTTCCCACATACAGGAATGCATAACTGAAGAGTAAAGGATAGGAATCTAACCGGTTCTTCCAGACGATGACTCCTTTACTTCATCTCCATAGATGCTAAAGACGCGAGCTTTGGCCTTAGGTTGATTCTTCAGGTAAGCGATCTTCTCTTCTGAAACGTGACAATCCCGTGCAAAATGACCTTCTAAGCCACACCGGTAGCAGCTTGAGGTTCCTATGCGACACTCGCCTGAGTGCTTTCTGCCGCACTTGTTGCACGTAGGGAAATCATTAACCCTTGGCCTCTTGTACTTGTTCTCGCTTTGATTTCCTCTGTAGCTTCCTTCATTTCCCTGCGCCCTAGACCTGAAGTTTCTATCCCAACTCTTTTTCTTCTTGTCGGTGAAGTTCTTCTTCTCGACTTCTGCTACAGATTCCTGTAGGATGGTCATTGACTCGCTAGCTGGATTGACTTGTGCTATACGCCAACCGTCAATCCTTAATGCTCTTTGAACGGCATTCGCATAAGTTCGTGGCCCAACGTCGCCACTATCAACCTGACGCACAATTTCCACATTGAGTCCATGCATAAACTTCATCTTGCGCGACTGATCCGTCGGTACCATAGAGGGCGAAAACTTTGCAAGCTCATCAAACTTGGCTATATACTCAGCTACAGAGAGCTTCCCTTGCTTAAGATCCATAAACTCTCGTACCTTACCCGAGAGATTAGCTTCACCCAGGTACTTCTCATAAAATAGGTTGATAAAACGATTCCATGTAATATGAGAAACATCATCATAGAGTGCGATTACTTCCCACCAACTTCGAGCTTCAAGTTCCAGCTGGTTCACAGCACATGCAACCCTCTCAGCATCTGTAAGTTGCATGTACGTGAAGATCTGTTGGATCCTTTTAATCCAATTTTCCGCAAGGGAAGGATCAGCATCTCCATTGAAAGTCGGTGGTTTCTGCTTACGAAAACGCTCATATACAGGCTCCCCGACAGTCGGTGCCATTATCGGAATCTGGAACAGCGGAACCTCATCTGGCGCCATAGCTTGAGCTTGTGGTGGCGCTTGTACATTCTGACCATCTGGATTCCTATTCATATTTGGCACGTGCTCACCTTGTCCTCCAGGTTGTTCTGGTCGATGCGCCTGGGGTTCAGGGTCTTGTTGTCCCTGTGGAGGTTGCTGCTCATTCATTCGTGCAATAAGTTGCGTGATCAACCTGTTCTGCTCTTCTATTTGAGCATCCCTTCGACGAGCATCTTCTGCTTGGCGCTCTAAAGCCCTGCTAATCTCAGTCATTTCTTGTGAAAGATTCGTCTGCGTTTGCTTCTTAGGTCCCATTCTTAATCTCTACTTCACCTATAAGTAGGAATGGGTAAGCACACGGTTATCCTAATATAACCACTATCTTTCACAAAGACTCAACAAGATATTATAGATAAGGCTATCTTGGACATCAACTGACTTATAAGTAAGTAAGATAGTGTATGTACGACCACAAGTCTACAGAAACGGCTCAACCTGGGCTCTGATACCAAAAATTCTGTCACGACCCGCGAGCCTTAGCTCGCCCGCGAGCCGCGGCAGAGATCTCCGTATCTTACTTGACATAAATAAAATTCATAAAAACTTTGGTGGAAGCGCTTCCAGAAAACATTTTCTAGAAAAACTTATAAAATATTTACATAAACGTCTCAAAAATATGGGCGAATTTTTCGTTTTTCTTAAAACATACTATTTAAAACTTTACAAACAAAAGACTCGTCTTTTAAAAACAAAATAGACTCATTCGCCCTTGACTTAGCCACAGGTCGGCAGCCGTACATACACACGCCTACTTACTTACCGGTTTCGCTGATGCTCTGCTCAGTCTTCTTCGGCCTTTCCTTTATCTACAATATCAAGATAATAACTGTGAGTCGAAAGACTCAGTAAGCGGATATCTACATATCTAATGCACAATGCACATAACACATAAACAATACATAACATGAGATCATATATTTTCATAACTTGCGGAAGTATCGGCTTAGGTCCCGATAAATCCACCTTACTTGAGAATCAATCGGCTTAGGTCCCGATAGATTCATCCTGCTTAAGAACCAATCGGCTTAGGTCCCGATAGATTCATCTGCTTAGGAATCACTCAGCTTAGGTCCCGAGAGATCCCCCTTACTTAAGAATTCACCAGCTTAGGTCCCGGTGATTCACATCATAAACATACTTGCTTTAATCATAACTATGGAATTACCAGCTTAGGTCCCGGTAACTCCTCTTACTTGAGAATATGCCAGCTTAGGTCCCGGCAATTCCCATCATACAATACATTTCCTGCTCGGGATCCCTTAATGATATCCGCACGACACATGTCTTATTGGCGCCAGACAGGAGGGTGCACAGTCTCCTGCCTAATCCCCATGTGGTACCAGCACGAAGCATAATAGGTACCTGCTAACAAGGGGTATATGTCGGAGGCGGTACCATTCTATGTTTTCTCTTTAATTAACTTAACATGAGAGACTGCTTAATTCAGGTTTAATCCCGATCTTACCATATATTCTTTTCGCTTATTAACTCGTGACTTATAAGATCTTGAGATGCGACTCCCAAAGATCCTATCATAATATTCTCGCTTTTGAATACGAGTCTTAACTTCAGTCTCTCATAATCCAGTTCACTAGGACTGGATCTCTGGAAGGTGGCTAACTAAACACATAGCAAAGGCTCGGGTTCCTAGTTACCTCTAGCCATTTTTGTTAGCCGGACTAATTCCGTTTCCCAATTCGTTAGTGGCTTAAAGCCCTTAATCTTGATAGTGAGTTATCTTATGGCTTATCTTACTCTTGCTTACTAGAAAGCATATAAAGAATGCACGTACAATATATGTATATATAAGGATATATATAATATTTCTTGATATTGTAGGTGCCTATAATCCACTTACCCGGATAACGATTCTTTCGAATCCTGAGATCTTCTCTTCCAGATAAAAGGGTTCTTCTTAACTTCACGTATAACCCAGTCCTCGTAAGCTTCTCCTGCTAATCCTTATAGCAATCTGGACGTATCTATGGAAGAGAAAGATCGAACATCGAGCATACTCAGTATCTCGTCCATTGATTTACTAACGTACACACTTCTACTAAAAGAAAGCTCATAAGGAATGCATTCAAAACGTCCTCCTAGTGACAGAACAGAGAATACATGACAGAACAAACATCAGGGAAAACATGACAGAACAGAGACGGGAAAGAATCGACGCCTAAGAACAAGGCCTTAACAACTTCCGTGATCTAGGCTAAGAAACGCCCCGCTATTCGACCACCTATTCTTTTGACGGGACAAAGCCCATTGCTTAGGATAGGTTCCCGAAGGTCGAAACTAAAAGAAAAGAACGTATAAAGAAACTCTTACTAACAATCTATAGAATACGTAAGTTATATGAAAATAACTCAAACCGACACTTCTCAAATGTGGTTTAGAAAATATTTTATGACTTGTCTCTTTTTATTGACAAGTTATAATGTTTGAGAACGTAAATAAAACATTTCTCGTTGATATTCTTTTTCAAAATTAAAAGAGTCGAGCTTATAGTCGAACTCGATTTTTAATACATAATTAAGATAAATATACTAAATAATTACGTGAATAATCAACGAGTTTAATAATGATACATATTAATTATTTTTTTCTTAACGACTTACATAAAACGAGCTCGACTATAAAACATAACAATACTACAAATAAAATCTACTAAGGCGCTAACTCGAAGCAACTCGCGCATATAAATTACAACTTCATAAACCATTTTGAAAAGAAAAACTACTTAATTACGTTCTAGACTCGAGTCGGAACTCAAGGAATTTCGACTCGCTAACTCTAGGCAGAGATTGCCGTAAACAGCCCCCGAGAGCCGCCACAGCGTCGCTGCCGTCCCTGGCTCAACAGCTCGTCCACACCGAGCCAACGAACCACGCTGACCAGCCCCGCTCCGTCGTCGCTCGCGCAGCAGCTCCGTCAACCCTTGGACAGCGCCCTCGCCGTCCCGAACCGCTGCCCCGAGACCTGTGCAGCCTACCTAAAATCGAGCCTCACTCGACAACACACTCGCAACAAAACAAGACTTAACTACCATACCAACAAATCCAGAAAAACATTAAACCAGCCAAACACTATCCGGCCAAAACAGACCAAAATGAACCACACAATCTCATCAAGCCAAACAATACCCACGGCCAAGAGTTCATACGAACAACAACAATATCACACGGCTGAAACAATTCCAAATCCAAACAAAAACCCCCAAATCTCCAAACCCTAGACATATAATTTCTTCTCAAATCCGAGCAGTAGAGGAAGAGAAGTTCAAAATCGAGCTTACCTTCTCTGTCGCCGTCCCTCTCTCCTTCTTCTCCGACGAGTTTCTCTGCTCCGGCGTCCTCGGCTTGCTCGCGGCGGCGCTAGTTCCTTCTCGGCCGCGTGTGGGTGGCGCTCGGGCTCGGTGGCTTGCTGTCGGCCGATCTCCTCCTCCGCGAGCTCACTCCCTCAATCTCTTTCTCTCTCTCGCTCGCTCGACCGCTCTCTCTCCCTTGCTCTCCCTTCTCTCGGCTCTCTCTCTCCCCCTCTGGTTCTCTTCTCCTTCTTCTTTCTTTTTTTTTCCCGTGTCTTTTCTCTTCCTTGGGCCGGTGGGTTTGATTTTATTCGGCTAAGTGATAAACATCACTTGATATTATCCAAATCTTTGATTGATGACATGGCAATGCTCATCCTTATCCCATTAATTACAAACCAACCTATTTTCTTTGTTTTCTTTCAAATGGGTCCCTTAAAATTGTTACAACCACGTCCTTTTCATATAATTATTTAATTAAATCCATCACCGAACGGATTATAATTATATGATTTGAACCGAGAATTTTCTCGTTCGTTCTCGATTAATTAAAATATATTTAAGATTTCTCGGAATTAATTCTCATCCTTGAGAATTTATTTCTTAAATTAATTTCCGGAATGTTTCCTCGGAATTAATTTATTAATCGAGTTAAACTCGATAATTCCTTTGTTTATTCCGAGATTTCCATAACCTTAATATATTTAAAATTAATTCGATAAATCCATTGAAGTATAATTCACTCGAGAATTTAGTTGTAACAACGGAAACTCGTTATTGACTTCCAAATTTCCAAATACGAGTGACGCAGAAACTTGTCCTTACAGCTCGCCTGGAGGTCGAACCTGGCTGGAGGTCGATCGTGGGGGGTGTGACCGTGCTCTTCGTGAGCTGCCTACGCACCCGCTTTGTGGGATCAGGTCATGACGTAGTTCAGGGCGAGTGTGTTTGCTATGTGAATGGATTCTTGGATTTTTGTTTTTTTTTCCTCCCGCCGAGAGGTGGCTCTCGGTTTTTGTTTATGATCCGGGATAATTTTGAAGTTGGGAGAGTATTTGACTGAGAGAATTCTGGGGTTGAGAGAATTTTGAGTTCAAAGGATTCTCTATTCCTTTTGATTTGTGTGAGTGAGCTATTTATAGCGAAAACATGCCGCTTGTTGAAAATTCGCTTGTCGCTTGTCTCTTGTTGAAAATTCGCTTGTCGCTTGTTGAAAATTCGTTTGTCGCTTGTTGAAAATTCGCTTGTCGCTTGTTTTTAGTCATGCGTATTTTTAGCATTTGACTAAATTGTCCTTCTATATTGTAACGTCGTTTTTGCAATTGAGGCGTCGTTTTTACCATAAGAAAAGGACGGCATAACAATAACTATACCATAAAAATTTGGAGATATGACAAAACTTAAATTTACATATGAGTTTATATCTGAAGAGAGCCCTTAAATTAATTTATTAGTACATAGAAATTTTTACCGATTAAATTGTATGAGTGATAAAAAAAATGAAGGTAAAAGTCACCACGCACGTTTTAAACTTGGGGGTTCTAGCATGCTTTACCTCTCTTTTGTCTCTTCTCATGTGGCATGTCTGTCATTTATCTGATTTAATTAGATTTAATTATGATAGTAATAAGTTAATAACCAACCAGATGCATTCCCCCTTTTAAAAAAAAAAAGAAAAAAAAGAGTTGCATAATGATAATGTTAATAATAAAAACCAATCTGAGCCGACAGTATAGACATCTGTAATATATATAATAGTTCTTTTTTTTCTTCGTTAAAACTGTAAGAGTATATTATTATTGGAGAAGAAATATTAATACAATATTTATGGCTATTAAAAATGCTTTGCACGTCGGTAGTGTACAACGATAACTGTCCAAACAGACGACGATCTGTGGAGAGAGAGAGAGATAGATATGAGAGGTGCAGATAGATATAGGTAGAAAGGAAACAGCTATAGATGTAAAATAGGTAGCTGGGGATCAATAAATATGTATCATTAAGAGAGATCAGCTTAAAAGACAAATTAATACCACAATAAAAAAATAAAAATAGCAGCATTGTTTGAGTTGGTCTCATATGGACTAGCTAGCAATAGCATTAGCATAGTAGGACTGTGCTACGACAGTAATGTTGGAAACTGTTTCAATGAGTTGGAAATGAATGCAAACACAAACTGCAAATAGGATGGCAACGGGTACGAGTAAAGTCGGGTACACCGATTTCGTTACTCGTACCCGCTATAATTTATATACGTTCCTGTTTAATTTTATTTATTTATTTTAGGAAAACAAAATAATTTTGGATTGGGTCTTCATGACAAAGTCTTGAGAGGCATATTATGTCTCTAATCTCTCTATGCATGCATTACTCAAATATTATATATATTAAATTTTGGTTATGTAAATATCATAAAATTTATTATTATTATATTCATAAGCTAATATTTTTTTTAAATAGCATAACTCTATTTTTTTTTCACTTACCCGCAACTACGCGAGGGTTAAATAACTTTATATAAATCGAAAGCTGTTGTTTTTATTAATAGCGTTTCTTTAATAAGTGATTGAGATTGGCCCTCTAAACTCTCATTCTCTCTAACCTTCCAATACTGACACCATTGCAACTTGCCCAAGAAATTAATGGTGTGCGACAAATATTTCACTTTATCTCTATGCACTCACAAAAAAATCCAAAGCATCTCTGCACTCATTTCTTATCTACCATATCACTTTATCTGTCTAGTCTTGGTAGTTGCTCAAGAAATTAATGGTGTGCGTATTTCACTTTATCTCTATGCACTCACAAAAAAATCCAAAGCATCTATCTGTCTAGTCTTGGTAGTTGCCCAAGAAATTAATGGTGTGCGTATAAAAAGCCTAATTTATTTATTTTAATGATGAAACAATCACTTGAAATAAATTAATGGTGTGCGTATAAAAATAAATTAATGGTGTGCGTATAAATTAATATGCTAATTGATTCTTTCGGAAACAGTAAATAAAATATTTGTTAACATATGGAAAACTAGTTATTTGCTAGTAATCCTCTGAAATTACTAAACGGGTGTAAAATAGTTGTTCAACTATGAATGAAACAATTTGTTGACCAGCTGATCGTTTTTAAGCAGTTCTAATCTTTTATTCAAAGTGATAAACTAACAAACAATCAAATAGAAATAAAAAATACAAGACCATTGGTAATTATGTCTGGTGTAAACCACCACTCAAAGAGACTGATCATGATGTGAAAACAGACTTTTGGCGTCACTTTATCTAAGAGCAACGCTGTAGTTTTAATTCTGTAATGAATTTATACATATAATGTCGCACGCACCTAACTGGACTCATTATCGCACACACATAATTACTCCTTACAACATTGTGAACCTTACAGATGCATAACTGGACTGATTATCTACAATTATTTATTAGCAGCGCTAACATTTTTTGTATGAAAGAAATTTATGTTTTTGTAGGTCCTCACCAATAATTCCACTGTTTCTTTTCGTCTATGAACCTACTCTAGACTACTCGTCTCCGTCGTCTTCATCGTCGGCGTCGCATCTTCTCCGACAAGAGAACGGCGGCGAAGGCGGGTGGTGCCGAATGTCTCGTCAAAGACCTTCACAACCTCCCATATCAAAGTTACCATTTGCGGTGGCTCGGCTGTCGACGGCGCCTTCGAGATCCCTCCGGCGTCAATCTTCACTGTCGCCGCCCTGGGAATGATCGTCTCCGTCGTGCTCTACGAGAAGGCGCTCGTTTTAGTTTTAGATTACAAATATAAATATATATTAAATGATATAAAAGGTCAGTTTGGGAAGAATATTTCATTACACGGTGGAATGGTTCATTCATCCCAATTTATAAAGAATCAAATTAATGCAATGATCATTCCGTATAATGATGATTACCTCATTTAAAAATGAATCAAATAAAAGAATAATAAATTTAAGGAATCCATTCCATTCCATTCCCTTAAAAAGTCACCAACCAAACATACCCTAAATTCTTTTGGTTATCAGCCATGACTTCGCTCCTCGTTTGAGATCCACGCGCGTCAGCCCTAACCGTCGTCGGACCAGGGTTGTCGTGGTGGTTCTCCTCAGTCGGCATCTCGGTATCCATGGCTTCACTCGGCGGCCCTCCCGGATTGATCTCTTTATCCTTCGTCGGCTCATCTTCCCTTGTCGGTGGCTTGGTCAGAGTCGCGGTCGGGCCGGTCTCTGTCTCCATCGGCGGCGATTGTTTTTCCTTCCCACGCCTCTGTTTCTCGCCTCTCTCCCCCGACTCCTCTTGCAAAGCTTTTGACGAGTCCCGGTGAGTTTTCGCAGAACAGGACTCCGGCCCAGCCCAACCAGGTTCCCGGTTAGGTCCCACACCGTTAAACCTCCAAGTACCACCGTTAGATTTGTGAGGGGGCTGTCCTCTCAGCCCAGCTCCATACTTGGGGTTCCCCCCCCACACCCAGCTCCTCCTTCTCATGACAGTCAGAGCCACAGTGCCCGAGCCTTCCACACACGAAACAAAAGTCTCCGAGTTTTTCGTATCGGAAAGTCAACAAGGCCTTCCACTCCTCCGTCCCAAGCTTTAGAAATGTTCCCTTCATCAGAGGTTTGCCTATGTCCACCGCGACACGGACCCGAATGAAATCCCCACTGATTCTACCCTCCTTATCCTTGTCAACTTTGGTAACCCGTCCTATTCGTCCTCCGACAAGCTCACCCATTCTTGCCGACCGAAACTTGAGAGGGATTCCGTGAATCTGAACCCAGAAATCCACATGTCGGAATTCATCATCTTTGTCCTTTTCAATCTCAGGGTCATTCAAAACTAGGAGGGATTTGTCAAACGTCCATGGCCCCAATTCCCAGACCCGCCTCTTATCGGCCCTGTTCCCGAACCGGAAGCAGAGGATTCCGTCTCGGTGATCGCTGATTTCGAGCTTTCCACTCGTCCTCCAAATCGTGGCCATGACCGACTTAAGCGCACCTCGGTTGAAGGCTTTTTGCCGGAGCAGCCTCCCGAGAAGGCAGTCAGAGAGATCGACCGCCGTGCTCGCAAGTTCTTCCTCTTCAATGACTAACACATCCCCGTCCTCTTCCTCTCCGATGCCCATCTCAGACCATTTGTCGCACAAATCCTCCATACTTCGAGAAGAAGGAGGAGGCTTGACGAAATCAACATCTGTAAATGTAACTTCAACACCAGACTGCTCAGTGATAGCTCCAACTGACAGTAAGTTGAACTTGAATCCAGGAACATACAACACACTTCTCAAAACCAGATTATTGTTGAGTCTGACATCTCCAAACAAATGAACTGGTATGACAGTATGGTTGGGTAGTGTAACAGTAGCACCACTGATGGGCTTGAGGCTTATGAACTGAGAGCTATGAGCACATATGTGCTTGGAAGCTCCAGAATCTGAAAGCCATACTGTATGTGTATTTGACAAGTAATCACAAGAGTTGGCATAGTAACAGGCACCTGTGACATAGGTAGTCTGATTGACATCTGAATTGGATGAGCTAGGCTTGGAGGTGTTCATGTGACTGGAGAGCATCGCCATCAACTGGTTGCACTGCTCATACAACTGAGTTGTTGTCAGCTGGTCTTGATCCTCATGCTTGACTGCCTGATCTTTGGCCTCAGCACAGTTGACCTGACTCTTCGGCTTCCTGCTCCCCGGGGGATAGCCATGGAGTTTGTAGCACTTGTCAGCAGTGTGGCCTGGGATCTTGCAATGAGCATACGTCGGTTTCTCCTTGTCCTTTTTGTATGGCTTCTTCTGCAAGTCATCTTTCACTGCCATCGCCACAGTACTGGTTTGTTCCATGTTGCCATGCTCGTTTCCAACACTTCGCTGTTTCTCCTCTTGTGTAATTAATGCAAACACCTTGTTGATTGCAGGAATAGGATCCATGAGTAGCACTTGACTCCTCACTGCTGAGAACGAGTCATTGAGTCCCATAAGGAAGCTCATCACATACTCATTTTGGAAGAACTCATTAAGTTTCTTCACACCTCCACATTTACACGTTCCACAAGTACAATTTGGTCGAAAATTGTTCAACTCCTCCCAAATTGCTTTCAACCTTGTGAAGTACATCCCAACCGATCGCTGATCTTGAGTTAGGTTTGTGAGTTCTCGTTTCAACTGGAAAATGCGCGGTCCATTGGATTGCTGAAACCTCTCGTTCAGATCATTCCAGATCTCCGCAGCTGATTCTCTGAACAAAATGTTCGATGAAATTTCCTTCGAAACAGAGTTCAACAACCAAGAGATCACGATATGGTTGTTGCGTCTCCATGAATTCAATAGGTGTGGATCAGATCCATCAGGTTTCACGATAGATCCATCAACAAACCCTAACTTGTTCTTCACGGACAGCGCAATCAACATCGATCGATTCCACGACGCATAATTATCTCCATTCAGCAATTGAGATACGAGAACTGTACCTGGATTGTCTGAATGATGCAGATAATATGCACTCAGTGGATCATCGATTACTGACCTTCGTGAAGCTCCGAACGCTAAATTCTCCATCGAAGTGTTGCTTTGTTCCTCCATTCACTTGGTGCCAGAAACAGAGTATCGCCGATGACTCGAGTTCAGGTAAAGACGAAGCTCCAAAATGCTCTAACAATGGCGGAATTTAGAGCTCTGATACCATATTGAGATCAGACTGAGAGAGTGTTTGGGAGAGAATGGTCTCGACTCAATGTGAGATCGAGTATGCAAATTCTCATTAACCAGAAAATGTACAATGTGTGTGTTTATATACACGGAGCAACTAACATAACTAATTTAGCCTATCCGTGCTATACACGTGTCTATACACAAGATAAAATAAAAACAAAAGCAGAGACTGAAACGACTGCATTTCATCTCTAATATAAATCACTTCACTTGATTTGTAAATGAGATTTGTAGATCTAGCTAGAAGACGAGATCACCGAGTTTAAAGATGTTAAAACTTGGAAAATTAAAATGCTATAGGAATAGTTAGTTCTTTTGAGTGTCCAATATTGTTAGTCACTTTAAGGATGAAAGGGCCATCGCGCGTCGGGAACTGTACTAAGGTATGCTTATGATCGACATTTGATAGAAACAACCCTGAAGAGGTCCACACCTGATCACAGCCAGCTCACCTGCCGTGCCAGCTGAGCGCCCATTGGTCAAGGCGCTGGTCAAGACGGTTAGGCGGTTAGGAAGATAGTTAGATAAATACAATGTATCTAGACAGTTATGGTTTATATAAATACGTGTAACTCAATTAATTCAGTTAAGCAATACAAATACACAAAAAGGCTCATAGAGAAGATTCTCTCTCTAGAGCATTGGATTCTCCTAGATCTGAGATTATCCAAAGCTTCACTTGGTATCAGAGATATATCAATGGCGTTCGACGGAATTTCCTCGTCGTCATCAGAGATCCCGAGATCATCAGTCTCTCCACACTTCGCTCCTACTCTCTCATCTGCAATCTCTGTCAAGCTCGACAAAGAAAACTACTCTGTTTGGAGAAGCCAAGTCTTACCAGCAGTAATTGGACACAACCTTGAAGGATTTGTCTTCGGAACGAGATCTACCCCAAGGAATTCGTCAAACACACAGATCCGCAAGGAAATGTCACGAAATCAACAAATCCAGAGTATATCCAGTGGTTGAGAGAGGATCAGCTTCTCTTGAGTTGGCTCCTTTCGTCTCTATCAACCACGATTCTCAGGTCAGTCACAAGAATCCTTTTTTTCTCATGGAATGTGGATTGCTCTGGAACAGAGGTTTGCTGTCAGATCGAAGGCTAGGTTAATTCCTCTGAAGACTCAGCTCCAAGCAACAAAGAAAGGAAGTCTTTCGAGCTGTGACTACTTCGCCAAAATGGAAGCCATCGTAGACTCAATTTTCTTGGCTGGTGGTGACATCTCCGACGATGATCTGATCCTGGCACTACTCATGGGATTACCTGTTGAGTATGATGTTGTTGTTGCATTGGTAAACAACCGTCTGCAACAATGTGATGGTGAATCGTCTGGAATAACCGTCCAAGAGGTCTTAGCTATGGCTCTCTCACAAGAAACGCGCATTGACCAGCTCACCTCACAATCAACGATTGATGTTCAGTCAGTCTCAACAAACTACAATGGAGCAATGGCGAACTATACAGATACTCATGGTAGAGGTCGCTCTAGGGGCAGAGGTGGTCGAGGACGTTTCACTGGTGGTCGAGGTTCAAACTCAAGACCTACTTGTCAGATCTGTGGTAAGCAAGGACACGTGACTATTGCGTGTTGGCACAGACTCGATGAGTCCTTCCAAGGACCTATCTCAGCACCAGCAACAAGCAACAACAACAATCCACTCAACAAGGCAGCGTTCTATGCTGGTCCTGAAACTGTAGCTGATCCAGCGTGGTATGCTGATTTTGGTGCAACGAATCACGTGACTGCTGAGCTGGACAAGCTTCACATGAACACTGAGTACAATGGTAGTGACAAACTCATGGTCGGGAATGGTAAATGTCTCTCCATCACTCACACTGGACTGTCTCATTTACATTCCAAATCAACAAAAAATAAATTAAGAAATGTCTTGCGCAAGAGCTTCCGGATATAGAGAATAAGTCAATATGAAATCCAAATCTCTTTCACGCTTTTGCTGTTCTGATTTTGTTTTCACACTTGTTCGATACAGCTGTCGCCACCACCCTTTTCCCCTCTTCCTCTCTGTCACCCGCTCCCTCTCCTTCGTCCTCTCTTCCTCTCTCCCGCGCGAGCGCCGACCCCGACTGCGCGCGCGCCTCTGCCGACTGCGCGACCAACGACCGGGCGCCGCCATCTCTCCCTCTCGCCTGTTGTCTCTCTGTCCTCGCGCTCACTCGACGCGCGCTTCCGAGTCCTCTGCGCGACTTGACAGGACTCTTTCTCCTCCGCCGAGTCTGCCTCTGCCAAGCCGCTTCCGCCCCGTCGCTGACCTCTGCTCTGTCCTCGCTGGCAACGACGCTTCCGAAGAATCTCGGCCGCCCGATTCCTCTGTCTTCGTCATCAGCTTCCAGACTTTTAGGTTTGTAAATTAGGGGTTTTTTAATTGTTTTCTAAGGTTTGAAATTGTCATCTGATTTGGGGATTCCGAAATCGTGGTTGTTTGGATTGATTTAGTTGGTGATTCATGGTTTTTGGTTGATTGAGATTTTAGGCTGACTTATTGATTGAGTTTCAATTAGATTGATTGATCTCATTATGATTTCAAGAGTGTGGATTGTTAATGGTGAAGTCCTACATCTTGGCATTGTGTAGAGTTCTTGTTTTGCTTAATTTCGGCTCGGCAGATCAAGTGGCGATCCAGCTGATGCGAAGACTTTTAGTTCAAGTTTCCGGAGCAGCTCCCTTGGAGAAGGATCTTGTAAAGAAGTTTAAGCGCATGCCTGATCATCTCAAGGTATCTCTCCTATATTTTTTTTTTATACACATGTACCGTTGCAAGTCTTTTGTTTCACAGCTGAAATACAAGCTAATGATACGAAAGCAGGGAAACCCATCCATCCCAGAGAACAAGTTATTCAAATAAGTGCACTAAGAAACCAACGTAAAGAGATGGGGATATATGTGAATTTATAGGAGATACAAGATAACTTACGTATGCATAAATATGAATTAGCTTACAGTCACTAATATGGGAGATGTTAGCTTACAGTCACCAACGTATGTTACCATATTTCAGCTACTGCAACTTTTTTTCATGTTCAAGTTATCTTTCAACGTGAGATGTTAGCTTACAGTCATTTATATATATCTCATTAAGCTTTATATCGGATTTACAAAGCTAATATGGGCTTTGTAGGATCATAACATACGTTTGATATTTTCCTCTGAATATTCCGAAAATAAAGAAAGATGAATTTGTATAATGATACGGAAAGAGTACATGACGTGAAACCATACAATTTGAATAAGAAAGTGGTTTCACGTCAGCAGGAAGCGAAAGACAGCTGGCATGTTTTAGAAGTTATCTTGTAAAGGGTGTAAATAATGACTTTTGTAGAGTTCTTCTCTGGTATCCAGTTGTGTTTCAGCTTGTAGTTAAGTTGCAATGGAACAAACATATTTGTTCAAATCTGTAGCCTTTACTGGTTATATATGTTTGGGTTGTTGCTATTATCGGTGTAAATGTCAATATTTCTCTTCCGATGTTTGCCAGGTTCATTACAGAAATGCAAAAAGCTTTACGTTGTTCACTTGTCGGAGAGTGAGTACTCGCAGTTCCGTTGTTTGAGCTCTACGACAACGTCCAGGTATAGAGGTTATGGGATTAGGTTGTGAAAGTTTAGGTCATACTTCATATTATGATTTTGTTTTCTGTATATAGTATGTTTTCCTTGACTTTTAAAGAATACACACAGAAAGCTCATTGACTTTTTAAAAAATAATATGCTTTCCTTGAAGTAGCTACAATTTTTTTTTTTTTTTTGACAAACTTTCTGCAGAACAATTTGATGGATATAGGTATATAGTATGGTCTATGGTGTTGTGCACTTGTAGTAGAGAATCAAATACCGAGTACGAAATTGAATTGATTCACAGTATTTTATTGTATGCGTGATCTGTTTTACATTTATATACGTATATATGCATTGATTTTTTAATGTCAACAATGCTTTCCTTGAAGTAGCTACAATTTTTTTTTTTTTTGGACAAACTTTCTGCAGAACAATTTGATGGATATAGGTATATAGTATGGTCTATGGTGTTGTGCACTTGTAGTAGAGAATCAAATACCGAGTACGAAATTGAATTGATTCACAGTATTTTATTGTATGTGTGATCTGTTTTACATTTATATAAGTATATATGCATTTATTTTTTTATGTCAACAATGCTGGTTTAACGAAAATTATGCAGAACTTTAATAAAACCATAATGTATAAAAATTTAAAGAGTTATATTTTTTTATTGGCAACAATTTAACCAAAAATAGTCGCATGGCTGTAGATACTTAAAGACACGTAATTGCTGAAATTAGTTAAATAAAATAGGGGAACACACTCTCAACACATTAATTTAGCACTTCCTCATCATAAAATATTTATGTACCAAAAATATCGAATATACAAAATATCAAAGCAGCTTACAAATACTTTTATAAATGCAAATAATACATATTTATGTCACAAAACCCTCTACTGAGATTCGATTTTTTTTTCTTTAATCAATACCGATACTTATATGTACTCGGTATTAGTTGTTCCTGAGATCAATTAATGTCTTAGAGGCCATTATGTCTATTCGCGCAAGTCCTTTAGCAAAAGAGAGCAGTAATTGCCTCACTATATCTTTGCTTGGTTTTCTCTCTAACAACCCAAAAAGTCCCAAGACATCTGATAGCAATTCTTTGAGCGTCTAAATGAGCATGTTTTGCCTGCAGTTTAGACAGCATAAAAAAAATGTTGGCACTTTCAAATCATGAGCATAAAAGTTTTCTTTGAGCCACTTTTCATATAACTTATATCCTCGGGACAAAAAAATTGGAAAGTAACCATACATAAAGGAAATGCTAAATCGTAGTTACTGTATCAAAATCAAATTTTTATATTTAGAAAATCTAAATCAGATTCAATTTAGATTCCACCAGACGTATGGGAAACCACCAGTATGTATCCACTTCTTTGATAATTGTGTGATCTTGTTTATTTTACAAGTTTATGTTGTGCATACATGTACATTTTTCTCTCAACCATTAAATCCTCTGCCAATCAAAATTCAGGAAATGTTGTTTTGCTCCAGAGTTGTTGGGTCTTGTTTGGGTGTTGGGCTCTTGTATTGTAACTTTTACCTTTTCCTTTAAATACAAAAAAAAAAGAAAAAGAAAAAAGAAAAAAAAAATCACGAAATGTCAAAATTTGGTTAGGCATCTTGAAAAAAATAAAATTTGGTTGGATTGGACATTGGGCATTGTATACGGAATCGATTTGGCCATTGTGCAGATCACTGTTAATTCTGTGCTACCATGCATATTACAATAGTATTGGATCAACTGATATAGGTTTTCTGTAGCAGGTTTAAACGTCCAATGCACTTGTCATCGCCGTGGCATTGCAGGATTGTCAACACCAGTTTTACTTCTGAATCTTACTTCCGCACATGAACAAAATGGCTGAAGAAGGTTAGCCATTATATTTTCTAACGTCTTCTTTTTTTACGGTGCACTTTTATCACAATTGTCAGTCTTTTACTATGCTTACATGACCTTGGTGTCTGTTCATTCTTGGTATGTTGGTGTCCTTTTTAGGACCGGAAGATTCTATATCATCGGCTACAATATTAGCTTCATATCGCGACTCCACTCGGTCGAGAAAATATAAAAAGGTCTGTTTATGGTTTTTCTTTCTAAACTACTCTCTTCAACGGTTCCAAAATGCGCATCATATAGTATAAATGTCTTCTACAGTCAGAAATCATTTAGTTGTGTTAAATTAGCTACCTCTTACAATGACGCTCATCAAAATAATTGCTTTCGTATCTTTTCTATACCGGAAACTCCGGTCCTCTGAACCTCCATCAATCGTATCGAAATGTATGAGTAAGCGTAATATTGGCTTACAGAATCCTGTACATCGGCCCTTCAATTTAAGTATGTCTTTATTATTTTACATTTGTCATCTTTTTAATATTTCAATTTATATTAGTTGCTTTTTGAAGCACTGACTGTATAATGCATTATCTTTTCCCTATACTTAATAAGCAGGTAATGACGACGCATGCACATCCGACGCTATTGGTGATTCCATTTCTTCAGACATGATGTTAAGTACCTATTTAGGTTTGACCACTACCCGACCTTTGGAAACGTATTACCACAAAACACATTTACTGAGTTTTGTCCTTTCTGTTTTCACCTTTAAATTAGATTACTCTAAATAATAACCCAATTTCGTGTTTTGTCTATTTTTTTTTCCATTTTGGTGTAATTTTAGATTGTGAATGTTTTCCAACATAACTACATGATTTTTTCCATGATGCCGCTTGAGTTATTAAAGCTTTGCCTAATATGAGTTCAGCTGTCTATTATAATTTTTTGAGTTGTTTTAGTTTAACATAAGAGATTGAAATACCCTCATTGAATTTGAGTTTTTGGGCTATTTATATACAATAGTTTTTTTAAAAATTCATTTGCTTGTGTTACTAAGTATTCCAGGAAGCCTAATGAATTAATTTTAAAGGTCATTTTAGCTATCATGTCTTCTTAGGGCTATTCTGATCTGGAGAAAGCTGCAATCAATAGGAAAAAACCCCATTTCTCGAAAGGAAGAACTTGAAATTCTTTTTCCTTTCCCCAGCCTTTTTTTTTACCATTAGCAAGAACTTGTTTCAGTTGCGGATCATAAGGAATTCGAACAACTGTCTATGTTTTATTTTCTTATTACATTAATAACTTCATGTTTCTTTACAGCAAACTCTTCCTCTCATATCAACCACACAGTCACACCCAAATGGTAAATATATGCTTTTCTATATTCAGCTTATACCATATTTCCTTTACGCTACACGCTTTTACAACTTGTGTTCATTTTATGCTGCTTACTTTTACTATCATGTTGGTACAACAAGTTGTAGTTATCCCTGCCTAATAACGTAATAAATACGTACTGCAGGAGCACGGACTTCTACTGACACCACTTCTGAATCTGTTCCTTCAGAAACGGTACTGAGTACTTTTCTGGCGTTGAAGAATAAGAACTCTTCCATAAAGGTACAAGAATATGTACATCAATTATTTATAAATACAGTATTTATTTTCATGGCGATTCCATCATAAAGAAACATGTTTTCGGGAAAACCTTCCTTTCTCTTGAGAATACTAGGATTTGGAAAAAAATACTTCCCAGTACGCAGGTAGAAACATAATTTTTTTTTTTTTCCCCGTTTTCTATCGTAAATTGTTAGTAACTGATTACATATCCAAGCAAATCTTTTGTAGATATTATTAGTAACTGTCAAGAAATGAAAAATCAAATACAAACTAAATGGTTGGGGACGTGGTATTTTAATCCTTGTTTTAACTTAAACTTCTGCCACGTTACTTGTTAATATTGTCAAATTTCAGGAAAAAAATGTTTTCCCAATAGAAATAGCTTAGACAAAAAATTAAAATGTTAATTGATCGGGGATCAATTATATTTTTAGAATAGTATATAGGTTACCAACACTTGCTCTTGCATTGTTTTTACATTATGTATTTTTCAGGCAAATAAGAAATTAACGACGACATGCGAACGGTCTAAGGTCCCCTACATGTCTGCACGCCAATTATTCTTTGCGCAAGAGCTTCCGGATATAGAGAGTAAGTCAATATGAAATCCAAATCTCTTTCACGCTTTTGCTGTTCTGATTTTGTTTTCACACTTGTTCGATACAGCTGTCGCCACCACCCTTTTCCCCTCTTCCTCTCTGTCACCCGCTCCCTCTCCTTCGTCCTCTCTTCCTCTCTCCCGCGCGAGCGCCGACCCCGACTGCGCGCGCGCCTCTGCCGACTGCGCGACCAGCGACCGGGCGCCGCCATCTCTCCCTCTCGCCTGTTGTCTCTCTGTCCTCGCGCTCACTCGACGCGCGCTTCCGAGTCCTCTGCGCGACTTGACAGGACTCTTTCTCCTCCGCCGAGTCCGCCTCTGCCAAGCCGCTTCCGCCCCGTCGCTGACCTCTGCTCTGTCCTCGCTGGCAACGACGCTTCCGAAGAATCTCGGCCGCCCGATTCCTCTGTCTTCGTCATCAGCTTCCAGACTTTTAGGTTTGTAAATTAGGGGTTTTTTAATTGTTTTCTAAGGTTTGAAATTGTCATCTGATTTGGGGATTCCGAAATCGTGGTTGTTTGGATTGATTTAGTTGGTGATTCATGGTTTTTGGTTGATTGAGATTTTAGGCTGACTTATTGATTGAGTTTCAATTAGATTGATTGATCTCATTATGATTTCAAGAGTGTGGATTGTTAATGGTGAAGTCCTACATCTTGGCATTGTGTAGAGTTCTTGTTTTGCTTAATTTCGGCTCGGCAGATCAAGTGGCGATCCAGCTGATGCGAAGACTTTTAGTTCAAGTTTCCGGAGCAGCTCCCTTGGAGAAGGATCTTGTAAAGAAGTTTAAGCGCATGCCTGATCATCTCAAGGTATCTCTCCTATATTTTTTTTTATACACATGTACCGTTGCAAGTCTTTTGTTTCACTGCTGAAATACAAGCTAATGATACGAAAGCAGGGAAACCCATCCATCCCAGAGAACAAGTTATTCAAATAATGCACTAAGAAACCAACGTAAAGAGATGGGGATATATGTGAATTTATAGGAGATACAAGATAACTTACGTATGCATAAATATGAATTAGCTTACAGTCACTAATATGGGATATGTTAGCTTACAGTCACCAACGTATGTTACCATATTTCAGCTACTGCATCTTTTTTTCATGTTCAAGTTATCTTTCAACGTGAGATGTTAGCTTACAGTCATTTATATATATCTCATTAAGCTCTATATCGGATTTACAAAGCTAATATGGGCTTTGTAGGATCATAACATACGTTTGATATTTTCCTCTGAATATTCCGAAAATAAAGAAAGATGAATTTGTATAATGATACGGAAAGAGTACATGAAGTGAAACCATACAATTTGAATAAGAAAGTGGTTTCACGTCAGCAGGAAGCGAAAGACAGCTGGCATGTTTTAGAAGTTATCTTGTAAAGGGTGTAAATAATGACTTTTGTAGAGTTCTTCTCTGGTATCCAGTTGTGTTTCAGCTTGTAGTTAAGTTGCAATGGAACAAACATATTTGTTCAAATCTGTAGCCTTTACTGGTTATATATGTTTGGGTTGTTGCTATTATCGGTGTAAATGTCAATATTTCTCTACCGATGTTCGCCAGGTTCATTACAGAAATGCAAAAAGCTTTACGTTGTTCACTTGTCGGAGAGAGAGTACTCGCAGTTCCGTTGTTTGAGCTCTACGACAACGTCCAGGTACAGAGGTTATGGGATTAGGTTGTGAAAGTTTAGTTCATACTTCATATTATGATTTTGTTTTCTGTATGTTTAATGCTTCATAGAGAAGAAAAGGGACTCACCCTTTATATTATAAGGGAAACATAGCATGTCACAAACAAGAGGCTCCTACTGAGATGGGAAATTCCGGGCATATATATATATTTCCTACTTATCATTTTGTTTATGGTGTTGTAGTTTCCTGAAATCATTGACCAAGGGTCCACAAACAGGAAGAAGTGAGGCTGTCACAGCATGACTGATGTAGAGCGTAATATAGGAAAGAGAGATAATCGCAAATTGCAATATTGACTTCTTTTTACTATTTCATAAAATCTACCAAATTACATCAATGGAGAATAATACTTATAGAGTTGAAAAGGGCGTAAAAAAGGAAATAAACCATAATCAATGCACCAAATTCTAAAATTGAAATGAAATAAAACTGATCACAATTGATGCTCATAATTCGTCCGGAGTGGAGAAAATTTGTCCTCGAATTTGTAAGGGTGTGTTTTTTTTCTTATGGACATTGAGAGGTTCACAAAGATTGATCTTCTCGGCCTTCACACGGGCGGTTTGTCGGGAGGCTTCTTGTTAGGAATCAACATGGAATCCACCTCGATTTTCTTTGTGTCCTCATCGATCCACGCTGAAATTTTAAGCCTGTTTCTAAGTTCTTATTTTCTTCATTAATTATCATTTTATTTCTTAATTATCTTTTACATTTTTCATTAATTTTTATTTGGTGAAAAAATTCTTCTATTTTTCTATTTTATTCTGTTCAAAATCAGCTCAGTTCTTATTTTCTTCTTTTCTTTTTAAATATTAACTATTTCGAAATAAACTATCGTTATTTTGAACAAAAGAAAGTGAAATAATTGTGAATGATGTTTTTCATTTTTCAAATATTATGTGAATGATTTTGAGGGCATTTTTGTTATTTCGAAAAACAGAGTTATGGAGTCTTCAATTTTAAAAGAGATAATTAAACAATAAACTTAGAATATTTATTATTTGATAGAAACCTCAGATACATGGATTAAAATTGCTCAGATAGATATGCTATTTTCCGGCAAAGAATGATTACGATTGTTTTTTTAATTTATTCCGAAAAAATGTGTTGAATTTGGAGCTTTTAATAAACACTTAAAAATCTCTGTTGTGTCAGTTTTAATCCGGTGATTAAAAGCTGATTAGTTGTTAGTCAATCGCTCCTAATTACACAGGAATGCATTAAATAGAAACCAATAATTTAGCTATTCCTCAAAAATTTGCATAGCAATAGCAAGTCTATATAATACATTCAAACCAAGCCATTAAAACTAGTGATCAAACAAGCTCAACCTTACAAAGACGTCAATGACATTCTCTGCTTCCGTTCCTCTTTTGTACTCGCATTATATTATTATTATTTATAACTAGTTTCAGTTGAGCCAATTTGATCACCCATTAAAGCCTCTCTTTTTTCACACACAGCTTATTTATGGCGCGACTCAGTAAAGCTAAAGATCGGGACACCATTTCCGGAAAGGAGATCTTGGTGGATCGATCGTCAATCCTTAAAAACGACCTCTTTCGAGATGGAATAGTGGAAAGTGAAGTTGTGGGGAATCCACTCGATGCCCTTGGAACCTTTCTTGTGGACGAATTTGCTTCGAGAATCGAGCATCAAATTATCGACCATATCGGCCAGATAAGCAGTTGTCAACCCGAGTCCTTTGCGAAAGACTCCACGATCTTCGGGAGAAGAATCTTTTGCTCTTTCTGCGCGAACAAGCTCGACCGGATGAACACATCTCTTGCTTTTTCCATCTCCTCGAACACCCTTTTCCGAGTAAATACACGAACCTGAAATAAAAGTCAATACTTACTAGACGTGGTGCCCAAAAAAAAAAATTGTCCAAACTCCACATCAGATTGGATCACCAGCTTTTATTTGAAAAGGCACGTCCGGTTTGGTTTCAAGTAATGGAAACCGCAGTCCAAACGAAATCGTATCAGAAATTTTTTATTATTTTCAATTTGCAAGGATTTAAAACTTGTTAATTAAAGATGAATCCGTGCTTATTTTAAGACTTGGTAGCATGGATGAAATTTATACGCCGCTTCATTTACTTGGAGTTTCGAAATTTGAAAAAAAGAAAAATTTAAACGTATCCAAAACGATAGTCTGGTTAAGATATCTTAACAAGTAAAAATTTATTTTTATTTTTTCTCAGGCACAATTCAGTCTCAATTTCAAACGATCTGGTCGGTTAGTCGGTTAGTCGGTACAACGACAACTGTCCAAACATTGACGACAAGAGAGAGAGAGAGAGAGAGAGAGAGAGAGAGAGAGAGAGAGAGAGAGAGAGAGAGAGATGGGTTGGGAGTCTTGGGACTTGGAACTCTTTGCTTTGGGGTGGTGGTGTATTTATAGTGGAGGAAAAAAAAGAGGGTATATTAATTGAGCCGTTGATTAATTCAAAAAGCACATACTTTACGATGTATTTATATTATTATTGGAGAAGAAATATTAATACAATATTTATGGCTATTAAAAATGCTTTGCACGTTGGTACAACGACAACTGTCCAAACATTGACGACAAGAGAGAGAGAGAGAGAGAGAGAGAGAGAGAGAGAGCTGTACTATTCATAAATTAATAACACAATAAAAAAATAAAAATAGCAGCAGGGCTTCGTAGCACAAACAATAAATTTGTGCATTGTTTGAGTTGTTTACTCGAATTTCGAGGAAGAAGACGCTGAGAAAGAGAAAGGAGAGAGAGGAGGAGAGAGCAATAAATTTGGCCCACCTAACTTTCTTACCGATTAAATTGTATGAGTAAAAAAAAATGACTGATCGCTTTACATCTAATTAGAAAGGAATGGTACCAAAATAAAGGTAAAAGTCACCACGCACGTTTTAAACTTGTTGGGGGGTTCTAGTATGCTTTACGCCTTTACCTCTCTTTTGTCTCTTCTCATGTGGCTTGTCTGTCATTTATCTGATTTAATTAGATTTAATTATGATAGTAATAACCAACCAGATGCATTCCCCCTTTTAAAGAAAAAAGAAAAAACAAAAAAAAGAGTTGCATAATGATAATGTTAATAATAAAAACCAATCTGAGCCGACAGTATAGACATCTGTAATATATATAATAGTTCTTTTTTTTCTTCGTTAAAACTGTAATATATTATTATTGGAGAAGAAATATTAATACAATATTTATGGCTATTAAAAATTCTTTGCACGTCGGTACAACGATAACTGTCCAAACATTGACGACGATCTAATGAACTTGAGCATATTTTTTATTTTATTTTGCTTATTAATAAACTAGGTGGACATTTTGCTTGCCTAGCTTTTCATTAACACCGCTTTGTTGTTGTTTTTTTTGTTTTTGTTTTTTTTTTATTATTTGTAGGGAATTACATTAAATTATATTAATGAGAAATGTTGATATAAAAAAGCTTGAAGTTCATACGAACGTGATAAATGGTAAATAAATAAAAAAAACATATCATGAGGTAAAATCATCGTAACAAAATAACTCTTCGAATAGTTAATAAAAAAATTTCGATTGAAAAACATAGTTAGCTAAATTTATATAAAAATAAATCTCAATATGTCCGAATTTCAAAAAATAGATTTGATGATGGATAAAACTTTGGATTAGAATCCCAGAGAAGAGCATAATCAGAATATTATATATTAACTATAAAGTAAACAAATATAATAAAATAAATAAAACTATCTGAACATAACTTTACGAGTAATAAATCATTTTTCAATGGAATAACAAAGCTAATAGGTATTTGGTTGCAATTAAATCTCAGTAACTATTGATCTAAAAATAATATTGATGATGAATAAAAAATCCATGTAATCATCCAAGAGTACGAATTCACAATTTAGAAGACAAAAATGAAATTTACAGAATTGGTATACAAAGTGATGAAAATGATTATTTAGGATGTCAATAATTAAAAATATTTAATTTAAATTTTGTAAATAATTTGACTAAAAGTTAAATACACATTTTTTAAATATTTTTCTCTTTAAATAATTTAGTATTCATTTATAATAAAATAAATTTGATAAATTATAAAGATAAAATTAATAATTTTACATTATTAGTGAGATTGTATACAAGTCACGCTCTCAGGCAAGGAAGGAAGGGTGCAATATGCACCCCTTTTAAGCACGCAATTGATGATAATTCTCATTAAGTTAACAATTAATTAAATAGTTGTTAAGCCGTTTTTTGGTTTTAACATTTGAGTACACGTGGTGGGCCTGGAATAGTCACGTGCCTAGTATTGGATCGGCCCAAATTACTTTCCGAGAGTCCAAAGGGCTCAAGGAAGTTCGGGACAAAGCCCAAAGCGTCCAAGAGCTTCAGAGGATCTTAGAATCGCAAAGAGGGAAATAATGCTTTGCTTTCTTCTTCGTCGGGAATGAGTTCTTCGTCTTTGATTCCTGGCCTGGAGGTTGAGCCTACCTGGAGGTCGAACCTGCCTGGAGGTCGAGCTCGCCTGGAAGTCGAGCCTGGCCTGGAGGTCGACCCTGGCTGGAGGTCGAGCCTGCCTGGAGGTTGAGCTCGTCTGGGGGGTCGAGCTCGCCTGGAGGTCGAGCCTGGCCTGGAGGTCGACCCTGGCTGGAGGTCGAGCTCGCCTGGAGGTCGAGCTGGCCTGGAGGTCGAGACTGGCCTGGAGGTCGACCCTGGCTAGAGGTCGAGTCTGGCCTGGAGGTCGACCCTGGCTGGAGGTCGAGCTCGCCTGGAGGTCGAGCCTGGCCTGGGGGGTTGAGCTCGCCTGGGGCGTCGAGCTCGCCTGGAGGCCGAGCCTGGCCTGGAGGTCGACCCTGGCTGGAGGTCGAGCCTGCCTGGAGGTTGAGCTCGCCTGGGGGGTCGAGCTCGCCTGGAGGTCGAGCTCGCCTGGAGGTCGACCCTGGCTGGAGGTCGGGCCTGCCTGGAGGTTGAGCTCGCCTGGGGGGTCGAGCTCGCCTGGAGGTCGACCCTGGCTGGAGGTCGAGCCTGCCTGGGGGTTGAGTTCGCCTGGGGGGTCGAGCTCGCCTGGAGGTCGACCCTGGCTGGAGGTCGAGCCTGCCTGGGGGTTGAGCTCGCCTGGGGGGTCGAGCTCGCCTGGAGGTCGACCCTGGCTGGAGGTCGGGCCTGCCTGGAGGTTGAGCTCGCCTGGGGGGTCGAGCTCGCCTGGAGGTCGAACCTGGCTGGAGGTCGATCCTGGGGGGTGTGACCGTGCTCTTCGTGAGCTGCCTACGCACCCGCTTTGCGGGATCAGGTCATGACGTAGTTCAGGGCGAGTGTGTTTGCTATGTGAATGGATTCTTGGATTTTTGTTTTTTTTCCTCCCGCCGAGAGGTGGCTCTCGGTTTTTGTTTATGATCCGGGATAATTTTGAAGTTGGGAGAGTATTTGGCTGAGAGAATTCCGGGGTTGAGAGAATTTTGGGGTTGAGAGAATTTTGAGTTCAAAGGATTCTCTGTCCCTTTTGATTTGTGTGAGTGAGCTATTTATAGGGAAAACATGCCGCTTGTTGAAAATTTGCTTGTCACTTGTCGCTTGTTGAAAATTCGCTTGTCGCTTGTCGCTTGTTGAAAATTTGCTTGTCGCTTGTTGAAAATTCGCTTGTCGCTTGTTTTAGTCATGCGTATTTTTAGCATTTGACTAAATTGTCCTTCTATATTGTAACGTCGTTTTTGCAATTGAGGCGTCGTTTTTACAATAAGAAAAAGACGGCATAACATTAACCCCCCAGTTTCGTGTGCGACTTGTCGTGTGGGAAACTTTGCTTCTCATCCTCTTCTTTATTGATTTATTATTTATAATATTGTATGTGTATAATATCTTTATTATCTTTTTAGGAAAGGTGACTAATCCGGTTATAACTTTTGAAAAATACATGCACAAGTACCCACACATTTGCAAGTTGCGTAGGTTTCTTTTTAGGCATAGACTTATATATGTATTTTGATGTACTATAGGTAGCCAGTTTTTATATCATCATTACTCCGTGTATAGGTATATGCCCATTATCCTATTTATCATTTATTATTATTATTATTATTATTTCCTATACTCTATGCATAGATTGGTTTACTCATTTGTTTTTTTTTTACTTTAACACCTACCCCATGCTCTCTTTCTTTAAAAACTGAGATGTATCCGGGGATTGAGCTGCCATCACAGGAGCGTAGCAGAGTTGAGATCAGCAAATCTCCTTGGATTTTCTGGCTTCCTTCTTGAGGTTGGTTTCTTCTTTGGTGATTATATATATTCTTTACTTCTCACTTTGCCATTTCTTTCTTTTTCACTCCGTCTCTCGACCCTCTTGTCCCCTTCCTTGAATCTTTCTGGCTTTTCTTCCAAAATACTGTGATGACTCTTAATAATCTGATCAATGGTGGGCCTAATTCGCCCCGTGGTCCCAACGACCTAGTGGTCCCACCCGATTGTTCTAGAGCTTTTGACACTTTCGATTTTGGTGAGTCGTGGGTGTTTGATGACTTTCCATGCGCTTTTGGCGAAGGTATGGGTTCCACAAATTCGCCTAATGGTTTCGGTGATGGCGACCTCGATGCCTTTCTTGATGTGGTCCTCGAACGGAGGCCGGTTCCGCGTGTGTCGGGTCTGTGTTTCGATGGGAGAGGTAATGTCGTTCGATCAGCGGCCCATGGCGAGTCGTCTCGGTCCCCGCTGGCCGTGAGAGGCTGCGAGGTAGGTCCAGCGAATGAAGATGGTGTCACACCGGGTGTTCTCCGGAGTTTGGAAAGTGATACTCCCTTGACTTCGACGCCGATTTTCTTCACAAACGGGTCCCCATCGCTGCCGGCGGACTTCGGAGCATCAAGGGGTGGGTTTCTTCCGGCGTCGATGGGCGGCGAGGTCGGTCTGGACCGAGGCTCTGTCATCGGCGGGCCTTCGTTGACATCAGGGGAGGGCAACGTAGACGTTCTTCCGAATGCCTGCTCGTCGATTGCCGCAGAGGGCGTAGAGGCTCCAGCAAGCGAGCATCGTTGTAGCTCCCCAAAAAACGGGAAGAAGATGTCGTTGTTGCTCAAGGCGTTTGGTCATTTGGTCGGAGGTGAGACTTCGGCACGTCACATCCCAGGACGCGACGACGAAGGCCTCGGTGCCAACTCCTCGGCGAGCGGCGAGGTGAGTTTTCCATCTCTTGGGGTCGATATTGATGATGATGGTGATAAGGTTGTTATGGCAGAATGCTCTGAGGGGGAGGTTGAGTCTTATCGGTGCAACTCGTTTATAGTTGAGCCCCCAAAACGGCCGCGGTCTTGGTCGAGGCGGTCGAGATGCGGGGATTTTGCTGGCCTCGATGCCGTGAGCTTGACAACGGAAGATAGAGTTAGGTTCCTCCGTGAGAAGTACGAGATCCCGCCGGAAATCTCCATCATTGTTCCCTCCGTCGATGATTATTCCGACCAGCCACCCGAGGGATATACAACCGTCTACGTGGAGAGTCTTAAGCATGGGTTGAAGCTCCCTCCACACCCCTTCATATGCAATTTGCTCGAGAGGATCAAGCTGCCACCCGGTCAACTAAATCCAAGGAGCTATTGGGTCATCGTGGCTTGTTATATCATGTGGTTCCGAGAAAAGCACCGTGAAATGACGGTGTGTGAATTTCTAAGTTTGTGTGCTGTGATTCTGAATTACAGAACGAAAGGGTCGTTCTTTCTTCGTAACAATACGTCAAAAAAAATACTCGACAAACTACCCGGCACGGGGCGTGAGTGGGTCGATGAGTTCTTTTACACGCACGTCGACTATTTTGGAAACATTCCCCTTGGTTTTCGTACATCGGCTGATTGCCCAAAACCCCCTGATTAGCGATCCGAGGTTGCTTCTTTTCTTGAAGGGATACCTCTTAGTGATCGCGAGGCTAACTTGTTTCTTGACGACAAGCTGTGGGAAGAGGTTGGGTGGTTCCCTTACCGTTCGGCCGACGAGGTTCCATTGCTGTTTTCGCGCTCTTTTCCGTCCTCGGCAGAGTCTGGTGGTATAGTAATAGGGTTTTTATTTTTATTTTTTATTATTGCTATCACAATTTGGTTCCCATATGTATACATATCTCCATATTTGACAAGAGAAAAAACTCTAATTCTCTCGACGATCCCTCGCAGGTATGGCGGCTTATGGGGCCCGAGGTGTTACAGGGCCGGGACTCTCTGCGGGGCGGTCGTTGCCGGTTCCTCTTCTTGGTTCGGAGGCGTCGCTCCCTTCGCAGCCCTCAAGGGTAGGCTTATCTCCTCGCGCTACTACAGCATCTATGTCAACCATAAAAGTAGCGATTACTAGTTCAAAAAGAGCGCGAGATGAGGCTCCGTTAGTGGCTTCCTCTCGTGCCAATTTTGGGAAGAAGTTTAAAGCTCCTCTTCGCTCGTCGTCCGACATAGTTGTCAGGTTCTCGGTCGCTGACTCCTTTGGCCCGTAAAGGCATTAGTGGTATCGAGTCCACTCATGCATCGGAGGTGACTAAGTTGGATCGGATGACCGCGATTGCCCTTGCTGAGTTGCTGACTCGCGAGGCCCGACAGGTTTTCCTCCACGTGCATGGCCCAATATTTTCTTTGTTCACCATCTTTTCACCTCTTTTATATACCTATTTTTTTTTTGTAGTGCTATCTGGCTTCTGTTGCAACTAAGCGAAATGTTCGCGAGTTGGTGAGGAAATTAGGACACGAGACCGAGGCCCGTCGTCTGGCACAGGTGGATGCCGATGGTCGCGCGGAGGCCCTCGAGGCTGAGATTGCAGGGCTCAGGAAAGGTGCTGTGGATGATGCTATGAAGATATGTGAGCAAAGAGCCGAGCTTCAGCGTTTGCGTATCGAACTGGGGACCATTCAGGCGGAGCGGGCTAGTTCGGCTATCGACTGGGCACACCGCGACTTGGTTGCATACTGGAGTGGATCGGGAAAGGAAAATCCTCCGGAGGAGCGGAGAGACTCTCCGCCTTAGATGATAGTGACTCGTCTCTTTCCCCCTTTTTTTGTGATGGACTAACGGCCTTATCGCCCCTTTTTGTATGTGAATTCGGGCAAACTTCCATTCGTCAGGATTTTTCTTTTTGATGGCGCGGTCGGTTGTGTGTCTCTCAAGACCCGTTGTGTTTTTTGCGGGCCCCGATTTCGGGTATAACTCTGACGAATGGGCATTTTCCCTTTTTTGCGTAGTTTCTGTGTTTGTATGCTTTTGGGAAAACTGTCATTTGTTGGTTTTTTCCTTTTGGTGGCGCAGCTTGTTTGAGCGTCCTTCTAGTCCGCTCGTCTAGTCGAGCTCGTCACCAGCTAGTCGAGCTCGTCACCTCATCTAGTCGAGCTCGTCACGTTGTCCAGTCGAGCTCGTCTCTCGTCTAGTCGAGCTTGTCTCCTCGTCTAGTCGAGCTCGGCACCAGCTAGTCGAGCTCGTCACCTCGCCTAGTCGAGTTCGTCACGTTGTCTAGTCGAGCTTGTCTCCTCGTCTAGTCGAGCTCGTCACGTTGTCCAGTCGAGCTCGTCTCTCGTCTAGTCGAGCTTGTCTCCTCGTCTAGTCGAGCTTGTCTCCTCGTCTAGTCGAGCTCGTCACCAACTAGTCGAGCTCGTCACGTTGTCTAGTCGAGCTCGTCACGTTGTCTAGTCGAGCTCGTCTCTCGTCTAGTCGAGCTTGTCTCCTCGTCTAGTCGAGCTCGTCACGTTGTCTAGTCGAGCTCGTCTCTCGTCTAGTCGAGCTTGTCTCCTCGTCTAGTCGAGCTCGTCACGTTTTCTAGTCGAGCTTGTCTCCTCGTCTAGTCGAGCAAGTCACACAGTCCGTGACGAGCCGGAATGACTTCGACACTTCGTCCAAACGTCTTTTTCGTGTTTGTCGTATGGAAATGCTTTGAGCTTGTGCGGGGCTCCTGCTGCCTTTTCCCTTCTTGCGCCTTGAGCAGGCTTCGAGGTGGGTCGGGTTCTCGATGGCGCGAGTTCCCTTATCTTGGGCTTCAAAAGATTCTTTGAGGTGTGTTCGGAGTTTCAATGTTGCGAAATCTCATTTCTCGGATCCCGTGGACGCTTTGAGGTCGGTCGGGGACTTGGTGGCGCAAGCCCCCTCATCTCGGGTCGTACGGGATTTTTTTTAGATGTGTTCGGAGTTTCGACGTTGCGAAACCCCATTTCTCGGATCCGTAGACGCTTTGAGGTTGGTCGGGGACTTGATGGCGCAAGTCCCTTCATCTCAGGTCGCACGGAGTTCTTTGCGATACGTTCGGGGTTTGAGGGGTCGAGCTCGCCTGGACGTCGAGCCTGGCCTGGAGGTCGACCCTGGCTGGAGGTCGAGCTCGCCTGGAGGTCGAGCTCGCCTGGAGGTCGAGTCTGGCCTGGAGGTCGACCCTGGCTGGAGGTCGAGTCTGGCCTGGAGGTCGACCCTGGCTGGAGGTCGAGCTCGCCTGGAGGTCGAGCCTGGCCTGGGGGTTGAGCTCGTCTGGGGGGTTGAGCTCGCCTGGAGGCCGAGCCTGGCCTGGAGGTCGACCCTGGCTGGAGGTCGAGCCTGCCTGGAGGTTGAGCTCGCCTGGGGGGTCGAGCTCGCCTGGAGGTCGACCCTGGCTGGAGGTCGAGCCTGCCTGGGGGTTGAGCTCGCCTGGGGGGTCGAGCTCGCCTGGAGGTCGACCCTGGCTGGAGGTCGGGCCTGCCTGGAGGTTGAGCTCGCCTGGGGGGTCGAGCTCGCCTGGAGGTCGAACCTGGCTGGAGGTCGATCCTGGGGGGTGTGACCGTGCTCTTCGTGAGCTGCCTACGCACCCGCTTTGTGGGATCAGGTCATGACGTAGTTCAGGGCGAGTGTGTTTGCTATGTGAATGGATTCTTGGATTTTTGTTTTTTTTCCTCCCGCCGAGAGGTGGCTCTCGGTTTTTGTTTATGATCCGGGATAATTTTGAAGTTGGGAGAGTATTTGGCTGAGAGAATTCTGGGGTTGAGAGAATTTTGAGTTCAAAGGATTCTCTATTCCTTTTGATTTGTGTGAGTGAGCTATTTATAGGGAAAACATGCCGCTTGTTGAAAATTCGCTTGTCGCTTGTCTCTTGTTGAAAATTCGCTTGTCGCTTGTTGAAAATTCGTTTGTCGCTTGTTGAAAATTCGCTTGTCGCTTGTTTTTAGTCATGCGTATTTTTAGCATTTGACTAAATTGTCCTTCTATATTGTAACGTCGTTTTTGCAATTGAGGCGTCGTTTTTACCATAAGAAAAGGACGGCATAACAATAACTATACCATAAAAATTTGGAGATATGACAAAACTTAAATTTACATATGACTTTATATCTGAAGAGAGCCCTTAAATTAATTTATTAGTACATAGAAATTTTTACCGATTAAATTGTATGAGTGATAAAAAAATGAAGGTAAAAGTCACCACGCACGTTTTAAACTTGGGGGTTCTAGCATGCTTTACCTCTCTTTTGTCTCTTCTCATGTGGCATGTCTGTCATTTATCTGATTTAATTAGATTTAATTATGATAGTAATAAGTTAATAACCAACCAGATGCGTTCCCCCTTTAAAAAAAAAAGAAAAAAAAGAGTTGCATAATGATAATGTTAATAATAAAAACCAATCTGAGCCGACAGTATAGACATCTGTAATATATATAATAGTTCTTTTTTTTTCTTCGTTAAAACTGTAAGAGTATATTATTATTGGAGAAGAAATATTAATACAATATTTATGGCTATTAAAAATGCTTTGCACGTCGGTAGTGTACAACGATAACTGTCCAAACAGACGACGATCTGTGGAGAGAGAGAGAGATAGATATGAGAGGTGCAGATAGATATAGGTAGAAAGGAAACAGCTATAGATGTAAAATAGGTAGCTGGGGATCAATAAATATGTATCATTAAGAGAGATCAGCTTAAAAGACAAATTAATACCACAATAAAAAAATAAAAATAGCAGCATTGTTTGAGTTGGTCTCATATGGACTAGCTAGCAATAGCATTAGCATAGTAGGACTGTGCTACGACAGTAATGTTGGAAACTGTTTCAATGAGTTGGAAATGAATGCAAACACAAACTGCAAATAGGATGGCAACGGGTACGAGTAAAGTCGGGTACACCGATTTCGTTACTCGTACCCGCTATAATTTATATACGTTCCTGTTTAATTTTATTTATTTATTTTAGGAAAACAAAATAATTTTGGATTGGGTCTTCATGACAAAGTCTTGAGAGGCATATTATGTCTCTAATCTCTCTATGCATGCATTACTCAAATATTATATATATTAAATTTTGGTTATGTAAATATCATAAAATTTATTATTATTATATTCATAAGCTAATATTTTTTTTAAATAGCATAACTCTATTTTTTTTTCACTTACCCGCAACTACGCGAGGGTTAAATAACTTTATATAAATCGAAAGCTGTTGTTTTTATTAATAGCGTTTCTTTAATAAGTGATTGAGATTGGCCCTCTAAACTCTCATTCTCTCTAACCTTCCAATACTGACACCATTGCAACTTGCCCAAGAAATTAATGGTGTGCGACAAATATTTCACTTTATCTCTATGCACTCACAAAAAAATCCAAAGCATCTCTGCACTCATTTCTTATCTACCATATCACTTTATCTGTCTAGTCTTGGTAGTTGCCCAAGAAATTAATGGTGTGCGTATTTCACTTTATCTCTATGCACTCACAAAAAAATCCAAAGCATCTATCTGTCTAGTCTTGGTAGTTGCCCAAGAAATTAATGGTGTGCGTATAAAAAGCCTAATTTATTTATTTTAATGATGAAACAATCACTTGAAATAAATTAATGGTGTGCGTATAAAAATAAATTAATGGTGTGCGTATAAATTAATATGCTAATTGATTCTTTCGGAAACAGTAAATAAAATATTTGTTAACATATGGAAAACTAGTTATTTGCTAGTAATCCTCTGAAATTACTAAACGGGTGTAAAATAGTTGTTCAACTATGAATGAAACAATTTGTTGACCAGCTGATCGTTTTTAAGCAGTTCTAATCTTTTATTCAAAGTGATAAACTAACAAACAATCAAATAGAAATAAAAAATACAAGACAATTGGTAATTATGTCTGGTGTAAACCACCACTCAAAGAGACTGATCATGATGTGAAAACAGACTTTTGGCGTCACTTTATCTAAGAGCAACGCTGTAGTTTTAATTCTGTAATGAATTTATACATATAATGTCGCACGCACCTAACTGGACTCATTATCGCACACACATAATTACTCCTTACAACATTGTGAACCTTACAGATGCATAACTGGACTGATTATCTACAATTATTGATTAGCAGCGCTAACATTTTTTGTATGAAAGAAATTTATGTTTTTGTAGGTCCTCACCAATAATTCCACTGTTTCTTTTCGCTATGATTTATCATTTATGGACCTGTGGCTGTGGTTCCCACATTTGCATTGCATCTTTGCAATTTGCACGTTGTTTCAAAATGTGATTTTACGCAATCTGCTGTTTGAACGGAAATTAATAATTAATCAGCACCAAACAAATGTGGCTATTTGATATGTGTTATTTTATACCTATTTTATTAAGTGTTTCAATATTGTTTTTTTTAGAAGGCCGGGCATGTTTGGTTTAAAATAAAAAATGGAATGTTAATGGCAATGGGAATGATAATGGCAATGACAATGGAATGGTATTATATTTTTTTGTTTGGTTTGTAATATTAACTCCAAAAGAATGGAAAGTAAAATTTACCATATTACCATTTTCATAACTTTACCAACTTTCTCTTCTTTATCACTACCACTTCGTCTTCTTCTCAGCATGGACTGATACAGTAAAACAAGATGAACTAAAATGGACTTTAAACCATATTTCTCAATAAAACTTCAAATCCATTGTCTATTTAGGAGAATAATCTGAGGGCCCGATTTTTTTTCCCTTTCATTGGGTGTTGTGCAGGCAAAACCAGTTTCAATTTTTTTGGATCTTTACTGGTTAATCTCCCATGCCTAACAATTTCCATACACAAACTCGACAAAACAATCGATAAAAGAAAAAAATGAAAATATGTTGAAATCGCTTTGCGTTCATCTATGAACCTACTCTAGACTACTCGTCTCCGTCGTCTTCATCGTCGGCGTCGCATCTTCTCCGGCAAGAGAACGGCGGCGAAGGCGGGTGGTGCCGAATGTCTCGTCAAAGACCTTCACAACCTCCCATATCAAAGTTACCATTTGCGGTGGCTCGGCTGTCGACGGCGCCTTCGAGATCCCTCCGGCGTCAATCTTCACTGTCGCCGCCCTGGGAATGATCGTCTCCGTCGTGCTCTACGAGAAGGCGCTCGTTTTAGTTTTAGATTACAAATATAAATATATATTAAATGATATAAAAGGTCAGTTTGGGAAGAATATTTCATTACACGGTGGAATGGTTCATTCATCCCAATTTATAAAGAATCAAATTAATGCAATGATCATTCCGTATAATGATGATTACCTCATTTAAAAATGAATCAAATAAAAGAATAATAAATTTAAGGAATCCATTCCATTCCATTCCCTTAAAAAGTCACCAACCAAACATACCCTAAATTCTTTTGGTTATCAGCCATGGCACCTTTGACGTCTGTTATATTTTTTTTTTTGAGGAAACGTGGTCGGAGCAACGAAAATTCATAAAAGCCCTCACGTATGGCGGAGGAAAACCGTGGTTACAAAGATAGGAGATAAACAGAAACCAACGGAAAAGGAAAAGGAAGCTCAAAACAAACAGGGCCCTAGGAGACCATGCGGGACCTCAACTCGCGATCATCGGCCCTAATGGCCTCTTCCGAACAAGGCAGGACTAAACCCAGCCAGGTCGAGGGCGAGTGATGGTTAACCGCATAACGCGCTAGATTATGCGCAGCAACATTACAAAGACGAGAAATATGCATAATGCGAAAAACCTCAAGCTCCCTCGCCTCTCTGGAGATGCGGAGCAAGATCGTCCCAAGCTCTGTCGCAGGCGTCACGCCCTCATCAATCATCCTCACCACCCCCAAGCAGTCAGACTGGATCTCTGCTCTCCTGCCACCGACGCTGCGAACTAGCTCTATGCCCTGGAGGACAGCATACGCTTCCGCAAGCTGGGGGGAGAACCCCCTAGCCAGGAAAAGCGTCTGCGAGGCGATCACCTCTCCGGTGTGGTCTCGAACAATACAACCGACACCGAAGCCTCCACGGTCGCGAGCGAGTGCCGCGTCGACGTTAATTGAGAGGGTCCCGTCCGTAGGGGGGTCCATCTGGGGGTCGTAGTCACCCTCGTGTTCGTCGGAGACTCCCCAACCATAGCCGCTCTGTACTCCTCGAGGAAGCTCGCCGTCCACTGGACTAGCTGTGGCTGGCTCCAAGCTGATCTCCCGGCCAAGACATTGTACCTGTGGTTCCAAAGTTCCCAAATAATGGTAATGAAAAGCTCATGGAAACGAACCTCAAGGGTCTCCATCGCCCTGAGGATAGCGTCGAAAACATCGCTGTCTCTAAAAGGCGGAAGAATGTGGCCGAAGCCCACCTCTTTCCAGACTCTCCTGCTCCACCTGCAACCCAAAAACGCGTGGAAAACAGTCTCTCTCGCCTCCTGACAGACAGGGCAGCTGTCGTCAGAGGTGATCCTCTTTTTGGCTAAGACTGCTCTGGCCGGGATCTGGCCTAAACAGACTCGCCAACAGAAGAGTTTCACCTTAGGAGGGACTCTCAGCTGCCAGAACTTCGTCCACCACTTCTCCATCACCGTCGGATCTGAAGAGCTGGCGACCGGAGTACTGGCTCTCTCCATCGCAACACGGAAGCCGCTCTTGACGGAGTACTCTCCGTTCTCAGTGAAATGCCAGCGATGCACGTCAGGAGTGCCCTCGCCCCCACACGGAATGCTCAGGATCGCCGCAGCGTCCTCCTCACCGAACATCGCTGTGATAAGATCAACGTCCCAGCTACCGTCGGGTCTCATAAGCTCAGCTACTCGCATATCGGGGGGAATCCAATGGGGGTCAATCCTGGTGGCCGGTCTGTCCCTCGGAACCCAACTGTCGCCCATGACCAACACAGACTCCCCGTCCCCGATCCGTCATCTCGAACCGGACTGAATGATCTCACGTCGCCAGAGAAGACTGCGCCAAATGGAAGAGCTGCACGAGCCAGGGAGAGCTGTCATAATATCACCGTCGGGGAAGTAGCTCTGACTATAGACTCGACCTACCAGACTATCCGGTCTCCTGAGAAGTCTCCAGACACTCTTAGCCAAAAGGGCCTGGTTGGACTTCTCCAGATCTCTGAAGCCCATCCCGCCCTCTGACTTGTGTCGCGTGAGGTCCTCCCACTTGCACCAGTGGATCTTCTTCGTCGCCGTTCCACCCCCCCACCAGAATCTGGCGATCGCCGAGTGGATGTCTCTAATCAAACGCAGCAGGATCTTGTGGCACGAGGCCACGTAACTGGGGATCGACTGAAGGACGGATTTAATGAGGACCTCTCTACCAGCCTGCGAGAGGGAGAGGCCATTCCAACTCTTAATCTTAGCCCAAACACGGTCTCTCACAAATCCAAAAAGCTTCGCCTTCCGCCGACCCGTGAACGCGGGAAGACCCAGGTATCGCTTATGGCAGTCCGTCTTCCTGACACCTAGGATCTGAGCCAACACCTCACCCTCCTCATCGCTAACCTCCGTACCGAAACAAACATCGGACTTCTGAAAGTTCACCATCTGGCCCGAGGCCATAGAATGAGTTCGAAGAATGTCAGTAACCCTCTCACACTCGTCAGGAGTCGCTCGGCAAAAAACCAAGCTATCATCCGCAAAGAGAAGGTGAGACACATGGATATCCCGGAACCGGACTCCTAAAATCGCTCCGAAATCCTCACTCGCTCGAAAGAGGCTCGAGAGACCCTCAGAGCAGAAGAGGAAGAGGAAAGGAGAGAGAGGGTCCCCCTGGCAGAGGCCTCTGAAAGGAGTCACACTGCCTCGAATGGAGCCGTTGATGTTGAAAGCAAATCTGACTGAGGTAACGCATCTCATGATAAGGTGCACCCAACGCGTGCTGTATCCCAGTCTCAGCATCATCGACTCCAGGTAGACCCACTCAACCCTGTCGAAAGCCTTCGCCATGTCGAGCTTGAGAGACGCACACTTTCCATTACCGAAGCGTTTCCGCTTCATCGTGTGGAGAGCCTCGAAACCAACCATGACATTATCGAAGATCAGTCTACCACCAACGAAAGCGCTCTGGGACTCAGAAATAGCGACGTGCATAGTAGTCTTAAGACGGTTGACCAAGCACTTGGCCACTATCTTATAGATCACGTTGCACAGGCTAATCGTCTCGGGTCCTCGACTTTGGGGATAAGGGTGACCACAGTATCATTAATGGTGGCCACCTCGTCCCCGTCGTTAAGAATCCCAAGGCAGGTCTTCAAGACCGATTCGCCTACTACGTCCCAATATCTCTGGTAAAAAATCGTGGGAAAGCCGTCACTTCCCGGGGCCTTGATCGCATCCATCGAGAAAAGCGCCTTTTTCACCTCCCATGGCTCAAAAGGGCGCTCCAACTCGGCGTTCAAAGCCTCTGAGATCCTAGGCTGTACGTCCGCAGAAACTAACTCGATACTCTGCGAAGAAGGCCTCGTGGAAGAGAAAATGTCACCAAAGTAACCGGAGACGATCCTCTCTATCTCAGTGTCTCCACTGTGCCAATCCCCGTGATCGTCCTCCAGTCCTCTGATAGCGTTCCTCTTCCTCCTAGCAGAAGCCTTGCGGTGAAAAAGCTTCGTGTTCTTATCCCCGCACCGCATCCAGGACACTCTGCTCCTCTGTCTCCAGTACTGCTCCTCCTTCTGAACTAAGGCGTCAAGCTGTCTCTCCTCCCGTCTGAAGGACTCCATACAGAAGTTCGGGCCCGAAAGACCCGCAAGCTCAACGATCTTCTTCTGCTTCTCAATCCTGTCTCTGATCTCTCTGTTCCTCTCTCCGCCCCAGCGGGAGAGACTCTGTCTGCACTGACAGATCGCATCAGCTAAGCTCGGACTCTGATCACCACTCTGGCCCGTCTCCCAAGCTCTACGGATCCGCTCGTCGCACTCAGGCTCACCTATCCAAGACTCCTCAAAGAAGAAACGCCTCGGCCTCCTGCTCCGCCGGCGATCTCTGAGACCCGCTGTAAGCAGAAGAAGTGGTCTATGGTCCGAACTCCAGAACCTCAAGTGTCGAACAGTGGCCGAAGGGAAGAGATCGCTCCACTCGTGACTCGCGAGGCATCTATCCAAGCGCTCCTCTATACTTCCTCTGCGCCAGGTGAAGGGGTCTCCCTCAAAGCCTAAGTCATGGATGTCGCAATCCGAAATCATCTCTCTGAAAGAAGACAACTGGCCGGGACCTCTATCTCTACCTCCTCTAATCTCAGAGTTGGAGGCGACTTCGTTCATGTCGCCCCCAACTAACCAAGGACCCGTGTAAGAATTCCGGAGGCGACGAAGAAGCTCCCAAGTATGTCTCCTCTGAGCGCTCACTGGATCACCGTAGATCCCCGCAAATCTCCAACTCTCGCCTAACTCGTTAACCAAATCTCCCTCGATGTGATATCTCGAAAACGTCCCGAGTAGGAATCTCACAGGCTCTTTCCAAAGTAACATCAAGCCTCCACTCCTACCAAGACAGTCCACCGTCATACAACCATCAAAACCCAGCAACACTCTCACTCTTTCAGCCCCCTCACTCCGTAGTCTAGTCTCCGACAGAAAGATAAAATCGGGACTATGATCACGAACGTGGGCGAGGAGGGCTGACCTCGTCCCGGGGTTGCCTAACCCCTGGACGTTCCAGATAACGCCTATCATCGCGTTCGGCGGCCCTCGCTCTCGAGG
Organism: Urtica dioica subsp. dioica; assembly: GCF_054948205.1. NCBI lineage: Eukaryota > Viridiplantae > Streptophyta > Magnoliopsida > Rosales > Urticaceae > Urtica > Urtica dioica. Next base: position 17,756,264 of record NC_142763.1, read on the forward strand.
GGCGCCGCTCTCTCATCAGTAACAACTAAGGTCGAATCTAACGAACTAGAAACTTCCAAAGTGCGAGTAACAGAAAATAAGTCTCTCCTCCCTAGGTCATGTGTGGCAGAAAGTAAGTCTCTATGTCCTATATCAAACTGAAGCGCAAGAGAATGAAGGGAGATAGATGGACTTACCTGAGTGTCGAGCGTGGATCTCAACACTCTCCCTTGCCCACTCTCACCATCGGACCCGGGGCCCGTGTCAGCTACCATCTCCCACTGGATCACCCGACGAGTGGAAGAAGGGCTCGCCTTGTTCCCGTCGGTGTAGCCTCCCTCATTGGTCTCACCTCCGCCGGCTTCAAACATGCGTGCCATCTTCTTGACGTTCCCAATTCTGACCCTCTCGCTCGATTTCCTCTTCCCCGACCCACCTTCATTGTCGTCGGCAGCCCCCGCTTTTGTCTCGGCTCCCACATCCCTTCCTAGACCCAGTTTGCACCCAAGGGGCCTTTTCCTGGTGTCGCAGGGCGTTCTCTTGGCAGTGAAACTCCCAGGGGGGTCCTGGCCCTTTTGCTGAAGAGCCCCAAAGGGGTCCAGGCCCGGTTGAAAAAGGGGCCCAGACTGGCCTTTCGAGCGTTGCCGAAGAGGCCCAGCAAGTTTCCCAGCCAAGTCATGGGCAAGGCCTTCCAAGCCGTTGGGCTTAAAAATTCTGGTAGGCCCAACAAGGTCTTCCCCTCCATCTTTGACCAAATCCTCCTCTGCCCCAAGGACAGTGGGTCCCAGCTCACTCGAAATACCCACTAGGTCCTCAGCGGGATTGATAAATCCTTCACCAACTGCCCCAGAATTCATGCTCTCTGTAGCTTTCTCTTTACCAGAACTAGTAACCTGCTCCAAAGAGCCGTTGTCACTTCCTCTCCCCGAAACGGCCCCAAAACCCTCCTCCTTTTTTTTAGGGTAAGTTTTGCCTACCCCAGACTGGCAATGAGACCCAGTGGCCGAGGGATTGACTTCGCTCCTCGTTTGAGATCCACGCGCGTCAGCCCTAACCGTCGTCGGACCAGGGTTGTCGTGGTGGTTCTCCTCAGTCGGCATCTCGGTATCCATGGCTTCACTCGGCGGCCCTCCCGGATTGATCTCTTTATCCTTCGTCGGCTCATCTTCCCTTGTCGGTGGCTTGGTCAGAGTCGCGGTCGGGCCGGTCTCTGTCTCCATCGGCGGCGATTGTTTTTCCTTCCCACGCCTCTGTTTCTCGCCTCTCTCCCCCGACTCCTCTTGCAAAGCTTTTGACGAGTCCCAGTGAGTTTTCGCAGAACAGGACTCCGGCCCAGCCCAACCAGGTTCCCGGTTAGGTCCCACACCGTTAAACCTCCAAGTACCACCGTTAGATTTGTGAGGGGGCTGTCCTCTCAGCCCAGCTTCATACTTGGGGTTCCCCCCACACCCAGCTCCTCCTTCTCATGACAGTCAGAGCCACAGTGCCCGAGCCTTCCACACACGAAACAAAAGTCTCCGAGTTTTTCGTATCGGAAAGTCACCCAGGCCTTCCCCTCCTCCGTCCCAAGCTTAAGAAATGTTCCCTTCATCAGAGGTTTGCCTATGTCCACCGCGACACGGACCCGAATGAAATCCCCACTGATTCTACCCTCCTTATCCTTGTCAACTTTGGTAACCCGTCCTATTCGTCCTCCGACAAGCTCACCCATTCTTGCCGACCGAAACTTGAGAGGGATTCCGTGAATCTGAACCCAGAAATCCACATGTCGGAATTCATCATCTTTGTCCTTTTCAATCTCAGGGTCATTCAAAACTAGGAGGGATTTATCAAACGTCCATGGCCCCAATTCCCAGACCCGCCTCTTATCGGCCCTGTTCCCGAACCGGAAGCAGAGGATTCCGTCCCGGTGATCGCTGATTTCGAGCTTTCCACTCGTCCTCCAAATCGTGGCCATGACCGACTTAAGCGCACCTCGGTTGAAGGCTTTTTGCCGTAGCAGCCTCCCGAGAAGGCAGTCAGAGAGATCGACCGCCGTGCTCGCAAGTTCCTCCTCTTCAATGACTAACACATCCCCGTCCTCTTCCTCTCCGATGCCCATCTCAGACCATTTGTCGCACAAATCCTCCATACTTCGAGAAGAAGGAGGAGGCTTGACGAAATCAACATCTGTAAATGTAACTTCAACACCAGACTGCTCAGTGATAGCTCCAACTGACAGTAAGTTGAACTTGAATCCAGGAACATACAACACACTTCTCAAAACCAGATTATTGTTGAGTCTGACATCTCCAAACAAATGAACTGGTATGACAGTATGGTTGGGTAGTGTAACAGTAGCACCACTGATGGGCTTGAGGCTTATGAACTGAGAGCTATGAGCACATATGTGCTTGGAAGCTCCAGAATCTGAAAGCCATACTGTATGTGTGTTTGACAAGTAATCACAAGAGTTGGCATAGTAACAGGCACCTGTGACATAGGTAGTCTGATTGACATCTGAATTGGATGAGCTAGGCTTGGAGGTGTTCATGTGACTGGAGAGCATCGCCATCAACTGGTTGCACTGCTCATACAACTGAGTTGTTGTCAGCTGGTCTTGATCCTCATGCTTGACTGCCTGATCTTTGGCCTCAGCACAGTTGACCTGACTCTTCGGCTTCCTGCTCCCCGGGGGATAGCCATGGAGTTTGTAGCACTTGTCAGCAGTGTGGCCTGGGATCTTGCAATGAGCACACGTCGGTTTCTCCTTGTCCTTTTTGTATGGCTTCTTCTGCAAGTCATCTTTCACTGCCATCGCCACAGTACTGGTTTGTTCCATGTTGCCATGCTCGTTTCCAACACTTCGCTGTTTCTCCTCTTGTGTAATTAATGCAAACACCTTGTTGATTGCAGGAATAGGATCCATGAGTAGCACTTGACTCCTCACTGCTGAGAACGAGTCATTGAGTCCCATAAGGAAGCTCATCACATACTCATTTTGGAAGAACTCATTAAGTTTCTTCACACCTCCACATTTACACGTTCCACAAGTACAATTTGGTCGAAAATTGTTCAACTCCTCCCAAATTGCTTTCAACCTTGTGAAGTACATCCCAACCGATCGCTGATCTTGAGTTAGGTTTGTGAGTTCTCGTTTCAACTGGAAAATGCGCGGTCCATTGGATTGCTGAAACCTCTCGTTCAGATCATTCCAGATCTCCGCAGCTGATTCTCCGAACAAAATGTTCGATGAAATTTCCTTCGAAACAGAGTTCAACAACCAAGAGATCACGATATGGTTGTTGCGTCTCCATGAATTCAATAGGTGTGGATCAGATCCATCAGGTTTCACGATAGATCCATCAACAAACCCTAACTTGTTCTTCACGGACAGCGCAATCAACATCGATCGATTCCACGACGCATAATTATCTCCATTCAGCAATTGAGATACGAGAACTGTACCTGGATTGTCTGAATGATGCAGATAATATGCACTCAGTGGATCATCGATTACTGACCTTCGTGAAGCTCCGAACGCTAAATTCTCCATCGAAGTGTTGCTCTGTTCCTCCATTCACTTGGTGCCAGAAACAGAGTATCGCCGATGACTCGAGTTCAGGTAAAGACGAAGCTCCAAAATGCTCTAACAATGGCGGAATTTAGAGCTCTGATACCATATTGAGATCAGACTGAGAGAGTGTTTGGGAGAGAATGGTCTCGACTCAATGTGAGATCGAGTATGCAAATTCTCATTAACCAGAAAATGTACAATGTGTGTGTTTATATACACGGAGCAACTAACATAACTAATTTAGCCTATCCGTGCTATACACGTGTCTATACACAAGATAAAATAAAAACAAAAGCAGAGACTGAAACGACTGCATTTCATCTCTAATATAAATCACTTCACTTGATTTGTAAATGAGATTTGTAGATCTAGCTAGAAGACGAGATCACCGAGTTTAAAGATGTTAAAACTTGGAAAATTAAAATGCTATAGGAATAGTTAGTTCTTTTGAGTGTCCAATATTGTTAGTCACTTTAAGGATGAAAGGGCCATCACGCGTCGGGAACTGTACTAAGGTATGCTTATGATCGACATTTGATAGAAACAACCCTGAAGAGGTCCACACCTGATCACAGCCAGCTCACCTGCCGTGCCAGCTGAGCGCCCATTGGTCAAGGCGCTGGTCAAGACGGTTAGGCGGTTAGGAAGATAGTTAGATAAATACAATGTATCTAGACAGTTATGGTTTATATAAATATGTGTTACTCAATTAATTCAGTTAAGCAATACAAATACACAAAAAGGCTCATAGAGAAGATTCTCTCTCTAGAGCATTGGATTCTCCTAGATCTGAGATTATCCAAAGCTTCACTTGGTATCAGAGATATATCAATGGCGTTCGACGGAATTTCCTCGTCGTCATCAGAGATCCCGAGATCATCAGTCTCTCCACACTTCGCTCCTACTCACTCATCTGCAATCTCTATCAAGCTCGACAAAGAAAACTACTCTGTTTGGAGAAGCCAAGTCTTACCAGCAGTAATTGGACACAACCTTGAAGGATTTGTCTTCGGAACGAAGATCTACCCCAAGGAATTCGTCAAACACACAGATCCGCAAGGAAATGTCACGAAATCAACAAATCCAGAGTATATCCAGTGGTTGAGAGAGGATCAGCTTCTCTTGAGTTGGCTCCTTTCGTCTCTATCAACCACGATTCTCAGGTCAGTCACAAGAATCCGTTCTTCTCATGGAATGTGGATTGCTCTGGAACAGAGGTTTGCTGTCAGATCGAAGGCTAGGTTAATTCCTCTGAAGACTCAGCTCCAAGCAACAAAGAAAGGAAGTCTTTCGATCTGTGACTACTTCGCCAAAATGGAAGCCATCGTAGACTCAATTTTCTTGGCTGGTGGTGACATCTCCGACGATGATCTGATCCTGGCACTACTCATGGGATTACCTGTTGAGTATGATGTTGTTGTTGCATTGGTAAACAACCGTCTGCAACAATGTGATGGTGAATCGTCTGGAATAACCGTCCAAGAGGTCTTAGCTATGGCTCTCTCACAAGAAACGCGCATTGACCAGCTCACCTCACAATCAACGATTGATGTTCAGTCAGTCTCAACAAACTACAATGGAGCAATGGCGAACTACACAGATACTCATGGTAGAGGTCGCTCTAGGGGCAGAGGTGGTCGAGGACGTTTCACTGGTGGTCGAGGTTCAAACTCAAGACCTACTTGTCAGATCTGTGGTAAGCAAGGACACGTGGCTATTGCGTGTTGGCACAGACTCGATGAGTCCTTCCAAGGACCTATCTCAGCACCAGCAACAAGCAACAACAACAATCCACTCAACAAGGCAGCGTTCTATGCTGGTCCTGAAATTGTAGCTGATCCAGCGTGGTATGCTGATTCTGGTGCAACGAATCACGTGACTGCTGAGCTGGACAAGCTTCACATGAACACTGAGTACAATGGCAGTGACAAACTCATGGTCGGGAATGGTGAATGTCTCTCCATCACTCACACTGGACTGTCTCATTTACATTCCAAATCAACAAAAAATAAATTAAGAAATGTCTTGCGCAAGAGCTTCCGGATATAGAGAGTAAGTCAATATGAAATCCAAATCTCTTTCACGCTTTTGCTGTTCTGATTTTGTTTTCACACTTGTTCGATACAGCTGTCGCCACCACCCTTTTCCCCTCTTCCTCTCTCTCACCCGCTCCCTCTCCTTCGTCCTCTCTTCCTCTCTCCCGCGCGAGCGCCGACCCCGACTGCGCGCGCGCCTCTGCCGATGCGCGACCAGCGACCGGGCGCCGCCATCTCTCCCTCTCGCCTGTTATCTCTCTGTCCTCGCGCTCACTCGACGCGCGCTTCCGAGTCCTCTGCGCGACTTGACAGGACTCTTTCTCCTCCGCCGAGTCCGCCTCTGCCAAGCCGCTTCCGCCCCGTCGCTGACCTCTGCTCTGTCCTCGCTGGCAACGACGCTTCCGAAGAATCTCGGCCGCCCGATTCCTCTGTCTTCGTCATCAGCTTCCAGACTTTTAGGTTTGTAAATTAGGGGTTTTTTAATTGTTTTCTAAGGTTTGAAATTGTCATCTGATTTGGGGATTCCGAAATCGTGGTTGTTTGGATTGATTTAGTTGGTGATTCATGGTTTTTGGTTGATTGAGATTTTAGGCTGACTTATTGATTGAGTTTCAATTAGATTGATTGATCTCATTATGATTTCAAGAGTGTGGATTGTTAATGGTGAAGTCCTACATCTTGGCATTGTGTAGAGTTCTTGTTTTGCTTAATTTCGGCTCGGCAGATCAAGTGGCGATCCAGCTGATGCGAAGACTTTTAGTTCAAGTTTCCGGAGCAGCTCCCTTGGAGAAGGATCTTGTAAAGAATTTTAAGCGCATGCCTGATCATCTCAAGGTATCTCTCCTATATTTTTTTTTATACACATGTACCGTTGCAAGTCTTTTGTTTCACTGCTGAAATACAAGCTAATGATACGAAAGCAGGGAAACCCATCCATCCCAGAGAACAAGTTATTCAAATAAGTGCACTAAGAAACCAACGTAAAGAGATGGGGATATATGTGAATTTATAGGAGATACAAGATAACTTACGTATGCATAAATATGAATTAGCTTACAGTCACTAATATGGGAGATGTTAGCTTACAGTCACCAACGTATGTTACCATATTTCAGCTACTGCATCTTTTTTTCATGTTCAAGTTATCTTTCAACGTGAGATGTTAGCTTACAGTCATTTATATATATCTCATTAAGCTTTATATCGGATTTACAAAGCTAATATGGGCTTTGTAGGATCATAACATACGTTTGATATTTTCCTCTGAATATTCCGAAAATAAAGAAAGATGAATTTGTATAATGATACGGAAAGAGTACATGACGTGAAACCATACAATTTGAATAAGAAAGTGGTTTCACGTCAGCAGGAAGCGAAAGACAGCTGGCATGTTTTAGAAGTTATCTTGTAAAGGGTGTAAATAATGACTTTTGTAGAGTTCTTCTCTGGTATCCAGTTGTGTTTCAGCTTGTAGTTAAGTTGCAATGGAACAAACATATTTGTTCAAATCTGTAGCCTTTACTGGTTATATATGTTTGGGTTGTTGCTATTATCGGTGTAAATGTCAATATTTCTCTTCCGATGTTTGCCAGGTTCATTACAGAAATGCAAAAAGCTTTACGTTGTTCACTTGTCGGAGAGAGAGTACTCGCAGTTCCGTTGTTGGAGCTCTACGACAACGTCCAGGTACAGAGGTTATGGGATTAGGTTGTGAAAGTTTAGTTCATACTTCATATTATGATTTTGTTTTCTGTATATAGTATGTTTTCCTTGACTTTTAAAGAATACACACAGAGAGCTCATTGACTTTTTAAAAAATAATATGCTTTCCTTGAAGTAGCTACAATTTTTTTTTTTTGACAAACTTTCTGCAGAACAATTTGATGGATATAGGTATATAGTATGGTCTATGGTGTTGTGCACTTGTAGTAGAGAATCAAATACCGAGTACGAAATTGAATTGATTCACAGTATTTTATTGTATGCGTGATCTGTTTTACATTTATATACGTATATATGCATTGATTTTTTAATGTCAACAATGCTTTCCTTGAAGTAGCTACAATATTTTTTTTTTTTTTTGACAAACTTTCTGCAGAACAATTTGATGGATATAGGTATATAGTATGGTCTATGGTGTTGTGCACTTGTAGTAGAGAATCAAATACCGAGTACGAAATTGAATTGATTCACAGTATTTTATTGTATGCGTGATCTGTTTTACATTTATATAAGTATATATGCATTTATTTTTTTATGTCAACAATGCTGGTTTAACGAAAATTATGCAGAACTTTAATAAAACCATAATGTATAAAAATTTAAAGAGTTATATTTTTTTATTGGCAACAATTTAACCAAAAATAGTCGCATGGCTGTAGATACTTAAAGACACGTAATTGCTGAAATTAGTTAAATAAAATAGGGGAACACACTCTCAACACATTAATTTAGCACTTCCTCATCATAAAATATTTATGTACCAAAAATATCGAATATACAAAATATCAAAGCAGCTTACAAATACTTTTATAAATGCAAATAATACATATTTATGTCACAAAACCCTCTACTGAGATTCGATTTTTTTTCTTTAATCAATACCGATACTTATATGTACTCGGTATTAGTTGTTCCTGAGATCAATTAATGTCTTAGAGGCCATTATGTCTATTCGCGCAAGTCCTTTAGCAAAAGAGAGCAGTAATTGCCTCACTATATCTTTGCTTGGTTTTCTCTCTAACAACCCAAAACGTCCCAAGACATCTGACAGCAATTCTTTGAGCGTCTAAATGAGCATGTTTTGCCTGCAGTTTAGACAGCATAAAAAAAATGTTGGCACTTTCAAATCATGAGCGTAAAAGTTTTCTTTGAGCCACTTTTCATATAACTTATATCCTCGGGACAAAAAAATTGGAAAGTAACCATACATAAAGGAAATGCTAAATCGTAGTTACTGTATCAAAATCAAATTTTTATATTTAGAAAATCTAAATCAGATTCAATTTAGATTCCACCAGACGTATGGGAAACCACCAGTATGTATCCACTTCTTTGATAATTGTGTGATCTTGTTTATTTTACAAGTTTATGTTGTGCATACATGTACATTTTTCTCTCAACCATTAAATCCTCTGCCAATCAAAATTCAGGAAATGTTGTTTTGCTCCAGAGTTGTTGGGTCTTGTTTGGGTGTTGGGCTCTTGTACTGTAACTTTTACCTTTTCCTTTAAATACAAAAAAAAAAGAAAAAGAAAAAAGAAAAAAAAAATCACGAAATGTCAAAATTTGGTTAAGCATCTTGAAAAAATAAAATTTGGTTGGATTGGACATTGGGCATTGTATACGGAATCGATTTGGCCATTGTGCAGATCACTGTTAATTCTGTGCTACCATGCATATTACAATAGTATTGGATCAACTGATATAGGTTTTCTGTAGCAGGTTTAAACGTCCAATGCACTTGTCATCGCCGTGGCATTGCAGGATTGTCAACACCAGTTTTACTTCTGAATCTTACTTCCGCACATGAACAAAATGGCTGAAGAAGGTTAGCCATTATATTTTCTAACGTCTTCTTTTTTTACGGTGCACTTTTATCACAATTGTCAGTCTTTTACTATGCTTACATGACCTTGGTGTCTGTTCATTCTTGGTATGTTGGTGTCCTTTTTAGGACCGGAAGATTCTATATCATCGGCTACAATATTAGCTTCATATCGCGACTCCACTCGGTCGAGAAAATATAAAAAGGTCTGTTTATGGTTTTTCTTTCTAAACTACTCTCTTCAACGGTTCCAAAATGCGCATCATATAGTATAAATGTCTTCTACAGTCAGAAATCATTTAGTTGTGTTAAATTAGCTACCTCTTACAATGACGCTCATCAAAATAATTGCTTTCGTATCTTTTCTGTACCGGAAACTCCGGTCCTCTGAACCTCCATCAATCGTATCGAAATGTATGAGTAAGCGTAATCTTGGCTTACAGAATCCTGTACATCGGCCCTTCAATTTAAGTATGTCTTTATTATTTTACATTTGTCATCTTTTTAATATTTCAATTTATATTAGTTGCTTTTTGAAGCACTGACTGTATAATGCATTATCTTTTCCCTATACTTAATAAGCAGGTAATGACGACGCATCCACATCCGACGCTATTGGTGATTCCATTTCTTCAGACATGATGTTAAGTACCTATTTAGGTTTGACCACTACCCGACCTTTGGAAACGTATTACCACAAAACACATTTACTGAGTTTTGTCCTTTCTGTTTTCACCTTTAAATTAGATTACTCTAAATAATAACCCAATTTCGTGTTTTGTCTATTTTTTTTTCCATTTTGGTTTAATTTTAGATTGTGAATGTTTTCCAACATAACTACATGATTTTTTCCATGATGCCGCTTGAGTTATTAAAGCTTTGCCTAATATGAGTTCAGCTGTCTATTATAATTTTTTGAGTTGTTTTAGTTTAACATAAGAGATTGAAATACCCTCATTGAATTTGAGTTTTTGGGCTATTTATATACAATAGTTTTTTTAAAAATTCATTTGCTTGTGTTACTAAGTATTCCAGGAAGCCTAATGAATTAATTTTAAAGGTCATTTTAGCTATCATGTCTTCTTAGGGCTATTCTGATCTGGAGAAAGCTGCAATCAATAGGAAAAAACCCCATTTCTCGAAAGGAAGAACTTGAAATTCTTTTTCCTTTCCCCAGCCTTTTTTTTACCATTAGCAAGAACTTGTTTCAGTTGCGGATCATAAGGAATTCGAACAACTGTCTATGTTTTATTTTCTTATTACATTAATAACTTCATGTTTCTTTACAGCAAACTCTTCCTCTCCTATCAACCACACAGTCACACCCAAATGGTAAATATATGCTTTTCTATATTCAGCTTATACCATATTTCCTTTACGCTACACGCATTTACAACTTGTGTTCATTTTATGCTGCTTACTTTTACTATCATGTTGGTACAACAAGTTGTAGTTATCCCTGCCTAATAACGTAATAAATACGTACTGCAGGAGCACGGACTTCTACTGACACCACTTCTGAATCTGTTCCTTCAGAAACGGTACTGAGTACTTTTCTGGCGTTGAAGAATAAGAACTCTTCCATAAAGGTACAAGAATATGTACATCAATTATTTATAAATACAGTATTTATTTTCATGGCGATTCCATCATAAAGAAACATGTTTTCGGGAAAACCTTCCTTTCTCTTGAGAATACTAGGATTTGGAAAAAATACTTCACAGTACGCAGGTAGAAACATAGTTTTTTTTTTTTTCCCCGTTTTCTATCGTAAATTGTTAGTCACTGATTACATATCCAAGCAAATGTTTTGTAGATATTATTAGTAACTGTCAAGAAATGAAAAATCAAATACAAACTAAATGGTTGGGGACGTGCTATTTTAATCCTTGTTTTAACTTAAACTTCTGCCACGTTACTTGTTAATATTGTCAAATTTCAGGAAAAAAATGTTTTCCCAATAGAAATAGCTTAGACAAAAAATTAAAATGTTAATTGATCGGGGATCAATTATATTTTTAGAATAGTATATAGGTTACCAACACTTGCTCTTGCATTGTTTTTACATTATGTATTTTTCAGGCAAATAAGAAATTAACGACGACATGCGAATGGTCTAAGGTCCCCTACATGTCTGCACGCCAATTATTCTTTGCGCAAGAGCTTCCGGATATAGAGAGTAAGTCAATATGAAATCCAAATCTCTTTCACGCTTTTGCTGTTCTGATTTTGTTTTCACACTTGTTCGAAACAGCTGTCGCCACCACCCTTTTCCCCTCTTCCTCTCTCTCACCCGCTCCCTCTCCTTCGTCCTCTCTTCCTCTCTCCCGCGCGAGCGCCGACCCCGACTGCGCGCGCGCCTCTGCCGACTGCGCGACCAGCGACCGGGCGCCGCCATCTCTCCCTCTCGCCTGTTGTCTCTCTGTCCTCGCGCTCACTCGATGCGCGCTTCCGAGTCCTCTGCGCGACTTGACAGGACTCTTTCTCCTCCGCCGAGTCCGCCTCTGCCAAGCCGCTTCCGCCCCGTCGCTGACCTCTGCTCTGTCCTCGCTGGCAACGACGCTTCCGAAGAATCTCGGCCGCCCGATTCCTCTGTCTTCGTCATCAGCTTCCAGACTTTTAGGTTTGTAAATTAGGGGTTTTTTTAATTGTTTTCTAAGGTTTGAAATTGTCATCTGATTTGGGGATTCCGAAATCGTGGTTGTTTGGATTGATTTAGTTGGTGATTCATGGTTTTTGGTTGATTGAGATTTTAGGCTGACTTATTGATTGAGTTTCAATTAGATTGATTGATCTCATTATGATTTCAAGAGTGTGGATTGTTAATGGTGAAGTCCTACATCTTGGCATTGTGTAGAGTTCTTGTTTTGCTTAATTTCGGCTCGGCAGATCAAGTGGCGATCCAGCTTATGCGAAGACTTTTAGTTCAAGTTTCCGGAGTAGCTCCCTTGGAGAAGGATCTTGTAAAGAAGTTTAAGCGCATGCCTGATCATCTCAAGGTATCTCTCCTATATTTTTTTTTATACACATGTACCGTTGCAAGTCTTTTGTTTCACTGCTGAAATACAAGCTAATGATACGAAAGCAGGGAAACCCATCCATCCCAGAGAACAAGTTATTCAAATAAGTGCACTAAGAAACCAACGTAAAGAGATGGGGATATATGTGAATTTATAGGAGATACAAGATAACTTACGTATGCATAAATATGAATTAGCTTACAGTCACTAATATGGGATATGTTAGCTTACAGTCACCAACGTATGTTACCATATTTCAGCTACTGCATCTTTTTTTCATGTTCAAGTTATCTTTCAACGTGAGATGTTAGCTTACAGTCATTTATATATATCTCATTAAGCTCTATATCGGATTTACAAAGCTAATATGGGCTTTGTAGGATCATAACATACGTTTGATATTTTCCTCTGAATATTCCGAAAATAAAGAAAGATGAATTTGTATAATGATACGGAAAGAGTACACGAAGTGAAACCATACAATTTGAATAAGAAAGTGGTTTCACGTCAGCAGGAAGCGAAAGACAGCTGGCATGTTTTAGAAGTTATCTTGTAAAGGGTGTAAATAATGACTTTTGTAGAGTTCTTCTCTGGTATCCAGTTGTGTTTCAGCTTGTAGTTAAGTTGCAATGGAACAAACATATTTGTTCAAATCTGTAGCCTTTACTGGTTCTATATGTTTGGGTTGTTGCTATTATCGGTGTAAATGTCAATATTTCTCTACCGATGTTCGCCAGGTTCATTACAGAAATGCAAAAAGCTTTACGTTGTTCACTTGTCGGAGAGAGAGTACTCGCAGTTCCGTTGTTTGAGCTCTACGACAACGTCCAGGTACAGAGGTTATGGGATTAGGTTGTGAAAGTTTAGTTCATACTTCATATTATGATTTTGTTTTCTGTATGTTTAATGCTTCATAGAGAAGAAAAGGGACTCACCCTTTATATTATAAGGGAAACATAGCATGTCACAAACAAGAGGCTCCTACTGAGATGGGAAATTCCGGGCATATATATATATTTCCTACTTATCATTTTGTTTATGGTGTTGTAGTTTCCTGAAATCATTGACCAAGGGTCCACAAACAGGAAGAAGTGAGGCTGTCACAGCATGACTGATGTAGAGCGTAATATAGGAAAGAGAGATAATCGCAAATTGCAATATTGACTTCTTTTTACTATTTCATAAAATCTACCAAATTACATCAATGGAGAATAATACTTATAGAGTTGAAAAGGGCGTAAAAAAGGAAATAAACCATAATCAATGCACCAAATTCTAAAATTGAAATGAAATAAAACTGATCACAATTGATGCTCATAATTCGTCCGGAGTGGAGAAAATTTGTCCTCGAATTTGTAAGGGTGTGTTTTTTTTCTTATGGACATTGAGAGGTTCACAAAGACTGATCTTCTCGGCCTTCACACGGGCGGTTTGTCGGGAGGCTTCTTGTTAGGAATCAACATGGAATCCACCTCGATTTTCTTTGTGTCCTCATCGATCCACGCTGAAATTTTAAGCCTGTTTCTAAGTTCTTATTTTCTTCATTAATTATCATTTTATTTCTTAATTATCTTTTACATTTTTCATTAATTTTTATTTGGTGAAAAAATTCTTCTATTTTTCTATTTTATTCTGTTCAAAATCAGCTCAGTTCTTATTTTCTTCTTTTCTTTTTAAATATTAACTATTTCGAAATAAACTATCGTTATTTTGAACAAAAGAAAGTGAAATAATTGTGAATGATGTTTTTCATTTTTCAAATATTATGTGAATGATTTTGAGGGCATTTTTGTTATTTCGAAAAACAGAGTTATGGAGTCTTCAATTTTAAAAGAGATAATTAAACAATAAACTTAGAATATTTATTATTTGATAGAAACCTCAGATACATGGATTAAAATTGCTCAGATAGATATGCTATTTTCCGGCAAAGAATGATTACGATTGTTTTTTTAATTTATTCCGAAAAAATGTGTTGAATTTGGAGCTTTTAATAAACACTTAAAAATCTCTGTTGTGTCAGTTTTAATCCGGTGATTAAAAGCTGATTAGTTGTTAGTCAATCGCTCCTAATTACACAGGAATGCATTAAATAGAAACCAATAATTTAGCTATTCCTCAAAAATTTGCATAGCAATAGCAAGTCTATATAATACATTCAAACCAAGCCATTAAAACTAGTGATCAAACAAGCTCAACCTTACAAAGACGTCAATGACATTCTCTGCTTCCGTTCCTCTTTTGTACTCGCATTATATTATTATTATTTATAACTAGTTTCAGTTGAGCCAATTTGATCACCCATTAAAGCCTCTCTTTTTTCACACACAGCTTATTTATTGCGCGACTCAGTAAAGCTAAAGATCGGGACACCATTTCCGGAAAGGAGATCTTGGTGGATCGATCGTCAATCCTTAAAAACGACCTCTTTCGAGATGGAATAGTGGAAAGTGAAGTTGTGGGGAATCCACTCGATGCCCTTGGAACCTTTCTTGTGGACGAATTTGCTTCGAGAATCGAGCATCAAATTATCGACCATATCGGCCAGATAAGCAGTTGTCAACCCGAGTCCTTTGCGAAAGACTCCACGATCTTCGGGAGAAGAATCTTTTGCTCTTTCTGCGCGAACAAGCTCGACCGGATGAACACATCTCTTGCTTTTTCCATCTCCTCGAACACCCTTTTCCGAGTAAATACACGAACCTGAAATAAAAGTCAATACTTACTAGACGTGGTGCCCAAAAAAAAAAATTGTCCAAACTCCACATCAGATTGGATCACCAGCTTTTATTTGAAAAGGCACGTCCGGTTTGGTTTCAAGTAATGGAAACCGCAGTCCAAACGAAATCGTATCAGAAATTTTTTATTATTTTCAATTTGCAAGGATTTAAAACTTGTTAATTAAAGATGAATCCGTGCTTATTTTAAGACTTGGTAGCATGGATGAAATTTATACGCCGCTTCATTTACTTGGAGTTTCGAAATTTGAAAAAAAGAAAAATTTAAACGTATCCAAAACGATAGTCTGGTTAAGATATCTTAACAAGTAAAAATTTATTTTTATTTTTTCTCAGGCACAATTCAGTCTCAATTTCAAACGATCTGGTCTAGTCCGGTTAAGATAATTAGCAATTAAAGACCCCTACTATGAAGATTACTAGGCCAACAAGTAAAGAAGAAATATCAGGTGTACCGCGGGATCGGATTTGCTTCCCAAGCAAATCGAGAAGTGTAGAAGAGGCTCGATTCTTTGGATGGCAAAAGGTCTCCGAGCATCTCCAATTTTGAACCTGCTCTTTAACGAAAAAAGCATCCTCAACCACTGCTGATAAACAACAACAAAAAAAGGTAAGGCAAAAAAGCAATGATCAAACAGTTTCAATGATATTAATAAAATGAGAATCGGTTTTAATTGTCCCGGTCGAGGTAATCGACACCCTAGGATGGAATTCTGAATCGTATCGACGCTTATGGTATGACTCCCAAAGTTAAACGCGACCTAATTTACACACATTCGAAAGATCATACCGAGGATAATTCAGAGGCTTAAATTAGATTAAAAAACACCAGGTTATACCAGAGGAACTTAGGTGATAATGTTGTATATCAAAGTGACGGCGACAGAAGAAAGAAAGTACGAATGAGTGAAATGCTATAGCTTCCATGCATTTCAAATCATCTGTGCTTTCTCTCTTCTGTCATCGTCTATAAACATATAGACCACCATGTTTCCTCTAATTAACAAAAACATAAATATAATAAATATGTATGTATATAAAAACATGCTGGCAGCTTCACTTTCTCAATTGTAAACATTAACAATCGGAACATATATGATATATACATATATTTATATATTACAAGTGCGGGACTCTTATGTGCGTGTGGGCATGAAATAATCGATTAGGTGGGCTTTATATTTATAGACGAAGATGACGCTGAGAAAGAGAAAGGAGAGAGAGGGGGAGAAGAAATATTAATACAATATTTATGGCTATTAAAAATGCTTCGCACGTCGGTTAGTCGGTACAACGACAACTGTCCAAACATTGACGACAAGAGAGAGAGAGAGAGAGAGATGGGTTGGGAGTCTTGGGACTTGGAACTCTTTGCTTTGGGGTGGTGGTGTATTTATAGTGGAGGAAAAAAAAGAGGGTATATTAATTAAGCCGTTGATTAATTCAAAAAGCACATATTTTACGATGTATTTATATTATTATTGGAGAAGAAATATTAATACAATATTTATGGCTATTAAAAATGCTTTGCACGTCGGTACAACGACAACTGTCCAAACATTGACGACAAGAGAGAGAGAGAGAGAGAGAGAGAGAGAGAGAGCTGTACTATTCATAAATTAATAACACAATAAAAAAATAAAAATAGCAGCAGGGCTTCGTAGCACAAACAATAAATTTGTGCATGTTTACTCGAATTTCGAGGAAGAAGACGCTGAGAAAGAGAAAGGAGAGAGAGGAGGAGAGAGCAATAAATTTGGCCCACCTAACTTTCTTACCGATTAAATTGTATGAGTAAAAAAAAAATGACTTATCGCTTTACATCTAATTAGAAAGGAATGGTACCAAAATAAAGGTAAAAGTCACCACGCACGTTTTAAACTTGTTGGGGGGTTCTAGTATGCTTTACGCCTTTACCTCTCTTTTGTCTCTTCTCATGTGGCTTGTCTGTCATTTATCTGATTTAATTAGATTTAATTATGATAGTAATAACCAACCAGATGCATTCCCCCTTTTAAAGAAAAAAGAAAAAACAAAAAAAAGAGTTGCATAATGATAATGTTAATAATAAAAACCAATCTGAGCCGACAGTATAGACATCTGTAATATATATAATAGTTCTTTTTTTTCTTCGTTAAAACTGTAATATATTATTATTGGAGAAGAAATATTAATACAATATTTATGGCTATTAAAAATGCTTTGCACGTCGGTACAACGATAACTGTCCAAACATTGACGACGATCTAATGAACTTGAGCATATTTTTTATTTTATTTTGCTTATTAATAAACTAGGTGGACATTTTGCTTGCTTAGCTTTTCATTAACACCGCTTTGTTGTTGTTTTTTTTGTTTTTGTTTTTTTTTTATTATTTGTAGGGAATTACATTAAATTATATTAATGAGAAATGTTGATATAAAAAAGCTTGAAGTTCATACGAACGTGATAAATGGTAAATAAATAAAAAAACATATCATGAGGTAAAATCATCGTAACAAAATAACTCTTCGAATAGTTAATAAAAAAATTTCGATTGAAAAACATAGTTAGCTAAATTTATATAAAAATAAATCTCAATATGTCCGAATTTCAAAAAATAGATTTGATGATGGATAAAACTTTGAATTAGAATCCCAGAGAAGAGCATAATCAGAATATTAAATATTAACTATAAAGTAAACAAATATAATAAAATAAATAAAACTATCTGAACATAACTTTACGAGTAATAAATCATTTTTCAATGGAATAACAAAGCTAATAGGTATTTAGTTGCAATTAAATCTCAGTAACTATTGATCTAAAAATAATATTGATGATGAATAAAAAATCCATGTAATCATCCAAGAGTACGAATTCACAATTTAGAAGACAAAAATGAAATTTACAGAATTGGTATACAAAGTGATGAAAATGATTATTTAGGATGTCAATAATTAAAAATATTTAATTTAAATTTTGTAAATAATTTGACTAAAAGTTAAATACACATATTTTAAATATTTTTCTCTTTAAATAATTTAGTATTCATTTATAATAAAATAAATTTGATAAATTATAAAGATAAAATTAATAATTTTACATTATTAGTGAGATTGTATATAAGTCACGCTCTCAGGCAAGGAAGGAAGGGTGCAATATGCACCCCTTTTAAGCACGCAATTGATGATAATTCTCATTAAGTTAACAATTAATTAAATAACTGTTAAGCCGTTTTTTGGTTTTAACATTTGAGTACACGTGGTGGGCCTGGAATAGTCACGTGCCTAGTATTGGATCGGCCCAAATTACTTTCCGAGAGTCCAAAGGGCTCAAGGAAGTTCGGGACAAAGCCCAAAGCGTCCAAGAGCTTCAGAGGATCTTAGAATCGCAAAGAGGGAAATAATGCTTTGCTTTCTTCTTCGTCGGGAATGCGTTCTTCGTCTTTGATTCCTGGCCTGGAGGTTGAGCCTACCTGGAGGTCGAACCTGCCTGGAGGTCGAGCTCGCCTGGAAGTCGAGCCTGGCCTGGAGGTCGACCCTGGCTGGAGGTCGAGCCTGCCTGGAGGTTGAGCTCGTCTGGGGGGTCGAGCTCGCCTGGAGGTCGAGCCTGGCCTGGAGGTCGACCCTGGTTGGAGGTCGAGCTCGCCTGGAGGTCGAGCTCGCCTGGAGGTCGAGCTCGCCTGGAGGTCGAGACTGGCCTGGAGGTCGACCCTGGCTGGAGGTCGAGCTCGCCTGGAGGTCGAGCCTGGCCTGGGGGGTTGAGCTCGCCTGGGGCGTCGAGCTCGCCTGGAGGCCGAGCCTGGCCTGGAGGTCGACCCTGGCTGGAGGTCGAGCCTGCCTGGAGGTTGAGCTCGCCTGGGGGGTCGAGCTCGCCTGCATGTCGAGCTCGCCTGGAGGTCGACCCTGGCTGGAGGTCGGGCCTGCCTGGAGGTTGAGCTTGCCTGGGGGGTCGAGCTCGCCTGGAGGTCGACCCTGGCTGGAGGTCGAGCCTGCCTGGGGGTTGAGCTCGCCTGGGGGGTCGAGCTCGCCTGGAGGTCGACCCTGGCTGGAGGTCGAGCCTGCCTGGGGGTTGAGCTCGCCTGGGGGGTCGAGCTCGCCTGGAGGTCGACCCTGGCTGGAGGTCGGGCCTACCTGGAGGTTGAGCTCGCCTGGGCTGTATGTGTATAATATCTTTATTATCTTTTTAGGAAAGGTGACTAATCCGGTTATAACTTTTGAAAAATACATGCACAAGTACCCACACATTTGCAAGTTGCGTAGGTTTCTTTTTAGGCATAGACTTATATATGTATTTTGATGTACTATAGGTAGCCAGTTTTTATATCATCATTACTCCGTGTATAGGTATATGCCCATTATCCTATTTATCATTTATTATTATTATTATTATTATTTCCTATACTCTGTGCATAGATTGGTTTACTCATTTGTTTTTTTTTTACTTTAACACCTACCCCATGCTCTCTTTCTTTAAAAACTGAGATGTATCCGGGGATTGAGCTGCCATCACAGGAGCGTAGCAGAGTTGAGATCAGCAAATCTCCTTGGATTTTTTGGCTTCCTTCTTGAGGTTGGTTTCTTCTTTGGTGATTATATATATTCTTTACTTCTCACTTTGCCATTTCTTTCTTTTTCACTCCGTCTCTCGACCCTCTTGTCCCCTTCCTTGAATCTTTCTGGCGTTTCTTCCAAAATACTGTGATGACTCTTAATAATCTGATCAATGGTGGGCCTAATTCGCCCCGTGGTCCCAACGACCTAGTGGTCCCACCCGATTGTTCTAGAGCTTTTGACACTTTCGATTTTGGTGAGTCGTGGGTGTTTGATGACTTTCCATGCGCTTTTGGCGAAGGTATGGGTTCCACAAATTCGCCTAATGGTTTCGGTGATGGCGACCTCGATGCCTTTCTTGATGTGGTCCTCGGACGGAGGCCGGTTCCGCGTGTGTCGGGTCTGTGTTTCGATGGGAGAGGTAATGTCGTTCGATCAGAGGCCCATGGCGAGTCGTCTCGGTCCCCGCTGGCCGTGAGAGGCTGCGAGGTAGGTCCAGCGAATGAAGATGGTGTCACACCGGGTGTTCTCCGGAGTTCGGAAAGTGATACTCCCTTGACTTCGACGCCGCTTTTCTTCACAAACGGGTCCCCGTCGCTGCCGGCGGACTTCGGAGCATCAAGGGGTGGGTTTCTTCCGGCGTCGATGGGCGGCGAGGTCGGTCTGGACCGAGGCTCTGTCATCGGCGGGCCTTCGTTGACATCAAGGGAGGGCAACGTAGACGTTCTTCCGAATGCCTGCTCGTCGTTTGCCGCAGAGGGCGTAGAGGCTCCAGCAAGCGAGCATCGTTGTAGCTCCCCAAAAAACGGGAAGAAGATGTCGTTGTTGCTCGAGGCGTTTGGTCATTTGGTCGGAGGTGAGACTTCGGCACGTCACATCCCAGGACGCGACGACGAAGGCCTCGGTGCCAACTCCTCGGCGAGCGGCGAGGTGAGTTTTCCGTCTCTTGGGGTTGATATTGATGATGATGGTGATAAGGTTGTTATGGCAGAATGCTCTGAGGGAGAGGTCGAGTCTTATCGGTGCAACTCGTTTATAGTTGAGCCCCCAAAACGGCCGCGGTCTTGGTCGAGGCGGTCGAGATGCGGGGATTTTGCTGGCCTCGATGCCGTGAGCTTGACAACGGAAGATAGAGTTAGGTTCCTCCGTGAGAAGTACGAGATCCCGCCGGAAATCTCCATCATTGTTCCCTCCGTCGATGATTATTCCGACCAGCCACCCGAGGGATATACAACCGTCTACATGGAGAGTCTTAAGCATGGGTTGAAGCTCCCTCCACACCCCTTCATATGCAATTTGCTCGAGAGGATCAAGCTGCCACCCGGTCAACTAAATCCAAGGAGCTATTGGGTCATCGTGGCTTGTTATATCATGTGGTTCCGGGAAAAGCACCGTGAAATGACGGTGTGTGAATTTCTAAGTTTGTGTGCTGTGATTCCGAATTACAGAACGAAAGGGTCGTTCTTTCTTCGTAACAATACGTCAAAAAAAATACTCGACAAACTACCCGGCACGGGGCGTGAGTGGGTCGATGAGTTCTTTTACACGCACGTCGACTATTTTGGAAACATTCCCCTTGGTTTTCGTACATCGGCTGATTGCCCAAAACCCCCTGATTAGCGATCCGAGGTTGCTTCTTTTCTTGAAGGGATACCTCTTAGTGATCGCGAGGCTAACTTGTTTCTTGACGACAAGCTGTGGGAAGAGGTTGGGTGGTTCCCTTACCGTTCGGCCGACGAGGTTCCATTGCTGTTTTCGCGCTCTTTTCCATCCTCGGCAGAGTCTGGTGGTATAGTAATAGGGTTTTTATTTTTATTTTTTATTATTGCTATCACAATTTGGTTCCCATATGTATACATATCTCCATATTTGACAAGAGAAAAAACTCTAATTCTCTCGACGATCCCTCGCAGGTATGGCGGCTTATGGGGCCCGAGGTGTTACAGGGCCGGGACTCTCTGCGGGGCGGTCGTTGCCGGTTCCTCTTCTTGGTTCGGAGGCGTCGCTCCCTTCGCAGCCCTCAAGGGTAGGCTTATCTCCTCGCGCTACTACATCATCTATGTCAACCATAAAAGTAGCGATTACTAGTTCAAAAAGAGCGCGAGATGAGGCTCCGTTAGTGGCTTCCTCGCGTGCCAATTTTGGGAAGAAGTTTAAAGCTCCTCTTCGCTCGTCGTCCGACATAGTTGTCAGGTTCTCGGTCGCTGACTCCTTTGGCCCGTAAAGGCATTAGTGGTATCGAGTCCACTCATGCATCGGAGGTGACTAAATTGGATCGGATGACCGCGATTGCCCTTGCTGAGTTGCTGACTCGCGAGGCCCGACAGGTTTTCCTCCACGTGCATGGCCCAATATTTTCTTTGTTCACCATCTTTTCACCTCTTTTATATACCTATTTTTTTTGTAGTGCTATCTGGCTTCTGTTGCAACTAAGCGAAATGTTCGCGAGTTGGTGAGGAAATTAGGACACGAGACCGAGGCCCGTCGTCTGGCACAGGTGGATGCCGATGGTCGCGCGGAGGCCCTCGAGGCTGAGATTGCAGGGCTCAGGAAAGGTGCTGTGGATGATGCTATGAAGATATGTGAGCAAAGAGCCGAGCTTCAGCGTTTGCGTATCGAACTGGGGACAATTCAGGCGGAGCGGGCTAGTTCGGATATCGACTGGGCACACCGCGACTTGGTTGCATACTGGAGTGGATCGGGAAAGGAAAATCCTCCGGAGGGAGCGGAGAGACTCTCCGCCTTAGATGATAGTGACTCGTCTCTTTCCCCCTTTTTTTGTGATGGACTAACGGCCTTATCGCCCCTTTTTGTATGTGAATTCGGGCAAACTTCCATTCGTCAGGATTTTTCTTTTTGATGGCGCGGTTGGTTGTGCGTCTCTCAAGACCCGTTGTGTTTTTTGCGGGCCCCGATTTCGGGTATAACTCTGACGAATGGGCATTTCCCCTTTTTTGCGTAGTTTCTGTGTTTGTATGCTTTTGGGAAAACTGTCATTTGTTGGTTTTTTCCTTTTGGTGGCGCAGCTTGTTTGAGCGTCCTTCTAGTCCGCTCGTCTAGTCGAGCTCGTCACCAGCTAGTCGAGCTCGTCACCTCGTCTAGTCGAGCTCGTCACGTTGTCCAGTCGAGCTCGTCTCTCGTCTAGTCGAGCTTGTCTCCTCGTCTAGTCGAGCTCGGCACCAGCTAGTCGAGCTCGTCACCTCGCCTAGTCGAGTTCGTCACGTTGTCTAGTCGAGCTTGTCTCCTCGTCTAGTCGAGCTCGTCACGTTGTCCAGTCGAGCTCGTCTCTCGTCTAGTCGAGCTTGTCTCCTCGTCTAGTCGAGCTTGTCTCCTCGTCTAGTCGAGCTCGTCACGTTTTCTAGTCGAGCTTGTCTCCTCGTCTAGTCGAGCTCGTCACACAGTCCGTGACGAGCCGGAATGACTTCGACACTTCGTCCAAACGTCTTTTTCGTGTTTGTCGTATGGAAATGCTTTGAGCTTGTGCGGGGCTCCTGCTGCCTTTTCCCTTCTTGCGCCTTGAGCAGGCTTCGAGGTGGGTCGGGTTCTCGATGGCGCGAGTTCCCTTATCTTGGGCTTCACAAGATTCTTTGAGGTGTGTTCGGAGTTTCAATGTTGCGAAATCTCATTTCTGGGATCCCGTGGACACTTTGAGGTCGGTCGGGGACTTGATGGCGCAAGTCCCCTCATCTCGGGTCGTACGGGATTTTTTTTTAGATGTGTTCGGAGTTTCAACGTTGTGAAACCCCATTTCTCGGATCCGTAGACGCTTTGAGGTTGGTCGGGGACTTGATGGCGCAAGTCCCCTCATCTTGGGTCGCACGGAGTTCTTTGCGATACGTTCGGGGTTTCAACGTTGCGAAACCCCATTTCTCGGACTCCGTGGACGCTTTGAGGTCGGTCGGGGACTTGATGGCGCAAGTCCCCTCATCTCGGGTCGCACGGAGTTCTTTGCGATACGTTCGGGGTTTTAACGTTGCGAAACCCCATTTCTTGGACTCCGTGGACGCTTTGAGGTCGGTCGGGGACTTGGTGGCGCAAGCCCCCTCATCTCGGGTCGTACGAGATTTTTTTAGATGTGTTCGGAGTTTCGACGTTGCGAAACCCCATTTCTCGGATCCGTAGACGCTTTGAGGTTGGTCGGGGACTTGATGGCGCAAGTCCCTTCATCTCAGGTCGCACGGAGTTCTTTGCGATACGTTCGGGGTTTCAACGTTGCGAAACCCCATTTCTCGGACTCCGTGGACGCTTTAAGGTTGGTCGGGGACTTGATGGCGCAAGTCCCCTCATCTCGGGTCGCACGGAGTTCTTTGCGATACGTTCGGGGTTTCAACGTTGCGAAACCCCATTTCTCGGACTCCGTGGACGCTTTGTGGTCGGTCGGGGACTTGATGGTGCAAGTCCCCTCATCTCGGGTCGCACGGAGTTCTTTGCGATATGCTCGGGGTTTCAACGTTGCGAAACCCCATATCTCGGACTCCGTGGACGCTTTGAGGTGCGTTTGGGGCTCGATGTCGCGGTTGCTATGTCTGTATTCCTGCATTTTCACATGTATGCATATATTTTTTTTTTGTTGCGTTTTCCGTGGTGCTTGGTGTTTGTCTTACTCTATTAACCCCCCAGTTTTTATGCAATTTTGTTTAAATTGTATGAAAAGTTAGGAGCTAAAGATTGCAAACTGAACGCGAATTTCGACTTCATTCATTAATTGGGCGAATGGCCTGCTTTTGAAAAATTCAAAGTTCATTGGGGCCGGTGGTCGCTTTTGGAAAACTAAAAATTTGAAAGGACTTGATTTGTTGTTCAGGTTTCGTCGCTTGCTAACCTTCAGGTGCCTTGGCGCCACGGCCTATTGGTAGTATTGGCGGAGATGCTCCGCGTTCCACGGGTGTCTAATTTCCTTGCCGTCCATCTCGTCGAGTTGGTAAGTTCCGTCGTGTATCACCTTTCGAATTCGGTAAGGCCCTTCCCAGTTCGGCCCGAGTACCCCTGCTCCGTGAACCTGGGTGTTTTGGAACACCCTCCTCAGGACGAGGCTTCCTTCGGCGCAACGGCGGATTTTGACCCTTGTGTTGTAATGCTTCTCAACGATCCTCTTCTGCGCGGCCATGCGGGCGAACGCTTCAGCTCTCCTTTCTTCGATCATGTCGAGCTCCATTCGGAGGGCTTCGTTGTTGCTGTCTTTGTCGAAGGTCTCTGTTCGGAATGACGGCGCTCCGATCTCAACGGGGATGACGGCTTCAACCCCGTAAGTGAGGGAGAAAGGCGTTTCGCCTGTGGCGGTCCGCGTGGTTGTCCGGTAAGCCCAAAGGACAAGGGGGAGCTCGTCGGCCCATGCGCCTTTCTTTTCTTCCAGCTTCTTCTTCAAAGTCTCCTTGATCGTCTTGTTCACGGCCTCAACTTGGCCGTTTGCCTGTGGGTGGCGTGGTGAGGAGAAGGTCTTGCTGATCTTCAATTGCTCGCATATCCTTCGGACCATCGCGTTGTCGAACTGGCTGCCGTTGTCGGTGACGATCGAGGCGGGGATGCCGTGGCGGCATATGATCGATTTCCACATAAAGCTTGTAGTGTTTGCTTCGGTTTGTGGCAAGAGGCTCCGCCTCCACCCATTTCGTGAAGTAGTCGATGGCGACTATCGCCCAGACTCGCTGGCCGGACGCCATCGGGAGCTTGCCTATGAGGTCCACCCCCACTTCGCGAATGGACGTGCCACGAGGATCGGGCACAATGGGGCCGGGGCCTGTCTCGGAATATGCGAGAATCTTTGGCACTTGTCGCATTTTTGCGCCCAACTGAACGCGTCTTTCTTCATCGTTGGCCAGAAGTAGCCTTGCTTGAGCGCCTTCAAGGTCAGGGACTGACCTACGGAGTGATTCCCGCAAATTCCTTCATGGATTTCCCTCAAGACGTAGTCGGCTTCGGCGTCGTCCAGGCATCGGAGGAGTGGCTGCGAATACCATCTCTTATAGAGTGTGGATCCTCGCCAGACATATTTGTGTGCGTGATACTTCACCTTTTTAGCTTCAGCCTGGTCGGTGGGGAGGACGCCATCGCGGAGGTATTTGATGATCGGTGTCATCCAGTTCGGTTGGGGCTCTTCTTCGATCAGGTTCACTTCTTCCTTGGTGATGGACGGGAGCTTCAAGGTCTCGACAGGTACCTTGCCTAACTCCTCGCTGTCGCAGCCAGATGCCATCCTAGCCAAGGCGTCGGCCTCAGCGTTCGAACCCCTGGGGACCTGCATGATCTCGTACCAGGAGATTGCCTCTAGTCGGAGCTTGGTTTCCTCCAGGTACGCCGCCATGTTCTCCTCCTTCGCCTGGTATTCTCCCTTGACTTGGTTGACGATGAGGAGCGAGTCGTAGTGGATCTTAAGGTTTTCGGCCCCGAGCTTTCTGGCTATGTCGAGTCCGGCTAGGAGGGCTTTGTATTCGGCCTCGTTGTTCGAGGCTTTGAATTGGAAGTGGATGGAGTACTTGAGCTTTTCTCCGTCCGGGTTGACGAAGACGATTCATGCCCCTGACCCGCGGACATTGGATGCTCCGTCCACGTGCAGGTTCCAGACCGGCCCATCGGGAGCGGCCTTCCTTTTCTTTTTCGGATCCTTGTCCCCCGCGGTTTCTTCTTCTCGCTTGTCTTCCTCGTCTTTGCATAGATTCACATCGTAAGTGAATTCGGCGATGAAGTCGGCGACGGCCTGTCCCTTAATCGCGATCCTTGGCTGGAACTCCACCCCGTATTCTCCTAGCTCCTGGGACCAGACGGCCATTCTCGTTGAGGTGCCCTTCTGCAGAGCTTTCTTGACTGGGTACCCGGTCCTCACTATGACTTGGTGTGCTTGGAAATATGGTCGAAGCTTTCTTGCGGACATCGTCAGAGCAAGGGAGAGCTTCTTTATCTCCGGGTATCGTGTCTCAGCGTCCAGGAGCGCCTTGCTTACATAATACACGGGCCATTGTATCTTCTCTTCTTCTCGGACGAGGACAGCGCTGACCGCCCTCGTCGACACAGAGAGGTACAGGTAGAGGGCATCGCCGTCCTTGAGCTTCGCTAGGAGCGGTGGCGTGGCGAAGTATGTCTTCAAGTCCTGGAATGCGGTTTCGCACTCGTTGGTCCACTTAAAGTCGGCTCCTCCTTTGATGGCTTGGAAGAAAGGCTGACATCGGTCGGTGGCCTTGGAGACGAACCGACTTAGCCACGCGTCCAGTGAGGCTTTGGACTTCCTTCGCCTTGGTTGGGGACCTCATGTCCAGGAGTGCCTGTATTTTTTCGGGGTTGGCTTCGATGCCTCGCTGGTTGACGATAAATCCCAGGAATTTCCCTGACTCTACACCGAACGCGCACTTGTTCGGGTTCAACTTCATCTTGTACTTTCGGAGAAGGGCGAAGGTCTCCTCCAGGTCTTTGACGTGGTCAGGCGCCTCGAGGCTTTTGACGAGCATGTCGTCGACATAGACCTCCATCGTCTTCCCGATTTGCTTGGCGAACATTTGGTTTACCAAGCGCTGATAAGTGGCTCCGGCGTTCTTCAGCCCGAACGGCATCACCTGGTAACAGAATAGGCCTCGATCGGTGGTGAAAGTGGTCTTCAACTCGTCCGGTCCGTACATTCTGATCTGATTGTATCTTGAGTAGGCGTCCATGAAACTCAAGAGTTCGTGCCCTGCGGTGGAATCGACCAGCTGATCGATCCTCGGCAGGGGGAAGCAATCCTTCGGGCAAGCCTTGTTGAGGTCGGTGTAGTCGATACAGATTCGCCACTTCCCGTTCGACTTTTTCACCATGACCACATTAGAGACCCAACTAGGGAACTTGGCCTCGCGGACGAATCCAGCGGTGATTAGCTTCTCGACCTCCTTGTTGATCGCGAGATACCTTTCGAGGTTGAACGATCTTCTTTTTTGGATTTTTCCCTTCTCTCCAGGGAGTACGTTGAGCCTGTGGGTGATAATCTCCAGGTCGATCCCCGGCATGTCTGCGTGTGTCCACGCAAAGACGTCTTTGTGTTCTTGGAGGAACGCTCCGAGCCGATCTTTTAGTTCGGCTGGCAGGTGTGCTCCGATCATGACGACATGTTCGGGGTTGGCGCTGTCGAGTATCACAGGTACGAGGTCGCTCGACGCCTCTACTTTCTTGGAGTTGGCTTCTTCTCGCGGGTCCAGGTCCTCGAGTGTTTGCGCCTTGCCGATCTCGCCTGAGAGGTCGTCTCCGACCTCACATATGACACTCACCATGGCGTCGCCTTTCCTGATGCGGGATCCCTGGACGTGGCATGCCCTGGAGTCGGCTTGGCTTCATCGCATCACCCCTACTCCCTTCGGTGTCGGGAATTTCATGAGGAGGTGGTATGTTGAGGTGACCGCGCGCAGCCTGTTGAGCGTCGGTCGCCCTATAATGACATTGTGAGTGGAAGGTCGGTCCACAATTAGGAAGTCCACCAGGCGCGTGACCTGGGCTCCCCCCTCCTGTCCAAATGTGACTGGGAGGCTTATGGAACCTTCTGTGTAAACGCACTCTCCTGCAAACCCGAAGAGCGGGGTCTTGACTGGGGTTGGACGAACTTCTCCAAGGTCCATCCGGTCGAGGGCAGTTTTGAATAGGATGTCGGCTGAGCTCCCGTTGTCAATGAGAATCTTCTTCACCATATTGTTTGCTACTTGCGTCTTGACAACGATGGCGTCGTTGTGCGGGTGCATCACCTGGCGGGCCTCTGCCTCGGTGAAGTGGATTGTTTCGTATGGCGTAATCGGGCATGTGCTCTGGGTGAGGTTGATATGGTGGGAGGGACCCTCTCCGTTCGCCGCTCGCGCATATTTCCTTCGTTCGTGCGCGGTATCTCCCATTTATGGCCCCCCAAAGATAGTGGTTACCAAGTTGAGTGGGGCGTTGGCCACGTTACCTCGGGTGTTGTTGTTGTTGCTTCCACCCGCGACAACTTCTTTCCCACGTTTCTGCCGCCTGTCGTTTTGGGGAACCTGTCTCCTCGGTGCGGGGTTCGGATTGGCGACCATGACCATCACGAACTCCTTCAGCTCGCCATTTTGGATGTGACTTTCGATCTGCCTCCTGAGCTCGAAGCATTCGACGGTGAGGTGACCGTGGTCTTTGTGGAAACGGCAGTACTTGTTCTTGTTGCGTTCTGATGGGTCCTTCGCCATGGGTCGGGGCTCGGTGAACATGTCCCCGTGCAAGGCCAGAATTCGATCCGGCGTAGCTTTGAGTGGCGTGAAGTCGGCGTTCCTCTGGAACTTCTCGACTAGTAGGGGTCTCTGTCTTGACGAGGGTCGGACGTTCGAAGCCGCGGCGCTGGCGCCCCGGCTCTTCTTTCTTCGTTGTTCGTCGTCGACCTCGTCCTCGTCCCTGCGCCGGTTTCCCCTCTCGCGGATCCTCCGACTCTCGTAGTACTCCTCGACGGAGATGTGCTGGGTAGCTTGGGAGATGAGCTCCGTCATCGTGGCGGGTCGCTGCTTCACCAGCGACGTCAGGAGGTCGCCAGCCCGTAGGCCGTCGATGAAGGCGTAGACAGCGTCGCCGTCCTCGTAATTGTCCACCTTGTTGGACTCCTCGATGAACCGGTTGAGGTAGTTTGGAGCGTCTCGGAGCCGCCCTGTTTGATCGTCAGGAGGTATGATTTTTCCTTTCTCCGGACCCGTGAGGCGGAGAAGCGAGTGAGGAACCTCTCCTGGAGGTCTTCGAACGATTGCACGGACCCTCGCACGAGCCTTTGGAACCACTCGAACGCGGTACCGGTGAGGGTGAGACAAAATGCCTGGCACATTGTTGACGGGGATTGTCCCGCCATCCTCATGTTGGTCTGGTACTGGTGGATGTGGTAAAGAGGGTCTGTGCTTCCGTCATAGAGCGGCATGGTGGGCGGACGGAAGCTCCCCCCGGTGTCGTTAGCGAGCACGTGTGCCGCGAATGGCGAAGCCACGCCCTCGATCATGCTTCTCACCAAGGGGGTTCTTGTATGTGCTGCCTGCAACTCTCGGATTTCCTCTCTCAACACGTGGAACATGTTAGTTACTTCATTATTTCCGGCATGTATGGTGGTAGGCGCAAATCTGGTGGTACGTTCTCTTTCATTCGATGCTTGATCGATCAGAGTGATATGTGCTGCTGGCGGCGTTGCCGTAATTGGAGGGGCGACTTCTTGTGGTTCGCCTGTTTCGGGGACGGCTTGGCGCCCCGGGATCTCCCATCGAGCGTTGAGGTGACGTCGTAGATCCACGTTGGGCACTAAGCGTCCTGGCGACCCCGTACGTCGCGGCCCAATCTATCGAGAGCAGAACTTCGTGATTCGGCTCCGGTTCCTACGACGGAGCGGGCGGCCTGGGGGATACTGACGCGTTGTGGGTCGGTGCCTAAGTTCTGCGGTCCATGTTGATCTAGCCCCCGAGCGGTTCTTCGTTCTGCCTGGTGGTGGCGGTCGATGTCTCGAATACTTGGGTCAGGGTCGTCGTCTTGTCTGCCTTCGATGTTCGCATTTAGTGTTTGCCCTTGTTCGCGCCTTTCACCCCCAGAGTTAGCGTTTTGCGGGCGTCCTTCTCTTGCATGGGCGTGTAAAGTCATGACCCTCTCCTCTCGATCTCTAGCGAACTCGCTTGCTAGCAGGAAAAGACTGTTCTCGAGGCGCTCCATGCGACTGTCTCGTTCGACGAAGACAGTGTCGAGGGCGGGATTTCTAACGCCGGTGGTATTTGGGTGTGGCAGAGGCGCGGTGCCTGCTGCCGGGACGACGCTTGGTGGCGAGGTTTCTTGACCGTGCCTAGCCTGAGTTCGGGCCCGTGTGTGAAGTGCTACGCTCTCCGCCTGTTGAGGGGCGTTGCTCCCAGAAGCGGCGACGCGGTTGGACATTTTGCAGGAGATTTTTGCCGGAGGAATCTTCCGGTTATGATGATTTGGCGGATTAGTCCTCCGGTCTTGAGACTTTCGGTGGAGGATTCTTCTGGTTTTGAAAAGAGAAGGTCTACCAGGGAGGCTTGTGATGGTCCCGTGAAGGGAAGTGGATTTGCCGGTGGAGAACTCGTGGTTGTTTTCGAGTCCCACTCCTTCTAGCGCCAAAATGTTAAACCGTTTTTTGGTTTTAACATTTGAGGACACGTGGTGGGCCTGCAATAGTCACGTGCCTAGTATTGGATCGGCCCAAATTACTTTCCGAGAGTCCAAAGGGCTCAAGGAAGTTCGGGACAAAGCCCAAAGCGTCCAAGAGCTTCAGAGGATCTTAGAATCGCAAAGAGGGAAATAATGCTTTGCCTTCTTCTTCGTCGGGAATGCGTTCTTCGTCTTTGATTCCTGGCCTGGAGGTTGAGCCTGCCTGGAGGTCGAACCTGCCTGGAGGTCGAGCTCGCCTGGAAGTCGAGCCTGGCCTGGAGGTCGACCCTGGCTGGAGGTCGAGCCTGCCTGGAGGTTGAGCTCGCATGGGGGGTCGAGCTCGCCTGGAGGTCGAGCCTGGCTGGAGGTCGAGCTCGCCTGGAGGTCGAGCTCGCCTGGAGGTCGAGTCTGGCCTGGAGGTCGACCCTGGCTGGAGGTCGAGTCTGGCCTGGAGGTCGACCCTGGATGGAGGTCGAGCTCGCCTGGAGGTCGAGCCTCGCCTGGGGGTTGAGCTCGTCTGGGGGGTTGAGCTCGCCTGGAGGCCGAGCCTGGCCTGGAGGTCGAGCCTGGCTGGAGGTCGAGCCTGCCTGGAGGTTGAGCTCGCCTGGGGGGTCGAGCTCGCCTGGAGGTCGACCCTGGCTGGAGGTCGGGCCTGCCTGGAGGTTGAGCTCGCCTGGGGGGTCGAGCTCTCCTGGAGGTCGACCCTGGCTGGAGGTCGAGCCTGCCTGGGGGTTGAGCTCGCCTGGGGGGTCGAGCTCGCCTGGAGGTCGACCCTGGCTGGAGGTCGGGCCTGCCTGGAGGTTGAGCTCGCCTGGGGGGTCGAGCTCGCCTGGAGGTCGAACCTGGCTGGAGGTCGATCCTGGGGGGTGTGACCGTGCTCTTCGTGAGCTGCCTACGCACCCGCTTTGTGGGATCAGGTCATGACGTAGTTCAGGGCGAGTGTGTTTGCTATGTGAATGGATTCTTGGATTTTTGTTTTTTTTTCCTCCCGCCGAGAGGTGGCTCTCGGTTTTTGTTTATGATCCGGGATAATTTTGAAGTTGGGAGAGTACTTGGCTGAGAGAATTCTGGAGTTGAGAGAATTTTGAGTTCAAAGGATTCTCTATTCCTTTTGATTTGTGTGAGTGAGCTATTTATAGGGAAAACATGCCGCTTGTTGAAAATTCGCTTGTCGCTTGTCTCTTGTTGAAAATTCGCTTGTCGCTTGTTGAAAATTCGTTTGTCGCTTGTTGAAAATTCGCTTGTCGCTTGTTTTTAGTCATGCGTAATTTTAGCATTTGACTAAATTGTCCTTCTATATTGTAACGTCGTTTTTGCAATTGAGGCGTCGTTTTTACCATAAGAAAAGGACGGCATAACAATAACTATACCATAAAAATTTGGAGATATGACAAAACTTAAATTTACATATGACTTTATATCTGAAGAGAGCCCTTAAATTAATTTATTAGTACATAGAAATTTTTACCGATTAAATTGTATGAGTGATAAAAAAAATGAAGGTAAAAGTCACCACGCACGTTTTAAACTTGGGGGTTCTAGCATGCTTTACCTCTCTTTTGTCTCTTCTCATGTGGCATGTCTGTCATTTATCTGATTTAATTAGATTTAATTATGATAGTAATAAGTTAATAACCAACCAGATGCATTCCCCCTTTTAAAAAAAAAAGAAAAAAAAGAGTTGCATAATGATAATGTTAATAATAAAAACCAATCTGAGCCGACAGTATAGACATATGTAATATATATAATAGTTCTTTTTTTTTTCTTCGTTAAAACTGTAAGAGTATATTATTATTGGAGAAGAAATATTAATACAATATTTATGGCTATTAAAAATGCTTTGCACGTCGGTAGTGTACAACGATAACTGTCCAAACAGACGACGATCTGTGGAGAGAGAGAGAGATAGATATGAGAGGTGCAGATAGATATAGGTAGAAAGGAAACAGCTATAGATGTAAAATAGGTAGCTGGGGATCAATAAATATGTATCATTAAGAGAGATCAGCTTAAAAGACAAATTAATACCACAATAAAAAAATAAAAATAGCAGCATTGTTTGAGTTGGTCTCATATGGACTAGCTAGCAATAGCATTAGCATAGTAGGACTGTGCTACGACAGTAATGTTGGAAACTGTTTCAATGAGTTGGAAATGAATGCAAACACAAACTGCAAATAGGATGGCAACGGGTACGAGTAAAGTCGGGTACACCGATTTCGTTACTCGTACCCGCTATAATTTATATACGTTCCTGTTTAATTTTATTTATTTATTTTAGGAAAACAAAATAATTTTGGATTGGGTCTTCATGACAAAGTCTTGAGAGGCATATTATGTCTCTAATCTCTCTATGCATGCATTACTCAAATATTATATATATTAAATTTTGGTTATGTAAATATCATAAAATTTATTATTATTATATTCATAAGCTAATATTTTTTTTAAATAGCATAACTCTATTTTTTTTTCACTTACCCGCAACTACGCGAGGGTTAAATAACTTTATATAAGTCGAAAGCTGTTGTTTTTATTAATAGCGTTTCTTTAATAAGTGATTGAGATTGGCCCTCTAAACTCTCATTCTCTCTAACCTTCCAATACTGACACCATTGCAACTTGCCCAAGAAATTAATGGTGTGCGACAAATATTTCACTTTATCTCTATGCACTCACAAAAAAATCCAAAGCATCTCTGCACTCATTTCTTATCTACCATATCACTTTATCTGTCTAGTCTTGGTAGTTGCCCAAGAAATTAATGGTGTGCGTATTTCACTTTATCTCTATGCACTCACAAAAAAATCCAAAGCATCTATCTGTCTAGTCTTGGTAGTTGCCCAAGAAATTAATGGTGTGCGTATAAAAAGCCTAATTTATTTATTTTAATGATGAAACAATCACTTGAAATAAATTAATGGTGTGCGTATAAAAATAAATTAATGGTGTGCGTATAAATTAATATGCTAATTGATTCTTTCGGAAACAGTAAATAAAATATTTGTTAACATATGGAAAACTAGTTATTTGCTAGTAATCCTCTGAAATTACTAAACGGGTGTAAAATAGTTGTTCAACTATGAATGAAACAATTTGTTGACCAGCTGATCGTTTTTAAGCAGTTCTAATCTTTTATTCAAAGTGATAAACTAACAAACAATCAAATAGAAATAAAAAATACAAGACAATTGGTAATTATGTCTGGTGTAAACCACCACTCAAAGAGACTGATCATAATGTGAAAACAGACTTTTGGCGTCACTTTATCTAAGAGCAACGCTGTAGTTTTAATTCTGTAATGAATTTATACATATAATGTCGCACGCACCTAACTGGACTCATTATCGCACACACATAATTACTCCTTACAACATTGTGAACCTTACAGATGCATAACTGGACTGATTATCTACAATTATTGATTAGCAGCGCTAACATTTTTTGTATGAAAGAAATTTA